>NC_060210.1:183797500-184541250 GCF_021130785.1 Homalodisca vitripennis
GTAATCTATCATTGAAAGACTTGACTTCTCTGCTCATCATAGCTATTAAATGCCTATGAATTGTGTATTTATATTTTATCTAATGACTCTCTGGAGATTAGTTAATTGCAGTGTAGAAAATATGTCATCACTCGGAAGTATTTATTACTTTTTGTACTATTACTTACAATGTAACGTAATGGCTTAACTACTTAGAAAAATTCCATACTGCAGCATTACACGTTCCGTAACGTTCCTTTACTCTTCAGTATGAAGTGACTGAGTAAACAGGTTATTTTATTTTATTATTTTGCTTGTTGTTGCTACTGCTATTTGTACTGTTATTAACATTCTCGTTGTTATTACCAAGTTAGTACTGTTATTGTTATTATATTTATATATTTACATACATTTTTTATTCTTGATACTGTTGATAGGTAACACTATTTTGTTATACAATTGCTAATTTAGTATGGTTGTAGTATTAGCCTTCGTCTTGGTTAGTTTATTTATAATGCAGATGTGAAATTTGCTTTATTTATTTAACATACGGTGTATTGCCGTATATTTAATAAATAAATTAAATATACGGGTTTAAAATAATAAATAATTAAATAATTAATTATTTAATTATTTATAAATAAATAATTAAATATTGATTGTAGACACCGTCAGTATAATGCATGTAAATGGAGAGAGTTAAAAGATATACTTCGAAAGCGAAAAAACATGTTTATAAAACATAGAAAACCTATTATGTTTTTATTGTAACACGTTTAATTACTTTTAATCAAATTGCATCTTAGAATCTATAAATTTGTTATTTATTCCATTTTTATTATTCCAATGGAAAATGTAATGTGTTATTTAATAGTGTTTTATTTCAACGCTGACAATAATAAAAGGTAGGAGTTATCCATACTACTTGTCGCGAAAGAGACTTGACTGAGATAGAAAGAAAAATGTCAAGTCTTAGAGATCATTTCGTCCATGACATGTCCAATGAAAGGACAGTCAAAGACGCAATCGTACAGAGAAGTGTTTACTTCCTCAAGATGGCGAAAAGAGAAATTCTGTCACCATACTGAGTGAAAGGCTTTAATAACCCCCAGTCTAATTCCATGCTTGACCATGAATCACCATCAAGTTAGATGTTGCCTAACTAAAAATAGATGTTGTGTGTTGTGTTGTGTTGTTAGATGTTGTGTTGTTGAAATATATCTTTCTCAAACATTTCAACATTTCAGATCAATTTACTTTCAAGATATCGTGGAACATAAAAAAATACAGGCAGATAGATATAAACAGACCGAAATAACATTTCCCCAGCCCCTGGTTTGGCTAAATATCATCTAGTAAACTCAGTAATAATCATTTTGATATATATAATAATTACAATGGATTATGCGGAATTCAATTTTTATTTTACAAAAACTATAATTTTATTATTATTGTTTGATATAGTTCTCGAATAAAAGTGCATTTAACAATAATTTAGTCCAACATAAATTCAGGTCTTAAATAAAAGAATTATAATTTAAATTTATAACGTGTTTTGTTGGTCTGTATCACCTCTCCTCCCCACCGAAAATAAAGTCTGCACTTAGAACAATATAAATAATTTATAAGATTCTGCATTTCTAAAGAAGTTGTTTCAATGAGATGCCTCTGAGTTGTTGAAGTGGAAAAAGTAAGAAAGTCACAATTGAAATTCGTTTTCTCAAAGAAGCTTGCGACTTTGACGTTGAAACTTTTTTTAGAACAAAATCGTTTCGCAGTAAAAAACGTTCAGAAACATATCACTTCAAAGTAATTCAAGGGTTTTTCTATCAAAATTTACTTATTTATAATATTTTTTAATGGTTCAATAAACATCACTTTTAAATGTTTTTAGAATTTCTACACTTTGAATTAATAATAGATAACATATAAATATAATAGATGTTTCCCTAAAACGTTCAAATTCCTTCATTCTTGATGGGCAATAGGTTTTTAAAACAATTAAAAGTTCATTTTATATGACCTAATTGATATGCCTGAATATAAAAATTAATTTATAGCAACATGCATGCTGCTTATCAATAGATAATTCTTGAATTTTATATGAATAAAATTGAATAGAATTGCATGGTATTTCAGTTATTTTCAAATCAACGATATGTCTAATAATAATTAAGCTAAAATTAAATAAACACTCAAATTTCTGTTTGTGTACTTGCAACAACAACCCAATAAGAACTGGCAATCTTCATGCTTGAGAATAATTGCTTACCAATATCAATTCCAATCATTCTTGAAGACCACAACATTAGATAGGCCAAGAATAAGATTAAAATATTAATTAGTGAACCCTGTATTAGCAAAAAAATTAGTATGTATTACTATCTATATTACTCGAATTTGTAAATATTTATTACTAGCAAGAAAATTTGTTCACGTGAAAAATCCCTCCAAAAAATAACAATTAATCTGGAAATTGGTCTCAAGACGAATGCAACGTGATGGTAACAGAAATATCATCCAACGTGTTCTATACTGTTTGTCTGTCTATAACTGCAACAACTGCAAAGGACAAGTGCATCAATAGCCGAAGTAACCTAGTTTGTTGTGAAGAGAGATATATCGTCATTTTCTTCTCAGTAGCTTCTCAGTCTGGCAGACGTCGAATCTAATAATCTTGTTACCCAAGCAAGTTCCCGAGATTTATAATAAGGATAGTAATCCATCCGGAAAACAAATGAAAATGTGATTACAGGGTTCTTATGGTTACATTATTTATTAGCGTCACACTTTAGATAACACAATCTCAGTTAATAATTATCGGTCTCGGTATCAAGTAATCCTTGGTATCTAGTTTAAAGATATTGCTTAATAAAACTTATCAATGAAACTTAAAATGAGGTTCTGTTCCTGAGGTTGTTGCCAATACCGGTGTTTTGTAATTGTTCTTTTCAAATGATTTAATTAGAAATAATTTTTAGAAATTATTTAGGAGAAAAGGTACTTTTTGAAAAGTTGCCTTATATATATATATATATATATATATATATATATATATATATATATATATATACTTGCCTGAGATAGCCAGATACTGTAAATGTTAAGTCTAGAGATCATATTTCGTCCACGACATGTCCAATGAAAGGACAGTCAAAGGAGGCAATCGTACAGATAAGTGTTTACGTCCTATATATATATATATATATATATATATATATATATATATACTGAGATAGCCAGATAGTTAAGTCTAGAGATCATATTTTCGTCCACGACATGTCCATGAAAGGACAGTCAAAGAGGCAATTTGTGTTTACGTCCTATATATATATATATATATATATATATATATATATATATATATATGGCAACGTCGAATCTAATAACCTTATACATATATAAATATAATATTTTTATTTATATAATATTATATATTTTTAATTTTTATAATTTATAATTTTTATATAATATGTATATAAAATTTGTTTATTGTCATGAATGTAACGAGCGTCATTACCATTGGTTCAAATTTTGCCATACATAGCGACATTATCCAAAACTTTAAACACATTTATTAAACATTGATTTATATTATAATGACCAATTTCTTTAACATTAAACATTATTTTGGAACGTACTATTTTAATAGCATTAATAAAGCTGATTGTATCCAATGTTTAACGGTTCCGCTCCTGAAAGAGGTCATAATGGTTTTAAACAAGATGGTACAAATTCTACTCTGTTTACTGAAGTGAAATTAAAACAGATATCGCATCGATCAAATAAAGCTTAATCTTTGTTTCAAAAATAATTTAACAGGGAAATCAATTCGCAATTGTTATTAAATTTTTTTATTTACATCAGTACTAAAACAGACATTTGTTAAAATCTGTATTAAAATATTTCTGTTTTAGTACACAAAGTTATTTTAATTAATACAAGACTAAATGTCAGTATTTACTTACTGGAAAATTTCTGTTGTAATTAAAACGTGCGTTTGTCCTTACAGAATAACGCCAACTCATGTGTGAATTTTATACTCTTTAACTGCTCATTAGTACTAATCGTAGTTTAGAATTAATTTGTAGTGTAGTATTATTAGTAGAGTTGCACACTGGTTGTGCCGTTGTAAATCATTTTCAAGGACTACGGTGACACGAATTCCAAGTTTGCCATCACTGAGTCAGGGGATTCAACAGAACTGTTCAGATTTTATAAGTGCCGCTCATATTGAAAAGCCTAACATGAAACGTGTAACATTGGCAATTGGTAAACCGTTTGACCTGATGAATTGATGCCATCAATCAATGTATAGACCAAGATAATACTTAAAGTATTGGTAGAAAGTTCAAACTGGAATGAATGATCAGCTAATAAATTCCACGAACAATTGTAACAGTAAAAATAACGCATTCCACTATAATGATGGTTGTAATCTCCCAGAGCACATGAAATATTCATTAACAAAGCCATTCGAAATTAACTGCGGATGCATAGTTTTTGTGACCTGAATACATATTTCGAATTTTTAACTATAACAGTCTTACATTTAATTATTATGGCAGCTACAGTTATTTGCACAATATTTTCATGGTTTTATTTTTAAGTTTGCTTCTACTAGCTGAGTTTATATATTTAAGAGTCTATATACAATACGAATGACCTATAACAGTCATTGTATAATCAGGTGTACAATTTTATTGTTCTCTAATTCAACATGAAATAATGAGACTATCTTTACCTATATTACTTTAAATTTTGTAGTCTAGGTGTCTCTGATGTCGAAAATTTGTTGAAAGAGTTTGTTATGAGATTCGTTTTTGCATCTCTCCAGATAAACATAACTCCAGATTCCAGCGATTAAGTTTGTACCAGCGGCATGTCTTAGATGCTTCACTTTAGAGATTTAGTTACGCGGTGTTTAAAAACTATAATGTTTTGCACATTTAAATCTATATTGTTTTCTTTACAAATGTTGGACTTTCAGTATAACAATACTAAAATAATTATACCATAAAATGTATGATCTGGTTTGAGGATTCTAGAAATAGATCCATGATTCTACATCGACCGCTTATCTTACCAAAACCTTTGGATAGTTTTAACTAATCAAGGAAACACGACTATTCAACACGATATTGAGACTTCTTGTCATAGGTTGACAAAAGCTCAGCACACAATGAGGTTGCAACATTCTTGTGGGGGCATTGGGAGGCATTCATGCTAGGCATTTAAATGCAGGATACACTTGCTAGGCATCCGAACGCAGAGCATTCCTTCTTCGTTGAGTAAGATACCATTGATCATCGCTCACTTGTGAATGTTTTACTGATCAAAATTGATACTTCCCGTACTATCAGTAATCAGTTACAGCACATTATGCATGTGAAGCTACAAATATTCTACATATGTGTTCGTAAATAACACTTGAAATCTTGTCGTTGCCTTTCAATAATTATTTAATAAAGAATTATAAAAGGATATTACTATTGGAAGTATGTAGCAATGTGTGGTACATTACTACAATTTGGACTATACACTTAAACACCTGTAGGTGTATTAATACATCTCAACGAAAACAAGCACAACAGTTGACATTCTACTCTGTAACATTTAAACTCCGGTAAATTTATCTCACAGTAATAGTTATACGCCTTCATTCCTGATGTGTAATTAAATACTGTTTGGATCGAAGTTATTTAAAATCTAAATTGCTTTTACTGCAGAAGTCTGGTTACTTTCAAAGGCGTTAAAATAAAATTCCACTTAAATAATTTATGCAGTGAAATCTCCTCAATCAACATAATATGTATATCTACTTTCTACATTAGAAAAGTTTCTTCATCAACAAATATTCTTATATATATATGATGATATTTTGCATCATGACAATTATGTTATCAAAGATAAAAAGAGCCAAGGAACACCGACAGTGTGTGATTTAATAACCTCAGGACAGGGTTCCCCTTTTCTGAGGTATTTGCTTGTAGTGGTGAACATCAAAATTCTGTATTCAATTTTATAAAAGATACAAAAATGATGCTTGCCTTTGATGCATGTATCAGATATACGAGTTCTTTCTTGTTTGAAGTATAATTATCTGTTATCAATTAAAAATAGTGTTCATCAAGTTTTTGTTCACTTGGTCACTTCGTTCATGGTTAAACATGCACTCTACATTTTCTTTGACACTTAAAGAAGAGGACAGATACCTATCTTTGAAACGTAGTGTTTTAGACCTTTTAACATATAGCGATGGTCTATGTCCAAAATAATTTTATTTTATTAAATCACTCAATAGCAATATTTAATTTGAATCGAAGCAGGTTTTAAAATTGGGTTTAAAAGGAAAGTCGAGAATCGCTCGTAATTAATGGTTCAAAGATCATTAGACGTGACACTAAGCAAATCATAGTAATTTTGGAAGTCTAGTTATTTAAAAGACAATGAGTCTTGATATTTTAAATTTGCTGACAGGGCCTCCGTCTGTCGAAATTACGCCACATTGATTGCCAATCATGAAAAACAAATTGAAATGAACAAAGAAAGAAACATAATAGAGATTTCTAATAAACTTATGTGGGTCACAGTATGGCGTTGAGAAGTCATCTGGAATGAACCAATAATAAGACCCACTCCTGCTTCCTGTTCCTTCTAATTCTTATCGAGGTCTGTATTCTTCAGTTCAGTTTGTGGTGTAGTGTTTTTATTAAGAGCGTGTCTAGACGTGAAAGGTAAGGAATGGTATTTTAGGAGCCAATAGCCATCAGATATGTACAATTACCACTGCACACTTAGTTAGAAAACTAATTTCGAATAACCAAAATACTAAATTGTTTAAATTCGTCACTACTGCCATCTAAATTAAAAGTATGATCACACTGTAGTCATGAGTATTTGTAGTACACTATCACTGATAGTATTTTCTACATTCAAATAAAAAATATGGAATAATTTAATAAATATTGTCTTCTGTCTTTACTGATAACTGTTAAGAATTTGTAATTGAAATCAATTTTTGTACGAGGGCACGTGCAGCAAAATTCCTTATGTGATAAATGTTTTAAATATTAGAAGAATGTTTTACGAAATAATAAATGTGTAACACAAAATATTACCTTCAAAGGTGTCTATAAAGTATAGCTCCCTGCGGGTCCATGTCTTTATATAACACTATTGCCAACCTGATAATCTGTCTCCTATCTACACCGGTTTAGCTCTAAGATGATATCTAGAATCTTTATTTTATGTTTTTGTCACGAATATATTCTTTATACTGCACTTCTTTAATTATACTTTCCTTCTTATTATATCTTTTGAAATTACAAAACATTTTTCAATGAAATATAAATTACCGGGCGTTGATATTAAGGCACGTATTAACTGTAGCTCCAATACCTTCCTCGTCAACGGGCTTTTTAATATTTGATGGTAAATATAAATTTACATTATATGAATAACAATTCTATGTAAGGCATAATATTGTATAGACGTGATTAAATTCATATGTTTAACCATAATCACAACCATATATATATATATATATATATATATATATATATATATATATATATATATATATATATATATATATATTGAAATCTATATATGGATTTCAACAAAACCAATAATATATTGAAATATATATAGTAAAAACCACTTTTTATTTTAAAATTTCCACAACAACTGTTAAGCAGAGAGTAATAAATCCAGATAAGAAAAGGTTTTAGTAAAAATATACTTTAACTGTACTTTTTTGTAAAAATTAAGTATGCACTGCTTGGTTAGTACTGTAATGCAGATATCTATAACAGATACTACAACTGCATACGAAGCCGAGGGTAACTGCTATTAATAATAAGGTCATATCTACACCCAAAATGGAAGGATTTAACAGAAGTTCAAGCTCTTAATGTTCAAGCTAGTTTTAGTATTCACGACAAATTTAATTTTGGCTGTGGTAACAGACTATACCAATCGATGCCTAAGGTGTGACATTCTTATGTTACCTACAGTTCTTCTTCTTGTACAAAAATCCATTTTTATCTTGATCACGAATATTTTATTGTAAATAACTATCTTAAGCCCGTATAGTTGAATTCGTTTTAAACCCGATAATATACCAAAATCACATTTTCCTTACTTTTTTCAAATTTTTTTAATTATTAAATATATCAAATTTGATATTTACACTTATATTAAGCAACCATTGACTTAGTAACTATATGTGAAGTTAAAATGTCAAACTTTTCTGTAGTTTATATAAATACCGTGATATCTTTTATTTTCCTGTTATTTATTTTAATTGAGCACAGTGAGACAGTGTAAACACATGAATCATACAGGGGTGCATGTCCTGTTGATTTGCTCCATATGTATTCCTAAATACACTAAACACATCTATAAAATAAACTGATATTTGAAACACGAATTGTTTTAAATATTATTTTAAAGACTCTTAGATATATTCTCTTCGTTATGGAACCGCATAATCTATAATGTCATAAAATGTAACATCATTAATGCTGATAAATGTAACATTTTCATAGGAAATACGTAGATTTATCCTTATCACGGCTAGCAGAGCTGGCTCGCTAACTGATACAGAACTAATATGTCAGTGTCAGAGATATCCTTACTGTCAGACTGAGAGCACCAATATCTCATCTGTAATCCATAACGGATTTATCAAAATCAAAATATCATTAATAATATGACCAGATACAATTTATCAATATCTCGGTATAAAGTGTCTCTATAGAATTAAAATATACTACTGAAAATGGATAATTTTTACACGGTAATATTAGTTACACAATAGTTTACTATGGTGATGTTGCATGAATGTACATGTATAGGATGTATATGACTGTATATATGTACGTATATGAATGAATACTTAATTACGTGTATTATGTTGCGTAAGAGACCAGCTTACAAATATAATCGTACTATTTACATGTAAAGTGGAATATTTAATTATTTACAATGATAATTACTAAACACATTAAGTAACACGTATTTCCTTATCACGGCTAGCAGCTGGCTCGGTAGCTGATACAGAACTAATATGTCAGTGTTCAGAGATATCCTTACTGTCAGACTGAGAGCACCAATATCTTATCTGTAATCCACAACGGATTTATCAAAATCAAAATATCATTAATAATATGACCAGATACAATTTATCAAAACCTCTGAATAAGACGTCTCTATAGAATTAAAATATACTACTGAAAATGGATAATTTTTACACGATTATTTTAGTTACACAATAGTTTACTATGGTGATTTTGCATGAATATATATGTATAGGATGTATATGACTGTATATATCTACGTATATGAATGAATAATTACGTATATTATGTTGCCCTAAGAGACCAGCTTACATATACAATCGTACTATTGACATTTAAAGAGGAATATTTAATCATTTACAATGATAATTAGTAAACACATTAAGTAACAGGTATTTCCTTATCACGGCTAGCAGCTGGCTCGGTACCTAATACAGAACTAATATGTCAGTGTCAGAGATATCCTTACTGTCAGACTGAGGACGCCAATATCTCATCCTTGATCCACAGGGGATTTATCCTACCAAAGTAGTATTAATAATCTTACCAAATAATGACTCTCAATTTTTCAGAAGTAAATGTTAATGTTTACTATTTCACTGGACAAATATTGTCAAAAATAAGGAAATAAGCCGTTTATAAAACACATGATATTTTATAATTCATCGTCTGTCTTTCAAGTTCTCATTACTTCTTATTCCTATTCGGGTTTTGAAGTAGTCGTAATGTAACATAATAATGTTACATTGTTACAATATTATTCTGTAATTTGCTTAAATAAACTCGAGAAAGGAATGCAAATGTGTGTGTTTAAAAATACTAAATAAATTTGTATGTATAAAAATGTACATCTAACCCACCTAATGTATATATATATATATATATATATATATATATATATATATATATATATATATATATATATATATATATATATACGATTTTAATATTTAAAAATTCAATATAGCAAACAAGAATTAAAATTTTATTTCGCATTTTATTCAGGCAGTAAACATATAAAACGGTTTTCAACTCCTTACAGAGATAATAATTAATAAACCTCCCTGAGTATTACATTATTGAACTTTAATTTATTTTGTAATTGCAGGTAAACTCATTTATTTTCATTGTAATACATTTAAGTAACTTTTATAACAAAACTTTTTAGTCATAATAAACGTAAACTAATACAAATATAGTATGATCTTAACATTATTTCATTACTATATATTTTAAATTTAACAAAAAACTATATATTTTTTTGCAAATAGTAAATTTTAAAAATATCCAATGCCAACGTCAATTAGAGCACCAATGGATAAATATTCATGGAAAGAAGCTGCCCGATAACTTCAATGTCGAAACCAATGAAGTGTCAAGCCTGGTGCAAAAAACTACTCTAGAATTTTATAGTTTTTCCAGTGTCTATAGCTCCTTTAGGGAAGCTTAGAAATGTCATGGTAATGAGGATAGAGAGTTATCTTTGAAAGCCTACTTGCAATGATATGCAATGGTAAGTTCGTATGAGAGTGGTTTCCCTTTTGAAATCGAATTATTCCTGTAATCATATTTTATAAATACATTCTGTTGGTTTGCATGATTGAGAGCATTGATTAAGAACTAAACGTCTTAAAAGTTTTTTTAGCTTAATTATGACGGGATATCGCATTAGAAGGATTTCTTAGGGTTGGTTGATCATATTCATATATGATAATATTTTTAGTTTGAAAATGAATTTTTAGCGTTTTAGGAGAAGAAATGTATAGGAATTTCAATGTGCGGTAAAGAATAGATTTTGTGTGATCTCTGAGACCGACGCACCAACGTATCATTTATGTAGCGTAGCCCTGGTTTTTGTGAGTTGCTTGCAACTTTAAATTTTAATTTTATTCGTTACTTAAGTATTACTTTAGGCAATCTCGACGTTTGAGTAGGTTTTAAATATTGATAAAGTATATATATTAGATATTGATAACGTAATTTTTAAAGCCTAACTTTACACTAGTTTCCATCATCACAGAATTTATTAAAATTGATATACATCATTATTTTAGGTTATTTATTAGAGGTCTGTCGTTAGTTTACAATTTTAACCCAGTCAAGTTTAGGTTTAAACATTGTGATATAGATGACATCATTGTTGCAGACCAACTTATTACTGGCCAGTTACATCAAAGAGTTCATTAAAGTTTATGACTATCGTAGCTTAGTCTAGTTTTCAGATATTTGAAGTTAATTTTCAATTTTAAGACAGACGATTTTGGTTATAAAATTCAAGTTGTAGCTAATGCAGTGGCTAGTTAGCTGAAACTTTCCAGTCTTTATGTTTGATGACTTTAGGACACACTATTAAGGCAACAATTTTTAATAATTAAAATACGCGTTTTCAGCAACAAAGGAACTGTAGATCATTTTACTTCATGTGATGTGAACCGTAACGACTGAAGCAACTATTTAACTCAAACTTTCCAGCCATCATGCAAGCATCTCTGTGTATCACACACAATTGTGTCAACAATATAATTTATAATCAAAATACGTGTTGTCAGTAACAAAGGAACTGTAGATCATTTTACAGACCACTTCATGTGATGTGTATCGTAACGACTGGAGCATCTATTTAACTCAAACTTTCCAGCCATCATGCAAGCATCTCTGTGTATCACACACAATTGTGTCAACAATATAATTTATAATCAAAATACGTGTTGTCAGTAACAAAGGAACTGTAGATCATTTTACAGACCACTTCATGTGATGTGTATCGTAACGACTGGAGCATCTATTTAACTCAAACTTTCCAGCCATCATGCGAGCATCTCTGTGTATCACACACAATTGTGTCAACAATATAATTTATAATCAAAATACGTGTTGTCAGTAACAAAGGAACTGTAGATCATTTTACAGACCACTTCATGTGATGTGTATCGTAACGACTGGAGCATCTATTTAACTCAAACTTTCCAGCCATCATGCGAGCATCTCTGTGTATCACACACAATTGTGTCAACAATATAATTTATAATCAAAATACGTGTTGTCAGTAACAAAGGAACTGTAGATCATTTTACAGACCACTTCATGTGATGTGTATCGTAACGACTGGAGCATCTATTTAACTCAAACTTTCCAGCCATCATGCGAGCATCTCTGTGTATCACACACAATTGTGTCAACAATATAATTTATAATCAAAATACGTGTTGTCAGTAACAAAGGAACTGTAGATCATTTTACAGACCACTTCATGTGATGTGTATCGTAACGACTGGAGCATCTATTTAACTCAAACTTTCCAGCCATCATGCGAGCATCTCTGTGTATCACACACAATTGTGTCAACAATATAATTTATAATCAAAATACGTGTTGTCAGTAACAAAGGAACTGTAGATCATTTTACAGACCACTTCATGTGATGTGTATCGTAACGACTGGAGCATCTATTTAACTCAAACTTTCCAGCCATCATGCGAGCATCTCTGTGTATCACACAATTGTATCAACAATATAATTTATAATCAAAACCAATTCGTTCATTATATTATTTATTTATAACAATTAATAATATAAATTAATTTACAAAAGCCATATACTAAAGTTTATAATTCATTCAATATGTCACCCCTAACACGTCGGAACACGATTGCGGTGAAGTTACACTCCAATTAAATTTTTATAATTTTAATACTAACATAAAAACATACATAAAAAATTTTTGTTTAAAATAATAGTGAGCTGAAACGTACCTTAGATTTTTAATCCCGCTGATTTTCCATCCCACAGATGTACACCTTTATTAGCGTACCACCACGGTTCCATGACATCGAATTGATTTCTATCTCGCAGACTTACACACTTGTTAAGTTACAATCCCGTAGACGTTAACTACCATAAGTTAGCCATTTCACAGATATAAAAAGTCGCAAATTTGTGTCTAACAGTCAATATTTACAGTAAAACATTTTAATAAATTTTAATTATCAATTTTATTTTATCAATTTTAAAATCAAATTACGTGATTGTGAATATTAAACTGTGAATTAATTAGTTTTTAATTTTCTTAATTACCCTGGAATGTATTAATGTATCCTGGAAATATGTTTTACTGTGAAAAAACTATAAAACAAGATGCGATGAATATGATTTTCCTTTTAATTACTTTTCCCTCCTTCAATCATCTTCATGTTCTCGTTACTTCTCTTGAAATTTTTTTAATAAATAATTATTCTCTGAAACAAAGCTTACTGTAATGTTATAAATAAGTGACTTCTATGCTTCTAACTCTAAAGAGATGAGCAATTCTTTTCTCTAGCATTGTTTTCTATATTGATGAAATACACTTCTTTTACGATTTAAGGATTATTTGAGCCTTTGTTAATTTCATAGAGATCATGGCGTTTTGAATTTACTTACAAAAAAATTACTATTCATGTTTTAAATAATACAAAACAGATAAAAAATATTCTACTCGTATTCGTCTACCTCTCCCTGAAATATATTTTTAGGTGGATGCCAGTGTAAATTTTGTAAATGTAAGTAAACATATTTTTCTCTGCGACGGAATTAGCGTAACGTTAAATATTATAACTACAAATAAGAACTAATAGAAAACACAATTATGTTTATTATATTACGTGTAAAATGAATTTAATTCTATAAACCCCCTACAATCATTAATATTATGCCTTTTTTGTTTCTTAAAAATTGATTTTCCTTTAAGTAAACAACTGTAGGGGAAAAAACTCATAAAATATTCGCTTGTTTAATTGCACAAAAGAATATAATTTAAGAATATAGCGGAAGCTATAAGCTGAGTTCAATGTAGATATCGATTTAATAGTACATAATGTACTCTTATCAGCTGTTCTGTCGCCGCCGCGCCGGAACTACATAGAGACGATAGTACTCAGTCATGGCTTGTAAACTTCGATAATACCGTCTCTATCTCGGTCTAGGGTACCTGGGGAGGAACATATCTATAGATATAATGTGAAATAGTATAAGAGTATGTGGTAAGTATTACCACATTTCATTTTTAAGATTTAGTCTTCCCACTTTTATACTAAAGTGAACCTCTCATTGTTGCATCTTTATCATACTGAATGTCGATCATAGGATACGATTTGCTTGTTTGTGTTGAATATATTAACACAGTTTACCCTGAATAAACTGGTCCGTAAAGGGATAAACAAAGGTACGAGTACTATTGCCAAGAGACACTACTGTTTCGGTCTTCCTCGATCTCCTCAGCTGGACGTGAACTGGAGTTTCTAGAAGTAAAGTCTGTGGCAATGTCAGATACAGTCGCTGCACTGTGAAATGAAATAGTGCCAAAAAGAAAATTACATTACAGCTAATATTATTATGTAAGGAGTAGAAGTTTATGAAATTAATAAGTAGTTGTATAATGAAGATTTGTATCTGAAACCTCCCTATAGCAGTGGTTAATTCAGCTTAATTGTGCACCTGATGATAAATGTGAACAATTCTTCATCTAGATTACTGTTTGATTCTGCAGTCTAGGTATAGATTTGTATCTAAAACATCCAGACGTCAGTGGTGAATTCACCTTAATTGTGCACCTGATGAGAATTGTGAACGCCCTCTTCATCTAGATTACTGTTTATTCTGCAATCTAGATGTAGATTTGTATCTAAAACATCCAGACGTCAGTGGTGAACTCATCTTAATTATGCACCTGATGAGAATTGTGAACGCCTCTTCATCTAGATTACTGTTGATTCTGCAATCTAGATGTAGATTTGTATCTAAAACATCCAGTCGTCAGTGGTGAATTCATCTTAATTGTGCACCTGATGATAAATGTGAACAATTCTTCATGTAGATTACTGTTTATTCTGCAATCTAGATGTAGATTTGTATCTAAAACATCCAGACGTCAGTGGTGAATTCATCTTAATTATGCACCTGATGAGAATTGTGAACGCCTCTTCATCTAGATTAATGTTGATTCTGCAATCTAGATGTAGATTTGTATCTAAAACATCCAGACGTCAGTGGTGAATTCATCTTAATTATGCACCTGATGAGAATTGTAAACACCTCTTCATCTAGATTACTGTAGATTCTGCAATCTGGATGTAGATTTGTATCTAAAACATCCAGACGTCAGTGGTGAATTCATCTTAATTATGCACCTGATGAGAATTGTGAACGCCTCTTCATCTAGATTACTGTTGATTCTGCAATCTAGATGTAGATTTGTATCTAAAACATCCAGACTTCAATGGTGAATTCAGCTTAATTGTGCACCTGATGAGAATTGTGAACACCTCTTCATCTAGATTACTGTTGATTCTGCAATCTAGGTGTCTCTGATTTTGAACGATACAACAGTTTATTTTGATCATTGTCTTTAATAACTCGTTTTGAATCCCTGCAGGCGGACGCTGACTACGGATCATAGGAGTAAAGTCTGTGACAGCGTCAGATATCACACGCTACAATAAGCGAAAGGAAAGAAAAAAACCTACTGAAAAGATCCAGAACTCAAAATTCACACCCGTAAGTATTACCCAATTGGTGATTACAAGTGGTTTCAATATAGCGGTGGCGCACACTATATTGCAAGATTTTTTAAATTGTAATTGCAAGCATTGAATAGCTAACCCTGTATTCCATCACCGAGTGCACAGTTGTAACTCGTTAGGTAAGATGATTTTGGCCTTAGTAATGGGTTTTCAACATTATGTCAAGAATAATCCTGTTTTCATGGCTTCATGGGGGGGGGCTTCAAGGCTTTTATGGGGGGTTTCAGGGTACTATCCATTGTTATTATTCTGAGACAAATACCAGGGAATAAATTCCTCATTACTTTTTTGTCTTGATATGACATTAGTCTACCAACAAATTTCATCTTATCTCTGGGCAATGTTCTTCTCAGTTTTATCGCCATTGTTTACTTTCAGCAGTTGCTTTACAGTTGGAGGTAGTACTAATTTTCTTGGCTACACCCAATAAAATAACGATTCCAGTTAATTATGAAAGGAGCTCTTCGTTGGGTATTATTATTGATAGTAAGAAGTTTTAAATGGAGAAAGCAGACAGATCATGTTGCTTGAAGAACAAAACCTTTAAATACAGAGTTGTGGTGTTTAAGTGTTTGTTTTTGATTATATAAAATAGAGAGTTTATAAGTTAAGAAAATGGTTTTATTTATGATTAATTCCCTTATAAGGGATGTTTGAAAAAAAAATTGGCAGTAAAACTAAAGGGCTGAATATCTGCAGGATAAAGGTAACAAGATGAGGTGAGGCAATTGAGGAGTATTGGAGTTGATATTGAGGGAAGTACTTTCGACTTCTACTGTTTGATACTTTCTTCCACACCGTTTCAGCTGTTACGATTCCATTGATACTTAAGTGGACTATTTCCATCTCCGCATGTTGTACCTTATGGTAATAAAATTATATATCACATATATGTTAACTTATGAATATGATCCATGATTTTTTAAACTCCTTACATAGACAAAATAATAATAAAATTTAAGATTGGGTTGAAATTTAAATTTAGAAATTGTTTTGCTATATTATAGGAGTAGTGGGGCAAAATTTGTTATACTATACTTATCTCTGAGGCTAATTTGAAGTATAAATACAAATATATATATATATGTGTGTGTGTGTGTGTGTGTGTGTGTGTGTATTTATTTTATTATTAATTTTTTATTATTATTATGTCCTGAAATTATGTTATATAATATCCATTTGTAACATAATACGTATTTATGTCTGAGAAATTTTGTAAATAAATACATTTATTTATTTATGTACAGTATCCAATTAAATATTTTTTATTTCATATTTTATTGCTGTCTTCAAAATGCCCTAATTATAATCTGTTTTCACAAAATTTGAATTACATGTTTACCTAATGTCAGTACTCTCAGTTATTTAACTTATGTAAACAAAGTTAAGTGTTAAAGAGCTTTCTTTTCATGGAACAAAACGGGTTAAAATTATGCTACGTCTGTGTTTATGGTATTATAATTAAACATTACCAGTTTTTATGTCAAGTAAATAAACAATGCTTAATTTATTAGGACTATCTAACACGTAATATTAATGAAAGTACGCCGGTGTTGAACTCCAGTTAAATTTCCTCTTAGTGCAGCGTCTGAAAATTGGCACTGTCGCAAACTTGACTCCTGGAATTTGGATTTATATTGGTTCTGAAGAGATAAAAAAAATGTCCACGTCGAAGAAGCTCGAACCGAAATATTTGCACCCCTTTGACATCAAAGAAACTCAGTCTACAAAATATAGTGTATTCTAGATAAAGAGGTACACCCGTTGTTTCACCAGGTGCACCACTAAGTGTACTACGATGCTTCTGACACGATCTCAAGGTCACGATGAAAGCAACCGGGTTGAACATACGGTGGGAAAGATTAATTCAAATCAAATACTGAGCTGAGCTCCAGCTCACCTACCTCTTAGTGTACATTCTAAGATGTAAGCATGGACTCATAATTTTGCAACATTAATCTGTAAACTTTGAATAAATATTGAGCATTGGGACGTTCAGTTTAAAGTTTTAAAAGAGTGAGTGTAAGTTTTGAAACACGTGATTTCACCAAGACCCTATTATTACTGACAGTTAGATTGCGTATAAATCAGATGTTTTTAATATTTTAATCACGGTTTACAAACCTAATCTAGAATAAAAATGAACAAACATGTTTTAACGAAAAGCAGAAAACTCTAAAATCACTTACGATTGTATTAAGCTTCCGAAATATATATGGAATGTTCAAATATGTGGCAAAATATTTTCACACATGCTTAGATCCAATTAAACAAAACCTACTTTCATACACTATTGGGTATTTCCCAACGTTTAGCTCACGTTCGTCTGTCTGTATTTCAATTTAAAACAATCATAACTGAAGAACCTTTTATGTTACGGCGATTAGGTTTATCTTATGTGTGTAATGTCTTATCAAGATATGACTATTGAAAGAAGTCATAGTTTTTGAACATTAGTTCAAAACAGTGGATTGCATATGAGTAGCTGTTCAGTTTTAATTAGAGATACGCCGCCGGACTAAACAAACCATTAAAAATATCCATAAATCCTGATTTGTGAGCTGGTAAGTATGAAGTACATTGTGTAATTCTGTAAGAAATTCCTTTGAGTGGAAGCCATGCAGCTTTATCTATAATGGATGTATAAGAACAAGCTGTTGCCTACAAACTTGGACATCCCTTCCCGACCAGTAACTACTCCGTCTTCGTTTACCGCACAGTCAGACATGGTGTTAATTAGAGGGGTGAAGTTAGGAAGTTTTAGGAAATATGTATGTATAATAAAACATTTATTGATGATTCCACCCCAAACATAATATTTCAACACACTACAATTTGAATTAAACTATTTACACCACACCACGTGTTACATAACAGGCTTTGCAGAGGCTGTTTTCAAAATTCCAATTATGCCACATGTGTTATTATGTCACTAGTTAAAATTTCATATCATTGTACTCAGTTTATTTACAAAGTTGACCATTATCAAATTTTTCGTTGCTATCATGTCTACCCGAAAACACAAATGTAAACATGTTTCCTATCGCTCACCCAAATGCTATGGAGTGATTTGCACTAATATTGCACTCTATTTTTCGTATATAGACTCTAAGCTACCTACAAAAATTAAAGTCTATAGGTTAGTTGGTTTTATAGATATTGTGAGGGCAGGCTGAGACAGAAAAATACAATTTGTCCATTCCAGTGATTCGCTAACGGTTAGTGAATAGTAACAAGACATCTTTATGTAAACTTATTAATAGTAATTGATTTAATAAATAAAAGTAAATAATGTAATTTAGTTTGAAATAAAAAAGTGCCTAAATACTTTTGGTCATAGTATTATTCGAGGTCTCATTTTCATTAAGTGATTATTATGCATACAAACTCTTTTTTAGTTTATCGTGCAAATCATATATTTTTTAATATTTTATCGATTAACCACATAAAAGTTGTACATTTTCTGAAGAATGTATAACAGTATTTAAAATAAACATAAGGGTTCAAATTTATACTTATCATATTTTTAAATTTTAACATCTCCTATGATTTACAACTAAAAATAAGATCATAACAGAAAGACGGAAATTAAGGTTTGCAGCCCATTTTAGATTTCATTAATGCGCAGCAAATAGTTATATTTATATTATGGTTATTTTGTTCAATCATTATCAAAAACATTTTTATACTTAATAAAAAAGAATCTTTATTCGTTAATTTACGTACGTTATAATTAAATAATAAAAAATATGCTGAAACATTTTGTATAGTAATTTACGAGCAGGCAAAATAAAACAAATAAAATCATGACTTGACTTGACTGTGATCAGAATTTCATCAAGGAATGTTCTCTCAGTAAAATCTCACGAAAATCTTGTGTGTAAATTTAATTTGGTTGGAGCAACAATACGTGAAAGGAATATATACAAATATAACCGGTATTTGTGAGACTTACGGATTGATGTTACAAGTGTTTTACATTAAAGCATACTACTGGAAATATTTAAATCACCTGTACATATACGTTTGGTAATTAAAAAATAAAAATTATTTTAAATAGAACAAGCATCAATAAACAAAACCAGATGCAGCAATTTTTTATTTTATGTTAATATATTTTTACAGGTTTGCGAAAAACGTAACAAATAATGTTTTTAAATAAAAATCAGAAAATATCAATGCATAGTCGGACTCTCGGCGGAACAATTACTTTTTTATGGTTGAATGTTTATTGAAATTAAATAAGGCTATTGCCATTTATACAATTTAATGTAAATAAAAGTCTTTTGACAGGTATTTGGTCTTCGGAAAATATGTTAGTTTGCTTATTTAAACGCATACGTGACAGATACGGCCAAATACAAAATAATTGAATCGGAAAAAAGTAAGCGCTCTGTGGTGTAATGGTAGCACATTCACCCGGCAAGTGAGAAATCCGGGTTCGACTCCCGGCGGAGCAAGTACTTTTTGTGATTCAATGTCTATTGAAATTATATATATATATATATATATATATATATATATATATATAAGAAAACAGCTACTAAAGACAGTACAAAGACACATATATTATAGCTCTAATAATTATTACCTTTTTCCGTTGCTATCGACATGAATTCTGAAGGTTATTGTTTATAAATAGTTAGTTTTTATACGTCTAAAGGCACAAAGGAACAAGCCAAATTTTAATATGACTTCTGTAGTTGTAGCTCGACTGGTTAGTTGTTTTTTAACTTGTGTATCTGATATATTTTAAACGACAGTAAATGCCATCCTTTGTAAGAGAATTTATTAACTCATTACTATAATTTCCGATCCTAATACTGGTATATACTTCTATATGTAAGTCATACATAAAGTTGGTTTACTGTAAAAAAGCCTAAGAAACCTGAGTCTTTCAAAATAAATTTTTATTCTAACAACGAATTAGAAACTCAAAGAGAAAACAGAGATATAAACATTTGTTTATAATGCAATGAATGGTAAATAGAATAACACTAACCCTAGTCACGCTGCTTTCTTAAAACGGATTGATATTGATTCTACACAATCCTGTGTTTGTAAAATAAAGTAAACGGTGAATGATCAGGCAATAGTCCATGAGAGGCTTTCGGTTAGAGGAGAAATTCAATTAAAGGAAAGTCTGCCTTACAACGGATTTATTATTCGGTACGCAATCCTTCGCTGGAATCGAAAAATAGAGCTCTTGCCTTTTTATTCAGCCTATACATAAACCACAGGCAACCCTGATTTATTTCTTTAATATTTATAACGGAATTCCGAGTGTCAGGTAATGTTGTGAATTGAATTATTTCATAAGATTTATCAAAGTTGTTTGAACACAATAGTAGCCTACTAATTATGTATGTGCATTGAACTGTTATACTATTCTGTAATAACATTCTATAAAATTATTATTCTGTAAAACATTTTGATTTATGATATTATTTTGTTCGTCTAAACGTGTCATTAGTTTATCTTAAAACCAGTGCACAATGGAAACACTCATATATTACTTACTACAAATTTCTTCATGCAATATTAATCACCTAAGTCTTAATAGGCGTAAAATGAATGTTATTTATTACACGTTACTTTAATGTTTGCTAATGTAAGACATACAATAAAATATAAGGTCAAATACTTGTAATTAATAATTGTAAAAACAACGGAATGCGGAAAAGGTAAATTAATTAATTAAATAAATGCATAGTTTTCCTGACTTTTGTATAATCTGTGTATTCGTCTGTATAAAAGGTTACAATTTCGGACCTCTATATTTGAGTCTCGTAAACTGGTGATTATCTTTCAATAACACTTAACAACTTTAAATTATAAAAAAAATAAAGTTATTATTTAAAATAACGTTAAACAAATAATATATTTACTATATAAAAGTCAAACCTATAAAGAAACTATATAACCTATTATAATCATAAAATTCCAAAACATTTAATACTTCAATTACAATCTTTAAAAATATCCATAGAGAAGACATCTGGTTTACGTCAGTTCGAGATAAAAGATGCCAATCTGCAGGATGACAAGATGACACGAAGATGACAAGACAACAATGTTCCACCGGCAAAATTTTCAGACAAGTAAGTAAGATCGGTTTTCTAATCATGGCTAACTTTCTGACACCGAAACATGGCATCTTAACTTCATGCTTTTGTCAGTTTGAGGTTAAGTCTAAAAAACCTTACGAAATTACCTTAGGAGGACCGTAACGAGATTCATTAAAATAATCGTTAATGGTAAATGTTATTCCCTCGCGATTATCGTAACAGTGTTATACGTAAAATAGTCGTCTACCTGAAGACCAAGTAAGAGAAAAATTAACGTTTATAAAAAATCCACTGACACAAGAAAAACCTAAAACCTTCAAAGTAAAAACAATTTGACATTGCTACTACCATTCAGGAAAAGAGATCAGAAACATAGGAAGGTGCTGATCCCATTTATCTAGCAATTTCCTACCCATGTTCGAAAAGATGTTATCCACTTAAATTACACGTGGAAAACATTTTTACATATTATAAAAACGTTGCTAGGAAAGTATAATGTATATGATAGTCGTTTTCGTGGATAAGTTAGAGCTATATTCTTGTGATCTTTCTTTAAACATTGAAAAGTACTTGCGAAATTGTAATAAATTGCTAAATTGCAGAAGTAGCAATGAAATATAATGTAACTCATGTAACGTGTAACTTTCACCACAGAATAGCATGTAAGTATGATAGTAAACCAGTACACAATTTCCTCCATTTTATTGCCATGACCTCAGCCGGTGATTTCTGTTTTATATAATGTAAATGAGTTAACGTTTTAAAATACGCACATGTTTTCACTTAGATCCAGAAGATGGACAAACCCCTTAGTCACAAAAGGACCTTTTCGCTGCTTACGGAGTGACAAGATATTGAGGTTAGGTTAGATTGGGGGTAGGAGCCGGCTTCTGTAAAGATCTCATGAGGAGGGCTAATGGCCACTATCTCAGTAATGTCACCTTGGAAGAAGAGGTGGCTAGCTCTGATCCAGCCACTTCTAGTCAAAACGGGCAGGAGTGGCCGAAGAGAATATTCCCTTATGGTTAGCTTCACAAAAGCCTTTATCATTAGGAAGCCTCGCCCACTTTAATAGCTATCTTGAACAGTAAAATAGACATGCAAACCAGCCATGTTTACTCTAATATCTACATATTTTCTATTAGTTATGTGCAGTTTGGTTTTTGTTGTACACATATGTTTACAGGAAGGCAAAAGTGTCACATAGCACGCTTAGACCATGAGGCTCAGTCGATAAGGAAACATGGGATAGGATTCTAACTGAAAGCAAAACTATAAACTATTATTTTACATTTGAAACAGTTTTTGTACATTTTAGGTAACGTTTTAAGATGGCAGCTGCACATAGCCAACTTTAACTTTAGAGTAAACTACATTTTAATGTTTGAGTGAGTAACGTTATTAGATGTGTTATCTGTTTGTCTATTTTCTATAACAAAAAAAAAAAAAACAAATAAAATTAATTTAACACTGTGCTATACATTTTTGGGAAGAATTATCTGTAACACCAATGAAATAGTTATTCTTTCTGGAAACAACTTTATTGGTAAATTTATTATCTGTTATATATGTATTTTTTCCAATTTTAACAATATCAAAGTAGACTTGTTCCTCATAACTGTAGAAACACACATAAAACTGTTATGGCACAATTAAAAATAAAGGCACAATAAGTTTAAGATTCTCACTGTAAAGACGACATTGTTGTCATTCATGACTCAAGTTCAGCAAACAAAGGCTATAATGAGCTGCAGTCGCGAGCATTCAGGTAACAACAATAAGGACTCATTCTGTACTTCACCAACAATTTCTCCCCATTGTCCACCGATACTGCTGGACTTGATATTCAAGCACTACAAACCAGAACCTAGATCTCAGGTTCATTGTACCCAATCGCGTAACTAAGTTTTATTTATTGGGTGTAAATCAGTCAGGGGCATGATTCAAACCTAGGTAAACTAAATCTAAAGAATTTCGCTTGAATTGAAAGCCCTTAAACACATATATTCCCTGCAAAATTTGGTTGAAGGCTAAGAATTATATTATTGTTACATATTACTCATTATCAAAGTCTTATTGTCTTGGTTCATCCTTGGCTATTCACAGACGAGATCTTTACTAAGATATCGTCAGCCTTTTACATGATAAAAACTAATTTTGGAGGCAATTGCAGGAACTGACATCGACGGTCGTGGGAGATAACTCTAGAGATGCCGAAGATGTCTGATACAGCTCTAATCTGTCCCCGATACACGCCCTCATGTCTCATCCACCGAAGTAACATGACAGACGTGTCTTCCAATATGATCCGATTCTTGTCGGTAATGTGTATCGAATTTGGCTGACACAAAGCTATTGTATATTAACTAGGTACAGATTTCCTTTAAACTTATTTGTTTGAAAAGGATGTTGGATGGTTGTATAAAGCATGATTTTCTTCTGAGTTGGACATTGTTATGTTGGCATTGTGTTCCATGCAAAAAAATGTAATGCTGTGTTGATTATCATGGACATACTTGCAAACTCGGATATATCTGTAAAGTTATGAGGCCGCGGAGCAAAACATGTTTTTTTATGTTCTGTACTGCATCCAATATTGCGTACTCATTTTTCATTATATCTTTACAGATAGGAATATCAATAATAATTTTACCTACGACTCAAAATTACCCCATAGACACCGATGCTCCCTGCATCCACGATGTAAGGAACCACATAATGCATCTTTACCAGATTATGGACATTTAAGAGAGGGACGTGCACCATTATCGTACTCAATCATATATAAAAATAAAAGTTCATGCAATTTTTCTATGTCTGTATTTAATTCGTTCTCGAGTTATTGTTCACGGCAAAATGCTTCATTGTCGTATAGTCATATATTCTGTGTAAAATAATAACCATCATCAAGTTTGATTTAGTTATTGTAAAATAAATGTTTATGCAAAAATAAAGAATTATATACTTTAATTAATTATTATAGATATCTCCCGATCAAACGGATATCTCCGAGTGCTTAGCTAACGCTTGAAAAAAAAACTACATTCATCCTGATTTAATTGACAAATGAAAGAGACATGTTTCTAAATTCCTGAGTCTATCAACTCTTTAAAGCTGAGTTCTACAAGTAAACAAAGAGTAAATATAAAAAATTTAAAATACATTAGTTAAATTCATTTAACAAAATCTTTAGAAGGTACGTTTATTTGACACTGTTATAGTAAGTATACATCCTACAACGCTTACATACATAACAGGCTTGACTAGTTAATTGCTTGATCAGATGCAATTAACTAAGTGCGTGTCCAAGTAGGCAATTAGGAGTTACCCCTAGTAGACCGGATGCCACAGATCTAATATCCTGTATTTTCCTGGTAATGAATTACCTGACTGTACTTTCTAATCAACTTTTATTGTAGGATTGTCAACTACAAAGCTATTGGTTGCTGCAGGGAGTAACTATGTTTTATTTTATTTACGATTGATTGGAATATAACCCTTTGTTGATCCCATTTACATGTGTGTATAGGAACGAACTTGCGGTTAATTGTTTTATATCTTGCCTTTAACGAACTAAGCGTAACCAAAAACATTAACAACTATCTTAAGAATTGTAAAATAAGAAAGTCTGTTAATTAGCTTGGCAATGATTCTGTCATTTCAGGTGTTGAACTGTAACAAAGCAATATTACAGAAGAATTCGGAAAACCATGTTTAATTTGAAACTTGATAAAAACTTAATAACATATGAATATACTTTCAGCATATTCTTTACGTTTTATCAGTGAATTTGAACAAATCATGAAATTGATTATTACTTCTAATATGTGCAGAAAAATTACATTCAAACCTTATAATATGGATTATCTCTTACTCATTTAAGTCATTAGAAACGCGTGTGGCATCTGCATTTAAACATAAAATTCATACCTATTACCATAGCATCGTATGTTCAATAATAAAAACTATTTTTGTTCCCATTTACTGAACCTCTGTGTCACCAACTCCATCATTCTTAGGATAAGTTAATCTATATTCAAATAAGGTTTTTAGAAAATTCAATATAAGGTGATATCTTTTGATATTTCCCACTCATCTTGTGCCACGAAAAAATAAATTTACATCAATAACCTATTACAAGGTAGGAGTATTCCTATTAATATGATTTTGAAGATGGTCAATTACACACATCAAATTTACATCAATAAATTATTACAAAGTAGAAGTATTCCTATTAATATGATTTTGAAGATGGTCGATTATACAAGAAATTTTAAAACAATAACCTATTACAAGGTAGGAGTATCCCTATTAATATTATTTTGAAGATGGTCGAATACACACCAAATTTACATCAATAAATTATTAAAACGTATTCGATTCCTGTATATATGATTTAGATGATTATATAATACACATCGAATTTAAACAGATAGCTTATTACAGCATAGGATTACGCCACAACGAAACTCACGTAACGGGCATACGAAACTCTCAGTATATTACTACTACATGTATTACTACGTCACATGCGTAACAGTTTTAACTAACGCTCAGCCAGATCTCAGGGTGTGAAGTATCATCTTCGAGCTCGATGCTGCTTATATAAAAGTCCATAGGTTTTTTTTTATTTTCAAGATGACGTGCGGATAGACGGTCAGACAGAAGTTAAGTTTTCGAGTCTCCTGAGCAACAGGTTGCGCTAATGGATGAGTATTATGGAGTTATAAACTCTGATATTGGTGTTAGTCAAAGAGTTAAAATACTAAAGCAGTACTTAGGGCAAGAACACGAATTTGCAGAAAAGTTAATTTGCACAGAAGACGTGAGACATTTCAAAAAATTACCAGTACAACACAACAAGTTTATTCTTAACAAAAACGCTAAGTACAAAGCACTGCTGTGTTTCACGAGTCTTGTCGCTGTATCGCAAATATCAGCGACTTCCTGTTCCCATCCCGGGGTAGCAGCTTGTTCTCTCCTGCTTGTGCTTACTTTGTGTTTTTAACAGCTTGTGGTCGGGAAGTGCTACCGTACGTTGCCGTTTGTCTGAAAACTGTTGATTTAAAAATACTATTTCAAACGAAAAGTTTACTTTGTTTTAACATGTTTATGACATACCTACATCAATAGTATATTTTCTTATAAAATTAGCTATAAAATTTAATCCTTAAAGATTAGAAAAATTAAATTATGTAAACATTTGGTATTTTATATTATTTCCTTTTTAAACTCTATCAATTATCGAAACAATAAGGATACCCCACTTTATATATTTAAATGTTAGGCTAAATAATAATTTAATCTTATTTAAAGACATCGTTATTAAAGTTAGACATCATAAGAAGAATTAGCTCTTTTAACAGCCCAATTACTGTACATTTTGCAAGCTCTTGCTTCCCATAAATATACTACATACTTATAATAAAAATGAAAAGCAATATGTGTTGCTAAGCGCTAATCTTCGAAAATAGCTGAAACAATTCTGCTAATTGTATATTTATATATCCTTTGAAGTCCAAGGAAGTTCTTTTGTGAAGGATAGATCGATAGGAAAATTGTAATTCGATATAATTTTTGAGTATTCTGGAAAATAAACGGTACGTAAACCAAACGTTAACTGAAACTAAAACAACTATTGCCAATGACAGCTATAGTTCACTAAACAAAAATGCAAAAATAATATGCTAACATTTAAATTTAAGTAAATACTGATAAATGCTCAATCAGTAGCGTAATGCACATTACAAAAGGTGGATTTACCATCTAATGTTTACGTAATATTTCACCAGTATCAAATAAACCATCAAACACATTACAAAAAAATAGTATTAAAACGCTGTTACTAAACCAACCTTAGTTAAAGCTGTGAATGTTTGCACGAAAGGAAACTCGAACTGGTTCGCTACCTTGACATTGTGTATGGCATATTTAATGTAGCTTAAGAACAACAAAAGGGATGATACACTCTTCCCCTTACACCGGAAGCAGAAAAAAAACGATGAAAGTAGATGATTTTTGGACCAATCAGTCTTTAAAGCTAACGTTTTCACATGTGTTCTTGATCGGAGTAAAAAATTAAAATCAAATATATCACCCAAAATACCTTAGATCGCAATTAGACGCTTTTTTATTCTACGTTAGATTCCAAATCCACATATGTGTTTATTTCACGGTCATTGGAACAACAAATACTCAACTCTGTGAAACCGTACCGTAAAGAAATCAGTCCACGAGTGAATTTAAGCAGCTGGAACTGATACTTTTTTACCTCAGTAAAATTCTCAGTCGTATGTATATGTATTTTATTCATCGGGACAGTAATAGAAACTATAAATATAGCATTTGAAATATCGTAGACAGAAAGTAAATTAAAATGTCTTAAAATAGACGCATTTTATTGAAGTTGATTTTTGTTGATATAATTTGATCGGGACCACAAGAGAAACTCAAGTATGGAAAATTTTAATTTAGGACTTTTTGGCTAAATAAGATTTTCGAGACTAACAAATCATAATTTTTATCTTAATGCTGTATAAGTAAGATAATTGGTTATTGTTTTCGATGACCACCAATAGACCCCGAAAACACACTCCTATTCTTGGTAAAGGGGTCAAATTACTTCACTTAAACTTTGACTACTCTACTGTAAAATTTTAATTTTATTGAATAGTAAAAACTGTAAGAGCGGAATACTTGACTTTCGCATTGAATGAAAAACCAATTAGTAACTATGTAAATATACAAGACAAAAATCTAAATAAACTTTCACCATACATTGCTTAAACATTCACATCGGAAAAAAGCATTGTTGCAATGTTTTGAAGTCATAAGCACATTTTTGCAGAGCGCTAAATTAAAATTAACACGTTATAAAAGGAACATGGTACAACGCTGAGGTATGTAAAATGCATGTGATGGTTTCAAAAAGGTTATTGCCAAACATAAAGAATGTGAATAGTTTAGTTTTCCAATAAAACTAAACTCCTTTATTTAATTGGTTTAATCGAACTTACTTTCATTTCAGTTAATTCTATTACAAAAGCTTTTAATATAATGACAAAGTGAACGCAGTAGACGCTGTCCTACTTAGATTAAATTGCTTTAATGCTTTTGTAATCTCACATTTCCTTGATCCAATTTGTGTGATTAAGTGAGTTAATTTGTTAGTTCTCAAGAAAAATAATCTGAGAAATTGCACTAAAAAGCAGTTTGCGCTGATTCCGGAGTGACTGATTCAGGATTCTGGATGAGTAAGGTTTGGGGCAGAGGCCATCTCCTGTCAAGGGCCGTGCTTAGGCATTAATCTTAGTAACCAGCCTCTCCAGTCAACAAAGCAGGCAGGGGATGGCCCGGCCTTTTGTCTAGGCTAGGAACAGCCCTTAATACATAGGGAGCCCCACTAACTCCAACGGTCATCCTCCGAGGTAGATTACACCTATCGATATATACTTGCACCCCAATATCTCGAAATTTACGATTAGTGATGTCCCGCTCCTGGATATCCATAGGGTTGCACAAATTTAAGTGTCATGAATGGTGGAAGATATAAAACAGTCATAAGCGAACCCTTCTAGAGACTTCTGACATACGTGAGGTCATGTTTGGTCAGTAAGAACATATCGACTTACAATACAGAAAAGACGTTCGTCGACAGAAGAACTCATTAAAACATCACATGGGTTTGTGGAGGAGTTTTAAAATTGAAAACCGTATATTTCGATGGCTAATGTGGCGGTTTTTGTTGAGTATAAGCTTTGGAGGTGGTATGCTTAGTTATGGAGGATTGTTACAGTTATATACTAAAATATGAAATCTATTGATATGCCCCATTTTACCTTTAGTACTACAAATATAATCAAAGGTATAACCTAAGTATCCCATAGTTTCTATGAGAAGAGATGAAGCTCTGAACTCCGGAATCTATTTCCTTCCACGGATCTCTGATTTGGCAATATACATATATGTAGACTTCATCCACTTAGCTTAGAGGGTTTATGACAAACATCTTAAAAAGAGGCTATGAATTGAAACCAATACGACGATGATAAGTTTACTTATATGAAATAAAAAATCAAAAATTATATTCTAAAAAAATTATTACCTTTTGCTCTCAACGTATATGATAACAACCTTTTTATTGAAGTATTGTATGTCTTTATTTAAAATCTTTAATTATTTAGAAATGTGTGTGTCAAATATAAAACATTTCAGTGAAACTCTGCTTGATATTTAATATCTTCATTAGGTTCAATAAAATAATTTTCAAGGACTAAACATACCTTAAATTTATTTGTCTTTTTAATGCAATGAAATACATATTATTAATCCAAACTCTATTCTTCAAACTCTATTCAGAAAACTGAAATATTTTTGAACTAAATAGCTAAAATGCCTTTCTATTATGAACTTTCTCAACGAAATTTGTTACTTAATCATCTCATGCACAATAATTTATTCTTCAATATATTAAGCAAATTGCAACAATATTTGTACTGAATATACTAAACTCGACCTCCAACACTGGTGCTCCCAAGTCTGTATTACACAGCTTCACAGTTATAACAGTTCCACACAGTTATTACAATATTGTTGGCCTTTGGGCTGGATTTTCACTAAGCGGATTATCAATTTAGCCTCTTTTGTTAGACTCCATTATCTGCGGTATTCCATCTGCACTGAATATTGAATATTGATTACTCGTTTCCCTTTTCTCTGTTTTGTTTAACTTGAGCCAATTATCTTCTCAATAAGAGTATACTGTTTTAGTGTACTAACTGAACGTTTTTATGTTGTCCGTTTTATTAACGCAGGGAAAATGTTACCTCTATCGATGTAATATATAAGCTTGCAACGACCAAATTTAATTCCCATCTTGGCGAAAAATTATATGTACGCTCAGTAAAAAAAATATATTTCGAGTTTTTAAAAGTTTGAAAAATAAAATTACAGCCACAAAAAGAGCATTATTCCAGGCCTAAATGAAAACTGTATTTAAAATGTTGGTACTCGTAAACAAATAATTTAGAATATTCAAACAGGAATCTTTTGCTCGTCCCTTCGACATGCGTGAGTAAAGTTTTACTTAAACTGCAAGTATGGCTCAAATTTGAATCCCGAATACGTAATTATCCTTGTTATCTTTTTATATGTGACTTAGTTATTTAGCTGTAGGTGAATTATGGATGTGACTCAACGTACTGTACCAATAAATGAATACATACTATTTACAAACGTTATTCTAGTTTATGCTGGATAATTACAACGTGTATATATATCTTACTACAACATTATTATCTATATTAAGAAAAATATTTAAACTGAGTAAGTCCTTTCATAATTAGTAAAAATGTTTTTTACGTGTGGTTTGGATCCAATTCAGGGATAGTAGTTTTATCACCTTGGTAAAGAAATTAATTAGCTGAAACCATTGATATCAAGAAACTTGGTAGTGAGCCGGAGAGGTAATACAATAATGTTTTTGTAGTATTAATTGCGCCTTGGTATTTTAATAACTTTTAATGGCGTACTGAACATATATTAATTATTAAAGAAATAAAATTTCTACAAAAATGTCTTACTCTCCACGTTACCCAGCCAGTTGGCCAGTTATAGCTCGATAACAAAAACGGAATTTCGAGAATTTAGCAAATCCATTGCGCATCAGATGTTAAGTTTAAAAAGTTTATTTCAATTTTGTCTTTAAGTCTTATAAACTTTAGTATAATTAAATATATGACACGTAAAGTATCGAGATGGCCTAACAGAATACGGAACAGAACAAAACAGTTAACCACATCTCCCTTAACACGATATTTTACATTTCGAAAATAAAATTCAGATCTAGCTGTTGAATAGCAGGTCTGATCGTAAAAATATTGATGGATAGGGTGAAATTGGTGTAAGTCAACAGTCCAACAGATTATTAAAAATTGTTATCCACACTACCAAGTAGCTTTGTTGAATGATCTATCTGGCAGCCAACGCGAATTCCCTTAATTGCCTTACAGTTTTAAATAAATACGAATATATTTTAACAAAATTAAACTTTAAAAAAAATATTTTTTCATTTTATACCGGCATCACTTGACGCTGTATATCTGATTTAATCCATTATTATGCACTGCCATCTACGCCGTTGCTGCTAACTAGGCTTGTTACAGGGTTGTCCAATCAGACAACAAGGAGCTCAATAATAGATAAGCACGATCCAAATTATCAGCCGAGCAGGTTCCAACCGTTCAGCTCCGGACACCAAAGATATCTCCGTTCGATTAGAAAATTTCTTAAATTTTCCCAAAAGTCTAGAAAACTAAATCAGCCAGAAAGAAAGACCATTGCATTTTTTGTTCGTTTAAATTAAATCATATATTTTACACTGAAGGGCCGAATTTACAATTCTAAAATTCAAGAATGAGGATCAAGAATTAATGTAACCTTTTCTAAAATATATAATAAATTGTACTGTGTGGTGTGGTTAGAGTTGGATAGCCTAATACGATTACCTTATTGCTACCAGAACAAATACAAGAAGGCTTATTAATGCCTTTAACTTTCAATATATGTAACCCTACTAAAAAACTCTTAAAAGTAGTTTAAACCTTTACTTGGCATTACACCATGAATTTATTATAGCGAATCGAGAATAAACGCACTCAGAGTGATATATCTAAACAGATATACGCAAAGTAAAGAGTTTACCAGTTACTGTCCTAGCTTGATAAAATGTTTACTTATCACTAGAGCATGATTGTGTTACACAATAAAGGATAAAGACATGGATAATGCATCTAAAAAGCATGGATACATGTGAAGCAAAGTGTTACAGAAAATGGCTGGGTAGTCGACAAGGTAGATCCTTTGGGTAAATAACTAACTAATCATAATTTTTATTAGTAAATTGGAACACCCGTTAAAACCTTCTCTGCTGTAAGAGGTCCATGATATCCGGCAGAAATGTTGCCTCCCAAGACGCAGGTAAATGCTAGTGTGTGTGTGTGTGTGTGTGTGTGTGTGTTTTGTGCGCACGCACATGAAAAAATGCGAATGTTTGTGAAGAAGTTGGGATGTTTGATACTCAATCACACAAAACGTAGTGGTTTTAAACAGACAGATTTAAGTGAATTGGTAAGTAAATTAAATAACAAATTGAATTAAACATGGGCGTACCTTTATTCTGTAATAAAATTAAAAAATACTGTAATAAATTTATTTACCGTCAAGATGGGTAATATATCGCTGACCTAGTTACAGACACACTGCTTCAAATTACTTTATATGTGCATCCAGATGTCATTGTGTGATTCATATAGTGTCATGTAAATGGTATTATAGAAGTCAACAGTGACGAATTCTAACCAGTTAGTTTATTATAAATTTTAGCACGATTTTCAAGAATATTTGGAACGTATACATATGAGTTAATGATAATTGCTTTTAATAGACATTGTGAGCTGGCATATGTACACCATTACAAAGAACAAAATCGGAAGGATTAGTCACGAACACGATTTAAAGAACCATTTGCTCCGTAAAAACAATTTTTGGAAACAAGCAAACGAAAGTAGTTTATTTTTAATATTACTATTTAATGATATTTACTTTTATTCGACATAATTAAAAAGTATAATTGTAGGTTTAAATAATCTTTCTTATAGAAGAGTTAAAATTGTATTAATATTTTAAGAAAATTACTTTATAATTTTGTTTTCTACCGCAGAATTTTGTTTTCTTGAATTTGTATTGCAAGTTTCAAGAAGGACATTGCATAACCACAAACAGAATAACATTTTAACAGCTATAAAATAATATTCTACAAAACACTTGCACGCAAACCAACGCATCTAAACATGAGGTATGCAAACTTATTAAGTTATTTTCACACTTTTTGCGTCGAAACGTTCAAAAAAGGTCTCTTGGATAAAATAACTAGTGGATTTCGACTCCTGGATGGTGAGAGACACAAGTTAAAACCGATAGCAGACCTAGAACCATTAAATCCGAATTGTCGCTTTACATTTAACCGCTTAATAGTCTGTGTCATTGGATAACAGTTAACTCAGAATAACACTGGTGACTGTTACACTGACTGTTGCACTTTATGTATGTAATGTTTTCATAAGTTATGGTAATAATATATGTAAGTACTAACAGTTTGTGATCCGTTTAATTTTAACATTTACAAAGGTAGTTCACTGTCAGAAGGTTAGATACAACTGTCAGTACTGATTTACTTCTTCTTCTCTTTTGCGCAGGAGAAGATTTAAATTACTATGGTTTTAAAAATAGTATTAAAAAGGTCATTTAATATTTTAAAACTTGTTACAACCTCCGATTATGTCTTCCATTAAAGATAGCGTGGCTGACGATTAATTTATTTCTTAGAAAAAGTTCCCTTATCAATTACACGAAGGCAAGGTCTTTGCTTAAATGCAGTGCTAATTGACTGAACTGTGTCCTGAACCTGAAAATTCTAAATATTTGGAAACAATATGAATGGAATCTTTATTGCTATCTTCCACTCAACTGCAAGTTTCGTCTTTAATAAACTTTTTAAAACCTCATATATAATTGGTAATAGTCTTTAACTATTAATGCTAAACATGCAATGTCCTAAGATGAGGGTCATTTCTTTTATTCTCTTAAATATGGTTTTACCTTTGATAGTCATATCTTGATCGCTTAAACATATACGTCCTTTCAGTTAACATTTACGTTAAATTTAATAATTTAAAATTTGAAAAAAATATTTCGGATTTAATTAAGTTTAACATTAAGTTTAATAAACATTATTTTACTCGTACCACGCGAATTATAATATAGGTTTCAGATACAAAAGGTTTTGACAGAAATTATAAGTAAAAGGAACTCTCTGACGTTTTACGCTTCAACTACCAGCAACTTAATTAAACGGATATCTTAGCCTTCAGCTTGTAGAGGTTACAATTTTTAAAGACAAATAATTATTAGTTACTCTGTATTACGGATTTAATTACACATTTTGATTTACTGCTTTCCAGGTTTTGCTTTCATTCTTTTTAGGAAGATAAAAAGAGTAGGTTTTTTAATTTGCAGGTAAAAATACACGATTGTTTTAAATACACTTTGCTTTTTAAGATTTTTCAAAAATATTCCAAAATATAACTGATGATTTAATTTGATTTAATCTTTCTGTGATGTTTTGTTCACACCACTATTTAATCACATTTGAAAAGTTATTAAATAAGGTTATAGCTTTGTACCAAATAATTTTCTTACGTATTTTACGAAAGCCATGTTGAAACTAACCTATTATCTTGTATTTTCTTATATAGTATTCAATTATTTTCGAACAAAAAATTATTTCAATTAAAATGTATACCGTAAATATTTATCTTGTATACAGATTTTTACAACAGTTACAACTAAAACTTTGCATCTGAATGATGCAGGACAGTTTGTTTAATGGTCATTTAAAATTAAGTTGTTTAAGATAAATTAAATATATTAATGTTGCTTAATTAAACCTCACTAAGATAGGCGTGGAAACTAAAATGGATACAATATTTGTAATATTACGTTTTTAATAATGCAGTAAATTTAAAAGGAAAATCAACTGTATAGTAATATAATATTTATAAAAGTAAAAGATTTTTTGATTTGTAACTTATACATACGAGTGAACGAGTAACTTTATTAAGAAGACGGAGTCTAAAGTCAATCTCCGAGAAGTATTGAGCCGGGAAATTAACTAATTAATGAATATACATAAGACGATAGATTTTTACATTTTGGATTAAAATTAAAGTTCTAGTCATATCAGGTTTTTTGCTGATAACTGTGTGCTTTAAAGTCGTTGCAAAAAAAAATGTTATGACAGCAACCTAAACAAATAACCTGTTATATTAGTTCCATTATAAGTGTTAGTGAAGGAGGGTGGAGGGAAGGTGAGAGGAGGGGGAGGGGGAGGGAGGGAGAGGGAGGGAGAGAGAGAGAGAGAGAGAGAGAGAGAGAGAGAGAGAGAGAGAGAGAGAGACAGACAGAGACAGAGAGAGAGAGAGAACTGCGTGTATCTTTCTTTGAGATTGTTAAAGGTCATAGAAACTCTTTAATTATTTAATCATTATTAACTATCTTTACTCATTAGCTGATCCTTTTACTAATGAAGCTTAATTTCTAGAGAACCAACATCGAAGCCGATGGCGCATGTCATGCCATGCCATTAGGCAGACCGTTGGTGAAACATTTGTGATTGTTCCTATTTCTTACCGTGGTGACAAACGAGAATATGTATAGAAAACCCTCTTACAAATACTGTAATAACTCAGTAAAATAAGACAAAATAAGGATGCAACCTCGGAATGAAAGATAATAAGCTAAAAATTTGCATACGTCTTTATTTTGATGGTATAAAACTTACCTCAAAAGTCTCATATAATCACGTGTACGCGTCTTTAGATATTTAAGGTCAAAGTTCATGAAAATCAGTTTTTTGCAAATATCTCGTTTACCTTACGCTAAATGACTTTGAAGGTGGTTAGAGAAATTGTAGAACGGAAAATTCTCTTCAACCTTTGTCTGAAGTAATTTTATGTACGTTCAACCCTTTTTGAGATACAGCGCATAGAGTAGGGGACCGCTTACCTGTATATACGGCATACGGTAATGCGAGGTCAGCCAGTAGAATACAATAAATAAATGAGTTATATTGTTAATTATTCATTAAATATTATTATTATTACTCAATACTATTATTATTGTTATTATTATTATCATTATTAATAAATATTTATTATTATTTATTATTTAATATACCGATACGAAACCACTACAACATATAGCCTATCATCGATGGTGGTTTTGTCTTGCATCGCGTTGTATGGAATAAAGATGATACTATCTATGATATTTTGAATAAATACGTCAAATATTTACAAACACATTATGGGTCAAGTATCGTTGTTGTATTTTGATGGTTACTCAGACTACACTAAAAACATTAAAGCAATGGAACAATTAAGAAAAACTGCTGGGGTTTCAAAATCTTACGAACTCAGCTTTGATGAAACAATGGAGGGTGCCAATCAGCTAAGAAAAAGTTTTATCGAATATATCTAATAAGAAATATTTATAGACATGCTTATCAAACAAATTAAAAAACTGTTAATATCACTACAAAACAAGCCAGAGATGATGCTGATGCTCTCATTGAAGAAACAGCTATTGTAGACGCTGGAGTCTGAACTTAAAAAAAACTTCTGTCATTATAGGCGAAGATACTGATTTGCTAGTTATCTTGATAGGACGTGCGTGATAGAACGAAAAGTTTTGATAAATACCCTCATTCTAAGAAACACATATTATTTTTACACGCATTTAGTGGATGTGATACGACTTCTGCGCTTTATAAAAAAAGGTAAAATATCGTTTATTAAAATGTTCGAAAAACATCACGATTTAAATCAATCAGCTGAACTATTTAAACAAAAAAACTGCTCTGTACAAGAATGATTTGAAAATGGAGTACGTATTTTCTTAGCAACGTATAATGCTCCTCCGAAATCAGAAGACGATATAGACTCTTTTCGATACACCCAGTTCATCAAATCAACAAGACTCAACAAACCAGTGCAGTTATCAAGTCTTCCTCCTTTAAGTACAGCAGCTCGTCAGCATATCCTTCGTGTCTATTATCAAACCCAAATGCCAGGAATTCGGCTGGGTACTACAAAATGAACTCCTGGAACCAATAACAACATTATTACCACCAGCACCAGATGAACTGCTGAATACAATATTTTGCAATTGCAAGAAAGGTTGTGGTTCTAATTGCGGATGCAGGAAATCAGGATTGCGATGCACTTTAATTTGTGGGCAGTGTAATGTACAATCATGCCTCAACGATTCATCAACTTCAGATGGTTTCAATGAAGAAAGTGAATATGCACCTGATATTCTTGAATCTTTCTATTCTGATAATTTAGTAAACGAGAATGATGATAATGAATCCGATATTGAACAGCCAGAGGAAGAAGAAGAAGAAGAAGAAGAAGATGACCAAGAAGATAATTAAAACAAAAATATTAATCATTAATCATGAAAACAAAAATTTATATTTTTAATTTTAATAAATTGATTATTGGATCAATAAAATAAATATATAATTAAACTTCATTTGAAATATTTCTTTTAACATTGTATGTTTGGTAAAAATAAAATATGTATTATTCAGAGAATACATCATTCATAATTAATATCTATAAATATGGTATATTACATTAACATTAATATATTAATAATAATGATAATAATGCTAAAAATAATGATAATAATGTTAAAAATAATAATAGTATTAAGTAATAATAATAATAATAATAGGTAGTGAATAAATAACAATATAACTCATTTATTTATTGTATTCTACTGGCTGACCTCGCATTACCGTATGCCGTATATACAGGTAAGCGGTCCCCTACTCTATGCGCTGTATCTCAAAAAGGGTTGAACGTACATAAAATTACTTCAGACAAAAGTTGAAGAGAATTTTCCGTTCTACAATTTCTCTAACCACCTTCAAAGTCATTTAGCGTAAGGTAAACGAGATATTTGCAAAAAACTGATTTTCATGAACTTTGACCTTAAATATCTAAAGGACGCGTACACGTGATTATATGAGACTTTTGAGGTAAGTTTTATACTATCAAAATAAAGACGTATGCAAATTTTTAGCTTATTATCTTTCATTCCGAGGTTGCATCCTTATTTTACCGGACTATAAAATTTTTATGCATCTAATGCACGGTCTAGTTTACTTCAATCTTATATAAAATATCACAAACTACGAAGTTGTGATGAGTACTAAAAGTGCTAAATGAGTATTGTACTATATCTGTATGTATTATTTAATTTTATTATAACGTCCTTCCACCACGCAAAAACAACTGGAGCAATTTTCTATGAGGATTACACGTTTATTTTGTTTCAAAAGTAAGATATGATTTGATCTATATGCCCTATTTAATATACATGTTTTGAAAATTTTGGAAAAGGCTGAATCTTTTAGTAATAGTTTTACATCTCATATATTTACCCAGGTAACCTAAGCTTCTAATGCTAATGTATTAATAATAGGAATGTACTTAAAATGCATGTCATATGTCCTTAAACACTTCGAATCTTCAAAACTGATATTGCTCCTTCATTATATCTCATACCACAGATCGGAACGTGTGTGAGAGCAGCGGAAACGATACACACTGCAGTACATCACCACCAAACACACCGTAACTGTACTGCCCGAGAAAGTGCGAGTTATAGACAAGTGGAAATGTGCCTCTACCGCCTGTGCTGTGTATTGGATCGTTTTCTGTTATTTTAAAGTTTCAAGAGACTTTTATTGGAACACTCTTAAATTAAAACAAATAACATATCAAGTGCTTCACTTGATTAGGTGATTTCGGTTCTCCTTTTTACTTTGGTAAATGAAGAAGAAATATCTCCTTTAGATCATGGCGTTTTATCATGAACTTTCTTTCCGGCTTTCCAAGACTTACCAATCCCTACATATTGAGTCTGCTAAGATGTTATTATATGTTTAACGTTTGTTATTGACGATGTAATGTTTGACAGAATAACACGGTTTCGTAAATATCCCATCATTATATGGTACAAAGGTTATGACACAACGTTTTGAGATTTGGAATCTATCCTCTTTATCAAGTAGGAAAGGTATTAATACATACAATAACTGTTGGATATGTTTGAACCCTGTTCTTTCCCCCTTTTTCTTTCTGTTTTTTTATGTACTAGTAAATCCGCACCTAATGAAGAGGATAGATGCATATGCTTGAAACGTTGTGTTATACCTTTATATATATATATATTTCCAGTCAATAATATACCACTAACGTCATAATTGGTAACAACTATTAAATAAAATGAGAATATTTTGCTCTGGAATATTTCTTGCACGTTAAAAAAACATTAAAATTCTATTTTATACATAAATTTCCTAATTTTGTTAGAACGTTGGACTGACAGTCTTGTGTTTTGTAAACAATCATTGTTTTCACTAAGTGTAGATAAACGTACGTATTAAAAAATCAAAATAGCTGATAGTAAAACATCAAATAAAAATATAATAATTAATATTATATAGAAACCTTATGAATATAGCACTTTTTAAGTCCATTATATTATATAATTGTTTCGTAAACTATAAAGTATTACCACCATCTTATAATTAAGAAATGAGTCAAAGCACGATTTTCCCGAACCACGTATTCCATGCGTACTAACATATTGTATTCTAATACTGTAATGTTTAGTTTTCTTACAAATAGTGACTAGATTAAGGACTAAAAGTTTCCACAGATAAGGCTTAGATATAACAGGCATATATTTACCTGAACCGTGATGAGCCCCAGGAGCCCGATGGTGTGGCCGCAGTTTAGGTAAAGTTTGAAAATAATTTACCTGAGGAACTGTAAAACTAAAAGATAAATATTGTGTTTACTTTTGACATCACAAAGTATTGCTATTTTACTGATCGAAAAATTAGTTTTCATTTTGTTGAATAATGTAAAACATTTTTTAATATAAATAACTATATAGTTTTCAGGGATATTACGATAGCCATTGTATAAAATTATTTTATTTCGTTTATTTATTTTCAAATTAATTATATTCACCTTTAATTTCCCTGATATATGGGGTTTTTAGCATTTATATATGTGTAGTTATTATGTTTATTCATGTTCATGTACATGATTATGTTTACAAAAATATCATGTAAAAACAGGTTAATTGGATTTTATTTATTTATGTTGAGTGACACGTGACACTACAATTGGAATTTATATGTACGGCCCTCGATTGTATTTAGTTTGTGGAAGAAATTTGAATAATAAACGATTTTTGATCACAAACCAATGGCAATCGAGTGATTTACCTCATTCCCTGTCAATTAAAATTATTGCCCTATTTGAGTAGTGAAGTAGTAATTATTATTATGTAGGTATTTAAATTTTCAGAAGTATTTTTTTAATTCAAAGTAAATAGCAATACCCTAACTTAAAACAACTGTTTCTCTCCGTTATCGTATTGTTTTTTTTTTTATAATAACTTGTATGTCCAATATTTTTAAAATAGTTATATCGAACATTCTATTCGAGACATTTAATGTACGTAAGTATCAACAATACTCAACATAAAAGTTTCATTGCCACAACTATTTTAATATTAATTCTTTATTTTTAAATCGTTTCTCATATAAATGAATTTTACTTTAATGTTATCACTTTAATTAATGGCATTTAATAAGAACAACTCTTTTAAGTAGGCCAATAAATGAGAAAAAATCAAATGACAAAATATAGCATGGAATGTTTTAGAGTTAGGTTCGTTGGCTGTGGCTAACTATTCACAAAGGATAAAGCCTTGACGCTTCAAGACCCAGGATTTCTCGACTTAAAAGTAATTCTTTTTGCGTATTAGTCTATAGAAAATATGTGTTCTAACTAAACCGCCTTTAAATTTTACAAGCCCACAAACATGCAGCAATGCTGATAGTTGTTTACATTTAACTCACATTGCATTAAATACATTTGGTTTTCCATTTTTACAAAACATTAACTACACTAGTTTTAGTAGTAGTTGTCCAGCCAGCCAAGAACTAATTTTGCATTGTATAATCACACAAGCTGGTTTGTCTTGAAGTAGAAAGATTGCTTTTGGCGTATTTTGCGTTGCAACTTGTTTCGACTTCGATCCCTCTTCAGCTAAAGATTTTTGTTAAAAAGCATTTAGACTCAGCCTCAACATCCGTCTACTTTAAGAGGACGATGAAGATTGCAAAAGAAACTTGCCACAAATCATTACTCCATATCTCCCCAAACATTATTTTTTTTAAAAAAAAATAACATCTTTCAGGTACTATGACGTCCTTTTTTGTACTGCTTTGGTCAAGGAGGTTAGAAATTGCAGCGAGCCCCCAAAAGGACCTTTACGCCCGTTCCGGAGTGGCAGGGATATTCTGGATGGGTAAGGTTAAGGATAGGGGACGCCTCCTGTCAAGCTCTCATAAGGAAAGGTCAATTGGAGCATTAATTTCATGTCTCCTCAGAAGAAGGGAAAGCTGCTTCTCCATGTCAAGCAGGTAAGAGGCGATCCTTTTGCCCTATGGCTAGGCTTGCAATTAGTCCTTAACACTTGAGAGCCTCACTATCTCAACAGTTATCTACCTTAATAACTAGCGGTATCGATCTATCCTTACACCCCAGAATTTTCCAAACCTTGCACCCCCATATGCGGTTAGTAATATACCAGCTACTGTTTTCCCTAAATGTTTTTCACATGGGTTTTTGCTGTAGCTAGCGTAGGTTCAACTGGAATTTATAAAACAGCCAGAAGTGAAACCTGGGCTATCTACTAGTATTTTGGAGAAGATTTTCAAAAAAGAAATTCAATTGTCAGTCGTACTAGTTTTGGCAGTGGTCGAATATAAGTGAATTAAAAGTGATAAAAAATGAAAAGGTAATTTTTCTAGAGACATGAGATAATTTTTTCTAAGTCAAAATTCACATAGAAACAATTTCCTGACACCTACGTAATTTTCAATGTATGGTTAGATAATCTATAAAGCCCTTTAAAGTCTTGACTGTCTATTTATCTGCACGATGAAATGAAAAAGAAATTGTTTAGTTTTTCAACTATACAAACTTAAATTTTATGTGCTCATCGTAACAAATTTGTTTCTTTAAAACTTGCAAATACATTTAAATTATTAATTTTAAGAATAAGTAACAATGTTTTTATTTTTTAAACCTTTGAAATTTGATCTTTAATTTTTTAATTCTAATAATAAAATATTTATAAATCTGTTAAACTTTATCTTAGTGATTGATTTTTTCTCAAGCTATACAAGAAGTAGTTTAATAATTCCTTTTACATAACGTAGCTATGGTGTAAAAGCGTTGATTCAGTGTGAAATATCTGAGATTAGCTCCAGTTTCCCTCCCACTTAATGCAGCGTCTGGAATCTGACATCTGAACTGTAAGCTAATCTCAACACTGACATTGAATCAACCCTTTCCTACTATATCTACGTTATAAGTAGAGAAACCTTGGTGTTTCCACAGTGCTTTGAGATCGTGTCTAAGCATCATAGTGTACTCAAATTTTGCACCTCGTGAGGAAAATGAGAACGCCTCTACACCAATATCACACTTAATTTTAGTATAATCTAAATGTCCCTGACTCCAACAAAAAAAAAAGTTCGTTTTTGAGCTTTTTAGTCGTGGCTTTCTTCGGGCGGGAGTGGCAGGATTGAGATGAACCATGCTACTATCTAAACTATATATTTTACGGGGATTATTTTTGGACTGAAGAAAAGAACACAAAACTAGAATAAAGTGAAGCTCGATAAACAAACGGACGAGGTGGGGAAACTGGACGCTGACACCACAATATTCCCCAAAGGCCATGTGATAATGTTATTAAATTTTACCCACTTGTAATATAATAAACCTCATTTTGTTTAGCTCATATTAATACGATTAATAATAATTGATCCTATCCACTTAAAAGTTTGCATGAAACCTCAGTGAAGCCTGTTACACGACAGCCTAACAAGGCTATAAGAGATAAATAAACTAAAAACAAATAACATTAAGCAATAAAAATTTTTAAGCAAATCAGTGTTAAACACTTTCATATGAAGTTTGTCAAAGAAAAACTTTCTATGATTAGTCTGTGTCTGAACTTAACGTTAACATAACCTACAGTTAGTGCATATTTTCACAGTAATCTTTCGATTCTAGAAACAACACTTTATTCAACACTAAATTTTTATATAGATTTTATAGCGCTTTTTAAGAACGCAAGAACCCCTGAAAACAATAAAATAGTTTGCAAATTCAACACATAATTTTGTTCAAATGATCTTAGGTGAATTCGGAAACTGAACTTAATCAAGTATGACTTACACATTTTTTTAATTGATTGAGAGTTATACAAAATGTACAGAAGATAACACAATTATCAAAGCACATGTATTTCAAGTAGTATAAAATTATTTTATTTATTTTAATCCACCTTGTGAATGCATATTTTTATAAGTATTTGTTAAGGTTTTAAGTGATCACTGTTATATTTTCCTAATACAATTACTTAAGTATGATCGTGAATGTGTAATTTGGAGAAATATATGGAAGTACACAGTTCAATTTAAATATAATAAACACACCAAATTTTTTTTCTAAGAATCTCAACAAGAGAGGGTTAGTTCAGTAAATATGGACTAAACTACTACAATAGTGCCTTTACAAATCTGCTTAAATAAAAACTGGTTTACCCACGGTGGTTTTCACTGATAAACCTACGTGCGAGCACTTTTTGAATTGGGGTGGAATTTGTACATGTAGTATGACTCATATAAAATCAGTCAGTGGAGTTACATATGAGATCGATATCTAATATAATTGGTACTAAAAATAATTAAAAACCGGAAGAAAGAATTACTGCACATATCCAAAGAACTTTTAATTGGTTTGCTATACGGTATGTTATACCGAACTTCACGAATCTGTATTTGTCGATGTGTAAAAAACAATTCTCCCTTGTTTCTGTAATATTGAATTTATAAGGGTTAAGAAAGTGTAGTATATTAGGATCACAGAACCATTCACAGTGAGATTAAAACAAATTTAATTACTATAAGCATTACAAAGTTAATGTAATACAAATTGCTTTGACTCCTCTTTAAGTGCTCTTTACTTAAAGCATTTACGAAATCTTATTAAGGAGTTGAAGAATCGTTCAAGCCTTATGGGCGTAAACTCTGCTTTTTTAACTTAATCAGATACTGTCGTTTCTATAAAAGATTTATTTTCACGATAAACTCAACACATTGATAAATGTTTTATGTCAGAAACTTTGTTTATAATACTTGCTTTGTTAAAAATTATAGATGCAGTTGTTACGTAAGGCCAATGACTTGTTTATATGAGCATATTAAAACTTATAGTTAGAGTTGTTATGCCAATAAAATCAGATTTAAACCTGGATGAATATTTGATTTATTCGGAGTAATATATTTAAAAAAAATTGGTAATGCAATTAAATAATGTAAACACATTTTTTACATGGTGAATTTGTATTCTATAAAATTCAATCACATTGGTAATCAATTTAGTTTGAGTCTGCGCTGTATATTAAACGGAAGATAATGAAGATCTTAAGATTCATGAACCATGTGGTCTCGTCAGAAGTACATCACTACACTATTATCTATTTAATGAATCTGGTAAATAAAAACATCAGCCTAGGTAAGTTTCTTATTTCTTAAATTTTTACAATATTGATTTATAATACATTCAAAATTAAATGTCTTGCATAAAGAATCTAGTTTATAGCTTAATAATCAAATATAAATGTTACTTACGGACGAGGCGCGCGAGTTTTGCACGGCAGCAGGTTTGGAAGCTACAAAGTTCAAAAAAAGTTAAAACGAAAAAATGAAAACGCCTTCTAATCAGGTTATTAATCCGCCGAAGAACATCGGATGTAACTTATATTAACTAGTAATGAGTAATAGGGTTGCGAATATATGTATTATATAACATAAAAGTAAATTACCAGCCCAACATCATGGAGTCTAGATTTGCTTTAAAGAATTAATAATTATATTGATGTCTAAGAACCTATATTTAAAGCCTTTTCTTATTTGACTTATATAATAATCACTTATTCTTATATACAGTTTTTCAAAAGATAAACACATCAGATATAATTCAAACAATCAAATTAACTGTTCAGGTTGCATATTGCAATTTAATTTAATAAAAGTGGGAAAACAGTGTCAGCTCTGTGTTATGAAAACCAGAAGAAAAAAAAGCTTTTAAGGAAATGATTCTCTGCATAAGGACGTGTTTAAGTTAGATTTGGTTTTGTTTTATATCCACTAGAGTAATTCTTTAAAATCAAAGTGAATTATTTGAAAAATGTACATTTTAGAGTTAATTTGAGGTACTTAATATTTATTAAATCTTAAATATTTTCGAGAGCAATTGGTTACATCATTCAAGATTACTATATAACTGTGTCTTTGCTTAAAGTGATATTTATTTATTTTAATGAATGACAATACAACCTTTATTACAATAGTTAATTTTTAGTGACTAAAAATATGAAGGACCTATTTAAATATTGGCAACAAAACTTATTAACAATATCTAAATAGATGTTAATAAACAATTTGTGAACATAAGCAAATGGTTTAAAACCAAGAACACAGGAAAAAGTCTTTCCCAAATACATTTAAACAGAAATTATAGTAGCAAGAATAAACCTTTATATAATATTCTTAAAAAGAAAACGAAGATAGAGTAAGATATTCCCTAATAAGGAATAAGTATCAAAAAAAATTAAAGTGGGCAGTTTGTGTTATACAAAATCTAATATAATAAAAACAAGTTAACTAAGCTTCATTTAGTTCAGTTGTTGCATTCTCTTAAATGATGACAAGGCCATTCCAGAAAAATCCAGATCAGTACAGAATTGCATTTCCAATTCTAATGAATCTTGTTATTATGCTATGGCAAAGGTAGTATTTTGAGTGATGAGCGATTAGGAAACAGAGGGATATATCTTGCCAACTGAAAAACGTGGAAGTCAATCGTTTTATGTATATCAAAGAAGTCAGTTGTACTATACAGAAGTTTGTATATAAAATTAGTGGTGACTCTAAATTTAGTTAGAGCATGACTCTAATGGTCTATAAATAACAGTGCCTAATGATTTAAACTGTCCTAATCTGATGAGGAATCAAAATAATTATTGAATATTAAAACGGTTCCAGCACAAAAGTCCTATTGACAACCCCAAGCGGGTTTTTCTCTTGCTTTGGATGTATAAGATCAAAAATTCAGGTTCCAAGTCAGGAGATTGCCAGGTCTCTTTAACTCTGGTAACTCTTCTCAGTGCGATATTTAAAAGCAGGTAATTAATTGATGAATATCTCGCTGGATTTTGAAAATTCTATCACTAGACATTTGGTAGGGTTAGGTCCATGTCGTTTGAGTAAGCACCATTCCTCAATCTTCTGGAAAATCATTTTGCAGACTAACCAGATTTTTTTACCTCCTCTGAAGAGGTTACATCTATAGTTTTACATCTTCACAAAAATTAGAAAAATTACCTTCAAAATCCAGCAAATATCATTCACACGAAAAAATAAAGAGGAAATAGTGCAAGATGAGACCCTAAGGGACACCAAATGAACTAAAATTTCCCTTTTCAAGGTAAACTGTGAAGCCAAGGTAAGGAAGCTCCAGATATAACGAAATACCTTCAATTCTACTGTCTCAGCATCAGCAAGCCTATTACTCAAGTAGCGAAACTTCCCTCTTAAGCCTTACACTGACCGTCCTCCCTGCGGCACTGGCCTGTGCGAGGATCTTAGCAGACATAATAAGGGGGAGAGCCGATACAATACAAGGTCGATGGTTAGTGATAAAAGTGCAACGGTCATATTTAACAGCATTCGAAGCTGCGTTTATCTCTAACTCAGACTCAAAGTTCCCAACGTCTAGACCGCTCGGCTATCTGCTTTATAATTCAATGTATTAATTGACTGTGTGTGTGTGTGTGTGTACAATCATTTTGAAAGCGTTATTGTACAATGAATTTGCGTAAATAAATAAATATGGTTTGCTAACCACTAGCTGTCAAATGGTTGAGAGTTCTAGGGTATAATTGTATATTTTCTGGTATGTTGTTTCAGTTCAATTGGTCATTGGACGGTTAAGTATCAGGCTATCAGGATAAAGCTCCAACCCCTTTCTAACTGTTTTTGAACAGGCACAAATTTTTGCATTATTGGCACTTATTTCGTATAGTTTATTCTAAAAAACGGTGGCTCGCCATACCAAAACGTAAATATTTTTTTTTTAAGAATTTGTAGGACAAAAATAATGGCGCACAGGTTCACAAATGCGACTTTAAAGTCTATAACTTAAATTCCAATGGAAATAAAAAGGTGAAAAACGAAAATTCAATTCTACGTAGATTAAACACAAAAATAACAAATTGTTTTGTTACTGTTGGTTTTTTTCACGATCGTTATGTATTTTTGGATAAAGAATTATAATACGCAAAGAACCTAGTTTCTTTACAAATAAATAATTGTAGAAAAACATTAAATTAAATAGCCAACCACACTCAGTAAATTAATTGTTAGTTGCAGTTAGATTCTTTGCTAACACTACAAAAGCAAACAAAAAAAAAACATAAACTGTATACGTAATGGACTGTCCAACTGTATCAATTACAGTGTAATTTTATGTGTCCTGAGTTGTTCATCTCTGTAGATCTAGCTAAGAATATTAAAAAAATGTTCTCCGTAACTTGAATTTATGTTTGTCAATACAGTTTATAAAACAATGAATGAACAATAACAGTAATCATTCATTAAATAAATAAACACCCCTCCAAAATTACTCAACTAACACTTAGCAGTGGTCTTTAACTATCTAACTAATTCCTGTATAAGGACAAATGACTTCTCGTCTAAATGGACTGTTAAACAAGCAGTGTAATGAAGAGATTCAGTAGATATAGAGAGACTTATTGTGAAGGATTCAATACGTTTACATCTGATAAAAAGCCCTGCAGGACCGCGCCGGCCCCAGTTGAGGGAGAAATATTCCCTGTACAGTAGTAGAATGCGGATTGATGCAGCATTCAATGCACCATTAGTGCTGTAAATTCCTTTCTTAAAAGCCTTATTTCTTTTGTGCTTTACTTTTTGATGTTTCATAAAAGGTATCATTTGGTGTTTTCAGTATTTATATTTTATTAAATAAACATGAAGCTAAATTTTTTTGTCATTATCTCTTACTGTAGGAATGGGTTTTAAAACATCTTTTACTGTTTTCAAGTTTGGCCTACTTACTCTTTCTCATAAATTTTCAAGAAATTCAGCGAAATTTTGATTGCATCTTAAACCTAGTTGGCCGATATACGCTACCTAGAGGGAACTCTCCACAGACTTATATTTTCTCCCGATTTTTAATAGCCCGTGCACTGTTTAAAAAGTGCCGTCTGAGGAATTGGCTCCCTGACAGTATCAAAAATATTTGGGAGTCTACCCAGCTTCAGAGTGATACAGGTGAAGGGCTTGTTACGGGTCTTTTAGAGAGATAGCGGTTTCGTTTTTTAGGGTGGAGTGATAGTTGAATGAGTGAGTTTCCATATAAAATTGTTTACGAATTTGCTGAAATAAAACACTCAGCGAATATTGAATCCAATATGAATCTATTAATCTTTTAATAGTTGTGAACTTAAATTAGGCTGGCCTTAGGTAAAATAATTTATTATAAAAACAGTCACTAATCATATACTGTCAAAATTCCAATACTGATTATATTTTATATCGCGTTAAAACCGAGTTTAATAATTCTTAACACAATTTCATTTGTCACGATCACGAGTATTGTCAATAATTCTGTCCATTCCAATTCTGGAGCTCAACTCAACTCGCTGCGTCGCGACAATTACTTATTAGGTTATTGGTGTGCCTCCAGAAAATTCTAGAAATTACTAGACAAGAGGAGGAAGATCCAAGAAACAAGCCACCGCTCATGTAAGGAGTGGTGGACGCCAGACGGGCCAAAAAACTGACCCAACCTATTGAGCGCTTTCCTCTCTTTCCAATCGCGCTATTCCCCGATTATCCCTTTCGTAATTGTCAGGGATCTCCCGTGTTTAGTCACATTCTCTTTGTATTAAATAGACTGTTTATTTAGAACATTCTCGTAACAGTATAATAACTATTACAAGGGAATCATTTTGTATTCATCAACTAAAAATATTTTTTTAATACAATTTGTTTTATATTAATGTTGTTTAGTATACTGTTTAGTTTATACAGAGTAATTGAATATATATCATATTATCATTATATATATATATAATATATATATATATATATATATATATATATAAAATGTTCATGCGTATTTCTTTTATATTAATTTTATATTATAAATAGGTTGTAGAGTTTAATTTTATCTTTTTTTATTTTGTTTTATATTAATTAGTGTATGTACGTAAATGTTATAATTTTTATTATACAAGGGTGTATTTTTCTTAATTATTGTTTACGTGCTATAGTTTTGTATTAATTTTTTATTTAAAACTTCCTGAAGACTTGAACATCTTCTGGTTGAATGGATTAGAGGGCTAAAAAGCTTTAACTCCATCTCAAAATAATTTTTTTTTTTCATTTTATTATAAATGTTATAGAAAAACAATCTATAACGTTCAATAATTTAGTAACGGTGCTTAAAAGCCAGCTTCAATAATTAGAATAATGACTTTAGCCCATAATAACAATATTTTGACGAAATATATTTACAAACGTATTCATCGCCTTAAAATGGGAGGTGTCTAATTTTAATTATATAATCAATAACAATCCAAACGCATGTTAGATATTTATATATTTGGATTGAAATTTCATAAAAAAGTTTCAAATTTATTGTTTAACACTATCATTTATAATTAAAAAAAAATTACGAAAAAGAAACCGATTTGGTTGCTTATTAACCGTAGGCCTACATTTAAAAGAAATATTATCCGTAAATCTAGTAACAAAATAACAGCGTAAACTATTTGAGTGAAACAGTGGTCTTATTGGCCCGACTTCATTTCAAGACAGTCTTTTCTTAATCGTTAGTCCGATATTTATAATGGAATTTTTTTGGTGGGTAGACGGTTCATTTGTAAGAATTTCGTTACAACTACTACACTAAGTATTTTTGTTTTGTCCAATGTAACATAATGTTGGAACAAAATATAAGATTAGTCTATATAAAAAGTATAATATTTGAGTGTAACAACAATAACACTTTGAATTGATCCAATTGAAAATCTGACTAAACGACTTCCTTTCCGTTGAGACTTCAGCTCGTTAGTGTTATTAAGCTGCTACTTGAAAATAGACGTTCAGAACGACACTAATAAGGTTGAGCTGCAGGAGATTTTCCTTTGGGAGGGATTTGCTGTTTGTGACGCGTCCAGTAGGGAACCAATAATTGTATACACTCCTTGCATCCCAGAATCCGTATATGCTGAGCGTTAGCAAAGCATATCACTTGATGCGTTGAATAATCTTCATTATTCTGTCTGTCTGACCTACAATTTGCATGAGATTTCATTTCTAAACAGATCAAACCATTGATTTTGGCAGATCTTGAATATTGTTACATTAGTATTGTGTTACCATGATGGCAATATAGAAATCATAGAATAAACTAAATACACAGTGTAATCTTACGGCTAAAGCTAGTAACTAACAGTGATAAGCCATTACACACACTGTCGAATTCTCTTTTCAGGTCCCAGTTACTAGCCTCCGAAAAGCGTTTATGTTTGCATTGTCATTGTTGGCAAAGGTTGGAGTATAACATTGAAGACAGTATTTTACATGAATGCAAGGTTAGAAATAAATTAATTTTGTCAAACCCAGACAGGGGCTGTATTTCCTGTAGAGGAAGCGTATTCAATATTTTAATGCACAACGGTTGTAATTCTTAGTCTTGCCCAGGTGTGTCATTAGTAACCTCAGAGTCTTTGGCGTAACACCGCGTCAAGACATTCTTTACACAATTTCATCTTCTTGAAACAGTTCACCCGCCTATGGAAAGTCATCTTCAATCAATAGATCTTATATCGGAATTATTAACTTAGTGTTCATCTGTAAATTGCATTACAAGGACGAAGAAGGAGTTTTCTCGTGATTGGCTGAAGAAGTTTCACCATCTACTATCTATAAACAATATGGCTCGTTTATGATCGATTTAAAACGTTTAGATAACTCATTGCTATATTTAATAGTGCATTTGCCTCATTCTATTTCTCAAGTTTCTCTTATTACCCTTAGAAAACTCTTATTACATTTGTTTTTCCGAACTCTATGGCATGTTTTTTCCTGAAACAATGTTCTGATGTGAGTGATATCTTCCGTATGTTTCCTTTTCACGAATCTGATATATTCAAACACTAGTTTGGACATTACAGGTTTTGTTCCCCAAATAAAGACAGTGATACTGCAAATGGGTTTTTTGTTCTCTTAGTTCAAGAAGCGTATAAATTGCATCTAGTCCTATAAGAATCTTGGCGCTGCTCCCGGAGTGACAGGATATCTTGGATGGGTAAGATTGGAGATAGGTGCCGCCTCTTATCGAGATCCACGAGGAAGAATTTTCTGCACTAATCTCAAAGGTATGTTCTCCAGGAAGAAGGGTAGGCCAGCTCTGAACCAGCCTTTCCAGTCAAAGCAGCCAGGGGGTGGCACACCCTTGTTGAGGCTAGCAAGAACCTCTGGTACGGAACGAACACCACCAATTCCAAGAGTCATCTCCCGTAGTAGACTAGACCTAGACTCCTGGCATATTCAATGGAACCGTCTTTTTCACTGATATCATACAGTTTTTAAACTTCTGGGCTTAGTGGAATGCACTTTGTTGTTTATTTTTTTACGCTTTCTCTATTTTATCCGTTGTTCCTTGAATGTTTAGAACATAGGCTAGTGTGGACGTTCATCATTTTCACATTAATATAACTAATCCACATTTTCATGTGTAACTTTCCTGATTAGATTTTTAAATCTCTTATTTATTTGTGGTCTATTGTATTCATTTTACTGTAGTGTCTCATAGAAGTTTTTCTAAAGCTGTTCCTAAATACGCATCTTGTTGACTAAATGTTATGAAAGAATATTCTGATCAAATATACGAATATAGTTATAGATGAAAGTACTCCGCGTTTCTGTAAAAGTATAGAACGGCAAATGTAGATTTGCACACCTGTAAGCTTTATTTTTCGCATATAAACGAATGAAAAGTCAATAATTTGTGTTGGATACACTAAAGGCGAACTAAGTAAATAACTCTATAGCCTTTAATTTATTACAAACATTCAATATGAGAATTTTAATGTAATATTGAAACATAACACTCTGTCATCACAAGTAGAGCAGAAGAGGTTACATTGTAAAAGTTTTTGTAATATCCGAGAGACTTGAGCGGTGAAAAATGCAGTGACTTGTGAAATATTGTCTCATTGTGTCAGAACGATATTAAATTTTGATAACATAAAACTTCTGTTCTGAAAGGATCTCGAAATTCCGTACCTGTTGTGGGGCCAAAACCGAGGTGAATCTACGATAGAGACAAACGTGTACCATTGTAATCCAACTTGACCTTCAAGAAGTTAAAGGTTTGAGATAAATATAAGAATGGCTCTTTACTTAAGAACTTCAACTTTAATAGCAAATGATTTAGTAGTTTGGCCTATAATTTGGTGTTTGAAAACTTTAATTTCATATTCATATATGGGGGTGGAAAGGGTATTCGTTTTTCATGCATATTTTTGACATTATTTATATAAAATAAAGTCATTTAAATTGGGTTAAACATGTCAGTTACGTATTTTGTGATCGGCTACTATTTTTACTACTACTCAGAAGAATGTTATGTATAATTAAATCAATCTTTCATTGCTGCATACTTAAGAAATGTGCATTTTTATTAAAATATATATTTAATATTTTTTCCACATTTATAGAAACAAGCGTGGTGGGAAGGCCCACGAAGTGAATAGTTATGCACTTTTCTGTATAGAAGCGATGAATTGTTTCTGTTTAAAAATAAATCCGTTGAAACAAAGATCTTGAAAAGTGTGTGAAAGGGTGTACTAAACTCTTGATAGTAAAATAATACCACCCTCTGGAGTATAATTTTCCCCACTTAAGTCTCCCGTGTCCACAATACTGAGTGAGGGCAGTAAAGCAGTGAAGTAACTCAACTAAAGACAGTAAAACTTTGCGAAGGAAAAGAAAAAATATCTTGCTTCAGTAGAACTTTAAGTCAATTACGTTAATTGTGTCGCAATAATAAAATATTACTTCCAAAGTAATGTTTTATCGCCTTAAATTGTTAGGGATTTTATTTTTAGGGATTTTGTCGTTAGGGACAGGGAACATTCAGTAAGATCTATTACATAATAAAAGTTCAGACTTCTGTGGTTGGAGCAGGAGAAAGGGTTGTTGCCATTCATGGCCAAACCAAAGTACACAAAGACCTAATGAGCTCGCAGTTCCTAACTTCAGGTAACAATAAGTCATCGTTCTCCTTTACTTCACCAACAATATCTTCCTCTATTGTCTTCTTGTAATACATAAGAGACTACATAAGAGACTTCTGGTATTGCTAAATTATGATATACAGTAAGACGTCCGCGGCTGGAGTGAAAACAGTTTTAATAATTTAATTTATTTTATAACCTTCTAAATCTTTATTAAAATAAAGGATATGAAACAAAAATATTTTAAGGAATTAGTAACACATTATTTTCTTATAAATTTCACATTAGCTTATACATGGTAAATGAACTGAAAGTTTATTCTAAGTAAAGTGGTTGGCATGTTTGGATGATGAGGAATGTGTTTAAAAATATTATACAGTATGTTTAACTAATAAATGAGGGGATTTCATATAGGTAATTACTGCTTTTTGGTGAAACTTTACCTTCTACGCATCAAGATGTTACTTAATTCAAGCATTTATTCTACATAAACAATGAGTATATTAAAATTATTTATTTTTATTCCTTCTCGTTACAGGGTCGGATTGGTTTCTGAAGAAAGCGTACACGTATTATAATATTTACTCCAGGAGATCTAAAGGGAATTAACAGGTAAAAATTAAAGATGGAAATACCCCTCAGTATATGTTAGAAATCAAAAATTTGAAAACGGTTGTATTCTAAACATAATTTTTTTTTCGAAAACCGGCCTATAAAAATAATTTTTAAATAAAACAAACTACTAAATAAACTGAATAATTCACAATTATACATTGTTTACATTTTCAGAAGGTTACCAAAACATGTGACAAAGTTATGTTTGGGATTGGAACTCTCAATACAAGTGTGATAAATCTTTATTAAGCATGCGATCCCATTTCCAGGAAATAAACGCTCTGTCAAAGTATACACTACCAGCTTTTGGGCTCATAAAATAAGAATTTTAAAGTTTCATGCTTAATAAATATCTTATTAAATAAGAAATCAATTCGTGAATTGTACTCATTCAACCTAGGAAATCATTTTTGAAAAGTATCGCTGGCATCCCATAGTTATAGATGCAAAAATGTGAATGCTTAATACTTCATGGTACAAAACCTAGTCAATATATTTAGAAAAAAATTAAACAGTGAATAATAAGATAAGCGATTGAAACAAAGGCATATTTTTATTCCAAATTAACCACTTATACTTTTGAAAATTTAGTTTAAAGAAATTTTAATTTTAAGATGAGTAACAATCTTTTATCTCAGAACGAAAAATAATATGCTATATCATATTATTTGGTATTTGCATGAATAAATATCAGCTGTCGTTGTGCTAATATTTAAGTAATGACCATAATATTATATAACGGTTATTATAAATAGAATCAGCGAAATTCAAATAATATTCTATTCTAGATTTTACTGCACGAAAAATATGAATGATAAGCGAATGAAAGGTATATATTTACTTTAGCTGAAGGATGCAAATGAGGGATCCCAGTGAAGCCGTGAACATAGGAAATGAAACCAAAATGCAACTAACACTAAATATAAATTGTAGGACAGAGAACCGTTGAGGACATATCACATCACTGAGGAAGCATATTATTCAGCAGTAAATTTCGTTGAAGCCGCGTATATGATCTTGTTGCGTTTTTAATTTTTTGTTACTTATAAAATTTATTTACATGGCTGATGGTTGGTGTGAAAGTATAAAACGTGTGTGTGGTGAAAAAAAGATTAACATTTAAAATATTTTATCAATTTTATAAACTCCTATTTCGACCTCCACAAAATAATATTCTAGTAGAAGAACGATTTCTTTCTGAAGAGAAATGTATCTATCAATTTCAAGAAAAACTGTTTTTTAGACTGATCTTATAATATCCATTTCAGCTCTAAGCAATAATATTTAATATTTTCCGACATAAATGCAATTGAAGTGCCAAAAGCATCAGGAACGAATTGGAACAGCACTTAAAATCGAGTTATGTTACAAAGACTCGGGTTCACGACAGGTTGACCTCGTTAATATTGTTGCATTGGCCGCGATACAAGTATACGCTCGTATTTTCTGTATGGTGGTGTAACATTTGTTACTACTTCTACACACTGAATACCGTAACTGTTACCACCACAGCTATTGCTAAATACTACCAAAATCCTATGAGAGTTAGGAATATTACAAGAATAGTCTAACCAGAGAATAGACGGAACTGATAAATGTGATCATATCTCTTAATGGCTAATAAAGAGAACGGTTTTTTTAACTTGTTCATAATTAAACATTTATAATATAAAATGCAAATATTTTATTTACTACTGTTAATGTGTACCTAATCAATTCCAGTGAACAGATTAGTTATTAATATTTAAGTTTAACAAAAGTCTTAGCTATTGTAAACTTAATCATATAACCATGACCAATATGGGTATAAATCATAAATAAAATAAATAGTATTAAAAACAAACAAAGAGCATTAGTATTTAATAATATCCGAGTTGTTTGTATTATTTATAAATACAGTTATTAAGTACAAGTTTATTCTGTTTACAATATGAATGTTGGCAGTAGCCTATACTTGGCAGTTAACAAATGTCGTCATGTAAATAATTGTAATTGTTGTAAAATTTGAACATTTTCCACTCAATTTTATTTCATGGTATGTAAATTGGATGTCCAATAATATAAAAAAATTATTTTCTTTTAAAGTATTGGAAAAATTCCGGTATTATGATTTATTTATAATAATGAATTTTAAATAGCCGCTATGTTTAAATGGGTAAATGTAAAATATATTTTATATATTTTTAAATAGACATTCTAAATTTCGAATCTATGCAAAATTTTTATTAATGCATATGTAGGAGGATTAAAGAAGACATATTCCATATACACAGAATACCACAAACTTTAAAACAATAATTTAAAACGAGACAACATAGAAACATAGAAAATATTTCATAAAATATACAAAAAGAGTTCTGCAACACTATGTATATGCTCGGAAATGAGAAATACTAGATATAATATTTATAATATCTTTTTTTTTATTTAATCTGAATGTTAATTTTTAATAAGAACAGATGATTCGAGCGGACGGAAATTTTATATTAATATTGATTTTTATAACAAATTGAGTATCATTTTTATCTGTAAAACATTCACAAGTGACCGATGATCAATGATATCTGACTCGACGTAGAAGGAATGCTCTGCATTGGAATGCCTAGCAAGTATATCCTGCATTTAAATGCCTAGCATGAATGCCTTCCAGTGCCCCCACAAGGATGCTGCAACCACATTGTGTGCTGAGATTTTGTTAATCTATGACAAGAAGATTCAATAGCGTGTTTAATAATTCGTGCCTCCTGGAATAGTTAAAACTATCCAAAAGGTTGTCACTAGATAAACGATCAATGTAGAATCATGGATCTATTGCTAGAATCTTCAAAGCAGATCATACATTTTCTAGTGTAATTATTTTAGTATTTCTAAAATGAAAATTCAGCATCTGTAGAGAGAACAGAAGGTGCAAAAATTTTTAGCTTTTTACACACAACGTATGTAAACCTCTTAGTGAAGCATCTAATATCTGACGCTGTTTACAAGCTTGACTCCTGGAATCTGGGTCATGTTTCGTCTTAAGAGATGCAAAAAAGGTTCAAAACAAACTCTCCCAACATAGTTTTGACATCACAGAAATCTAGACTGCAGAATATACACACTATCTAGGTGAAGATATATTCTTTAAATATTGAATTACAGCTCAATTGTACACCTGATAATACAATGACTGTTACAGGTACTTTCTCTTAAAAATATTGTAAAAATTATTTTACCTGCTATAATAATTAACTGTAAGACTGTCATAGTTAAAGATGAGACATATACTCGTATATTCAGGTCAACATAAACCATGCATTCATATATAATACCGAATGCCTATGTTAATGAATATTTCATGGCAGGAAGATTATACAACTATCACTGTAGTGAAATGCGTCTATTTACTGTTACAATTCTGCGTGGAATTCATTAGCTGATATGGTTTCCATTTTAAACCTCCTACGATTTTCTTTATTATCTTGGGCTACACATTGGCTAATGTCATCTAATCATTAGGTCCAATGGTTTGATAATAGTCAATGGTACGTGTTTCATGTTAGGCATTTAAAGAGGGCGTAACTTCAAAAAAATCTGAAAAATACTGCTGAATTCCCTGATTTGGTGATAGCAAGCTTAGAATTCGTGTCAGAGTAGTCCTTGATAATAATTTATAATTTACAATGGCACATTCCATGTGCAACTCAACAAATATCAGAGATAAAAGGATTTTTTCTTATATTCGGGATTTGTAGCTATCCTTCATCCTTCTTCGACAAACATTTTCAGTACAGTTTGGCATTTTTTCCTACCTATCTGAATGGTCCATATAATATTACACTATAAATTAATTTTCTACTACGATTAGTACTAATGGGCAGTTAAAGATGATGAAATTCAAACCTTAGTTGTTGTTACACTATAAGGATAAAAGCATGTTTTAATTACAACAGAAAACTTTAGTAATAAATATTGACATTAATCTTGTATCAATTACAATAACTCTGTGTACTAAAACACAAATATTTCAATACATGTTTTACGTACAACAGTCTGATGCAGTGGTGCTGAGGATAAAAACGATGTTTGTAATAACAATTGCGAATCAATTTTCCTGTTACAATATTTTTAAACAAACATTAAACTTTATTTATCGATGCAATATCTGTTTTAATCTCACTCCAGCAAACAGAGTAGAATTTGTTGTTGATTAGAACTCTTTTAAAACCAAATTGACGTCTTCCTTGAGCTAATTCGTTAACCATTGAATACATTCGGCTTTGGTAATGCTATTAAAATAGTTTTAGTACGGTCCCAACACGGACTAACGTTTAAGGAAATAGCATAATGCATCATAATAGCATATTTAGCATCATAATAGCAAAATAGATTTAATGCATGTGTTTTAAGTTTTAAATGCAACTTGCAAACATCAAGAATGACGCTATCCATGGCAAAATTAGATTCCATGGCAATAATGAGTCTTAAATTAAATGACAATATATACGTTTTAAAACTTATATAATTCAATAGATAGCCAACACAAAATGTTTGAAAACTAAATTTATAAAACTACTAGTATAGTTACTAATATCTTGTGTGTTTTTACATGACTAGAGTTTCAAAATATGTAGACGTGCCTTTCATAATTAAATTGTTTAATAATAATAAAAAAAACAAATAATGCATCATCAATTGTATATTTTTGCAAGTAGCAGACTTTCCTAAAGTATCTTCCTCCTAATTATGTCTAAAAGACATTTCGCATTAAACCAGTTGAAAACAACAATTACATAAAAAGAAACATGACCTCGTTTTAGTTTTATTGATGAGTTTATCAAACAATACCTTTATACTAGATAACAAAGGTTACTTGATACCGATTAATTTTACCTGAGATTTTGTTGTCTATTTAAAAGTGTAACGCTAATAAATAAATTATGTAACCAAGGAAACCCCTGTATTCATATTTTCATTTTGTTTTTCGAATAAAAATGACTATCCTTATTAGAAAACCAGGGACTTTGCTAGGATAACAAGGTTATTAGATTCGACGTCTGCCAGACTGAGAAGCTACTGGGAAGGAAGACGATATATCTCGTATCTCTCTTCACAACAAACTAGGTTACTTCGGCTATTGAAGCACTTGTCTGTTGTTGCAGTACAGATAAACAAACAGTATAGAACACGTAGGATGATATTGATATTACCATCACGTACATCCTTCTGAAGACTACTTTTAAGATTAGCTGTGATATTTTTGAGATATTTACTACATGAAAAATAATTCTGCCGCCTTACTCCTAAAATGGGCGATTATTTTAATGTTTACACAAGGTTTTTGTATATCATAAATATAATAACAGAATTCAGAGTATCTTATCAAAGTGTGATATCACATAAAACTGTTATCCCACAAAATTGTGGACGGACTTTGAATACAATATATTTTTGATAATAATCATGAGTATGGACGGTATGTAAAAAAAAAAATTTCATTAAAAATAATGTGTAGTTATATCATAAAGTGTATAATTTTAAACATTTAAATAGTATAGAAAATGAGAAAAAGGAAGTAATTATCACATTCTGAATTATATTGTAGCATATTCGGAGTAAATTGTATGTTCAAGAAAATAATTTAAAGTATTTTATCAAATCTGATTTAATAGTTTAAAAATGAAAATCACTTGGGCATATTATTTCATTTATAAAATGTATAGTTTTAATTTTTTTTACAATTTTACTGCTATATCATTTGACATTGTATAATTATCAAGTTAAATTTAACAGACAAATCTATCCTCACTAGGAATATAAAATTGTGTGTAAACTAAAGGAAACAGGATATTTCCGGAAATTTGCCATCGCCTATTGATGCAAAAATCAGTATCACTACGTTTCGAGATCTTCTATCTGATCTCTTCCTCAGATGAATAAATAACCTTACACATAACTAAGAAGTTAAAATAAACAAATCATACCAGACCGTTGTGTCACGCATAAACCAGGAATAACAACCAGGAATTTCATACCTTAAACTATGAGTTGGCGTACGAGCAGCTTGTAGCGCTAGCGTCACAGTGCTGAACCACAGACCCAGGGGGGGGTGTCCAGCCCTATTGTCTGCTGGAATTTCCTGAATTTTAAGTAATTTGTTTCTTGTTATTTCTATTTATATTTTATTCTTATTTACACACACACACACACACACACACACACACACACACACACACACACACACACACACACACACACACACACATATATATTATACTTATTTATACTTATTTATTTATTTGATAATTCGTATATTTAAATTTCTTATTAGTTGGTCATTGTTATTTTATTTTCTATTATATTTAAATTTAATATTGAATAACATAGGTAATATTGGCTGGTTCATAGTTGTACTATGCTATTTGTAATTGCTCATTACAATTTTAAAAAGATAAAATTAAGAACATTTGTGAATTATGTTAGTTGTATAGAAGAGTAGCTACATCGCATAAATCACATGCCAACTGATTGTTTCTTAAGTATGTTTTAGTATAAAAATTAATTCCGCGCGAGTTCAACAGAACTCATGGAATATGTATGTCTTTCTATATTATAAGAAAATAAACGTTTTTGAACTTGAACTTGAACTTGAACAGAACTAACACTAACAAGCTGCGCGACTGTATGTATTAGGCTGTGGTCTTAGGTTTTTGATCAGCGAGCTCAGACTCATTCTGTGCAGTATTCTTTAGCTCCGTTTTAATAGTTAGTTTTAGAGTTGATTTTTCAAGCAAAATTGAGGTTGTGATTATTGACTTATGTGTGTCACAGCACTTTGGTATAGTTTTTTTTTTTTTTTTATATATTAACCTAGTTTGTAGTTATGAGTCAGGTTGTTTATTTACCTGACGAAGTGATGAGATAGCAGATCTCGAAACTTAGTGTTACTGATTATTTATATCACTGAACGATGGCAAATGTCGGGAAAAATCCTGTTTCCTTCACAATACTTCCATTGTAAAAACAAACTTCCAACAAAGGATTAGTAAACTATTGCTGTTTTAATGGTATTTGTGAGACGAAATCTGATTATTTAGAAAAAGATTACCGTATAAATTGTGATTTATAGCTAAGAATGAATCGTTCGCTCTATACGTTTTGCTCGGTGATTAATAAAGAAATATGTTGAGTTTTATTATAAGAAAACCTCGTACGACGGTAAACTATTACAGTCAAATATACTAGACCGATCCAGAAAAAGCAACCTTTATTTCTTTTCCTGATATACTGCCAGTTTCGATATTATGAAAATAGCATAAAGAAACTAGTAATAAATCACTTGAAAGCTGAGTTATGGTGTAAGAAGAGTGGGTCGTATCTGGTTACCTCGTTTTAAGTTGTTCTACATTCCACTATACAGATAATACGTTAGTATTCTTTATTGTCTGTAAAGGGTACAGCCAGAGTGTTGTAGTTGCCAGTGTGTTTAAACTGGGTCAAAATTTCTGATAATATAGAGGTCTTGGTAGAATTTAGAGGAGTAATAAAATCGGAAATAACTTATTCATCACGCATTTCCACCTTGTTGGACTGCCAATAAACTTTAGATGCTTATTACATGCATACATAATAAGACTTTGCATATAACCGAGGTTTACAAATTATATTATGTGAATATAAAAACAAAAAATTAGTAAAGCTTTAGTAAATTTCCACTTTGAACCTTAAATCAATTTTAAAAGGATATAATTATTATCCAATGTTGCGTCAAGAAAATTAAACAGCGTAGTCTGTTACAAACAAAAGATCTATACTAAATTATTGGCTGCGCGTTAGCAAAATCTATTACTAGAAGGGCTGGAAAAATTTGTATGTATCTGTATGTATCTCCGTACGATATCTTGTAAACGAACTGACCCAAGATAATGAAATTGCCATGAAACCTATGTTAGGAACAACGAGTTCGATGCTGGAGCATTTCACTCCATGATGTTTGGCTGAGCGTTAGCGATCATTTTTATATTGGTCTTATGGTTAACTATGATGCCAACGAGAAATTATATATAGAAACTTTTGTTTAAACAGATTTGAGTACTGTACAATCACGTTTTAAAACGTGATATTTGGTGAAATAGTGAAACTTTCCTATGTGGTCCTTCAAATTTCCGTTGTATGAATTTATTTGATTTTAGACAAGATAGATTCCGATGATGATGAACGACCCTCCATAGGATTTGGCCGAACGTTATCAAAGTATATAACTCGTAAGTAATATCTCGAGAGTTAATGTTGAGCTATATGTTTGAAATTTTGATTATGTTGCTTAAATTTTACTAAGGGTTTTGTCTTCCTATCTCTTTGTCTGCCTGTCTTCCACTGGATATCTCAAGATCGAATTGAAATATGGATTTAAGTTTTCCAGGTAATATAATTTTTGTCTTCTACAGAAATTAAATGTTTAACGTTGTTTCAAATACTTTTGTGGAATTTGTATGTACATCTCTCTGCCTATTTTCACAATATTTATAAAAGGAACAAAACTTTAAACGTGTTAATTTCTGTATAAGAAGCATCAAATTCGAAATATTTATGCCATTTCCATGGAATTTGGCAGAGTATAGCAAAAATTTTTATGTAGTTAAAAAACTCTAATTCTAAATAAATTCTAACTAAATAAAATCAGATTAAATTTTAGTGTGTGACATATTAAAACATATATCTATAGACTTTCAATTTTTCATGCAACCTCAGCCTGTTATGCAACACGCGGTGTGTTTTACACAAAGAACAATTCGTTTGCTTTGATAGGGGGTTTAATTTTCAGGATTTGAATTCGGTATTAATAGACTGCTGAGTGATAATAGTTACAAAAAATGATTTATTAGAGCTTTGTTACACACTTATTACTACAAGAACTAATAAAACATTTTCTCAGCGGAGTTAGGAACTTGTTTAGTTGGCAGCACTGCAACTTATAACTTTTAACTAGTTGCGAACTAAATATTATCATGTATTAGTTGCTTGTATTATATTCCTTGTATGTATTCACATTATGGAAGGAAGTTAAGATTTGAAACCAGTGTCCAGGTAAATCCTTTAAGAGAACAATAACAGATCACCAAAACCAATCATCTAGTTAAGGCGTTTTACTTTTAATTAATATAATAATGGTAACTAATTACTGTATATTTTTCAAAAACCTAGTTTTGCATAAACATTTATTTTTGAAGGTTTCAATTCCACCCAATATACGGCTTAGTGCTGTTTATTTTGTGTAAATGTAAGGTAACGAAATAAGTTTATAAATACTACTGTGTTTATTAGTAATATGTATCCTATTATTGGCATGAAATAATGTTGTGCTTCATGAATGATGTAAATTTATATTGGTAGCAATTATTCTTATGCATAAGATTGCCAGTTCTTATTGGTTTTTTGTTGCAAGTAGACAAACAAAACTTTAGTGTTTATTTTCATTTTACAATAATTATTATAAGTTCTTAAAAGCATGTTTAAAAATTATTGGACGTATTGCTTACTTAAAATAACTGAATTACCATATTTCTTTATTCATATTAAATTCAAAATTATATGATTAACGTTCAATCGTGTGGTACTATAAATTAATTTCACTATTAAGGTACATGAGTAATTAGTTCATAAAAATGAAAATGAAAATTTAATCAAACTTATTTTTCAATCAAGAATGAAGGAATTTTAGTGTTTCACGGAAGAATTTATTGTAATTATTTGTAATTTAATGTTAATTCAAAGTGTAGACATTGCAAAATGTATTACAAGTTATTGAATCATTCAAAAATGTTAAAAAGAAGTAACTTTTAATAAAAATGAACCCTTTAATTATTCTGAAGTGTCATGTTTCTGAATGTTTGTATTGCGAAACGATTGTTCTAAAATGTTTCAACGTCAAAGTCCCAAGCTTCTTTGAGAAACGACTTTCAATTGGTACTTTCTTACTTTTTCCACTTCAACAACTCAGAGGCATCTCAATGACGCAGTTTATTTATAAATGCAAATTCTTATAAATTATTTATATTGTTCTAAGTGCAGGCTTGGTTTCGGTGGGTAGGAGAGGGGATGCAGACCAACAAAACACATTTCGAATTAGTATCCTTTTATTTACTTAGTATGCATACAGAATTTATGAATTTATCTTTTGTCCAGCTGGGTGAAGAAAACACTTTTCTGTACGACTGCCTCTCTGGCTGTCCTTCCATGAGACATGTCTTGAATGAAATTATCTGTAGACTTGAACGTTTGCTTGCTACCGCAGGCAAGCCTCTTCCGCGACATGTAGTATAGAGTACTCCTACCTTTAATTATTATCAACGATTAAATTAAAATACTATTAAATAACACATTATGCTTTCCTTTGGATTAATACAAACCAATTCAAGCAACAAAACATTTATTTTCTTTAAGCTTCAACTTGATTACAACTATTTTATAATATTATAATAAAAGTTTTAAGTTTTTAATACTTACATTTTTTAAGTTTTGAGTTACACCTTTAACCCTCTCCATTTAGATACAGTATGCTGATGGTGTCCACCCTCAATTTTCACGTAGCCGCTACCTACCATCAAATAGAGGCCGTTACGGGACATGTAATGTTTTGCAGTACTGCATTTCTCTACGTTGAATTATATCACATTAAATTCTCAGTTCAGTGTCAATGATGTGGAATAGTACAAACGACACGGGTCTGAATATTAAGTGCCATTTATTTCGTCACGACACTTGGGCAATACACGAGAATTTAAACTTGTTAAACTACTTTTATTTTGAAATTGTAGCATTGAACATTCAATCAATAGATTAAATATTAATTTTCTGGATTTAAGACGTAGTAGTTCACATTTTCGAGATGTAAGTGAAAACGTCTTAAAATTGTCACAAAAGTGCCATTGTACAGCACTTCCTTAGTTTAGGGCTTTAATAAGTCATATAAAGAGGTAAGCATTTCTTTGACCATTCACCGTGAAACCAAGATATTAATACTGCCTTTCAAGATCAGTAACCTTATCTCTTCTTCAGGTGAATAACTAATCGATCAGATAGACTAAAACTGTGATGAAATGTATCAAAGCCGAGTCCTTTAATCCAGTATTGGAATCAGCATTAAGTGACTCATCATGCCAATTTATTGTGAGTTCGGGTTGTGGAATGTGTTTAATTAATGAATTTTTAAGCTTTTTTAGACAATACAAATTGAACTGTTTACCATAAACTTTCTAAGAATTTTAAGTCTGAAATATAATTATCTTCGTCAATGAATCACCTAACACCATACTTCATCTAAAAAGGAACAAAGATAAACGAGAACTTCCACTGAAGACTCAAAATACTTTTATCTTCATTCAAACACTGCTTTTAGCACCATTTTGTGAAGATATTTAAAAGATGTAAAAGCTTATCATCTTAAACATTTTTTACATTAAACAAAACGTCATTCAGTTGAATACAGTTTATTAATCTGACAAAGGATAAAGGAACAACCATCAAAAGAAATTTCTGAAATGTACAGTTTTTTATCCTTGGAATTTATCAGCAGAATAAGCTTCTATAACAATCTATTTTGTAGAATTAAAAAAACTCTGCAAGAAACCTCAGTGACAGTGGACATTAAATGCAGTTAGGCTCATCATCGTGAGGTTCGGTTACAAATACAGAAATAATACATTTAATAATGAAAGAAAAAGATAAATTAATATTTTATTTGTGCAGGATAGTATATTTTAGAACTTAGAATAAAAGACTAAGCTTCTCAAAAACCCCGTTAAAATTCCGTAACATCGCTTTTTTAAGGTTTATTTATTGTTTTAATGATAAATTCAATAAATTCATAGTCATTATTTCTTAAGCTATTTAAATGACAAAAATTACGTGTCATTTGATATTTTACATTATCTAGTTCTAATTAGATAATGTAAAATAGCTGCTGAATGTTTTCAAATAACAACGGTTAAATAAAACTTTTTCCGTGTCTAATATGACAAGTTACATTAAAATCAATGACCTGTATTAATTTTGGCTTTATCTGAGAAATATGGTCAGTTCTGATATTTGAGCAAAACTGAAAATTACAGCAAAAAAAGAAACCATTCCCAGTACCCGTAACCATTCAGTATTCTGCTACTTCGCAGATGGGAGTTGATTAATCGAGTCTACAATTCCTCTTGTACTCAAGCATTAGCTGATAACTGAATTATCTAAGCATTGTAATGTAGCGATCACATTAAACAATACATGATTGAGTTGTGTGTAGTTGATTACGCGTAACAATCACAGCAGAGTTACGGCATTGTTTGTTCACTACCGATGTTGTCTTAGGCGTACGAGTATTGTTGGTTAGGCCATTATTAGATGCTGCTAAGCTAATACAGTCTGAAATTAGATAACCAAAGTATATATTTATCTTCTTGGCTTTTAAAATATACACCACCATAGGTTGGACAAATAAAAATATCTGAAATTTACAAAAAATATAAAACTAAATATTTCCTTGATGTTAGCTGACAATCATAACCCTAAAACAATATAATTGGTGATTAATAATGCAAAAATAATAAATACTTCCGATTGTTGTCCAAAGTATTTTCTACACTGCAATTAAATTATCTCCAGTGGTCATTCCATAAAAATATAAATAAATCATTTATAGGCATTTAATAGTTGTTATGAGCTCTCTAGCTGCGTGTCACTAAACGATAGATGACGAGTTAAATTCGTGGAAGTCAATAAAATAATAATAAATTTAATTGGAACATTATCCTTTACAAGTGTTTCACTAAAATTCCATAAGTGTAATAGAAATCTTCCTATAAAAATAATAATAAAATGTTTTGTTTTACTGCACAAGGTTGATTTAGGAAAATACCTTGGAAGGTATTTTGGAAGGTATATTTAGGATAATTAGGAGCATTAATTGCTCTTGATAAATTGTGTAATACCTCAAGCTCTACTGAGAGTAGAGCATGTAGAGAATGTTTACAATATTCCACACCTCAGATTATTCAAACACGGAGTTAAAGGTGTCTCTTGACACCTGTAAGACACCTGGGACAAAGGTACGGCTACATTTCAATTTAACCCTATTACAACCTGTAGGATGGATTAGAAACCGTAAATTCAAATATTACAATTTTAGCATAGTTAGTTGTTAAAATTTCTGTTAATTTGGTTGTGTTTCTAATCAAGCTGAAAATAAAATATTTTTTTCATTATTTTGAGAACACTTGCATGATAGAGTTCGGTATTTAAATCATTATAGCAAAAGTTTTAAGATTAAAATATTATTATAACATGATAGCTTGTGATTTCTCAGTAATTAAAACTAAATAAATATAGCAAGTTTAAACCTAGATTCCATGACGATAATTAAACATCAGTGAAACTATTTGTATTTAATGTGATAATCATTCGCAAGAGAAGTAAGAAAATACGGTTCGTTCTTGTGTAATATTTCAGTGCAATATGATCGGTAAATCTTCCTTTCTTAGATGCCTAGCATTTTATTCGTTTTATATCAAAACTGCAGTCTACAATTGTGTTTTGAGCTATATTCTATGATACAATAAGACTACTAAGGAATAAGACAAATATCAATATTAAAAGGATAGTATTTTTATTTTTGGTTACAAAAACAACAAATATGTTTTGAAACGATGGCAAGTGTCCGAAAGTACATTATTCTTTTTATAAACAGCTGTAGAAAATCTGTTTTTGCATATTTTACTAATCAATAAAAAATGTTTTAGATAACACCCCCCCCACCCCCCCCCCCCCCCACCCCCCCCCCCCCCCACCCCCCCCCCCCCCCACCCCCCCCCCCCCCCACCCCCCCCCCCCCCCACCCCCCCCCCCAATAAGATCAATGCCTGTTTGAAGTCCTCCCCACTGTGCGTAATTTAGAAATAAAGCTACAAATTACCATGCCATAGATATATAGCCTATTTAAAACGTTACCAATGTCTGAATTTGGACCTAATATTTTGACTCTTTATTGAGGTCCCCTATCATTTACATATAATTGTTGTTAAAAAGTGATTTTGGGAATAGGCTACTTTAAACTATATCAAGTTTCACCTTTACATCGTTAAATATGTAAGAATCATATGTGTAATATGTATTTTGCTAGATCAAAGCATTCCAACTTCTAATATTATTATGTCGTTTAGGTTTTACACAAATTTGAAAACAATTTATACACTAATTTTTAATATATACAATTTTAAATACTATTGGAGAAGTTGTGGGAGTAGAGTATAACAATGGGTGGAGAAGGTCATTAGGAATGGCTGAAAGACAACAAAAGAGGTACGAGTTGGGAAGTTCCGGCTTGAGATTGAGTTCTCCTTTCAAAGGGCAACTCAATGTACTACACAATCAATTGGTTTATTAATTATTCAATCCTTCATCAATGGACTTTTTCCAGTCTATGGACTGTTGTTTTATGTTTTATTGGAATAGTCCTATGGAATTAAAAACAAGTTTCATGTGGTTTAACGATTTTAAACGATTTTTAACGATGTTTTTTGCAGTCTGGCCTTTTTTTACTGATTAAGAGACGATGCCGGGGGGTTCGTTTAGAGCCTTTTCGTTCTTCGTCGCCGACTATTTTTGGATTACTTGAGAAGAACATGACTCCATATTTGAGGTTTCAGATGCTGCTGCACGTAAAAGTAAGGTGAACTGGTGTAAAATTCAACTTTTGCATTAAATCCGCCCTTACCACCATAGGTGCGTTAAGTGTAGAAGACTCGGATGCTCCACCATGCTTTGGTATCGTGTCAGTCATAATCGTAGAGCACTCAATTGTGTACCTGATGAAACAATGAGAATACCTCTTCACCTAGAGTGCACTGTTTACAGATATTACAGCTTAATATATTTAGTTTCAAATAAATGAATCATTTCCAAGTAAGTAATCTTAGTTCGCGGACAGGCATATTTAAATACCTTCGGTAATTTTAGAATATTTAGTAGATTTATGTAATCCATACAAATATTAATTACTTTCTTTGTGCTTTAATGATTAAGTTATGCAATTATTCTTAAAATGTATACATTTATATTGGTCTGGTTAAAATAAAGATCTTAGTTATTTATTGTTAGCTGTGTATGTTTCAACCAACACTTCCTGTTTTCTTTTTCTTTTGCCGTTTATCTCTATTAAAAATTTGTTTTCCTCGCTACTCTTCCTTTGACCCCCTTGTACGGATAGCGTTACACCACACTTTTCATCATTTGGTGAGTTACAGCTCACTTTGTGACATAGCATCATTTATAATTAGCAATATTTTGTTCATTTGAAAGAAATTAAAAAAACTATTTTTGAATTCTTTCAACTGTCATAATTGTAGTTAATAAATTAAATTCAAAATACGTCTCTATTTTTATCTAAACAGCCAAATACAATACAGAATTTTCAAAGTTAATTGTAGGATATGAATTTTATTGGATTTACAAATTTTGTTTTGAAACTCATTGATTGTGGAATCTCCCGATGATGAGTCCGTCTTCTAGTTAAGTTCAAATAGGTTCAAAATTAACAATTGCTAAAAGTTGCCTGGCAATATCCATTCGTTCATATTATATAATCGGAAAAGATTTAAAGAAAATCTATTGAGAAATCTTGAATTTATTTTAAATGTAAAATATAAATAATATCCACAGTTTATACAGTGAATACGGTAATACTTTACGTTAGAAGCAACATTTTGTTATTAACCTAAGCGATTACAATTAACGTAATGGACTTAAAGTCCTAATGGAGCAAGATATTTTATGTTTCCCTTCGCAAAGTTTTACTGTAGGGGAGTTACTTTACTGCTTTACTACCCTCACTCAGTATTGTGGACACGGGAGACTTAAGTGAGGAAAGTTCCGCCACAAAGTGTTGTATTTTTTTTACTATCATCAGTTTAGTGCCCCTTCGCCACACACTTTTTAATTCCTTTGGTTTCATCGGATTTATTTTCGAACAGTGACAATTAATCGCTTCTATATAGAAAATTACACAAAATCTTCACTTGGTGGTCCATCCCACCACGCTTGTTTCTGTAAATACGATAACCATATTGCGTAGTCATATTTCATATTACTTAATTATGCAGCAATTAAAATGTTACACTAAATTGACACATTAAACTCTTCTAATACATTACAAAATAGTAATCCATCACGCAATACACGACTTACAAGTATGACACAGTTTAAATGATTTTAATTTACTAAATAATTGCAATACTATACATTCAATGCAAGTATCTCCCTCCCCTTATATGAATATACAATTAAAGTTTTTGTACACCAATGTATATGCCAACCTACCAAACCGTTTTTTATGTATGAACTGAAGAAAAAAATAGCCATTCCTACGTTTACCTCAAAAGTTGTAGGTCGAATCATAGTTACACAGTACTCGTTAGTCGCTATAGTAAATCCACCACAGTTTTGGCCATACAACAGATACGGAATGTCGAGTTCCTTTCAGAACACAAGTTTTATGTTGTCAAAATTTAATATCGTTCCGACAGGATGCGACAATATTTCACAAGTCACTGCAATTTTCAACGCTCAAGTCTCTCGGATATTACAAAAACTTCCACAATGTATCCTCTCTTCTGCTCTACTTGTGATAATAGAGCGTCATTTTTTCACTATTATATTTTAATTTTTATAGTATTTAATGTTTGTAATAAATATAGCTGATGGAGTCATTCACTTGGTTCACCTTTAGTTTATCTAATTCGTATGATTGACTTTTCATTAATTTATATACAAACAATAAAGCTTACAGGTTTGCATATCTCTCCTCTTTTATAATTTTATCTAAACGCTGAAAAGCCTTAAAAATATGAAATATTATTACATAGATATTTTGTTTGCAGATGCATGGTTATTCTCCAAAATTTAAACCATAGTTATTACACAACAAAACACTGTTTTATAAGTTTATACTTCTTTAGTGTCTCAACTATTATGTAAAAAACAAACTTGTACTTTTTAAATCAAAATCGAATATACACCTCTAAAAAGCTAAAATTTTAAAGTTTTATTGATGATATTATTTAAATGAGACAAATCCAATGATTTATGGGTCATAAACAAGGGTCGAAATGCATTTGTTCCAATATTGATCTTATGGAGTTTAATTAAATATGACCACCAGTAAATCTGGCTCTTAAGCACCATTACTAAAATTATTTCACACGATTGTTAGCTTTTTAAAACATTTATAATGAAATTGTTTCTTAGCTATATGTTTTCAATCAAAACCACGATAAACTGGCTTTAAATTTTAAAATTATTAATTAATTTCCCACATAAAAGTTTGATTTTTACATATATTTAGATAATTGGAAAACACCCTTATATGTGTTAATAATGAATTTGAAGAGAAAGGGAACCTAAATAATTTCTACTTACACAAACTGACCCGTGGTCTTCGATCTCTCAATCTCAAACTTAAATTGACCATACAAAATGACCGACATGATACTATAACTGAAACGAAAAACACCTTCCTATAATTTCCTTCCAGATTACATAATTTCCGATGATTTCTCAATATATGAACCCTGATTCTTGATGTAGGAATTAATTAATATGTTTTAGACCGGTCCATGTCATACTAACCCTTGACTATAGAACTTTCTTCAATATTCCGATATCTTTTTTCTGTCCTTACATTATTACTTTAAATTTAGAAGGCATATGTTAACTTTCAAACGAAAATTTTAGCAGAATTTTAAAGAGGTGTAACAATGTTAATGTGGCTGGTGTTATTGAAATTCCGCTGGCTTTTCCATAAAAAGTGTGCAAAGCGTTAAATTAAGGAGTGGGTAGCCTCTGGCATTGGTTATGTCAATTGCAATTATTAACATATGAAAACAGTTTATACTGAAAAATTGCCATTTATCATGTTCTGTATTGAGCCACTATCTTTTAATGCGGCTGTAAATTGGAAATATTAATTGGCAGTTTTTGAAAAAAAAGATATTTATTCATTAATATAATAGTGCATATGCTTATATTATATGTTAATGATAACTATCCGAGAAGAGTATTCTTGAATATTAAATGCCGCAAATAAGTAATTAAAACTCTGTTCTGAAGAATCAGTAAAATATTGAAGTGACCGGAAATGGGTGGTTTCAAGGCAGGAAGTGGACCTCAATGGATTTTCTTTCAAGTCACTGGGCCACTTGGCTTTAATTCCGAACAGTCTGTGAATCTAGAGCGGTATTGCACCACGTTAACCGATCCGTTGAGTTTTATTGCGTCGTAAGTAAATACAGAGCACATCATAAAAACTACACCCTTCAAAATTATATTTAATCTACTGCAATTCTTTTCTTTTAACTACAATTGAACGCTAAGTATACTTTATTTGTAATAAACTATTAAATTATTAGTTTTAGAGTTAAAGTACTGATGACACCATTAATTTTGTGTAGTACCAAGAAATGGAGCGTAAGTCCTGTGTGAAGGTGAGAAAAAAGTGAAGTCAACGTGTAATACCATACCATAAATCAATGTTAAATCTGTGTTAAATCAATGTGAAGCTAATTATTTACACATAAACTATAGGGCTGAGAGTGGCAACTTTCTCTGGTGGTGATATAACTATTATTTGTGTGTCTGTTCACCAACTTTAGCATGTCAAACTAAGGAAATTATGATCTTAGACAAAATTATATTTCACATGTTTAACCCTTTCGTTATTTACCCATTTTGACCTACACCTGTAACTATGTTATAATGATTAAAGAGAACTAGCATATTTACTTCGAGCTAATAGAGTAATCTGTTATGAGGAGCGCACCCCCCACCATGGACTCTTCCTCTGGGTAGCGTATATCTCCCAATTAAATATAAAATGCAATAAATATTTCTGAATATTACGTACGCTTTGGAAATTAAATAAACAGACCAGACTCAAAGTTTTGAAAGTTTTAAAATCCCGTCCTAATGGTGTAAAATAATAACCAAATAAGTAGAGCCACATAGTCTGTGAAATTACTGCCACAGAAACGAAACCTTCATGAATACCTGCAGTACAAGAGAATACATTTTTTTAATGTACAGCCTGATAGTGGGGATACTGAATGTTGCATCAATCCACATTCCACTAATGTACGAATATTTCTCTCTCAACTGGGGCTGGCGCGGCCCTGCAGGGCTTTTTGTCTGATGTAGTACGGATTGAACCTGCACAATACTGTAAGTCTCTCTATATCTACTGACTCTCGAGTTTATACACTGCTTGTTTACCAGTCCAATCGCCTTTGTTGATCTAGAGATGTCAATACTTGAAAAACGTTAAAATACAATTAGTTATTTTGTAGGGACTGCTGCTGAACGTTATATGTCCATTTTCAGGCTGTTTAATTGTTTAATGGTTGACAAATATGTTTTATTTAATAAGTTTAATTTTCTTTATTATAATTCCTTGTATGTCATTTTATTAGACCCTTTCATGTTTATTTTTTCGTAACAATTGTATGCGTGGATTAACAATTTAAAATGTCCTCCGAGGCTCATGATCATTTGCATTAAATTGAATATGCCTACTAAAATGAATGCTCTTAAGGTGATAAGTGTCTACAGGCAAAGGCTATCCGTACAGAATATAAAAACTCATTTGTTATAATAACCAAGGCTTCCCCATTCTTCTTCTGCTCTATTTTTTGTTCTAAGTTTATTTTAGACAATTTGCCTGAATCAGTAGCAGTATTGTCCCAAGCAGATTCAAGAATAACAGACAGTGAGGTTAAAGGTAATATCTATTCTGTTATTGGTTACGGCGAGAGTAGATAAAATATTTAAAATCCTAATGTGTCTCTATATAAATTCACTTGATGGAGTGACATGAATCGTCTCTATATTTGATGTTGCTTGCATGCAAACGTTAAATTATGTAGGTCAGTTAGTCCCCCAATTATCATATGGGCATACAGCCATACATAAAGAAATTAATTATCAGCCTATTGAATGATAGGCTTTGCTGATGCTCAGCCTGTAAGGTACTCCGTGGTATTACAATATCACTTTAAGAAGAGAAAAACTTTTATAATTATGACGTTGATCACTGTTCTTACAAATATACATGCTTTAATTTTTTTAATTTAACTTTCCGACTACAATCTGTAAAATTTATATTTTTTAAACTATTTTAAAACTTAAATACCAACTCTAATTATTTAACCACCAGAATGTTAAAACTGCCAGCATTAACTTTAAAATCAGTTTCAAATTCCTTACTCGTCGAATCAGAAATTTCTATATGTAACTCTCTCAAATGAAACGAAAAATAAGGTAAATAGTAAAGTGAGACAATGTAAAATACGTATTTATTTTACCAAAGAAAAACCAACTGTTTAATCTTTTCAACCATCCCACATTTTGTAGATTCAGTTTATTGCTATATGCTGTGTCCGATTCCATGAGCTAGATTTATCAGATCTCTCCAGTTAGATCGATTTGTGCTACAGATCACATTACTCACGTAATGCTCTTCATGAACTCATTAATGGTGTAATGAATGGTTACTATTACGTACTGTTGAAACAGCTAATCGATGTTAAACAGTATTTGTTCCCGCAGCTGGTTACGTAAATATTTGATAACAACCCCCTAGTTAAAGGTATATTACATTAATGGTGTATACCGATCAAGATCGTACTCTAATATTGTAAAATAATATTGTCCATTCAAATCTATTGTATTTCTTATGTCCTGTATCATCGATACGTTTTATACTGCGAAACATTATCATACCTCCAAAAACCAAATCCTAAAGTTTTCTTAAAGAGGACAGCTGAAAAAATGGTCACATGAGTTATTAAATGAAGAGCAAACATAAATTTTATACGAAATGTTGTGTATTTTCTACATAACAAATAAGGAGATACGTTAATAAAGTGTAACGTGTGATGTAAATGACAAGTTAGATTTAATCCATTTATTAATTTCGAAGAGTAAACATTTTCCATACACTCACTTATATTTTTTTACATATCACCTTTTCTTTAAACATAAAAATAACTATCAACTGAGAATCGTCAAGATGGGAAGTAGTGTAACAATGAAATTCCCATTGTACAATCATACACAAATGAAACTTTCTGTAATGCCGGAGAAACGTAGAAATGAGGTAAAGTTTAATATGCAGTTTGAATAATATAGCGGTACACATTGCAGCTGCTGCATTATCTATTACATGAAATTTCGTGTAGGGCTTTTCTGTGCTAATGTATTAAATCAGAGACAAAGACACCGTGTTGGCACGTAATGTAATACATAACACAACGTTTCTCTGTGTTGTACTATTGTTTGTAGTCTTTCATTTTATATAGCTCTTATGCTATATTAAACCACTTTTCACGGATTGCAATTGTATTCTCTAACATACCAATCTAAGCTACCCATTACCATTATAATATGTGCTTTAGGGTTTACACATTATTTGATATATGTTCAGCGCTGTTTTAATATCTTTATTTACTATTTATGTGTCACTGTAGCAGCTACCCATATTTAAAGGATACGTGCCTAGGTAGTTGAAAATCACTAGTTGGTTTTGAACTAAAAGTACATTGGTCTGTAGTTTGGTGGATCGACCTTGCTACCGGGCAGTGTTTGTGCTTCTTCATCTAGAATCTATCATATTATCATATGAAATCTCATAGTACAGTATGCTATAAGATAAATCACTGCTCTTTTTATGCTTTAACCAGTGATTTAATCATGTAACCATTATATTCACAATCATTTTTCATGTAATAATGTACGTCTCCAGGACGTAATCTGATTGCGTAGGACTGTAACCAGTGATTCATGTATTACCATTATAAGTGAATGTTTGGTCACGTAATTCTGAAATCCTTCATTATAAGTTACTCGTCACGTAGTTTATAATCTCTTAGTGATTAATAACCATCACGTAGTGCAACATTATCTCAGTGATTCTACAATCATCCATTCGTTTACTAGTCAAGCTTTTATTTCTAAGCGATTACTCAACAACTCGTGCCCTTACCTCTCACTGATCATTGTCACGTAGTGTTTTAGTCGCTTTGAACATTATCAACTATCACTTAGTGTTATATTCCAACTAAATAATCTATAATATCACATGCGTATTTAATTCTTAATTCTCTTACTGATGAAACACTAATTCTTGTAATTTTTCAGTGAGTTAGGAAGAGTATATGTTTAGTGTTGCTTTTTTCCAGTGGTCAATTATTGATCACGTAAACTGTGACTGCACATACTGAATATTACATAACTGACTGTTTCTCAACTGATATTTGAGTCGACGGTGTTTGGTCATGCTATGCAATATGTCCGCATATTGATATTGGTGCTATCTAGATGTTTCTGGTCTTTTGTGGAATGGAGATTTGTATGCCTCATGTCACGGAGATACCAATATAGAATCACGTGATACATCTTATTATTGTTAAAACCTAATGAAGATCCTATGTAGCACTACATTTATTCTTATATTTATTATTATTATTATTATTACTATTCAGTTAAAATCCTTATGCGATTACTAATAATCAAGTAATTGTAAAAATCACAAAAATTCATTCTTCTTAGATTTTATTTATTCATAGCAAACACACGTTTTCAAATTTACTCGTTATTTTAAAAATAATATAATACTCCTAAGATAACAAATACCTATGATTTTATTTTACCCACGTATATTTAATGGGGGGTTGAAAATGTGAAACTATGTTTTAAGCTCTTCAATAAACTACATAAGTACGTTTGTTATTAGTCTAGGATATTTATTCATTTTCGTTCCTCTCCAGATGACCCAAAATAGCCACGGCCTAGTTGTCTCACACCAAATTAACAAACAACATGACTTACTTAACAAACAACTTTCTTGTATGAAACAAAAGCTAAAGAATATATCACTTGCGTTTATTCTGCCATGTATGTTTTTATAGTTGTGTAAAATTTTTATTTGCTATTTGTGTATTTGTATCTGATAGCTGAAATATATTTACTGAGAAAAAGCAAGAACTACCATAACAATTATATTTATAAATGTAATAAGATAATTAAGAACAAATCTCTTCTAGCATAACAAAATTATCAGCATTTCAGGTTTATTGTGTGAAAGGTATGTACTTGGAATAATAAATGGTTACGTAAGTCAGTGGCCTAACGTACCAACTTCATCTTTAAATTTTATCAAGACAAGGAGAAACAGATTTCTTCCAACACAAATACATTTTTTATCGCGAAAACAAATCTCTTTATAGAAACGAGATCTCTGATGAAGTTAGTATGCAGAGTTTGGGTTCCGTAACAAGATTTTGTAAATGCTTTGAAGTAAAGAGCAGTTGAGAATATTAAAGATATTCTATCACATTAAATTAATAATGATTATAGTGTTAACATCTTTTCTTTTAAACTGTGAATATTAAATAGTGGAGATATATCATGCAACTCCTGTATGTGTAATTCTTGGAGTGTTATCTTTGAAGATGTAAAATTAATTATTGAATAGAGTAACGTAAAGTAACAAGCAAAGTCAGGACCACTTATTTTAACAACGACAACACTTCACTATATCAGTGTATACGTATCGTTATCTGTACTTCAGACCATAGGAAGTCTCGTTTTCTTTATATTTTGCTGACGGGAGTGTGTTTAATCATTAAATAATTACGTAATTTCAATTACTATGTTATACATTTAACCATTAACAACGAAATATCTTATATTTTTTTTGAAAATTATAAATTTAATTACAATATTAATAATGATTGATAAAAATCGATTTTTAAATTCTTTCTAATTTTTTGGAAAGTAGATCAATGATTGAATTTTAACTAACGATGAATAAAAGATTTCGATAAAAACTGCAAATTGCTTTGTAAAATGCAATTAAAACAAGATAACAATGTCTTGAAGACAATGTTCCGCTTTTTACTAAATTATTTCATGAAATAAAAACATACACGATCGATACTTTAACTGTTTTTAATTATTGCAGAAACTGCAGTTAAAATTTTTTTATAATGTTATTCGTACGGTACTGCAAAAAAAAATCTATACTGATCAAACTGGTTCCAAATTTATCTGATGCAGGTATAACTCATAACAGTATTTGGTCTGGTACATTCAAGGGATGCAGTTCAATTACGTGTGGATCAGTTCTAGCTGAGTAAATATAGTTAAGTCAATTAATTGATCCGCTGGTTCAACCCTTTGATCTCCAGGCGATTATCTGGAGCATGAGATGAACCGGATACACTGTACAGTAAAACCATCACCTGGAGTCCAAAGTGATATGTGCTGTCCAATTTTCCAAACAGACAACCAAACACTTTGTAAATCTATTGATCAAAAATCGCTCGAATAACGTCTACTTATATAGCATTAATTAAATACACGTAAAAGTTAGTAGCCTATATCCATGACATTTAGGTTGAACGTAATATATTAATGCTTTTAATACCCATCTAACAAAAAAATATCTTTAATTTTTTTACGACTGTGAAGAAAACAGGGTTCTTCCCGACATGTTCTATCGTTCCAGTAACACTACGTATCGATATCTGCAATGTGATCTTTTCCTCAGTTACCTAACACATAACTACAATCTACTAATCACAACTACAGCATACTAGACATATACATAATATATGTGTATGATCATATATACATGCATTGTTTGTTTCCAGCTGATATCTTTTTTAAGGTTTTTAAATGTATCTATATTTTGCCTAAACTTTTTACAAGCACACTATTATTGATCTTAGATATTTGGTAAAATCCGGCATATGTGTTCGAATTTAAGTAGATTGCCAATTAAAACTTAAGTTGTTGGTATTTTTTTCATGGTTAGTACATAGAACATTAGTAGAGCAAAGATGTTGCAACACAGCAGATTTCACATCTAGGTGTCGGCAAACGAGTTCAGTAATAATGCTGGTAGATAAAAGAATCAATGAGGTGAATTTTTAGGTTCTTTCTCTCTTTCTTCCTCTCCCCACCTCTGGAATAATTCAACACCAAAATCAAACCCTATACCTGCCTGGTTCTAATATGTTACTCCGTAATTCTTCTTGGAACAAAAATAAATTTACACAATGTTCATGAAAATAAAATAAAATAAAAAATTATGGATGGCTGTAAAGTCGGTTTTTACGGGCGAAGATTTTACGTGACAACGTCTTTTTCTCGGTAGAATATTTATTGATATGAATATTATTAAATTGCACAATAGGAACAAGGAATTGAATGAAAATAAGAATTGCACAAATTTTAACTATATAAATATATTTTGTTTACTAAAACATTGTACATAATTTGAAATTAATTAAAATTTGTTATTGTAAATGGTAAAGTTGAATAATAAAACATTTACTAAAATTGGAATTTGAAATTCTTGCTAAACACAGTTAAATTCTAAATCCGCGCGTGGTTGATTGGTCGGTTCGTTTGTTTGGTCGCACTGTTATGACAGGTTAGAGGTTATAATTTGTTATTTTAAATGTTTGACTAGCAATAAGCGCTGTTTCTTCTCAATTGACTGAATTACGATTGATTGCAGAGTGATTTAAACTAATAATTTACTTAACACTATCACATTTGTCAATAGTATGACATAACCTATAAACTCAGTTTCTCAACTTTTGTGTCAATCTAACAATTAATCAATCAATCATAGTTTACGATAATGAAACATCAGTGTACAATTATTTACCTTTATTGTTGTAGTTGTTGTAAATGACGAATCTAAGCACTCCACATTTTCACGAATAAACATAGTTATCTGCTTTATCCCGTGCGGCGGCGGACCCACAATTATCTGCTTTATCCCGTGCGGATCCCGTGCGGCGGAGCCACTGGACGGGCATCGTAACGTTACCGGGCGTTACACTTTTTCATGAGTGACTCCGAGCCGCAACCTTATTTAAGGACGTTGTCACGTCAAAAATTTTTAGCGTAAGATTTGCTGGTTTATTGGTTAACAGCTATAATAATAAATATAGCACTGAAGTTATACCTTAAACCATTTTGATTAGTTAAAGAAATAGGTTACCTTACTATTTGGTTTAACTTTTACAGCTATTTGTACGTCTATTTTTATATTCAGTATTTGTCTATTTGTTCACAGGACATGTCGAGAATTAAATTAACTATAGATCAGAAATGTTGCATGTGAACTAAGTCACGCATGTTACGCGAATCGGGTATGGCGTAGTTCTACGTTGAAATAGTTTATTATTTTGTCAAACGGAAAGCGTTAAACCTACTTTTGTCGTACAAACCGTCAGTAATTTCTTATGAGACAAACATTCATACATGTAACTAATTTTGACAAATATATCAATACGTGGATACAGTATATTCTCATTAAACAAACTATTCGATTGACGGAAACGGAGAAATGGATGGAAAATCAATTGACAACTTTCAGGCAATCTCAAATGTTTCCAACGCTGGGTATTTGAGAGATACAAAACCACACAAACAGAATAACACAAAATACTTATTTTAAATCCATTTTTATTAAACCATGCACGGATGGTTTGTTGTCTTTTAATCAAACAAATTAACACTTTAAATTGGAAGAGCTCCTACCATCTCATAGCCTTGTGTTGCAAATAATAGATACACCTGTTATCATTAATAATGATGAATAGTCATTATTAAAAAATTTAATATATATTATTGAATGTTTATATTTAATATGTATATTCTTATGAAAGCAAAAGGAAGCGTTCACAGGCTTAGCGGCATTAAGATATTTTTAAGTGGCATTTTAAAAGTGTTAATGTATTGGAAAAGATAATTTAAAGCTAAATATCGTGGTCCCTGTAATTAACATGTAAAGTAAAGCGTTAAATGGAGTTTTACGCCTTTTATCTTGTAAACGCTGAAACAAAGACATTTTATAATTATAAATGCTTGAAATCACGAAGCGAAGTTCATTTGGATTTCTTATTTTATTCCCTTGATTATAATCAATTAGCGGTTCTGGGATTAGTTGTAATTGTCTTAAGATTTAGATTGACTGTTATGATTTTCCACGCCTGCTCTGACACACTCTTCTAAGAGCCACCCCACTCGAGCTCAAATGGACAATGACGCTGAACTAATTGATTCCTCACGATGTATTATATAAATTACCCAAACATCCAAGTTTACAACAGTTTTAGAACTGACGTTTTTAATACTTAGCAGACTCAAAAAATCCAAATATCGTGAATGATTTTACTGATTAAGTCTACTAAACTTTAAAAATCCTATATAGAAAAGGTTAGTGGAAAACCCAAATCCAGAAATAAAGAAGAAGAAATAAATTAGGACCTGGAATGTTTACGGCAGAAAGACGTATATTCCATTTTTGCAAAGGCAGGAAACACTGGAAAGTTGCAGTCGGCATATATGTAGTACTCCAGGTCTAGCATTTCTACGGGTTAATATAAACCAATAAAATTTTGGGGATTTAGTGGGCGACTTGAGAAAACTCTATGAATAGAACTGGTATCGATGCAGAGTACGAAGAGTTGAAATTGTGAATGTTTCACATTAGGATCTCGACCTAATAATCTCTCTTGTGATCTCGACCACGTAAAACCCATCGAGGAGTATAGTAATTTGACAGAGAATGGTCTCTTAGCCAAATACGAATTACTAAAGATGACCTTATTAGTGTTCCTTACGATTCTCTCACTGTATGAGCGAAATACGTTAAACTAAAAAGTGGACTTATTGTATATCAGCAATTAATACTAATTGTAGATCATCCCTTTTATCAAATCATAACTTGAGGTAATGACACCACTACCTATCAAGATTTTGAACAATTTAGATATCACCGATAGCATCTTGAAATGCGCCGGGTAAAATCGACACAGAAAATAATTGCAACAAAGGCGAATGTGGAAACTCTAGCATCATAACACAGGCAGAACAATGCCTAAAGAAAGTAAGAAAAGGTTTTGCTCGAATCTATTGAAGGAAAATATATCGTTGATACCTAGCGAATCAGTCACTCACTTTTTTATCTCTTGTGAAATCTCTAAATAATGAAACTCTATGTTCATAAGATATAAAGTTTACAAATTACAGCTTCTATAGGATTAAAATCCAGTACCTTACAATGATGATCGGATTTGATGTAAATACCATTATTTTCTGCCAGGGTATATTGATATCCTTGCATGAATCATAAATTACATCTCTTTTATAGACTTCTCCAATGATCCTATACCACATTATCCCATAGTTAATACGGTGTCCTTGAAGTAGGCATTAAAGACTAACCAGTTTAATTTTATTTGTTAACATTCTTCTTGAAGTTGAGTATCACCGCCTTTAAAACGATAAATCAAATGAAAACAACAGTAACATTTCCTTACTGACATAAATATGTCAGGTTTAACGCCTACAATGGAAAATGTCAAAATCAACGGTTTGTCTGTTTACAGTCTTTGACAGAATATAAGACCGGTCAATTCAGGAACAAAAGCCGTTAGCAGTAAGATATAAATATGTATACTTTTATAAATTAAAATTATAGAATTATCTTTACTCAGAAAAAATTATAATAAGGCAAATTTTATTTTTATATTTAACGTTTATTGAAGAGGTTGAATAAAAGTGTTAAACCAAATTTAACATCTTCAAGAAATTTTAGAACGAGTTCAAAACTAACTTGATTTAGTAAATTGAATCATTTAATTAGAAATTGATCAATTGTTTGCTTGGAAAAAGAACAAGTTGAAAGAGGGTCCACTTTCTTTGATGTCCACATATGTTATTTTATTTGTTATAGAATTACTTTTACATGATTATTTCCGATTCGTTTGTAAAATATTTACTGAGAATATTAAACGGTAAGTTAAATTCCCCTTACTTATTTACTTCGAATAATGGACGGTTACGTAAGTTAGTTGCCTAGCGTAACAACTCATCTACAAGTTTTAATAAGGAAAAAATATAAACAAAGTTTTTCCAGCATAAAAATCTATCAGCATGTTTCTTATATTGTGTTAAAGGAATTTAATTGGAACAAGAGATGGTTAGGTAAGTCAGTGGCCTATCTATAAGTTATAATAATTCAAGTATAAACAAACTTCTTCGAGCATAAACAAGTTATCAGCCTGTCGGGTTTATTACGTAAACAAATCTCTTCATAGAATGATGAAGTTAAAATGGAGAATTGCGTCCATTACTTAAACGCTTACACTCTATAACAATATTTCGTAAATACTTTAGTGTAAAGAGGACTTAAAGAGGATTCAAAGAAATTTTATTACGTTTAGTTTGTAATGCTTAAAATATTAAAACCTTTTTTTGTACTGTGAATGATTCTATGCTCCGAATATTAGTTTCTTAAACCTTTAAATACAATATTATAGAACTAATAGGAATAGTACACGAAAAAAATCCCGAATAGAGAATGTCGGATTGAAAAGATCACAAAAAAGACCAGAAATCAATATACAAAGATATATACAAAGAAATTAATCATGTATCACGTAAAAATTAAAGTCTAAAACAATGTTTATTTATTAACGCCTCCAAATTGAGTAAGTTGTACAATTTGGTGTGTTTATACGTTCTTTTTTATATCTACCGATTGAACACAGTCATATAAAACTTTTTAAACGAAGAGGGCTACCCCAAATTGGGTCTTCCGTTTTATAAATTAGACAAGTATCTGACCAGGAAAACACTTTTAAAGTTTTACATATAAATCAACATGGATAAGCCAGATATTTATTAAGACTTGCCTCAGAATTGGTAAGAAAGAGCACTTTTTGTGTTTTGATTTGTAATTACGTGCCCGTTGGAGGTCATATATAAAAACCACCCCAACAGTTTTTCCTATCACGAACGTTTAACCCACAGTTCCTGCAGAAAATTGTCTACTTTACATCTGGGCTCGAGAACTCGCTCCTATAGGAGTACTTTGAAATATGTTAATTGAGAAACAGCTCTTGTTAAGATTCATAAGTTTTTACAATAAACTTTGATAATTACTTTACCAAACATCAATCGTTAATCAAAACTTTGTATTAATAATCAGGAATTCTCTTCAATCAATACTCAGAAGTATAATATGTATAATATATTTATTTTTAGTTATTCTACTTTAGCTATCCAAACGCATTTTCCACTTTATGTTTTACTAACCTAAGAAGTGATATTGATAAGTATGAACAGTAGTGGTATCGGTGGATGGAGGGGCACAAATATATCAGCACCAGACACAGCGGCTCGGCTGGGCGTGATTTATGGACAGGTGAAAATATGCTTCGACCGCATCTCACCCATCATTGACTCATTGACCATTTTTTCACGATTTTCCTTTAGATTTATAAAACAAAAATATTTTTGTAAAATACTCCTACTTAGTTCCTTTACTTATATTTTATCCATCAAAATGCAGTTACAATTAACTGAAGTTCACTTAGAAGAAGCTAAACAATAGTATTGTTACCTGTCTGCCTACAATTTTGACTGTCCAAAACCCATATGCTGGAAATTTCGCACCTAGTTTTATTTCTATTTTTTAACCATTTTTAACATTTATTATTTCTATAACATTCCATTTCTATAACACTCAGTGAGTGAGTTACACATGCGGCTGTATAGTATATTAGATAACCGTTAGAGATACAAGAAAAAGTGAATGGACCTTTCTTGTCGAAAATTTGAATTTTTCTTTTGAGTTCGTTGATGTCACTCAGTGGGACTTTGGTAAACTTTAGCTAATTCTTTTGCATTGGTGTTATGGGTAACCATGATTACAAAGAGTAAATAGCAGAATAAATAAATTCGAAAATATAATCAGTATACTCATAAGAGGTATTACATGTCATATATTAACACATGTACGCTAATTGTGCCAACACATCCAACTTTATTTCACAGTGACTTGATGTTTAGGCTTTTATTACTAAAACATTATATAACACTCAATTTGTTCAACGAAAATGTGATTCTATCATAAGGCAGGATATCTTTGCAGACATAACTTTACAAGAAATTTAATTTCTACGTAGAGAAGAATGATTTCTATGATTTTTTATGTCCAATCGTGGCATTTCGCTGAACCGGTCATTGAAGCTTATTGCTAAGTAGGCTGACAAAACTTATCTTTTATCATCGGAAGATTTAAAGATATTATTCCTCTATGATTGCTTGTCTATCCATCTGCACGACATATTGAGAATGAAATGCGAAATAGTCTTGAAGATGTATCTGAATCTCAGTGAAGCATATTACTCTACCTTAGAGCTGCATTGTAGTTAGAGTTAAATGTTTTCATATGCTGTTTAATTTCCAATTGAAAATTTCGTTTAGTTCTGAACGTTTTAAGGACATTACAGTCATTTCATAACATGTATATGAGTATATTCGCTAAATAATACAGACAAAACTACATTAAGAAAAATTCCTTTATGCTTATCTATATGCAAAAAACAAAGTTGGGTTAGTTACTCATTTTAAAACTCAAGAATTGGCTGTACGAAGTATTTTGGATTTTTCCTTGCCCCGAATAGTAGTATAACTATTAAAATATCTTATAATCCCGTGGAAAAAATCAGGTAAATAGGAAAATATAATAAAATGTTATATTAATTGTTTAGGACAAAAGAGTTCTTCCCTCGTCTAAGATGACATTACATTCCAAGTTTCAAGTGTAAAGGACTTTCCTTAGGTTTGTCACAGGCCGATGAACCGCTACCTGATGAACGGCTAGAAGGACCGAAAGACAGACGGGCGGACTAAATTTCTAGTTAAAACTTCAAAATTAATACAGTGTTCCTTTTGCAAATAGAAACCTATATGCAAAGTTTCAAGTCTCTAGGTGTTTTATATGACGAGTTATCGCAAAGGCAGACAGACGTCCATGGTTCAAAGTTCAATCTGTTGCTTGAAATTGTAACCCTAAAATAAAGAGGATTCATTCTTGTACTTAAGATACAAGTGTTTAAGAATTTTCAAGTCTAGATGTCCTGTTTATTAATACGCAAACGACTAGTTTAATGAATAAATGAATAGGCCTTTAATTTTTTAAAGACGTAATTACGTCATCGCTAATACTTAACCTGCCGCAAAACAGATGAATGATTAGAGAGACAGACATGTGGACTCCCTTATTAACTTTTGAACTAACAAAAGATCAATAAATGGCGTGTGTCTTTAGCCGAGATGAACCTACGCACTAAGTGTTAAGTAGATATGGTAGGGGGATGGACAACAATAATTATGATCTTGAGAAGGCCTGATGAGTTCTTATAATTGAATTTACTTAAAAAGTGATGATCCCTTGAGGTATAAAGTAACAGTACGAAATTTTGTAATCTTCTTTTTATTTAAATAACGTTTGCATGTAGGGCACGGGCTGTTTTAATTCAACCGGCACAAACGTCAAATAACCGAACAATACTGTAGTACTGCGGGAAGCTAATTGGTATAGAGAGCACACAGCAATATACCATGTGGCAGGGGTGACAGCTGACAGAATTAATTTATACAGCCCAGCTGACAGCTGATGTTAACGCGTGTCATTGCACCAACTACACGGGGTATCCACACCCATTTTATCTATCGTTCGTGTTAAATGCCGTGAATTGACGCATAGAAGTATTTCACTATGCGCTGATTATTAGCTAACCCACATAAGGCTGTTCGGCTAACTTTATGGTTAAATGTTTCAGATAAATCACCCCTCTCTGAGATAAGAAAAATAACAGACACATTTTTACAAATTATATTATTATTAACTTCCGTATAATTATACTATTCTCACTAAAAGTGAGCTTCTAGCAAATGTGACGGGGTTCATTGAAAGAGAAAATTCCATGAATCATGCAGCAAGACGAGCATTCAAGCACTATTTCAAAAGCGATTAATGGGAGTAAATATACCGAAGTAAAAGTATCACAGGGACTTTGGAATATTTTGGCTTAAACCTTTATCAAGATACCGTTACAATTGGCTTAATATGAGTACTAAGGATTTGAGAGGGTTAGTGACTTAATGGGTTGAAACTTTTTCATCTCTGGTATAATGGTTTATGTTTATAAAATCTCTGCTATTGACTCGGTTTCTTTTAACGTGTTTTTACAAATCGATCTCAACACACACTTTTAGATTATTTTTAATATTCATTATGTGTACATTTATAACAGTAAATTATCTTATGCACATTTCATAATCTTGACTATTAAAAAACGTTTAGGTACACTTCTGTCTCACGAAATTAAAAAGTTATATAAACTTGTGTAGCATATTTTTTTATAATTACGAGTACATAGCGGATCCTTATGTAGCGTTAAATTAAATGTATATATGGTAGGATGTCTCAAGAAATATTTTATCTGTAGAATTTTAGTTTGCATGATATTTCATTCTACACAGACAACAATAAGTTATTTGTAGCGTTATTCAGGTATATCACTCATCAGGCTAACAAAACATTTTTCATATTATTTTCTGTACATCCATTTATTCTTACGCAGGATATCGAAAGGATGAAATGATTTATAAGTTTAAAACTAAGAATGCAACCTTATCAATATTTGTCAAGCAAACCGTGGTGTGGCGTAATCCACTTTTAACAAACAAAACAAAACATTAACAAAATTGTGATTTATTCCAAAAAGATATATTCTACTTTACAAACAAGATTATTAAAGAATATAATCTAACCACATTAACAAGTTGCGTGGTTAGATAAAACTAAACAATAAACAAGGAAAGGTCTGTTAACAGTCCGGTTTTCTCTGAAAAGGACTTGATCTGCAGATCACTGCGGTATATTGAAAGTTTCTCACTATATTTAACTAAAATTAACCTTAAAATAAAAATACATTAACGTTGATAAGAGCAAAAGTTAATCAATTTAAAATCTAGTCAATCTTATTCTTACATACAATGTTTAGATATACATAAAAGTCTAATATATTGAAGACTTTAAATGATCTATTTAAAAAATACAATTTATATTATGACAATATTATCTTGACATTTTAGACTAATGAAAATAATATTAAGATTCTACAAAATGTTTTGTTATATAGGTTACTAATTAAAAGAGAAATACAATAAAATAAAATAATTGTCTATAAAGCGGACGAATTTTAGTTTGCAGATGAGAAAAATAAAGAATTCAGTTAAGAATGTCTTAGACTAATCTGTTGTGTATAATATATATCTTTTCAGTTTGACTAAGTAACCAATTAATTATAGCATTACAAAAAGAATTTAAGATTTTAATTGTTTTAATTTTATTTGGAAAATAGAATTATTTTTTTAATTTGGAAAATAAAATTATTTTATTTTTTAATTATTTATATTGTTTTTTATTTGTGGAAGCGAAGTTTTTATACGTTTTGAAAAGTTATTTCTTTCAAAAATATGAATATAAGTATAAACAACCGATTGATTTTATTTTGAATTTTTATTCAGCACTTTGCACTTAATTATTCTCCATGAAACACGTAAAATGCTGTGCTAAGTCCTCAAGCGAATCTTTCGAAACATATAGCTAATTTCATTGTGATATTTAGGCTACTCATGTAATTAATTAAGTCACAAATAAAAATGTGATACGATTGTCCCTAGTTATAATTTATTCTCTATTATTTCGCTGTTGTATTCGTTTCCCTTAAGACCAATGTGAACGTGTTCGCTATCGCTCAGGCAAATCCTATGAAGCAACATACACCATCACTGAGCTTGATGTTGCTTTTAAGCTTCAAATAAAATTTAAAGTGGACCTGTTAATATTTTAACTTGTACAGGTTACTTCGTTCCCGACATATCGTGCCGACAGACAGAAATGGAATCGTCCAGTCACTGAAGGGATATGGTTTTCTAACAGTCTGGTATTCTTGGATTAATTCTTATTCTATAATTATCTTGAAATTATAGTTGCATCATAATTTAGTTGCAGATTGAAACTGTTATATGCTCTCCCTCTTTCACTAAAAGTTTCTATTGCCTTCCTTTCAAATGATTTAATTCAAATATTCAATTAAAAGTAAAATGTAAGAATGTCTTCGTTTGTTGGCTTCTGACTAACATTTAACTTTCCTCCAGCAAGTCCAGACAAACACAAGCTGCAGACTCCCAAGACACAAACCATTCTTGATTAAGCTGCAGTCGTTCCACACAACAGTCACTTCAGGGAGCAGACGCTTTTCGCGCTCCTTATTGTTCTTCAACTCTCAAGGGAAACTTGAGAAAGCAGCTGGAGTAACGAGATCTTCAGTTCAACAAGTAACATCAGCTAATTAATAATAAAGTTATCTTATAAAGAGTATGAGTCACAAAACTTTACGAATATCAAAGTTGGCATCTTTTATATTATTTTTTTAAAACTAGCATTACTGAATAATATATTTATTAGGTAAATTCCAAACTGATTTCCTGTTTATTTCTTATTTAACGTTCTTATCTTCGAAATCAGGAAACTCCGGAGCTAATTCAGGTGCACTCCCAAAGGAACCTGCAAAATCAGTTTTCATAACATATTATATACCATTATTGAAGAGTTTCGTTAAAAATACACAAGCTTAAAAATATAATTTACAAGAATATGGTACATTAAAAATATGGAAAAAATTGTCTTATTTATAGATTAACTGGATACGCAATTTTTTCTGAACTCTATGGGTTGAAGAAAATTCAAACGTATCTGTTGTGTGTGTCTGTCTGTCCGTACGATACGCATTATCTTGAAAACAAACTGACATATAGACTTCAAGTTTTGCACACAGCTTTATTTCTATATAGAAAACATCGTGTTTCATCATGGTACCTGTCACTCCATGGTTTTGGCTGAGCGTTAGTGAAAGGTCTGTGCATGCGTCTTATGTGTGACCATGACAGCGACAAGTAAATTGCAGTATAAATAAATTTGCGAACAATCTGAGTAAAATTATGTCATTTTGACATAAAACATAGTAACAAATGTAGCTGTTGACGTTAAATTTTGCACGCAACTTCAGAAAAGTCTGTTATGCAACACGTGATGTGTACTACTGTCTTGTATATAAATAAATATACAGTATAAATATGTGCTGCAATTTTATATTTTCACAAAATACATTCAATAGCACACAGCTCGCTAAGGATCCGCAGTAAGGATGTTTATAGAAAATTTTCATTTAAGTAAACGTCTAAATAACACCAAAAACAATTAAGATAAAATCTGAAAATTTGATATAATTATATATTTTTTTTAAATCCGCACTGAAAAAATGTAATACTTTGCATATAAATTATGTGAAATAAGTTAGAAGCGGAAACAGAATGTTAGTAATATACTTTAGGGTTTGGTACTGATATAAATTATAAAGTGATTCAAAAATTAACATTCATTAACGTTGCAGTTTTTTGGTAAAAAAAATTTGATCAGATAACGTTTCGAAACAAAATGTACCGTCAACAGTTTCGTATGTGATTTTGCAAGTTATTTTTATTCGCAACGACAGCAAAAACTTGAATTATGGAAAACTAAAATATCTTCACTTGCGATCATAAGAATAGGGCCAGTTTGAATCAAATTAATTAAATAGTACATGATGGAAATTGAAACTGGAAATAGTGGAAACATGTTCATTGTTATTTATTATTAAAGGAGTCTATTAGCAGCTCCCGTGTCCTTGTAATGATATACTGTCATGTATGCCAGAGTTGGTCATATGAGTAACTATTATATATTCCTTAAAAGGCTATAAAATGTTATAAACTAGTAGTGTTTAATTTTACTCATTAGATAAGATCTTTTTTATTCGTATGACTTCTAACAAACTTGTTATGTATGATAGCATTTTTACATACTACTATTTCGTTAACAAGCCTTATTTGGAATAGTAAAAACATGTTTTATTTACTTGTTCTATATACATTGAATATGTCCTTCATCTTTTATATATTTTTAGAATCAGCTAAAATTAAGCTTATCAAGAGATTATTAAGAATGATAAAAATATGCCTTTCTCTAAAAATACTATATTATAACATGTCACCTTCCCCACTACCAAAGAGTACTGGAAGGTTTAAGAACAAATGTTTAGTTACTAAACATCCCGTCTTATAAATTTGAAGATTATTCTATGATTGGAACATATTGATATGTATTATCTTTAGCAAAACAAAAATATATGCAGGAGTAGAGCAAATCTATTTCTTCGACTCTGAGCCATAAAAATCTGAAGAAGTTGTAAAATTTACTGAAATGTAAATCGAGAGTGGCGTAGTGCAGATATTCGTGCATTGTTCTAGGATAAGCAAACTTCGCATATCTGGCTTTGCCTTGCCCTTTGTACCAAGGTAATGTAATTAGGGCCGGAGACTATGATGTTTTTATGAAAGATATTTCATCAAGAACGAAATATTACTTCTACACAGCTGAAAATCATTAAATGTTTTATGATGGACTATTTGTTTTATAAAGACGACTATTCTACACCATTCCTTCATTACTGATATAAATACATTTTAAATTATAATAGCTGTACAACTAAATCAACATGTTAACATGAAAAAGATGTCGTCTAAGCATACCTGCTATGCAAATAACTCAACATGTTGTATTTTTTATTCCGTTGCTTGAAACTTACCAACCATAATATCCAAATTTAATTTATACTCCCTCATTACTGTAAAAATTTAATTTGGGATATACAGTGACTTAACATAAACATCGTGGTGCTATAGGGTGTATATTAGTTGTGCAAGCCTACTTAGTATAAGTAACCTCTCCTAAGTATTCGGTGAAAAGTACCGCCTCTGACTAATTTGTGTCTGAGAGTGTTTATTTAATTCCAGTACAAACAGATACATTACAGTTTTCTCACAACAGTATCATACTACTACTACTATCATAAGTACTATTAGTCCCATTGCCATGGATACCTATAAGGTAGTAGTTGAAATTATCAACTAGCCGCCCCTATGTCTCCTGCATAGTCTTCTTGCATTTGTGCTAATTTTTTTAGGTCCCTGAATACTCTGTTCTTCATCATTTCTTAAAACATCCAATGTATCTATTTCCTGTTGGATCAAAAATATTGAGTTAGAACTATTGTATTGTTTGTAAAATAATAATATAACAACTCTAACAGTGTTTTATTTAAACAAAATTAGTGTTTACACCTTTTATAAAAACAAATCCTACATATCGTTACATCAAAAGTTACAGATTACACTTGGTAAAAACCCACATAAAAACTATACTACTTGAATTAGTTTATTTATAGTGTTTATTGGGTTTTAAATTCCAGGATTAAGAAATACTAAAAATAAATTCTCTTTTAGAAATACTCTAACCATGTATTTCATTAATAGTATAATACAAATATATGCATAATGAGTAGTTTCACGTGGGGGGTATATAAAGAATATTTTGAATCTAGGAATATTATCTCTAAAGCCTTTGATTTTAATACTACATTGTTTTCCAAACTGGAAATCTACTACAACACTTTAATGTAAATCAACCTCAAATATTTGTTATCCATTACCGCATTGATTTTAAAAACATTTTTTATTTCCAAAAATTTGCCTAATCACTATTCTTAGTACTTAAACCATTTCAACATAATTAATAGAGTAGGTAGATTTCCAACTGAAAAATTTAATATTTGTGAATTTTTCAAATCTGTTGCAGCTTTGTTTGAGACACTGGCAATTCATATTACTGTATTTTTAAATGGATTCTCATAATTAAATTGTTTTTTATAAATATATTTCTTTTGTTCTATTTTGAATAGTTAAATTAGTAAGAATAACGTTCTAAAGAGAATAAATTGTGAACCCTGAAATGATTATAATATATAATGAGACGTCATAGACTTTGTTTCGTTAACTGTGACTAACTAGTAACAAGGATAAGCCTCAAATCACACGCTTCTCGATCCAGGCTTGAATCACACCCGGAAGTCCTGGCTTAAATTAATTCCCTCAGCATATAGTGCAATGCTTTTAGCTTTTTGGAAATACCTTGTTCCAGCTAAATTCCTTATATATTTACATGCCACTAACAGTCTGCAATGTTACTGAATTCTTTCTGTTATTACATTGAAAATTAAATAATACCTGTATTTTTCCCATTTTTTAAATATTAGCAAAGCATTTAATAGTGATTTTAAATTTTAAAGTAATGTGTTCTAATTTTACCAAATTTTCAAAATAAGTAATAAAACAAAAATTTAACAATTACTATAATTGAATTCTTTACTTGGTAGTCAACCTGTGATTATATCATATAAATGTCAGGGTGATGTACATAAATGCATGTGATCTTTTACTAGGATATTTTCAGTTGAACCAAGAATATAAGCAAAGTATAAGTGGATCTTATATGGGAAGAATCTACCTCAATAATGCTCATGTTTAATTCATTTGACTCCACGAGGTAGAGAACGGACAACCCGACAATGAACATCCTTGCTGCTTTGAAGTTATTTTATTCACCTACCTCGATTTGTAAAAAAACAACTCTGAAAACTTGCTATGAATAAAATGTAGGTTGTTAATCCTGAATGGTGATTCTCATAAACAATCAAGATTATCTCAAGTAATCAATTTAATCAAGTACTGTGCAATCAAAACCGTGCACGACATGAAGACGAAGCAATTAAATTGGCCTACATATCGTACTATTGAGACGATATTGATCCTAAAGTTAGCTTGTCTCAATATTTTAGACGAGTTATAGCCGAAAATTGAGTATTATATCGAAATAAAATTCTCGATATCTACCTTAGATGTTGTAAATTCATTAGAATTGATTTTATTAAACCATAACGTAAACTAGAATATTTAAAATATGTTTATTTATAGTTTGTCTTTTAGTATAATAAAACTGTTGTAAATGGCAGTTGAAATCAATAAATTCGTTAATTATCGTCATAAATCTGTCAACAACCCAAAGAAGCAAAATGTGATATATGTAAGGATATAAAAGTGATTGTCTATTCAGTATATTATAATAGATTGAAGTATACAGCAGTACGATAAAACAGTCACAATTAACCTTTCTGTATTGTTTTTTACGTGGTCGAGTCAAACACCCATTTCCGATACAACTGAGGTAAACCCTTTAGACTGCAAATTGGTTTTGTCTTTGCGACGTGCCAAATCCCTCGAGCTTTATCAGTAAGTGTTTATCAGTAAGTAATTTAATGAATTAAAGAGTTAAAAAGTTACATCTTGTAAATATTAAAGTTAATGTGTTGAAGTATAAATATAATTCAATAAAGTAATAAAATGATGTAGTTTTTACTTTTTATGAATACTGAGTTTGGCTGCATTTCACCTACTACGTAGTGCAGTTTATCGCATCCAAAACTGTCAGAGATAAAAACTCTAGAATCTGGAGTCCACGTCTGTATGACGACATGGTCACTAAAAAAGAAGTTAAAAACGAACTCATTTCACTTTTTTGATGATGGGGCCAAACACGCGTCGTGTAGCAGAATTCGCTGAGGTTGCACTCCAAATATCAAGTCTATAGTAACATTTAATACTGTATTATATGATAAATGATATACCATCGTACTCAGTGTGATACACACAATTTTGTGAGATTCTTCAAAGTTACTTATAACACTAATATAACAATATTCACTAATGCTCAGCCAAATCCTATGGAGTGACACGATTATAGTAAGATTTTAGAAACGTAAATGCAAGAAATCTTAAATTGCTATGTATTTAAAATCCCTTTGATATATACAGCATTAGGTGAAAGCCGATATTTTTTGTTCTGATCTAAATAAAACTATTTTTGTTTATTTTAATTTCCAAGCTTATCTTAGTTGTGTTTAATTAATCAAAAATATTAAATCTGTTTGTTTCAATAAGCGTAAGTACTTATTTATGGCTTGTGAGCAAACTGTCCTTAAAATCATTAAAATTTACTTTTTCTACTTCAAAAAGTCATAGTAATAAGAGTAAGCATCTTGATTGCACTTAAAATATTGCAACATGCATTTTTATTTTATTCTTATTATAATATATTTGATATAACTACAAAAATAATGATTTGTACAAAATTTAATCATGTTTTTTTAAAAACATGTAAATGAAAACTATGTATCAAAGTAGGATAGTTACAGAATAATTAAACTGGTTCATAAAAATCTACATTACACTATCTCTGTATCTTTAATTTTACGAAACTTACACATTACGACACTATAACTAATTGTATCTACGATAAAAATTAATACTAAGGGCGGATAAAAAAAAACATAATTGTATAAAAATGAAAATCTTATGCATTGTAAGACATTCGGCATGTCAATTTACGACGAAACAAAAAACGAAAATATGATATTTAAAAGTCATTCTGCATTTTTAACAGCAAATAAACTCACAATCTCATTTTAAATTTGTGAAATAGTGAGAAGCAGAGTGCCTCTCTGTGATTTTTGCGATGATTATTTACATCGTGGTTAAATAACTTTAAATAATAACATTATTACAACCTGACTGAATTGTAAATTGAAGTGAGGCACTAAAATGCGAAAGACGTAATGTCGGTCGTGATTGCGTTAGTGGTGATTGCCAACTTGAAGCTAGTGCGTGCACAGACAATTGTATTTCCACTTAAAAACCAAGCCATCATCTCATCAACATTTAAATAAACCGCCATTTACGATTCACTCAACTTGCGGGACACGATCTTACCGCTCACTGAAACAGGAGCAGTGGTTAAACGTAACCGCTCGTAAAAGCTTTTATTTTCAATTCAATTTACAATCTTTCCCAGGCACACAAGTACACGAGAAAGAATCTCCTATAGTCAATCATAACGATTTTCATAGCTTCGTCAATTAATTGTAATGATCGAAATCAACGATGGAAATCTCGTAATTTATTTATTTGTCCTATTGCCTGAGCGTTATCTAAGTCTATCACTCTAAGTTGGGGAAAATTTCCATTTCTGTCTGTGTCCGTACAATGTCCAAAACTCGATCTAACCTATGTAGTTTAAATTTATTCGATGATTTTTCATTTCTACATAACCAATATCGAATCCACAATGGTACATGACACTACCTTTGATTTGGATAAGCGGTAGTGAACATTGGAATATTAGTCAACAATATTAGGGGTGACAATGAGAAAATCACCCGTGTAAATAAATATGCAAATCAACTGAGTAACATTTCAACTTGTAACATAGTAACAAATGGACCCAGCGATGCCTGTTATGTAACACGTGATGTGGCATGCTCCTACCTTGTACTTATTAGTGAGGTTGCTAAGTTATTCGGTATAACATACAAACATGTAGCCAACATATGTTGCACAAGGTTTCATGTGTATTTCAATGTAGTATAACAGTAATTTATAGACTGTCTTATCAAACAGTATCCCAACTGTGTCTGAGAGTCAGATATAATTTATGGTTATTAAAAGATATCACCGTGGTTATGTGTTTTCTAAAATATAACCTAAATGTTCAAAATTTCTCTCTACATCAGAAATACGATAGAAGGGACATTTTATGAGCTAAGGTGTCGTAGTTTTTAAGTCAGACAATGAAACGGTTTATTAGTGAGCATATATGAGGGAACATCGAAAATTAAACTTTTTGCGTTAGGCTACTAAAACAATAAAGTATTCAATCAATAAGTCCATTATTCAATAAAAGACAGCATATGTTGTGATGGTATTTTGCAGTTTAGCAGAAATTCAGATATTTTAAATGGAAAGCAGTCGAACGAGGGCAGTTTAAATATATTCAGTAATCGATACATTTGTAAATAATCTGTATATTTAAAAAGTTTGATAATTAAAACGTTTTTACTGTTCGCTTAGAAGTTAACAATCCTTCCGTATAGTGCTGTGAGACCGGCTTCTATTTTAATTCAATAATTTTCCATCTTGGGTTAGTCCCATAATCGATTTCAGTAAAGTATCCATAAGAAACACATTCTCCTTACACTATCATGTTGTCTGTTTCAAAATAGTTGTATATTGAGAAGAAAACTATTAAGATCTTTAGTTGTAAATTTGACAATGTCTTTTTTGTGTTTAATATTAACATTTGGTTTATTTTGACTTGCTAGCGTTTTTTTTCTGACATTGTTTACATATTAAAGCGGTATACTCTGTGTATTTTTATTACTTTGATTGGATTGTTTTATGTATTTGTAATATAGATCCTATGATTAGTAGAATCCATATAAACCTATTTTTCTATTGAAAACACAAGTCCTGGGAGTTTCAAAATCGTTCATGTAATTCCGGTAATTAAAACCTACTTCCGGAGGTAAATAAAGTACTTCATATGGATGAAAAAATCAATTCATGTTGGAAATCATGTACATCTAATGTTGAAAAGGAAAATATAGTTCTTTAGGGTTGCTACGCCATTTCAACCGTTAAGGATGTGTGATATTTATAATAATTATTTAATATTTATATTTAATTCATGAAGCATATATGTGCAAATTTCAAATTTCTGGAATATCAATAATTTGGACATTGAGTAGTTGAGGGGTAGTCTCTATATACATAGAAATTAAAAGAGAGCCAGTGGAACGATATCTGAAGACTTTTTAAATACGATCAGAACATATAATATATTTACAAATACATCCAATTTCAAGTTCATCCTTTAAACGTATATTAGTTTGTTTTAAATATAACTATTATTGAATCCCAACACACTAATACTAACACCCTATATGTATTATATATTTATTTTTGTTCCCTTCTTTAAGAAAATCACATAATCAATTAGTAGAGCCAATTAGTATAAACAATGTCTGGCCCAATTCGTGCCGAGGACACAATGTCATTGTGGTCTGTCCACTCAGCAGATGTGTTTAATGTAATTAGTATTCTCTTTGCTCCTTGCAATTACCGTTTCAAATGGAAAATTACCAATTCTAATGCTAATTAGAACTAATAATTGAAGCGTGTTAGCTAAAACACGCGTCCATGTTGTGGTCATAAGGATGGTGTCATTTGGTACATATAAAATATAAGTAATCACAATCTTTTCAATATTCCGTCTGATTTCAAAGCAGAACATGACTCGATAAAGTTTCCTTCCTAAGTGATACGTTTTCATGCACGAAAAAGTAATAAAGGTAAGATCTATATGCAAAATTCTACGTGGATAAATAAAATGGAGTTTCTTTAACTTTGAAATCTTTTCGAAATTATTGTTTATGAGTTATTTCATAAACAACCCAGTTCATAATATGAAGGATTATTTTATGTTTTTAAGATTTTTATTTTCGGCAATTTTCAAGGATATTGAAATTCAACAAGGGCACCTAATTTGAAGAAGACAAATGTCCCGAGATTAAACAGACAATTTCCTGGTTATTTATTAGAGTACGTATAAAAGACAGAAATGTTTATGTTTTTGATGAAAAATAAAATTAAAAGCTTAACAGATTTTCATTAGAGTAGTGGAAATCCAAGTAAAGTTATTTAACACATATACCTTCAATCATATGCCTCAATAATAAATAAATTAGTATTAATTACTTATATATGAAAACCGAGGATTCATTATTTTTACAGTGATTGGTGGAGTTAGAAATGATCATTATTTAAAACACACACACGCGCGCGCGCGCACACACACACACACACACACACACACACACACACACACACACACATACACACACACACACACACACACACACACACACACACAAAACGAGATTTTAAGAAACACTGTATAACATGGCTTTAATGGGCCTACTCATGAACAGTTTTAAATACGATCTTTTTACACTTTTAAAGCAACATTTCAAGGTAAGCAAGCGATGATAAAAGAAACAAATTGGCAAAGACATAAAAGTGTATCTTTTTAAAAGAACAAAAAATAATACTTTATGTGCAGAGAGTGGATTGAAATATACTGTATAAATGCGTGTTAACAAAAGGACTTTGCTTTACTTTTTAGTGAATTTTTAAGTTTTACTTAGTATCACTTTTGCATCAACACAAAACCATTCACAGATTCCATAAAACGCCATTTGTAGCTGTAAACTATGAAGTGTGTTGGGGTATCGTACAAGAAATTCCCCTAAATGGAAGTTGTATCCATAATGGATGTTAGAGAACAAGCTGTTGCCTACAAACTTGGATATCCCCTCCCGACCAGTAACTACTCCGTCTTCCTTACAGACGTGTCTGACAAGGTGTAAATTACAGGAGTGAAGTTACAAGCTGTAGAAAGGGTGCATGTATAAACATCAATTCTTGATGACACCACTAGAAACATTATACCGCACACTACGATTTGATTTAAAACTATGTACACAAACACCACTGAGCTTTTATGCAAAATTTCAACTATGTAGCTACATGTGTTACTATGTAACATTTTATAATGCAATAAATTAATGTACTCTTTTTATTTACAAATTTATTCATACCGTGATTCAGTATAATGTTTTTTCAACTGAGAACTTACGAGCAAGTAAGTAAAATAAAATAACATAATGTCTTATGTGGTCTCAGATTTTCATCTATAAAGTCTCTTAGTTGAAACTTACGAAATCTCTTAATTAATTTTATTTGCTTGAAACAACAATACGTGGGTGGAATATATACAAAATATAACTGGTATTATCAATCCGGTTTTAACGGATTGATATTATTACAAGTGTCTTAAACAGTAAAGCCTACTACTACTGGGAATTTTTAAACCACCTGAAAATAACCAGGAAAATAGCGCTTACACAGCAAATTCTTAAATGCTTATTTATTTATAATTTATTTTTTTCTACTATGCATAAACTATAGATTACAAGTTTTTTAACATGTATTTTCCAAACTATTCCTCCGTTTTCAAACCTGTAATAAACCCGTATAAAATGTAATAATGGCTCACAATGAAAAGAATAACAAAAACGTAAAGATAGATTTGATACTACATCTACTTTTTAATGTCATAGCATGTATTGAATTTTTCATTTTAGAATACCTCTGGGTGATCTGTTTATTTAGTGTGAGAAAGTGTTTGTTTGAAAAACTACAGAGTATTGCAAGGCTGTTAATGAGACAATAAGAATATCCCTTCTCCTAAATTATACTATATTTTGTAGTATAGATGTCTCTTATGTCGAAACTATATAAATATTTCATTTTTAGGTTCCTTGTTACTTGGATTGTTCGTTTTTTTGGATCCCTTCAGCCGAACATGACTCCAGATTTTAGGAGTAACGTCCGTTTCAGACTAAATTGAACGTGAACTGAACATTCACAGTGAACCAACCCTTTCTACTATAACTACGTGATGTGTATGAGTAAGTCTCTTAAATTGGCTTTTCTCCTTTAGCAATAGGAGATCATCCGCAAAAATAATTTTGGCTTTTTAAACCCATCTTTGTGGCAATAACTTTACAATAAAATAATATAACGAAATTGAATGGATCTTTTATAAATATTAAATGAATGTATTCAATGACAGACTGAATGAACCATACAAAAAAAATTTGATTTTAAAAATTTTCAGATAATAGATGTCAACCAGCAAGAATGACAGTATTCTACGAACTCAATTTTGAGACAATGAAGATCGATATCCTTGTAATGTCATTTTTATTAATAAAGAAACTTTTTATTTTAACTTATTATGTGGTACTCTTTAAAACAAAATTGCTCATTTTAGTATTGCAGCTGGAAATATGATTGTACATTTACCTTTGCTGTATAAGATATTTTTAAGTTACAACATTATTAGACTTTAAAAAATAAATTTCTATTTTTATTTTATAAAAAATATGAGTTTTAGCAGAGGATATTTTTATTTTTATTATTAGCATTTCGTTGCTTTAAAAATATTCTTGTTGGAAAACAAAAGCACGCAATAACGTTGTTTTTAAACAAAACAGTGAAACATTTAGCTACATGTATGAATCTTTGTCACTCATAACACAGTTGTGACACAACTAAAAAAGTAAAAACATTGGACAATTAAAAATTAACGCTGAGATACGCAAGGTAAAAAGGACACTGTTGTCATTCGTGACTCAAGATAAGCAAACAAAGGCTATAATGAGCTGCAGTCACGAGCATTCAGGTAACAACAATAAGGACTCATTCTGTACTTCACCAACAATTTCTCCCTATTGTCCGCCGGTACTGTTGGACGTGATATTCTCAGCAACACAAACCCGAACTAGTCCCTTGGTTCATCGTATATCTACCCAATCGGAAATTCTGTATCAGTATTACGTGTTTGTCTATTCATCCATACCTGTTTGCTTTATTTTTTTGTAACTACTCGTGAATTTGGTTCCGTAAACAGCCATTAAAAATCTTTGACTAATACAAGATCGTCCTAGGTGTGTATTAGTCAAAAGCAGGAGGCCACTCCAGATTAACTAAATCTAAATATTTCTACTAAGCATGCATATGCACTGCAGAAATTACTATGTGATAAACAAATGATTCTTCCTTAAACTTACCTTAAACTCAGTATTGTTTTGATAATTTGGTTCATCCTTGGCCACTCGTATCCAAATGAACCCAAGCTTTGACACAGCACACAATGCAAGGCACGAGTACCAGAGGTCAGAAGTAAACAAAGTCAATAACAAAATTCAAGCAAAGAATTTAAAACACTTGTCACACTTATGGTTGTTGTAAATAGGTAAACCGTTTACTTTAATTACTTTAAATTTTTAAACAATAGATCCATTTTAAGGCTAAACGACAAAAGATGACAAACTTCCATGCTGTATTATCATGGAAATCTTTAAATAAAATAGGACTAGAAGTGATGAGTTCTCGATTTTTGAATCCCTATTTGGCATACCATTCAAGACATTTTCATACATAGGAATACTTTAAACAATGACTCAAAGTACTCCACTAATATTTGTTTTATTACGTGTCTGTTTGGTATTATCATTGTAGTATGTAATGTACACAGTATATGAAATTGTATAGGATCGTAACTATAATGTTCATATGAAATGATGTGACGTTAAACTTGATTTAGAGCTTCCGTTATTGCATAAATCCCACCAACATTATCTCTGTAAATAGAATATTGGCTAAACCATAACGGAGATCAGCCAAACTGACATTTCCTGTATAAACACTATCAGAAGATTTCACTCGTTTCCCTTTCCTGTTCCATATTATGATTATTTTTACACGGTCAAGTTAGCCAACGTTGGCTTAAGTGAAAAATCACAAATAAATATGACAAAAATACTTATAGTTTCTCCATCACATGGTGAAAAGTTTTTGTAATATGTTTTCCTTAATGCTTTACATGAATTAACGTGTTTGCAAATAAACTTTCTAATCTTTTCATATAACGATGTTGGCAGCACATCTTTATCTTGATATAAAAACAAGACTACAGACTTTGATTTTGAAAATGGCTTCCGAAGCCACCAGTAACTACTAGTAATGGTAAATATAAATAAATTAATAATCCAATAAATAAATAATAGTAAGAAAAAATAATAAGCTATGAAGCCTAAATAGTATTGAAAACATTTGTTTAATTAATAGCACCTAAGGGATTAATAAAGTTGAAGGAACACATCCTACAACGCTTACATACATAATAGGCTTGACTAGTTAATTGAGCAGATGACCCCAGTGCGTGCCCAAGTAGGAGCTACCCCCTAATAGCCCGGATGCCACAGATCCTGTGTTCCTGGTAATTGAGCTACCTGACTTACTTTATAATCAACCTCTATAACAGGAGTGGTGAATACCAAACTATTGGTTGCTGGAGTGAATAACTTTGTTCAATTTTACTTTATTATTGAATTAAACATAAACCCTTTTACATCTAGTTGAATAATAAAATAATACATAGTGATAGAAAAGTTTATGTCCTGCTAACAATTGAATTAACGTACAGAAAAATTGAAATTAAGAACTAAAACCTGAATTAATGGACACGTTTTTTATTGAAATTATATCATTAATTTTTTTTTTCGTCGTAATGTGACAAAATTCTATTTTTAGGTTGCCTTTCCCGAACGTTTACATTAACAAAATCCCATGCATTTTCGTCACATTGCAATTTTGGCCTTTGCAGTCTAATAAACAATACAGAGAAAAAGGTTTACGTTAAAATAATAGATCCCACTGATATGAAATATCCAACTAGTTACTTGTTTCTAAATTCTATAGTTCTATAGACTTTACCAATTCTTTGTAGCTATTTTTGTTTTCTGCGGTTCCCACAAAGAAGACTTCTGGTCAGCGTAGGAATCTCAAGTTTCTCTCTTAGAATGAAGAATTTTCGTGATTAAATTTTTTAGGTAATTAGATCACATTGCTTGTGTCAGTTGTCCTCCTTTTATTTTTAGGCTGAATCCGAATCTCATTATTTTACTTATAACCTTCTTACCATCGGTAGCAATTCTGACAATTGGCTTATAGATAATTCTTTTTCTTGTAATTGTGAATGTTTATAATCACAAATATAAATCAACTTGCTGTTTCGTTGCAGGTATTTTAAATGACAAGCCTATTACAGATGCAAAGTTTTATAAAAAATTTTAAAATTTAATCTTAATATTATACACTTAGACTATTTTATGTCAATTACCTAAACAAATTAAGAGATTTGATTGTTTTTTTTTTGTAATTCAACATGGAAGTCAACTTCTAACTCAAAAGTTGGCTTTTCTCTTTAGCAAACCTTCGGTATAGTTTTTTACCCTAAACTGGGCTAAAAATATCTCTACTTTTTGGGTTTACACACTTCAAAATATTTATTTGCTCATAATCCAAACCTTAAGTGGCTAAAAATATCTCCACTTTTTGGGTTTATACACTTCAAAATATTTTATTTGCTCATAATTTAAACCTTCGTCGTTTTTTAATAGGACTTTTTAACAAATATTGTGCGCGAAAGCAACGCTTTTATATAACTAGTTATTGCATGGAAGTTCAATCTTTCTCAACAATTCCTCAATCAACTCAGTTAATGTGTTAAACAACAATTACTGAGGATATTTAAAGTGAATGTACCAAAACATCGTTTGCTCTCAACAAATGCCAAAACTATTGATAAATTTATATACCTTTATTTTTTATATCACTGGCAAACATCAGCCAGTGTCATAGTGTAAGGAGAAGTTTCTATTTTGGAATCAATTAGATAATGTTCAAAACGTATATTTATATCTGAAAATCTGTTGCTACGTCATCATTACTAACATTAATATAATACTATATCGATCTGTAAATCTTATACATTGTAAGAATCTTTTGTTTACCGAAAGCATCATTTAAAGTCTTTAAATATTGTTCTATAGATTTTTAAAACCTATATTTATATTACGTATGACATCATTCCAAAATATACAGAAACATTACTGTCTTTATTAGTACATTAAATAATTAAGTACACAGATAAAGTGAAAACTTTAAAAGTCTTTTATTCAATTTAAAAATTAAATGCCTTATTATTTAATATGTAATATTAAAACAAATATATAGACTTATTCTCACCGTGCGAACGGACCACTAGCCTATAGGAAGAGGATCGTGTCAAACACAATAAAGAGGAGAGAATCTATATTACCCTTATATATTCGTCCAATTTTATTTTTCATGGAAAAACTGTGCGGAATTACTATTTTCTTCGAGATGCACAGATTAAGGTCAACAACCTAGACTTTTGTGTTTAAACTTTAACAAAAGTTTAAAGTTTTTGTAGCCTAAATTATTTTTTCTATACCATGTCAACAAGGGGGATCAACAAACAAAGTGATCTAATGAAAACCCAAGGATAAAATTTGCTTGTGCTCAGCCCATGACTGTTGGTATCCCATATTTTACTTTCACAATAATATACGTAATTGCTTTCTCTTTACTAGAGTCACGGCTCATTAACCACACCATGTCCTCAAACCGGTCCAATTAGTGGAGGTAATTGCTCTCACCACAGTCACTTTGGTCTCTTGACAGGTGTATTTAATGTAATTAATATTCTCTTTGCATGTTTCGCTTTTACAGTTTCAATATAATTTTACAAAACAATGATTATTACATTTCTAACTGCAGAATAAGTTACTTACGATAATAATTATGGCAGTTATTCTAACAAACATACAAAGGTGCTATTAAATGTTTTTTACATTTTTAGGGGAATATTTGTTAAACTGGGTTTAAGGTAACAAGACTAGCAATGTAGTATGAAGTACGAGTAGATCCGTGATGTATTAAAACTAAAAGAACTGTGGAAAATAAATTGATATAAAAACGCAAAACATACATAAGCAACTATACTAAATGATATTCAAATATAAATTCTAGACTATTCTTAATATGTCCCCGGATAAAAATTGTATTTTGCTAAAAGAATAATTTTGATGGGTTTTGGTAATTTAAACATAACTAATTGTACTAAAAAAAAACTTGAAATTAAACTCATTAATATTTGGTAAATATCTACTAAATCTGCATTCTTTTGAGAGAAATTGGTAAACTACAGGGAAAAGGAAACAGAATATATCTACATTATCACTATTATAAATTATAATTATATTGTTTCTTTTTTTAAATAAAAACGTGATTGTCAACTGCAAGTGCACACATTATAAAATGAATCATCAGTATTATTCATACTTAATGTAGTTTAACATAGGAACTGTAGTAGAGAAGTTAAAAGCAATAAAAATCCCAAAATATAGATTTAGAAGTGGCATTTATATTTACCGTTAGTTACAGAGTGTTCCGAAACGCGTGTGAAAAACTTTTATGGCTGATAGAATTCATTATGTCAAAAAAATATGTCCCATAAACATAAGTTCCCATTTTGTATGTTTTATTGTTAGAAATTGTTATCATTAAAATATTGTTATATTGTCTCTAAAATTATTAAACCTACAGATATACGACATTATTAATCAGAACCAATGTAAATAAATTATAATACTAAAAAGCTATTTTTTCGTATCCACAATTGATTATAAATCACTTATACATTATGTATAAACTTCTTAGTTTCGTATATAAAAATATTTAAATAATTTTTTTATAAAGAGGTTAACCGTTTAAAATAATAGTTAATGCATTATATTAATTTCCATACTTCCGGAATCCTGTTATATCTTGAAAAAGTTCTTGCTACACTTATCATACACATATGGTATATGTTGTGCATAATCATAACCACGTACGTTATAGGACAGTACCTATTTATAAACTATAAGAGACACTTTTTTTAATGAATTTAATACAATAATATACTACATTTAAACTACAATAAAATATAAACTAACAAAAAAGCAGACACATTAATGTGATATTCTAATATACTTACTATCATGCAATACACGATTTAAGGAAGGTAAACAGATAAGAGGTTAACCATAGTTGCGAGTGGTTCTTATTTTCGGTTTTGCACCAGTTCAAACACTTCTGGTTCAAATTGTTCATATTTTTGACAACAAATATATGTTTTAACAGTCCTGATGAGAAAGACGCCAGTGGGAAATCAGAGAAATCAGTAAAGACCTTTTTATTGCATATTAAATTTTCCATAAGCTGCTATGTATAATATTGTACATTTAGACATAGAAATACATAAAAAAATTAGGAATAGAGATTGATCTTTCATTTGGTTGCCTATATTTTTAATTTAGCTGATGTATGACTTAAATAATCCTTAAATTTATGAGGTTTCAATATTAACGTGTGCGGAGTGGTACTTTTATGAGAGTTTACATCAGCAGTATCGTATAATTTAACTAATAATGTAATCATAATATATCATGCAGGTATCTCTCAGTATTTTATGTTATTATTGATATTTAAAAAATGATATTTGAGTGTAAAGTCACCTGAATGATAAGTTTACGAGTAAGTACGTCGGAAGGGATGATATATTGAACGAAATATGGACTTCAGTATTAGGGCTTCAAAAACTATGACAATTATTACTTAGTTAAGTAATTGGTTTGGACTACTGTATTGCTGTCGCAATAGTGTGGCAGACACGCTATACAGAAAGGCCATGTAAAGGCTGGATAGATTGAGTTAACTAGCCACTAAAGTCGCTAAGGGTCAGAGCAGTTGAACTGGTCTGTAACATGGCCTGCAGTAGCTTTGTTACTGATAGCAATTACTCTTAGTTGTAGTTGTTGTTGTATTGTTACCTTATTGTATGAATTGTATAGTTTAAATATTAATTTAAGTATCTACGGATTAATCTCAAATTTACTGTGTTTTTGTACTGTCTCTGGAATTGGATGAACCCAATTTCGGTAGTCTGTATTAACGATTACTATACATATCAGCTCTTAATTATACTGAAAGGTTACTAGGAAATGTATGAAAAACATTTAAATGTATAGACAAGATGAGAAAACCCTATGAAACCCATAATGCTGACACACACACACACACACACACACACACACACACACACACACACACACACACACACACACACACACACACACACACACACACACACACACAAACACACACACACACACACACACACATATATATATATTTATATATATATATATATCGTTTTCTTGTAGCTTAAATATTTTAAGAGGATCAATTTGTTGTTTGACTTGTTTTTTGAATATTAAACGTTAATATCATCAACTAACTGACTTAATACTCGAAATGTATTATTATTGTATTGTTGTCATAACAAATAACGATTGCATTATTCTAGAAATTTGAGATTTACGATAGGGGCTGTCTGGCATTTTCGACTCACTAAAAACTTTAGAAGACATTTCCATCTGGATTCCAAATGAGACGACACCAGCCACAAAATGACGCTGAATTTTTTTCCATACTGCACCAAAAATATATCCCACTTTGATTGTTGAATCATACGAAATAAATAGAATTCTATGTATGATCATTTTGTATTATTATTACTATATTGTTATGAGTATTAAAAAATGGCAAAGAGAAACGTATTGTAAATAAGGGAATTTTATTTAATCGAAAAATGTAATTAAATATATTTCAATATTGGAGTTTTGAGGTGTTGTTTGTTTCTGCTCCTTTATATAGTTCAGCAAAGTAATAATACCTGTTATAGATTAGTTTTATAACTTACAAAATAATTTGTATAACTACAAAAAGTTTAAATCTAGTAAAAATGAAGTTAAAATTTTAAAAATTTTACTATACTGAATTATATACAAGCCAAATACTCATATTCACTATATAAACATAAAATGGGCAAGTATGATTACTTCAATTTAAGTATTAACTTTGTCATGTAAATACGCTAATGAAGATTTTTTGAGCAATTTAAAATTTAAAACTAGTAGTTAGTAAGGAAAAGATTTCGAATAATATTTATTTTTTGGACGATACATTTAAAATCAAGGACTTTGTCCTAAACATCAGTAATATTGGTAACATTTTTGTTTAATTACTACTAGTTTGAAATAAACAACTTAATTTCAATAATTCGTAAAAGAAAACAACAATTTGACATGAGATTAATAAGAAAATATACTATATAAAGTGTATTTTAGCTTATTACTGACAAACTTTTTATATTAAAATACGAGTATTGAACATTCAAACTTTCTACTAAAAGACGAGGACCATTTAGTCATATTATTATAGATATTTTAATTTTGATAAATCCCCTGTGATCAAGGATGAGATATTGGCGTCCCTAGTCTCACAGTAAGGATATCTCTGACACTGACATATTAGTTCTGTATCAGGTACCGAGCCAGCATCTAACCGTGATTAAGGAGTATATCTGTTACTATTATCGAAGTAAATTTGTTAATTTTAGCAGCTTTGATGTTACTTGTTGCATACGTAGGATGTTTTTTTTCATTCTTAACAAAGGAAAATGTCCGAAACTAAAATTAAATATAATATATATTTTAAAATGTTAATGAAAAGTTTATTACGTCTTCTTGCATTAAAGTATAAATCACTGTATAAATAACAGGTGATACACCTGCAAAATTCGTCAACATTGCCTCACTGTATTTCTGGCATCGTTTCATTAATCATGGGAAACATACTTACGTTGCATTATTATTTCAACCAATCATAAAGAATTTAAGATAGTAACTTTATATATAATTTTAAGTTACGATTAATTTTTACAACTCTAATAAATTACATTTCATTAATTATAATTAAAAAAATTATGTAAGGAAGTAACAAGAATATGGACAAACATATTTTGAAGTTAAAAACGAATGTATCATTACGAGTCTAGAAAAGTTCAATCAGAAAATACATTTTGAAATCCAACAGGAGGCTTCAATGAAATAATACTTCTCTAACCTCTCCCATTGATTGAAATAATCCGTTACTATGAGCAAAAAAACTTTTTTTTCGTTATTAAAACAATTTTAAACATTGTGACTGACCATACTAAACAAAAATATTTAGTTTAATATGAATTCAGAATGAAGTTATTTTATTTGATACGTCATTTGATCATGCTGTGTCCTAAACTTTCATATTTCTGAAATATTCTTATTTACCAAATAAAATGTTGTAGCTATACAACTCAACCGATTAGTATCTGCTCATGATTTTTAAGATATTTTGCATTTTAAAAATCTTATCGTATATAATAAATATATTTTTATTATAAAAGAGTAGCGATAGAATGTCTATTACGTATATATCTTTGGATATGTTTAGTATTTATCCCTAATGTAAGTTTAGTTGGATGAAATACTATTTAATGATCTACTATTTTTTAACATTTAATGGGCTCTATTATGTGTAAACAATGTTATTCGCATAAAAGAATTATTTTTTTAATTTAAAATTTTATTTATAAAGACACATTAACAATCCCGTTTAAGAGAACACCAATAATCTGCAGTTAATACGTTTCTTAATAGCAATACCCATTATCCGACTTTTGCTGTTAAAAGTGCCATATATTTTAAAGTGATTAATAATTATAAAAGTAAAATTAAAGCAGTGCAATATAGAGACAAGATTATCGATGAAAATGTAAAGAAAAGATACGAGTTGTATTCATAAGTAAAGCGCTGAAAAAAGGAGAGAACATCAGGTCTTGCAGGTTGGCAAGACTTTAATGCTAAGACATGGACCAGCAGGGTACCACGCTGGATATACACCACGCCACGTAATAATTTTATATTAAATATTTTTATATCAAATATTTTTATAACTTCGTAAACAATATTCTTATTTTATAATTACTTACTAAATAACAAATGTGTGTTGTAAATTAACTAAATAAAGTTAACAGATTCTGTTCAATATGTCATCTATCATATAACTATTCACTTCACGGGTAGGTTACTTTCAATATTGAATTTAAAGAAAATAATACAGAAATAGCTTTATTTTTGACTTAGCAAAATAGTAGTTCTAAGCATATAATTTATCAACCTAATGTTTTATTTATTGCTTGAACTTTAGTGAAGTCTAACGCTCGTTGAGCTGGAAAATTTAATTTCGGCCTGTCTGTCTGTTTATATGTTCGTATATCCGAATGATATATGAAATATAGACTTACAATTGTACATGAAGGTTCATTTCTGTATAAAGAACACTCAGTTCGACGATGGTGCATATCTCTCTATGGTATTTATCTGAGCGTTATTAATCATTTTTCAATTTTTCGGTGCTTATGAAAAGACCATTGGGTAACAATTATGCTAGTGTATAAAAACAGCATAAAATAGCAAAAAATAACACACCTATAAAAACCCGGCACTGTGACATCATTTTAACACAGGTAGCCTAACTTTCCTTATACAAAAGTGATTTTATTGTCAATTGGTGTGTACAATTTTAATATTTAAACAATACATTATATGAGATCCAATTTGATAAAAATAAATTTGAATGTATCAGTAGAAAAACAAGTAGAGAAAGATTCCGTATGCGGACTGTAAATTTTCGATGAAATTTCATTTATACAAGATTGCTGTCTATAATCGTTAATTTTGTGTAAAATTATTGTTGTACGATTTTATACCTATCAGTGCAGAAAAGGAGTCATACACTTGAAGTTATCCATGAGAAGACTATTACTACGCATGGTTTGGTGTACGTCTACCTTGTCTAGTATATATTTAACATGTAATAATAATTTTCATAATTGACACTTGTAATTATGTTTAATCTAAAGGTCTTAAATGACCTAATATTAATGCCGGAAATATTTTTAATTTCAAATACTTAAGGGATTGCATATTGCCAAACTATTTCAACAAAAAATTTAATAATATAAATTATTTATATTGTTATTATTATTTACGGTAGCCTATTGTTAGTCATTTATTTTAAAGCTTCAAAAGAGAGAATACCTGGATTAAAAAAAAATTACTACCCTAATTATGTTAAGAAACTAATTAAATAATAAAGGTTACGAAAGGGATGCATGCCTGATCAACCAACTACAGAGAACTGAAAAGTGGCCAATAGTAATTGCAATCGTCACGGTAGTAAGAAGGAAACAGAGATTGTCATTGGTTCATTATAGGGGAACGACACTGTGACGCTATCTCTATTCCGTTGGATTTTTGTTTCTCTTTTGGTGGTTTTTTCCGAAATTTGTAACTAACACCGTTTAGACGTTAAGAATTTTTAAGAGTATGATAAAATTACGAACACAAGTATAGTTCCTCTTCTTCACGTGTCAGAAACCTAAAAAATAAGGTTAAGCACGCATCTAAATTAAAAAATCAACAAAAAACTAGATGAACTTGTGTGTTTTTATACTGAAAAACAGAAAGTTGTACGTCAAACAAAATTATGTATATCTCATAAAAAGCACCAGACAAGTATGTTTTGTACCTTTGAAAACAAGTATTTTCACACTTCTACAAAGGGATTTTATCTGTTTTTAAAAGTTAGGCATACCCGTGATACAAACTAATGATTACCAAAAACGCCACAGAAAGGATGAATCGGGTCATCAGCTCATTCATGACACACAGTTTGTGATTTCTGAGCCCACAAATCAGGAGACTTGGATAATTTATCACCTATGTGTCAATCGCTCTACATGTCTCTTCGTGGAAAGAACTGGGAACTAACTCTTTCAGAGGGAATTGTACCATTTCCTTGCTGTGTGTTAATATTCATTTTAGTATAAGCTAGTTTGCTTTCCGTTCTGCCCTCCTATGAGATTTAGCTGAGAGTTAAGAACGCTATTCGCTGGAAAAATTTAACTTCTGTTTGTCTGAAGGATATTTCAAGAACAAGGTAAGCAGTACTAGCGTGCATAGTATTCTTTACTAATAAAAACAGGTGCATCAGTGAAGTATATTACAGGATTATGTGCTTTACCTCCTGTTGGCTGAACCTATCATCAGTATGTATCGTATAACAAATTGTCCTTAAATTAGCTTTTGTGGGAAGTGGAAGGTTTGCCTTTTGGCTGAACTAGAAACTAATGAGAAACTAAAGTAGCTTTGTGATGGTGCTACAATAGAGTAATTCGTGAAGTGCTGAAAAGACCCTCGTCAACCCCAAACTGTACGACACACAACAGTGGCCCCTGTTTTGTTGTATTAGTCGGCCAGCCTAACTCAGTTCCACCTATCCTTTCAGTATAGGTCACTCATTCTCTATAATGAAAACTGTAGCAATATACAACTGGCGTAGTAATGTAGCGTATTTACTTGTTTTATTTCTCTCTGTATCAAGTTTTTAGCTTATTTAAACTTAAGTTAATGAGATATATAACCAAATGTTACTAAGTACTATGACTCTTGAAGTTTTATTATATCCTATTTGTATTTTATGCTGCAGTTATTCTATACAAATGTAACCTACTCTTTTGAGCTATAATATTAGTTTTTTGTACTTAATTGATCGTAAAGTATTATGCATTTACCATTTGTTTGTAATCCTTGTATACAAATAGTGATTTTTTAAACACCGTACGTGCATATAATGACAGAATTCCTTTCAGTGGTCCTCAGATTGGGATTTATAAGATCTAATAAATTTGGATGAACAAACGAATATCTTATTCAATTGTTTTAGTATATTTTGCTGTATATCAAAGCAAGAAAAGGGATTACTTACTGCAAAATTTGAACCAAATGTAAGTATTATTTAGGTCAGTAAATTAAAAATTTTTTAAATTTTAATTTAAAGTACGTCTAAATTTAACTGAAAAAAGAAACGTACAGTTGTTGCGTGTGCTTTGGCGATGTTGATCACTCGTGGGGGTTAAAAATTCTGTCTTTCGGTCGGTCATCCGTACAACGTCTAAAAAAATTAACACTTAGTTTGATTATTTTGCATAACCTTTCATGAGATTTGGTAGAGCATCACAAAATATTTTTATGTTGGTCTTATGTGTATTTACATTGGAAAAGAGAAACAAACGTGTAAACAAATTTGTAAAATAGCTGAGTACAATTATATGAAATATTAACATGTGACATAATAACACACGTAGCTAAATAATACTGTAAAAGAAAAAAAATATAAATCAGTGGAAATCGAATGTTAAAAATTGGTGCCATAATCTAATTTCAGCACATTCTTGCGTTAACAAACGCCCTCCTATTTTGAAAAATATTTAGTTAGGACTTTTTTAGAATTAACGAGATTTGTTTTCCATGAAATGCATCAATATTACACCAATTATATCTCATTTAATTCTGCTTAAGGTTCTCACCCATACACTCATGACTCTATCAGTATAAATCTAATAAGAATATCCAACAGATTTTTTTTAACTAACCTAAATCTGTGTAAACACTTCTAGAGTTGTCGCAAAATAAGGGGTCATGCTCGCTTATGTATTGACGGATATCGTTGAAAAAAGTACCGTTGGAATTGCAAAGAAATTGTTCAAATAGCTCGTGTCTAGTAATTTTTATAACCATAGTAGTTTTTGTTATCTGACTTTTCAATTTTTAATAGTCACCATTTTGTTAATATTATAAGAACTTAACACAATTATTTATTTTTATTTTGCTCTTACCAATTCAGATATATATGCCAAATTTGATTCTTTAGCTTAACCATTTTTAAAGATAATAAATTTCGTATACTACAAAATGGTGGCTAGCGGCTAAACAAGACTATTCTCGACATTTCTTCAATGGTGAATACTATCACCCACATAAGTTTTCACGCCCTTTTATGAACGCTCGGTACATTTATATTAAAAAGTACTTATTACCTATTCACATTGCTTTAAATATAATTATTCTAGTGTAAAAAAATAGGACGCTAAAACTTTCCTTATTTTTGAAAATCAGTCTACGTAGATATTTTTATCGCAGATGAGTTTTCTTGATGTCGGTAGCATCCGAGACAGTGATTTCATATCCTGTTATATTTTTGGATTTAGCTCAGAATGTAAATAAATTTTTACTGATCCTGTCAATATGTAGATTTTTAATTATTTTAAATTCCTTCCAAAATATAAAGTTTACATATCAATCACAGGTACAGATTACTTAACTATCTCCACTAGTTGTTGGAATTAATCTTTCTACTACAATTCGGAATTAGCAAAATACAGCAAACAATGAAGTATTTAACTGAAGTGAGATTTACAAAATAAAATCCAATATTTAAAACACACCGTTACCAAGTGTAGTTAACGTTTATATATAAAACTATTAACAGGATTATAATAAAATAAAATAATAAACACGAAACAATGTACTTTACTAGAAGACTCAACACGCCTATGTCACAGCAGGGTGCTGGACTGACAGCTCTCGGAGGAGTTGTCGCATCGAAATGCGACGTACAAACCTGCCACAATCGGCAGCGAGGAAAACAGCTGCGTCTGTTTCCATAGTTTGAGTCAGTACCGACAATCCCTGATTCGCCAGCTAGGAAATCTTACCTTAAAACACACCAGATACAGCTGTTTCAAGTTTCCATATGTAGAGCACATACTTTTTTCTTGTTGTGTTTATGTAATCAGTAAAATGTTTTAATATTTATATGATCAATAGAAATAAGTTTTGGATACTAAAATTTAAATATTTAGTTATATTAGTAATTTGTGTAACAAAGACGTGCAGATAAGGGTTGCTAGTCTAGAGGTAATCTTTCTAAATATACAATATAGAATAAATTACCAACACATATTGACATATTTCTAACCAACTTATACTTTTGGAAACAGTGACCTCGACTTGGTAGTGCTATCTGCTGTAAATAGCCTACATAATAATAAATTAGGCTTTTAATGATTAATTTACATTGAAAGAGTTTTCAAGAACTTACAGTTGACAACAAAGGGATTTGGAGGCTCATTAACTCAATTGCTCTCTACTTAAAAACGTTATACTTTAAATCATTACTGTACAACACTTCCAAAAGTTTCTGGATAAATGACATGTACCAACAATGACAGCAAGTCATTTATAATCAAACCACATTTAGAGCTAATGAATCATCAATGAGGCTGCAATGACAGATGGCTTCACTTCAATGGAGTATAGTTTTGTGTGTATTAACAGTCTCGCATAAATCCACATTCAGTTATGCATTTTCCTCTCAAATGGGACTGTTACGGCTCTTCAGTGTTTGTTTGATATAAAACGTATAGGCTAACAACCACAGCATTATGATGACATGCCAACCCCCCCACTATGTAACACAATCCCTATTTCTAAAGACTGTGTGGTATTTGAAATTGATTAAACACTCACTTTTATAATAAAACAGGCGTACGTCGACAACCTATTGTATTATATTAAATACTTGTTTGTTGTTTTTAACATTATTAATTATTATTTTCAATTTATGTTCAATCATGTGTTTTTCTGCTTCTATTACTCGTAAATAAGAATGATAAAATATTTTTTGCCCCTTAATCATTTGTATTCTTAGACAATAACCGTAGTAATACATTTATAACGTAATTTTAACTAGAAGAAAAACAATTGCATAAACTATTATTTTTTTCCTGCTATAAAAATTATTAAACGTAATTATATGTAGTATTAACTATATGTTCACTGAACACGTGGTTCAACATCATGAAATTGTGGTTTGAGACCGTACACTGAAACACTTGCCTAAAATTTCAACCCTAACTTAGAAAAGCAGATAAACTACAGTGAATCTTCCAAAAATTGCAGCTCAAGCGATTAATGGAAAGTCTAATCATTCAAGATTTCGAGTTATACACACTTTATCACATATACGGATAATGTACCCAGTAAAAAATTCGCAAAAAAACTATCCAAAACACTTTTAAATAAAAATGTTCAAAAAGGCCAAGTTTGGCTACAAAATAATAAATAAATACATCATTAATGCACGCTTTGTTGTCTTATAAATCTACTACTTGCCACAATAGTTTATATTCTGTCTGCATTTGGTGCATAGGGAATAAAACAAACATTGTTATTCTTGAATTAATTACTATGAGTTCAGTACAATAAAGCAATTCAAGGCAGTTAATTTACTCTGTAACTAGTTTAAAAGAAACACCAAGACTAATGCTATTTTATATTCCTTCTGTCGCTGAAGTTCTAGTTAGTTCAAAAGCCAATTAGTTTAACTTTTGCAATGTCTGGGGACGTACAATATAACTTGGTAGGCTTACGCCTTACGATATCCTTTTAAAACGTTGTATTACAATGTATGGTAAAGTAATGTATTAGTCACAGAATTTGTTAAAAATTTTCTTGTGGGAAATCAAAATATTAAAACTTGTTTAAAACCACCATGACATATTATGACTATTATTTTATTTTGCTCGTATTTTATTTGCAATATCGTGCATGTTTAGGTTTTCAATTGTACAAATCAGACTTTATAACAATCAGTATAGTGTGATTGGCTGTTGTCACATCAACGCAGTTGGCATGGCGTATCTACGTTCGACGTATTGATGAAATTGACAAAGAAATCTAAGGATTATCTTCAAGATTAAAAAACAGATGATTTAATGAAAAGATTTGCATCATTATATACTTTGATATATTTATAAAACAAGTCTTTGGATTTTCCAGTATGTTTATTTTATTTATTCTAAGAACCACATTAGTGACTAGGAATATATACTGTAGCCAACCAACTTGCGTAGCTAAAAAGAAGTTTCCATATAAAAAAAACTAGTTTTAATTCTGGTTATTAGTCTAATGTTAGCTTTTATTCTACAAAACGTTGGCAACGCAGAGTTTACACAATTTAGCAGACACCACATCCAGAGGTAAACATTTTTCAAGTCTTGGGAAATACAATACAACTTGATGGACACGTTAAAAGCGTTTAAAAATGATATTATTTAAAAACGTTTTATGGCAGTGACTTATTCGGCACTGCATTAGTCACAAGACGCTTTTACAAATTATATTGTGGTATATAACAGTACGTCTCTAATTTAAAATGAAGCTCATCTTTAGTTTCATGCTTTTGGTTCAGCATAAACTATTTTATGCAATTTACAATTAACAATTATTATGTCATATGATGCACAGCTAAGATGATTTAATTAACGATTACTTCACTAATCTCAAATCTCAATCTAAATTGCCAGATGTAACAAAAATCGCACCAATTCCTATCATCACGTGACGTAAAATGCCAATTAAGCTACAAGATGAGAGTAAACGTGATTACAGTCTTTTACATGTAATTAAAGCAAGGCATTACCTGTTTCAGCAATGAATAATGTACACACTCATGCGTGCCTTTGTTGTGCTAATTGTTTGATGAAGTGGTAATTGTGAGCGCTTTCCTTTTCAATTAACACACCTTTTGACTTATGATTTGATGTCACAACGATCGTCAAAATGTTTTCTGTTAATTGACTCTCTTAAAACACGGCCTTTGTTTATAATGTCGAGTTAAATAATATGCAGTACAAATAAAAACATACATGTTACGCCCTCTTAGTACATACAGTAAAAACCTAATTTTCGCATTTCAAAATTGGAAAGTAAACCGCGCGCGTTCTTCCTTTGTAATTTGAACCATCTGTAATTGGTTTAAGTCAGGTCAGAATGATAAATTTCAATAATTAACCGATATAAACCTATTAAACAAACTTCGATATTCCACGAACCTTTTGGTTTTTTTCTTACGTGCCTCAATGTGAGTCCACTTAGAGGGATTTGTTTAGTTAAAGTTTACAGAACTTGTCTTTATGGATTAGCTGCTCAATTTTTCTACCTCCTCAAAAAGTGTTCATAGGGGAAGTCTTATATTTAAAACTTACAACCCTCTTTTTGTGATAAGAAATTAAGATTGTCATAGAAAGAGAAGAATAGCTAAAAACTGTAAGCTTCAACGTATAATGTGCATGAGCACATTAAACGTTGGACATTACTTCATTAAACAATAAAAGCAGTGGCCGACTAAAGTTATTGAAACTTATGTCACTCAATTGCTAGTGATTTAGAGATAATTAGTTAATGACTCTTAAAGCTTCTCTGAAGAGACTTACTTACAATAGGGGGTTTTGGGCAAAGTTGGGATCGAAGAAGTTTGTGTATTTACTTATAGTTGCAGTTCTTTTGTAACCTAATCTTATTTTTGGATATATTACTATAATTTGATCTTTATGTCTATGTACATCTTTCGAGGTTGTTATCAGCTGCCTAAAGATGTTCTTGTTAGCTTTTACTTCTTAACTTGACGTGTCTTTAAACTACACATCGGTTCATTCTCTAGTTTTCATTACAGGAAAATTTATGAGGATATTAAGAATAGTCACTGCAGCAGTGTTTAATCGAAAAAGGCAAGGCAGAGAATCACTTAGATTTTGAATTCTTTCTTCCATAGAATTAAACACATTTGTTTTCACGAATTACTTATTGGAGGCGTTATAGAGTTCATTATTTATACATTACTGGATGCTTTATATCTTACTTGTTTTCCAAAAGAGGCTGCCTAAGACGTTGGCAGCAGCAGAATCCTATGATCGTTGGACTGCAACAATAACTGTTGTTCGGCTCGATAGGAGATATGTGGTAGAGGAAAAGATTGATGTAATTGAAATTGGCACTAACTTGTATTGAGTAATAAAACTGAATTACAGTTATGATTAGTTTGTATGCTTTGAGATAGCCAAATACCAAGATTAATATGTACTTAGCGATGCTGGCTCTGATTCAGGATTCGATAGTAAGGGCTAAAAAATTGTTTCATCTTTGGGTTCGAACATTCGGCACAGTATCTGCTCTTCTCTGACCTAGCGCTTGTAGGAAATGTGGGGATGGTGATTATAACTTTTCTAAATCTATCATCTTGCGGATGATAATCGCGATTCATATCCACCCCTCTCATCTCATCTGTATAAGTGGATATGTATTCATGACAGTTTCTATGTAACCTAAGTTATCTGAAGTTGGACTATCACAGCAAGCCGAAACTATTTCAAGATTCTATTTATTGAACTATATTTTGTCCTGTGCAAACCGAAAGTTTAACTTCGGTGGACAGTCTATATAAGTTATCTATATTGTCGTTGCTCGGTGTGCTCTTTCTACGCTGGAAATTAAAGCAAAGTTCATAAGAAAAGAGTCATTGTCGTATTAAAGCAACGTTTTGAAAAGTACATGTTTGTTAAAGGTTATAATAATTTGGAAATTATCTTAACGAAAATAAATTTCTATGTCCTTGTTTTTATCGGCCATATGCACATTTTTGTAGACAGTATATTATGTCACCAATGATACACTAGTACCGGCTTTTCTGATGTAGAAACAAGAGATATAGCTTGAAAGGTTTACTTCTGTAGGAACATTTATAAAAGCCTTTACTATTTAAGACAAGAATATGAATTTTTATTCTATTTGCTCTTTAAATTATTAGTTTGTTATCTTGCAAAATTCATTATGAACAAACAACGTAAATTCAACCAATTAAATTATGAGATAAATAATGTTGCTGATTCCCTAATATATCAATGGTCAGTGTAAAAAAATTACAAATATCTAATTATATAATGACATAGTTATTGAGAATTTCTATACCCAAGAGTGTTATAAATAGTTTTGTAGTTAATAGTACAAGTGTTGTGAATAGTAAAGCTGGAAAGTATGCACACCATTTCAAATCTGTACGGAGAAGGTATGACAGAAAAGGCAATTTATACTAACTTCCAATATTGGACGTTAATAAGATGCGGTTTTCAGCCCGCTAACTTTTAGCCTATTACGGTACTTCCCTGTAATAAGGTCCTATTACTGAATATTCCTTGCATTCAGAACCATTCCATTTAACGAAGAGTTTTCATAAAATTTTCCTCAATTTACTGGTGAAGGTAAATTCTGTGAGATAAATTTAGTAACCTATTTATTATACTAATAATATTGTAAATGCGAAAATGCTTTCGTTCGTTTGCTTTGCTTTCACGTATTCAACCGCTTGTTGTGAAATTTTACATGGCCTTTCCCAGGGTCCCTAGGTGGAAGATAGGACTATTCTTATTCCTTAAATCCTTCCGAGCTACGCCCCACTTGCCTTTAAAGCAGCAAAAATCCTATTTGGTCTCTAAAGTTGTGTAATGTAAATTCAGAGAGCCAGTTAAATATAGGCAGATGTTATATATAAATATTTCATAAAGAAAGCACAACTATATTTTTAATTATTTTAACCAATATGTTTAAATTGTTTAGATTTATAGAATAAAAGCATAAAATAGTAAGAAGATTCTTATTTCAACATCCTAAGCAAACCAGTTATTTATTCTGTGTCACAATGCGTCACTAAATGCAATTTTGTGACAAATCGTCGAGGTTAAATCGCATTTATTTCTCATCGATGAGATATACATAGTGATTAGGTATATAAATACTGATATAAATCCTAGACCGGACCGTGGATGGAATAGAATATAATACAGCAACATGTATTGGAAAGCAAGAACTTTATGTAACGTGTATTATCTTTACATATGGGTGGTAACTGTCTTAATGTTAATTATTATTGAAATGTATTTTAGTTATTATTGACGTTTATTTTAGTTTTTAATTTTCAATAACAATATCGCCATCGGTACAATTTAGATAAATGTATTGCTTTGAATTAAAACTATTTACAAAATTATTATGATTTCCAATTATTAAATACTGCACGGAAATAGTTGTAATTACATAGCCCTATATTTAGCAAAAAATTACCCGTCAAAAAATTAAAAGATCATTTGCCCTTGATTCCGACATAAAAAAGGTAAATTTATTTTCTGAGTATCATCTTGAATTCAACCAAGGGTGCGTTTTTATTTGCGAAGGTTAATTGCCTACACCAGTCTTAAATTCTAAGTCCTTAAAAATCGACTTAATAATAACATTGTAATATATTCTATTCGGTGCGTAGAGTGAGCTATAAGGTATTTTTTATTCTGTATGTATCAATAAAATCTCACACTTCAGACATTATTGCTACTACTGAAATAAAGTTAATTTGAACATAATATGTATCATGTTCATCAATCATACTTATCATATTATGATAAACTATTAGTTAATACTTATCCTAGTTAAGATTTATTTACATCGACAATCATTCTAATGTGGATAAAACTGCATCGTAACACCAGCTTTGGGTCAGTTGGCACCGGACCGGTCTAATATTGCGCCAAATGCTGCTGTCTGCCAAGTGCCAGAGGACTGTATTTCATCTATAGTTTGTATCCTTATTGCGGCACGTCCAGTGCCTTATTACAACTGGTGAAGTGACAATACAAAATGAAATAATCTAAATTTATTCAATTGGTAAAATAAACAGTTTGAAGTCTTAGTAGTCTAGTCCGTTTAAATGTAATCCTGAGTCTTATAGATCGTTAAATAAAAGAATAATGATTTAATTTGTTATCGTAGTGTTTGTAATGAAGTGATTAAATTCATGAAAGTATTATTTTTAGCTTTCCGATAATTCCAATAAAATATTTAACTAAAATGGTTACAGTAAATATAAGTAAAAAATAACGATGAAATAGTGTTTATTTTATTCTTATCTTGTAATTACAAATTGATTCCTTACGCTAGTTCAACCTTTTTGATACTAATATGGCCAACTGTTCTTTACAATTAAATTCCTTTTTCAGGGAATCTCTCTTTAAAAATGTAAAAAATATTTAATTTCGAATATCATATGTTTTATAACCTACGAAAGATTTCATCATGTTGTGAAAGATGGCATTTAATATTTATGAAGCGGTGTCATATTCAACATTATGTTATTCGTGTTTTGTTGTACATGAATTTATTATTTAATTGCGATCATCTAAACTTCCTTATAATTAAGCCGCTACATCATTTACTATTTTGCATTCAAACGATGTAACTCTGAAGGAATGTATCAGTAATCCCTACAACGTAGATGAGTTCACTTAATCCCACAAGCGCTGTACTCTCACAAACTGGTGTTTAAACAGTGACGCTGGCCCGAGCTTTAAGAGATCTATTGCTTTAATAAACGAAGATTGTGGTTTACAGCTAATCGCTCTGTCTTGTATCACTCGTTTGTTAAGATGTAAAACCCTCTAATGAAGATGTACGGCCAAGTTTATTGGTAGATGTCGACATCAGTCTCTCGTCGGGCTTCCTTTCGCTGACCAGATTACTTTATATTATTCCAAATACATATCAGTGTCAGTTCAGTAAAAATATTTACTATGTCATGTTTTCTCAGGAATATTCAAACCTCTTCTTCGTAGTCAAAGATTAAATTAAATCAATCAAGGCGAAAAAGGTTATGAAATCACAAGTTTTACGTACAATAACTTTTAAGGCATTCTAAATAACTTTGGAAGATGATGATCGCAATTTCATTTAATATACTTATAATTTTCGAACAATAGTATAAAAAATGATCCATTATTATAGTGTAAATTTTCTAGAATAGGGATCAAAATTGAAAATCAGTTATTTGAAAAATATTTAAAACTAAATTCTTCAAGTTGCATATGCTTCTTGAATAGAATATAAAGTTACCATGGTGTGTAGTGTTCGAGATTAACATTCCTTCTTGAAAGTATGAAAACTAGAATATACTTGAATATTCAGGGAGGTGTACAAAAATGTCCCTACATTAAATATAAATTCTACAGTCTTTTTATTATAATTAATCACTGAATTCGATAGCTTATTGTATTACCTTGATTGATCATTTGGAGAAGCAATGATAATACCTCTTCACTTAGATTATACTATATCTTGTAGTGTAAGTGTAATGTCGAAACGATGTAAAAAGATTATTTTGAGCTTCTTCATCACAGGCCTTTTTTGGTTCTCTTGAGAGGAACCTGATTCTAGATTCCAGAAGTCAATTCTGTGTCTGCGTCATATTTCAGACGCTGCTCTGAAAGGAAGGTGAACTGAAGCTAAATCCAACATCATATAAAACAGTTTATATTATTCTTAGAAAAAATAAGTTTCTCTAGAGCAATCACAATTCTATTAACAATAACCATACCGTATACATAGTAGAAGTACGCCATACCTCATGTCGTAACTGGCTTCTCAGAGGTTGCATGCAGCATTTAAAATCTATAAGTTACTTCAAAATCGAGATGGCATGCAGAAATATGGACAGACAGACAGTCATAAAAATAAAAGTTGATAGAAAAATAATGAATAATAGAACTCTTGTAAAAATGAAATTTCATACAAATTTTTAAGTCTAAATATAAATTATTTCTTAATACATAATACATTTGTTCAAAAAAAAACTTTCAGCATTATTAATATGTAATGTATTTTATGTGTTGGGATAGTTAGGCTGCATGTGTTAATGGGTCATATGTTTGAATCTATTACAAACTGATTGGGTGTATTAATTTCCTTAACTAAATAGATTTAGTCCTATATATTTTCATTCCCACCATGGTTACCCATAACCACATATTTATTACACTTAATGAGACTTGCGATTGTAAAACATCAATGTTAAAATACATCAATATATACACACTAATTAAATTACAGCAGTCCTTACATTGCAGTAGTAGAATCAAACTTACACTATTGTGTAATTTAGTATAATTACCATAACAGTAGCGAATGCGTAATTGAATTTCGGTACTTACGGCACACAGGTTTATGATGAACATTGGTTTCAGTATTACAATTAAGTACTCAATAGTGCTATACTACTTGATTAAATATTCAAGAGGTTGTACCCTCTTTGAAATTGTGAATCAAAAATAAAGTATTTAATCTGCTTTGCCAGTGGAGGAAATATATTGCAGCATTGAATGGAGGTCTTGTAAGTCATGTATTTATTACTTATAAATTGATATACGTATAACACGGCATTTTAATTTTTCAAGTTGTAAACAATGGTTAATTTTTTATTTATTGATTAGAAATATTATTTTGAGGAGAGACACCCTAAAGATCACTTAATTCCAAATAAATTATACTTAAAATGTTTTAAGTCTTCTTTGTTTATTTTTTTAAGTTTTAATTTTTTTCTAAGTAAATTTCCTTTTAGTTTTCATTTGTATTAGTATTACTTTTGGTGACTAATTATTTTTTTTCCCATTTAATAATGATTGGGTATGAAGATGATTGGAGATAATAACCTGACTTATAGCGCCGCATATTACTACATCAGAGCAGTGGATATATTTTTGTTACCTTTATGTGGCTTATCCATTAGATCAATCCAATCTACCTTTACCTACTACGTACTCTTAATCCACGCTATCTTATGAAAGCCTTTGAGAGAAACTTCACACTTAAACTTGAAAAAGATACTTCATCTTCCATGTTGAGTGTCGTCTTGACTATTAAGAAGAATCGAAAACTTTGTACTTCATCTTGTCTCTTTACTTCATGATAGATGGCACATTTTCTCCTGCAGCGACGTTATTAGCAATCAGAGCGCGCACTGAAAAATATTCCTTGCTATTCCATAACTAAACGTATTTATTTCAAAGCCAAAACTACATGCTTATTACCAATATGGATAATTGCAGTTTTTTAAATTCAACTAAATCTTTTTATCTACGTTAATGTTAGTATTTTACAATTAAAGGTTTCAGAGTTTTTAAATTATTGTATAAAGCTCATTAATACAAATATTCAATTACACTACATTATAAAATATTGCACTTTCTTTTTTAGATAAATAAATAACTAATCATTTTCCAACAATTCATTTCGAAATAAGTATATTATACCAAAACATTTTTACCCGCTTAAGTCGAACATCACAACAAACATGTGGGCCAGCTATCACTACATAGGCATGAAAAAATCACAAAATTAATAACATTAATCAAAGAATGAAGGTCACGATTAATCTGCTCTAAAAAACTAACCACTGATAACTAAACAAGAGCCTATAGTCACGGTAGAATCAATGGCGGCTAATCAGGGAATGGGGATGGGCTTTTTGTGGGTTTAATCCCCATGAACTTCTATAAACCCATGGATGAAGCAAATTTATTTATTTTATTATTATTTTTGTATTTAGTGAGTTATTAGTGGTTGCTTATTTACCTCAGAAATATTTCTTTCTGTATTTTATAGTATACATTCTAATAACTGTGTCCTTCTTACTGATTGCGTGTCTAGAAATATTGTTCATGGAGTTGATACACACATTGCTGACTTATTTGTGTAACAACGCTTTAGTAAAATGTGTTTATTTTAACGTGAAATGTAGTTGTGTTAAGTTGGTTATCAACTTCAAGAAGAGGTCTGATTGCAGGATCTTAAAACGAGTGTTACTGAATTTATGTTTTTCTCAACGATCAAACATTTTCGCAAAATTCTTGTTGCATTCTGCAATAATCTTTATGCATTCTGCGTTAGATTATGTATAAGACATAAACATTATTACACGGTCATATACTGACCGAAATTAGATTGGGGCCACCGTCTAATACATTTGGATAAATAAATTAATAGTGCCATATAAACAGGTAAAGCTAAAAGTCGTTTTTGATACCTTATTTTATATTGAGCATTAGGTTTATTCAAAAATTCTTATTGATTTGATGAAGATGCGTTTAATAAGCAGAATTTATAAAAAGAAGCACACCTGGAAGGTGGCGAATGAAATAGTCAAAGACCAATTGATTGAGTCTACTGAACTGTGCTTTGAAAGAGGGACTCATTTACTCGCTGGCACTTCACAAGTTTCAAGTCGTCTCTTCCTTTGTACATTTTAAATTATTCTTGATAAACTCCAATATCCTTCTATTTCCACTTCAAATCTGTATCTGTGTATATACGAATACTTAAGGTAAATTTGTAATAAAAAAATACCAAAATTGACTTTATGACGTAATTTTTTATTCTTGCTATCCGTTTTCTTTTTTTGAAGAAACATTTTCATATTCAAATATTACATATTTAACTTTTATTTATTACAAAATTATATATTTGTTCAAAACACTAGGCAAATTGTTCACTGAAAGTAGACCTCGACATAAGCTAAGTGAGAAGAAGGAAATATCTTGGTGCAAGTATCAAAGGGACTTTGCCCTGGTAAAAATGCACTCACATACATAATGTACCAAATTCTGTAATGTAAGCTATTAAGCCTATTTTAGAGGCCTAACTGCAAGTATACACTTAATGAAATCTAAGTTGTAACGAAATATTGAACAATGTTTTACGGACTAAAAATAACTTTGTAAGTCTCCTTACATTAAAAGTATGTGTACGGGATATCACCATTCACTAAAACAGAGGAGCTTTAGGAAGAGTAAAAGTGTTAGAAACGTTATGTTGTCCTGCAGGGATATACTTTATAGTAGAGCTTCAGCACATGTACAGGTTATTTTTGGAGGCCAAACAGTTTTGAAGGCAAAAGAGCTAATGAATTGCTTAGAAACACCATTGGACTCAAACGACCGGTCTCGTTGCGTCCCGTTGCTAGAGGTGTGTGGGCCACCGCATTCTGCAAGAGAGATGTGGTAGACCAACGAACCGATGAGACGGATATATCTCGAGACAGAATATTGCTTTGCGTCGCTTTCAGTGTGCAGCCGACCATAGTGACCTGTGAAAGTAATAAGTTCATCCTGTCGATTCATTAGTTAAATCAAACAGTTAAACACCTTATCGCTTTTTGGTCAATTATTCGCATTCTCATTTTTACTTATATACGCATCCCTTTAAAAATGGTTTGCTATGTTTTATTTTTTGAAACCAACTTTGTTGAGGTAATACACGTATACAATCACTATTGATACTCGTATGCAATCTATAAGGATACACTTATTCAATGTAATAACATGACCCAACGAGTTGCGACGAGGTCATAGCGGCGACTAAGTCCTGAGAGTGATCATGTACCTTTTACATAGATAATGAATATTGGGTTTTCCTAATGAAAGTGTTTTTTTCCTAATTTTTCTTAAGAAACAGGGTTGCCATTTATTGACGCTAACGGAATTGGAAACTGTTTAAAGTTTGACTATAAAAACAATCTGATCGATAAAGATGTTTGTGATTTCTATTCTTGCTTAGGGTCCCTGTCTGGTTTTTCGGTTTTCTTAGTACACAAAGAATTTTTACAAACTGTAAGGGTTTTTTAACCTTGCATTTAATTATGTTAATATGCATTATATCAGTGCTTCAAATGATATTTAGTTAATTAGAGATATTTCAGATTTCTAGTAGTGTTCATAAATGTTGCCTATTGATAAAACTGTCACATTCATTAGTATTTTTAGTACCTACTATAATCCGCCCATAATAAATTGTAAATATAGATGACGAAGCAATAACATGTAATTTACTGTATTATAAGATTAACTCGTGTAACTTGACTTTTTAAGTTATAAATGGACCACAACGAAAAGTTTTACTTAACTTGAGAATCCAAACCTGGAAAAATGTTCAGATAAAATGAAAAAAAATTACAGTCCATAGTAATGTATTTTTAAGGTGTCGGAGAGACAATGGCAGCTGTGAGGTTGATGAACAGAGGTTAAAGTTCAAAGCCAAGTCCCGAGGCACCGCCGAGACAATAACTCAGACGTGTGTAGGTTTGGAGTGTCAGGAGGAAATTTGTATTTACATCCGTCACTTTAATAATACGTAAAGCGATGTTTTGCAGTCCTGTGTAACGTGGGTGTGATAACCTGTTTTGCCTCCACTCTCGGAGAACGTTTGGAGTAGGTCAACATTTGTAGTAGGACGTTTTACTTTTATATTAATACATTGTTTAAAATAGTTTGAGATGCATGTAAAGGAGGATAGGAGGCTTTATTCATTTTCAAAGTTTAAAATTTTTATTTTTAATATACCTCTTTTACTTATTATTTCTGCATAAATGTAACCTTTAGTAGTGGTTATATTTTATTCAATCAAAATTTATGAATGCATCATTCATTATCAAAATGAAACAAAAAATATCTTTATTAAAGAGACGAAGTTAGGGCTTTTAAGCCCTCTATACCACCCAACCTCATATCGTATAAAAATAATTTAAAATAGTCTGTTACAATTGCGGTAAATGATGAACTTATACTTTAAACAGAAAATAAAAATTGCTTAAATTATATAAAAGTAAATAAACTTAGAGTATAAATGTACATATTTAAATGTATTCTAAACTTAAAATACAAAAGAAAAAGTTTAGATATTAAATACAAGAAAATTCGAAATGCAGAATAAAGAGCAAAAACATTTGAATAGAAGGATCAAAAACGTGTCCCGAAATATTTTAAAATTCTAAACACTTCTAGTATTCATGTTTTATGTCAATCTTTGAGTTACAGCAAACAAAAGTAGACACTTTAGCTGAAGTTTGTCAAAGACTAACACATGCAAACATCATAGACTAAAAGTAGTGGACAAGAGCAGGAATTAGTCGCTATTTGACTGAAGTATGTTTCCGAGAGCTACATGATTATATAATTGTTTTGTTCGGGGCAACAATAAAAACTCAACTTTAGTACTGTAAGTGAAATTAAAAGGCCGAAGGTAGACATTTTCAGACCGAAATAGGCTTCTTATCAAACTTGTGTGTAGGCTTGTATATTTTCCTCATCAGAACTACTTGGCAAACTCAACTAATGCACTTGAATTGTCTTAGAGTGGAAGTATATGGCAATAGCTGGAATTGGATGCTTTTTTATTGAAGTAATTTTTGGAAAACTAAGTATTTGTATTTTCAGGTTTAGGCACATATGGTAAACTCAGCCCGTTATAAATATAACCAGAAATGTTCATACAGGGGTTAAACCTGTTTTAAGATGTGTTACCTTAACATCTGCTTCTCTTAAGCATTGAAACTAAAATCATATATAACTAATGAATGCTTACTTTTGTTTGAAAATGTTTTTAAGGCTCTATCATATTACTTCAAAAATATTTTTAAAATGGTCTATGAACATTTATTCATAAAAATGAAAAATGTTTGAATACTTGTTATACATTATATACCAGTGTACCAGAATAACGCTGGAGTTTTCATTTCTAGGAATACTTGATGAGCCAATGAGGCTAACAACGAAAAGTAATTTACTGGCACCCATAATAGCTGTCTGGATCCGAGGTTTAATTAAGTTAAAATATTCCACACATTGCAGTAAAAAAGAGAAACAGTTCTCCGCTTGGATTTGTGCCTGACTGTAGAGCAGGAGAGGCCTATTGGCCACATTAATCAAGACAGTCGCGTTTGTAACACCCAGAATTCCTATCCAGTCCACTTTCTCTCCAAACATTTATTTCGTAATCAGGCTCTTTTTTAAATACTGAAGGTTGATCACATATTTTCCTCTAGTATAACTTTTTTAATAATGGAATAAAAGCAAATTGATACAGTAGACATTTATTTTGTTCTTTTTGTAACGTGAGAATGACATGTTGAAATTTTATTTAACGGTTATCGATACTTAAGTTCAATCTGGGCTATTAAATAAATAATGATGATTTGAAAGGATGATAGGATTTTGAACATTAACTATTGCTATGTGTTACGTAAAATACAGAGGAAAACTACGTTTCGAGGATTGGAATCTATATTTTTCTTTATTCGTCAAAATGTTTAATCAAAACATTTATGTCGAGTTCTTGTTGCTGAGAAGTGAAATCGCTTGGTTTAACCAGTTAATTTATTACTTTTACACCTAAAAAAGCGCGTATATTTCATTCCTAGAAACCAATTGATATTCATTTAACCATTGAAAACAAAATGAAACACATTATATACAAAACTGTAACAAACATAATTAAATGTTTATAACATTTTTTTGATATATTCTTTTTTTCTTTATAAAATCAATGGGTTAATTAATCTGTTTATACTCCATGAGTTTCCATTTCATGAGATACTCACAATGAATAAGTGTTTTTCTTGAAATACTATTATGATTTTCATAAAACGCTTTAATTGATGCTAATAAATGAATAAGAAAATAACACGCTCTATTATGACGTTTGTAATACCAACTACGTATCACGACATATAACTGTATATCTCATTTATCATTAATTAAAGTCCAGTATGTTAGAATCACCTACATTCATCTATTTAATTTGCTCTCCCTAATTTGTATATTGTTCGCTAGTTATTGCACAATGATATATAGTCAAACTTCAAACTCCTTCAAAATATTTACGGGGTTTACATAAGGTAAATAATATGGAACACCTTATTACTGACTTACAAATTAGTTGCTTTTTAGTATGTGTCCATATAATAAAATTTACTTTTATTATAGCTAGCTTTCGGTTTTAACGGCCATCTTGGAATTTTATAATATCCCACACAATATCAATGCTATGTGTGCTATGGAATTCTAACTCACACATATAATACACGTATTGTGTTAAGGGTACATCCTTACCTATCCTAAACTCGGTTGCTTCCATTATTAAACCACTCCTACATACAGTAATATGGAAATTTCACTACGAATAATTATTTTCTCAATAGGTATTGTTGAACTTTAGCTATAGCTTAGCCTACCTTACAATTTACTATTCATCTATTAATTTACACCGACCATTCGATGCATAATTTTGGAACTTATTATTAAGGAAACAAATAACTGAGCATTCGTTATAGACAGGACTCGTGATCCTGCAGGCATAGAAATAATGTAGTCTTAAGTGGAGGTACGGAAGTCTATACAATCCCCGGAGACTATATATTTGCATACATACTGTTATTTAGGGAGCTCACATATTAAATCATGAACTATAGAATAAGACTTTCCCCAGGAGGGTTTTATATCTTCCAGTTGAACCAACACTGGGTACAGCAAATATCAATGTGTCACTTAAATCTGGGCAACCTTATGGACGTCCAGGAGCGGAACATCACTAACTTCAAATGTCGAGATTCTGGAGCGCAAGGATATCTCGATAGGTCTAGTCTACTGCGAGAGATAACTATTGGAATTGGTAGGTTTTTTAATAAGAATCAAAGATTCTTGCCATCCTAGACATAAGGGTTTGCCACGCTCTGCCTGCTTTTACCGGAAAGACTGTTCAGAGCTGGATGCTTCTTTTTCCGAGAGGACATGACTTGAGATTAGTGCCCTAAGCTTTTGCTTATAAATGTTTACAGGAGGCGGCCCTTCAAACTTACCCATCTAGAATATACTGTCACCCCGGAAACAGCGCAAAGGCCCTTATAGGACTAGATGAAATTCTCTAAGGTACTTGTCATAATATACAAAAATAAAAACAATAAAATATGACTTTTAGTTTATTTGCGACCAGCGAACCAAATGCTAGAACATTTCATTTCTGTATTTTTTTCCGCACTGTATCTTTAACACGAACTGACCTGTGCATTTTAAATTTATGTAACCATGATGAAAAGAAGAAAAACACAGATTGTGACATAGTACATCTAGGAATAAACCTGATACTTCCATGCTAACTTGGCGTAACTAGACACGTGGTGTGGATCATATTTTGTATTAAACACTAAGAAGTATAAAGTGTAATAAAATGTTAAATAAAATAACTTTTTTGCAGTATGCATAGTGCTGAATTATCAATAAGCCTTTTCAAAGTTAAGTTCAATAGTACTGCACTTTAATTCTGTGCGATTAAATATAGAACTTTTGAAATTATGCTCCACTATTATATATTTTTCTTAGATACTCAATGGCTGAGTTGTTAACGTTAACTTCCACGAGAGTTTATGTTTATGTGCACAGGGATATGTTCAGCATAGAAATATTTATTCAGAATTTAATACTGTGAGTTTCGATAGCGTACGTTGTTGTATATGTATTAAGACGCAACCTGCATTTTTATTGCTAAACATTCATATCAGATGTGACGTTAGAATAAAACCTGTGGCATGCCTCTAAGGTAGACATAAATGTAGAGGGTTTTCTGACTTCCTATTCCTATGGTTGTTTTAAGGGTTGTCGCCCTACAGGAATTAATGTTTGCACCTCTTGAATCCCATTGTCAAGATTCTAACCATATTCTATGAAAAACTGATAAACAACCATTAGATTGCTTCCATTAAGACAAATCTTTAACGTGCCTTAGCTTTAGCGAGTTTAATTTCTCCCCACTTGAAATTCCCAAACTCTTGACACTGAATTGTGTGTTATCCAATAAAAATCAAAAAGAAATAATTACTATTTTCCACCCATTTTCCGTAGTTTTCAACTCATATTAATCCTTAAAATTGCATTCAAACTATTGCAGAAGGTTTCAGTAATTGAAAAGCATTCCAAAAATCCCTTCTATGGAAGGATAACAGGATTCTACAGTTTTTCAATTGTTATGTATTAAACTGATATGAAGATGTTTCGAGGTTTGGTTACTACCCTTTCCTTACTATAAAAATGCTAAAGGTCATACAGATTATAATTCGGAAACATGATAAAGAACTAACAAAATAAAAACTGATAATACACTGTACAGCAAAAATGTTAAAATACGCCCAAAATCCAACACAAAGTACAAGCAATAATCTACCGACAGCCACCGTACTTCCCTCGGGGACCTGGGTCGCTCGTCAGTCACTCTTTACACTGTCCTGGCACCTGACTTTCCCGTCCTTACAGGATATATGCTAATAACTCTAAACTTCATTTATTCTTATGTTACATAGAAATATGACATATGGTTTTCATGCCATAGTAAATATGGTGCAATAAAAATATAAGAGTTTATCTATTCAAATATTTGTAATAATTTATAAGAAACCTATCAAGACTGTGATAATAATAATTAAATGTTTATTTTACTGTTTAATAATCTCCCGCATCCAATATATCATTTATGGAAAATTTTATTCACTGAGGGAAAATTATGGTTCAGAGTAAAATTAATTTGGATTATTGACAAACAGATTTATATCGTGAACTTTCTTGAACCTGACAAGTTTTCCACGGTCGAAGCAGATAGAAGTATAGGAGAAAATATAATTTGGTTTGTACTGTAAAAACTTCGCAGCCGGGTAAACGACCTTCCCTCGTGAGTAATGGAAGATTTCCTGCAGTAAAAGCAAACGTAAGTACCAGACTGAAACTTACTGTCATTGTGGAAAGAACTGGGAAGGTTTTCACACCTCCCTCAATCATTTTCTTTCCTTAGCTAAATGTTTTGTTTTCTTTCTTAAACTAACATGTTTACTAAATATTTTTTTCTAAAATTAATTTATAAATTAAGCCATTTAATTTAAAACCTATGAAATAAAATGTTTTAAATATAAAAATTTCAATTCACTTATATATGAGGAATGTTAATATTATTTTATAAATAATTTGATATACGGTCAAATATAATTGGTACCAGTTGTTATGCTTAGAAAAGTATGTTATTGTAATACAAAATATGTAAAAATAGTAGCACATATCTGTAAATCTATACGGGTAAGATGTAAAAGAAATCCAAACGTTTTCGTTTTTAGGGTAAAAATCTATAGAAATCTATTTGTATTAACAGTTTTATAGAAGAATATTTTTTGTTGTCTAAATAGCCTATACGATATAGATATAAATTTATACAAAAAATTACCTTATTTTGTAACAATACATTTACTTAGCGACAAGAATTTCTATAATAATTCAAATTAGTTTTAATTTTCTTTGTTGAAAAATGCAGTTAATACCGTGTCTACATATTATTCATACAGTGTATAAACATTATAAACACAATGTCTAAACAATATCAACAAAGTGTCTAAACAATGTTAACAGAATATCTTGAAATATTTCGGCCTCACTATGGAGAGTTATACTCAGTCAGCAGGTAGTAAACATGTATCAACATTTTTCGTCCAATAACACAATTTGATGTAAATTTTGTAATAAAAAAAAAACGAAGCGCTTTCGGAAATATTGGAGTACGAGTCACTATTGTTATCACTGTGTCTTGTGCTGACAGCATATCAACTGCGGTGCTCTGACCGCAGTGCTGCTGATGCATGAAGAGTTCTACTGTGACATTATGAAAGCAGTGCTTTTCCAAATATCGGAGTATGGGTCACTGTTGTTATCCCAGCATATTGTGCTGACAGCATATCAACTGCGGTGCTCTGACCGCAGTGCTGCTGATGCATGAAGAGTTCTACTGTGACATTATGAAAGCAGTGCTTTTCCAAATATCGGAGTATGGGTCACTGTTGTTATCCTAGCATATTGTGCTGACAGCATATCAACTGCGGTGCTCTGACCGCAGTGCTGCTGATGCATGAAGAGTTCTACTGTGACATTATGAAAGCAGTGCTTTTCCAAATATCGGAGTATGGGTCACTGTTGTTATCCCAGCATATTGTGCTGACAGCATATCAACTGCGGTGCTCTGACCGCTGTGTTACTGATGCATGAAGAGTTCTACTGTGACATTATGAAAGCAGTGCTTTTCCAAATATCGGAGTATGGGTCACTGTTGTTATCCCAGCATATTGTGCTGACAGCATATCAACTGCGGTGCTCTGACCGCAGTGCTGCTGATGCATGAAGAGTTCTACTGTGACATTATGAAAGCAGTGCTTTTCCAAATATCGGAGTATGGGTCACTGTTGTTATCCCAGCATATTGTGCTGACAGCATATCAACTGCGGTGCTCTGACCGCAGTGCTGCTGATGCATGAAGAGTTCTACTGTGACATTATGAAAGCAGTGCTTTTCCAAATATCGGAGTATGGGTCACTGTTGTTATCCCAGCATATTGTGCTGACAGCATATCAACTGCAGTTCTCTGACCGCAGTGTTACTGATGCATGAGGAGTTCTACTGTGACATTATGAAAGCAGTGCTTTTCCAAATATCGGAGTATGGGTCACTGTTGTTATCCCAGCATATTGTGCTGACAGCATATCAACTGCGGTGCTCTGACCGCAGTGCTGCTGATGCATGAGGAGTTCTACTGTGACATTATGAAAGCAGTGCTTTTCCAAATATCGGAGTATGGGTCACTGTTGTTATCCCAGCATATTGTGCTGACAGCATATCAACTGCGGTGCTCTGACCGCAGTGCTGCTGATGCATGAAGAGTTCTACTGTGACATTATGAAAGCAGTGCTTTTCCAAATATCGGAGTATGGGTCACTGTTGTTATCCTAGCATATTGTGCTGACAGCATATCAACTGCAGTTCTCTGACCGCAGTGTTACTGATGCATGAAGAGTTCTACTGTGACATTATGAAAGCAGTGCTTTTCCAAATATCGGAGTATGGGTCACTGTTTTTATCCTAGCATATTGTGCTGACAGCATATCAACTGCAGTTCTCTGACCGCAGTGTTACTGATGCATGAAGAGTTCTACTGTGACATTATGAAAGCAGTGCTTTTCCAAATATCGGAGTATGGGTCACTGTTGTTATCCTAGCATATTGTGCTGACAGCATATCAACTGCAGTTCTCTGACCGCAGTGTTACTGATGCATGAAGAGTTCTACTGTGACATTATGAAAGCAGTGCTTTTCCAAATATCGGAGTATGGGTCACTGTTGTTATCCTAGCATATTGTGCTGACAGCATATCAACTGCGGTGCTCTGACCGCAGTGCTGCTGATGCATGAAGAGTTCTACTGTGACATTATGAAAGCAGTGCTTTTCCAAATATCGGAGTATGGGTCACTGTTGTTATCCCAGCATATTGTGCTGACAGCATATCAACTGCGGTTCTCTGACCGCAGTGTTACTGCTGCATGAAGAGTTCTACTGTGACATTATGAAAGCAGTGCTTTTCCAAATATCGGAGTATGGGTCACTGTTGTTATCCCAGCATATTGTGCTGACAGCATATCAACTGCGGTGCTCTGACCAGTACTATCGAGACATAAAATAGCTCCTCGTAATTGTTTTTGTAAAAACCACCTTATATTCTGAAATAAAAATATGCGTTACTTAAATGAATTATTTGTTGAATTATAAGTAATGTTCAACCATTATATAAAGAAGATTAAGTTCGTGAATGAAATTATATTACTTAGAACACTTTTTATGAATATTTTACTATTGAAAAAGGGTTGTTGTTAATTATCGATGTTATTACCTTCAACATATGGATGGGATCTACAAATTTGACATATATTGTGTGAACACTATCCCCTACAAATGAAAACAGAAGATATTCATAATTTAAGCTTCTTTTAAAGATCTTTAGATTCTATTCCTCAAATAAAGTTTTTTTTAATTATTCTTTTGAATCACAATGTCTAGATAAAAACGATTTTACGACGTAAAAATAATAGGCGTTATTTTAGACTCTAAAACAACACTAACCTTAATTTAAAAGACCACAGGGGAAAAAGGGGGAATGTCCATAAAAATATTTTTTCTGGTTTTAATGTATTTGAATTCCTTGGAAGATAATACATGGAATGGTATTACTAACAATGGCAAAAAGGTTCAATGTCCAAAGATATAATGCATAATCGTATTAGAAAACAGGTGAAGAAAGAGGGCTGTCCATTGTAAAAGGTAAAAAGGTTATTGCATCATCCAACATAACCTTAAATAGTGCTTGCATTTTATTGTGTGTTTTGGTTGTGCTAAAATAGTTTGTTTTTAACAATGTTATCGTACAGTGAAAGTGATACGGACACAGAAGAAACTAAAACTATTGCTAAGACTAAGAAACGAAAGAGTCATGAGCGAGTTACTGATGTAATGAAGAAAATGCGCCTACAGTCACATGAGCTAGGCCCAGACTTTTGTTGTTCTAGGTTAAAGTGTTTCTCAGAAGTGTCAGCAGAAGAACGATCCGTAAATTTAATATATCATATTTTAATAACTTACAAAGTGTTAATGAGCAAAACTCCTTCCTGACAAGTCTTATTAATGTAGTTCCAGTATCCAGACGACGATCTCGTAAACCTGAAGAAGAAGCTAAAAATCATGATGCTGCATATGCATACAAGGTACGTGCAGTTAGAGATGGTTGAGCTACCGAAGTGCCGGTTTGCTATAAGGCATTTTTAAGCATGTTTGGTATAGGAAAAAAAACTACAAGGAATTCAACAATCACTAAAGATGACAGGAATGTCTCCTAAAGACAACAGGGGAAGACATGAAAATAGAACTTGCAAACTAGATGATGATGTAGTTAACTTAATTAAGGATCATATTTCCTCATTCAAAGGACGTAAGAGTCACTACTCCATCAAAAAAACTGATCGAATATACTTGTCTGAAACCCTTAATATTAAGAAAATGTACAATTTCTTTTTGAAAAACAACTCATCAGTAAAAGCTTCATACGAAATATATCGTAACATTTTTAATACTTGCTTTAATATAGCATTTGGGTATCCCAGATCAGATACCTGCACAACATGCGACAAGTATTCTGTACAGGTTCGATGTCTTAAATTGGAAATCGAAAACTCTAAAACTGAAAAAGAAAAAATCGACCTTCAGCAAAACCTAAGGTAACTGGAAATACAAAATAATGTTCACAAGGTAAAAGCTGCAGTCTTTTACAAACGTAAAAGAACTGCCAAGAAGCAGGCTAAAAAAATAAAAAGCTTTGAAGCCATATGTATGGATTTCGGTAAAAAACGTACCAATTCCAAACCTCACGACAAATGATATTTATTATAAAAGACAACTCTCATTTTATTCATTCAATATTCACGTGTTATCTGATAACCAAGTTTTCTATTATACATATACAGAAGTTGACGGAAAGAAGGGTTCAGACGCGGTGTGCTGTATATTCCATGAAGAAGCTAGATAAGATAAGAACAAAGCTTGGATCTGAGAAAAGAGATCTTCACATTTTCTGCGACTCCTGTGGAGGCCAGAACAAGAACTACACTGTTTTCAGACTCGTTTATTTTTCTTGTTCATGAAACAAATCGCTTCGACTCAGTAAGGGTGACTTTCCCAATGAGAGGTCATTCGTATATGCAAAGCGATACAGATATGGCACTGGTTAATCAAAAAACACCTGCAGAAACCCCTCAACAATGGAATAAGGCTTTTGAAACAGCTCGAACTAACCCGTCACCTTATGAAGTGGTTGGCATGGAACGTGAAATGGTGGTCTATGTTTCGTAATTGGACAGAGTTCATTAATCCACTTTATGTTGAGAAATGGCCTTTCAAAATCAGAAATGTAAGGGATATCTTTGTTGAGAGCTGTAATAAAGACATTATGAAGTACAGAGCCACCTACAATGGGTTATGGTACTCAGTAGTTCTTACAGAAAAAAATAATCAGGAAAGCAATAATAAGAAAAAAAAAACATCACAGCGAAAAAGAACATCGCAGAAGAAATCAGCAAAAGACAGAGAAAAAGAATAAACAACAAGAAAGAAAAGAAAACTTAGCGGCCTATAAACTTGCTAAAAGTCAGCTTGAGCCTGGAGAGTTTCTGCTTCCTGAACAGTTACATAAAGAAATTTTGAAAATAAGTCGTGAAAAGTTCAAAGAACTTTAAGACCTGAACCCTTTATGTGGTCCAGATAGAAAGATGTTTTTGGAAAGTATTAAGTGCAGTTAATAAGCTATTTAGCAGCCTGGTGCAAAAGAGCAGACATATTTCATGTTGTTACAAGAAGTTTTTATATAACCTACCATTTAAAACATAAACTGTATTTGGACATTCCCCTTCTTATCTAGAAAACTCTGACAACATTGTACAATTATACTTTTAAATACATTTTGTGTATTATTTTAGGGTTTTCTGTACCTATAACTTATAACCAAATATATTAGCTATAGTTTTGTGTAGGTATGTAATATTTAACTCTGAAAACCTTTGTTTTATCATGTTTATCGATGGTTTTTAGGCTTTTCTCGAAAACTAAATTTTGTGACATTCCCCCTTTTCCCCTGTGGTCTTCCTTTTTAGTTTCATTGGTGTCACATTCAATACAACACATGCAATGTCCTTAAATCCTGAATTTAAAATGACATAGTGCTTGGATGATATTGACAGATTATATTTGTTACTACTAAATATAACTATATCGCTAATTTAGGAAATACATTTTCAGCCTTATTTTTTTCAAACTCAGTATACAAAGAGAACGGACATTGTTATAATAATAATTTCTACTGTTGATTTTTAAATTGTCAAATTATTCAATATTACTACATTAGCAAGGTAAATTCTAGGAGTTTGAAGTTGACGTATACGTGGATAGGTTTTTACCAAAATATGTCGCTAAATAATTGTTTCTGGCAAAGTTTAAGTGAAATTTTCTAAATAGACAAACTAAAGTGTTCAAGTCTTGGTTTTACAAATTTTAAACATAAAGTCATGAATTTTTTCGAGGCTGTTTTAAGCTATTGCCTTTTAATATTAAAATTTAAGATTGAAAACTACCCAAATATTGCAGTGTAAAAATCCCAGCCAAATAAAGAGGCGAATTTTTCTTAAATTTAACTGATTATAAATTGAAAACATACATGCACACCGAAGTTAATTGGTTCTTTACAAGTATTGATTTGATTTTAGGTAACACAAGTTCCTTTGTTGGGAACTTGTTTAATAACGATCGCTGGGTGGCAAAACTTTCTTTCCAGTTACATAAATAATCCTTTCTCTTGTATCTAACATTCAATTGACACCACCTTCGTCAGACCTACAACTGTTTTTTAATGGACCAACACGTCTTTTCAGTTCACCATCGAAATTAAAACAGCGTAAACTGAAATATAACATGAAATCACACTGTATAAGCACATAAATGGGGTTTAATCCATAAAGAAGTTTCCTCTTAAAAAGAAATAGATCTTCAATCGTGCTAATTTTGTTAGAGATTAAAATGGGCGGTTATAAGTTGATTTAAAAATATAAAATTATAAATATTTCTCATTTATGATTTCTAACCGAAAACCAACAGTCAGGGCCGTAGATAAATTTAAAACATCATCATCCGACAACTCTAAAGTGGCGACTTTCAGCTTCTTTTTCTAGTTGTCTGCAAGTGCTATAAATATTATTTTATGCGTTTGTCAGTCTATTTTAACTTTTGAAGTACGTCATTTATAACCTGTGAAAAATTACACAATTTAATATATTAAACCTTTAATAAAATCCTATTTTTACTTCCAGTAAAAGTAGCGTGGCTGATCGTCGAAATTCCTTAAAAAACATTTCTTTGTCGATTTAAAGAGAACTCACGTTTCAAGATTATACAGTACAAATTAATTTTCGGATCGTAACATATTAGCATAAAAGGAAGGTTATTTGAATAATATATAAAAAATTTATATTACAACATTTATTATAAACTATAAATAATAAAAGCATTTAAGTGTTGAATATAGTTGTGTTGTTTTCATTTCAATAAATTCACTTCCTTTGTTGTTTTGTTAAAGAAATCTGTTCCCTAACTTGGTTTATTTATACTCGTATATCTACCGTATATTCGGGTCAAAATATTTATTAATGGTCATCTAAGGGTGCTAATCTGACCAAAACTAGTAAAGTCATGCAATTCTTCAATGCGTTGATAAATAAGAGAACTTTTAATTCCACTAAATAGACCCAAACATTCAAGTCAATAAAACTCAACAAACGAGATCAAGCCTATCAATACCGCTTAGTAATTGGGCTCGCTGTATTCCCCAATAATTCATTACTGAAGTGGAATGTTTTCCCTCGTGAATTCAGTCCTCAAGTGTTTCTGTGTAATAATTTACATTTCACTATTATAAAGTTTAATGTTATACTTGTTATACTTCGTTATTAGATCATATTGATTAAAGTTTATAGTAGCCTACATTATTTTTATACAGAGCTATACCTGGGCGAGTGGATTTAATTGTAAATTTCCTCTTTTATTACGATAGTGGATGTTGCATTTTATATAAATCATATTTGATAATTTAAACTGTATTTTAATTCATGAAGTTTTTAATATTAAAACTCATTCAAAAATATGATGATAACAATAATATTGTATTATGATTAAGTAATGTTGATGTATCAGTCTTAGTTAACTCCCTAACTCTACACATTTCAGTGAATTATAGCAGAGTGCATATTATTACAAATCTGGATTGTAAAAATAAACTGACGGTTAATTTAGTTAGGCCTGAATTATATTGTTTAACTTCTCACGAGTGTTTGCTAATTTCCTATGATAAAACTAGTATTGAAATTATTAATTTCGATCTCCCTACAGTAATAATAAATAATAAAGCCTTATAACCAGGCTTTCATTGGTACGTCTCATTTTAAAATTACATTCAATTTTGTGATAACATATAGTTCCGGTATATAGTACCGTCACTTCCGAAATATCGGTCCTAGGTAAAAAACAAAATATAATAGAATGAATCTCTAGAGTCTGTGTTCGGAGCGGTTCAAGTGTGTACCTAAGAAAAACATGAGTGTTTATGCAAAGTTCAGATTACGAGGTTAAATAAAAATATTTTTAAATAAGTTTGGGTCATTTCATATTTGGCAGCTTACACTACATTTTATGAATTGAAACCTAACATTATATAATTTTTAATATTCTATCCTAACGTAAGAAAATTAATATTTTCAAAACCTCATGAAAAAGTAATATGATAATTTAAACTAAACCATGGAATGTTATGGACTATAATATAACTGATAAAAAGTAATTAGACAAGTTTTAATCGCTACGAATGCTTGAGTATTCCCGCTTACTTGATCCAAGACGTCAGTGTATTACAACTTTATAAAACATATTGTATTTAAAATACTTTGTGAACACTTGTAAAAACCTGTGCTTAGTATAAAACCCTTTTGATTCTCAGCAAGACTTAACTTAATTGCATTAAGATTACATGTAAATCTTTTAAACTAATTTAAACGGTTCGTCACACATCAACCTGTAATATGTTATTGTTATAAGTTTGTTTACTAATATATTTATTCTGCGACTTTTCAATGTCATTTATGTTTTTCATAACAAGAATTGTAGCTTCATGCAAAATTCAAGCGTCAGTACGTGCTCGTGATTTCGTGCAAACAGCTAAACACATAGACAGACAGAAATAAACTCTTTCCAGTCCACATGATAGGATTTGCTAATGTTCAGCCAATTAATATATAATTAATAAATAAACCTCCAAATCTACTTGTATCACTGACATGGTGATAACAAAGAACGGGTAGGGTACGATAAGCGGACCCGGTTTGTTATATCGAAATTGGCAAACGATATTACTCAATTATAACCATCGATATAATCAATCGATTCTAATTAATTACTTTAAACAATTAACTTAAATAATCTATATCTACCGCTGTAAACACTTTCAAGTAAAACACGTAAGGTAATATTTTACATAAGTAACATTTGGTTATTAAGAATGGCAGTCAATTTTAGAAAACTACACACCATTGCTATGAAAGATGATAAGACATGTTTTTCGTGGCTTCAACATGTAGGACTCGTACCGAAAAACCAATTATGTGAAATTTGTGGGAAAGAAACAAATGTAACTGTGAGAGGAGTAAATATGGTCGTCTTCAGTTTTTCTAATTTTGGTTATAATACTCTGTTTGATCACTGTTAATATTAAATTCACATTTTAATTTAAAACATATGTTTGTTGTTGCGGACTACAGACACTTTTATATCGATTGATAGTCTAGGATTTGAGATGCGAATACTAGGTATCGATTATTAGATTATTCAATATAAAAAAACCGGGTCCGCTTACCGTACTCTACCCCAAAGAACACATTGAAACGTTATCAAGAACACTACAGCCAGAAACTTGCCACAGAACACTTTTGGCGCGCTGTCCGCATCCATCACTTGCCACACATCCTCTCGTGTTTTATTCCCCGCAAAGCTTTGGAATACGGAATTGCTTATTTTAGTCGTTACAAAGTTCCTTACACTCATCCGTGTTCACAGTAAACTTGTCCTTTTGATTTCATATTTAATTGTTTGTAGAAATCGATATTTCTAATATCGTTAAACATTATGTAAGAACCCGTCTTCAATATGTAAGTTAGCGTTTTGACTTTATTAACTTTTAATTTAGAGCATTTTCAATGTGTTAAAAATATGTTTTGAACAAGTATTATGGTTATTATTTTATTTCATTCATAAACGAATGTGACCAGAACATATCTTAGCAGTTTAATAACGTTTGATATGACATTTAGATGGTGTTTGCCATATCATTCACTATAATTAACGAATATATGTTACATATAATAAATACTATGAAATGAAGGATATTTTATTAATAAATATGGATGAAATCCGAATTTTTTTAGCTAATACATTAATAAAAGCTTCTTATAATATGGCATCTATGTTCCACGCTTTTTGAATAAAAATGTAAGTTAATTGTTTACTTTTCATCGTAGAATGCAATGACGTAACACATTTTTCATAAATAAATAACATAATATTAATAAACTTTTAACACTTTTAAACTTTTATTCTTCCTACTATGTACATTTCGGAATCATTGATTCCATCTTCAGGTACAAAATAAGGTTAAGTTAATTATAAAAATAAATAATTAAATCAATTTGTCATGTGTTTTTTACTACCTTGGTGGCTAAATTTGTTGTATTTAATTTTTATGTGAGATCATTGTATATTGTTTTAAAAGTATATTGAATAATACATTTTTTGTTAGAAAATCTTTGTCATTTAATAATATATTATGATTAATTTTGGCACTTTTGTAAATTTCAAAATGTTCTAAAGTAGATAATAAGCGACTTTTTTGCTTGTGTGTAAAATTTCAAGATTGTTTTCGATGTTAGTCTATGTAAAAGTTTATTAATATTATGTTATTTATTATAAAACACTTTTCGAGGCTACATCTCTAACATTTTTCATGTTTCTTATATGAGGAATTCTGGTGTTTTATGAGTCATGCAACTTTAAAACAACGCTATTTCTTTTGTACAAGCGGAAAGTAACGTTTTCGTTAAGTGTTATTGCAATATAATAATGTAGGGTCTTATATTTAAGTATAAATCATCCAAATGTTTTTATCTCTAATGTATTTAAATACACTTATGTACTATAAGGATTAAGATTTTATTAAGGACTAAATTTAAAAAGAGCACCAAGAATTTACACAACAGCAACAACCAACAACAACACTATTTTTACGACATATTTTTATTATTGTTTTAATAAAAAAAAATTACCACTAATTTCATATCGTACGTGTGAAACGTTGGAACAAAATTTTGAAACACTTAAAGACTTCAATAATATAATGGAGAGCAAAGACATTTTAACGTAACAATAAACAAGCTTTACGAAAACGGTAAGGATTACTTTTCTTCACATTTTGGTGATTATGTACGTGTTTAGTTTAATATGACACATAATGTGCATGTATATTACAAGTTTCTAAGTAGGTAATTTATAAACCAATCACTTAAATAAATATACATAGATAGTTCATATTCACAGTAATTAGGTGATCAAGGTTGAACTCAGGAACTGTATTACGTCTATTTGTATATTAATTTCAGGCAGTTTTACCAACCAACATGGCAGAGCTCAGAGATTATACTGCATTACAGTGCATAGTAATGTTTAACCACGTTTAATCAAGTAATTGGTATGCTAATAAGCAATAAATGTGGTTTTTATATGTTCATGTTTATTTACTATGTCACAGTTAATAATGGTATCTTGTTATAGGTCATATAGTGGCACTGATGTAGTTTTGCGTAATTGGCGTACCGTCTGGTTTGTTTTTTATAGTTAGGTTATGATATAGATAAAGATTTACTTAACTATGCATACCTTATGTAAATTTGATTTTAGACTAAATTAATTCTAAGTATTCTGTTTTCTGACTGAAAATGAATGAGATTTTCATTCACCCCACAACAAGGCACAAGAGGCACAAGATTGAGAAATTATAAAATACGTCATTTCCTGGATGTCGAAGTAGTGCATCATGTAAATTATAGATTTTTATTAATAAATCCGTAGCATGGTAGTGTAACACAATAAACAATGTATTTCATGTACAATGAGCTACTTTCATGTCAACAGTTATAAAAGCTACTTTGGCATCGCTGCTGGTATTAGTATTTCCTGCTTATGAAACATTCCTTTCAATTTCGTGATCTTATTCAGGTTGAAAAGACATGAAAATATTATTTTTGTAAATTATAACAGTCTGCATTCCATTCTTATTTATGAGGAAATACACAAACAGAATAGCAATTTGTAATTGAACGGGCTAAATTATCTACTAAATGTTTTTTTCCATCAATTCATCGATAAATCTATATTTTTTCCAAATTTTATTGTTCGTTTATGGAATTCACGGTTTTCCAAAATAAAACTTTAACAATGGAAATATTCTATTCCTTAAAAGTCTTTTAGAGGCCATTTTTTTGATATTTTCAGACACGGATATATTTTACTATCGATTTCGTCAGTTTTTATATGATACTTTTATTTTAAAAATGCCTACTAAAACACAAATTAAATAATGTATTACAAAAAAAAATTTTAAATAACTTAAATAACAGTTATTTTTAATTGAAAGGTAAAAGATAAATCTTTTTATAATAGGAAAAATTTTATGTAGTTACTGAGACGTACTTAGTATAATGGACCTGCGGTTTCCTAATTTTCCAGAAGTGGTAGTTCCCTGTAGTATAATAAGGAGAGCAACATACCTCCTCTTTCTTGCAAGCAGGTATGACTGAGAATGGTACCAATTATACACACAACGGTGCCATTATAATGGATATTTAGAAGACCATCCCTTATAATCCTGAATATCCTGTAATTGAAAATCCATGCAGAAACCTTTCAGGTTTACCTACATTAGACGTTTCCTTCGATAACAAATAAATAAAAAAGAATAAGATACAAATTTATCGAATCGATAAAGGTGGTTTTATAGTAAAATTGCATTATAATTCTGAATGTTTAAATTTACAGAATTTAAATGATATCATATGAATTTAACAAGCACAATGTTTAATAGTAAATAGTTATTGGACTACTGCTGAACAGCATTAAACCATAAATTGTAAATATTCCATTCGGGTTTATACAAATAGTTATGCTATTTTCTTAGTTTTGATACTATACTATAGTTTATTAGTTTTGATATACAAAGCACCACTCACAGGCATACATGAAAACAATTGAAGAACCCTGGATTTGACGATACAAAACCAATAATCACAATTATTTATATTCTACAGTTAATTAAATACTACTAGACTCAGAAAAACTATTTGCTTGAACTTTGTCAATGGAAATTTTATATTATGTGCCATATCGGAGTATGTATTATATTTTTTAGTATTGAATCTGACTAAATTTTAAATCATCCGGTTATATATACGAAATAAAATTCATAAATAATTTTTTCAAGGGCAATAACTGGATTGATACTGATTTATAAACTCTTAATATTCATTATCTTATTTTAGTAACTAATGAAAATCGCATTAAGCCTAAATATGTAGTAAGTGTTGCTTTATGACCAAAGATAGAGCCGATAAATTAATTTACAAAGGCATTAATTACAAACCAAAACTATTCCATCAAACTATTAACGGTCTATGTCATGGGATAACTGTGTATATTACTAATATTGACGTTCAGTTGCTTATTCAGTAACTAATGACTAACCCCTATAAGCCCTAACATGTCATGGATGTCGGTATTTCATCACCCAAGTTATGGTAGATAATCTGGACTGTGGGCTATTAGTGTCGAACAAAGCCCTACATCAAACTACTACGTAATAGCCTTTGTCACATCGAGGTGGGCGGCAAACTAAGATCTCGATGCTTACAGAACAATATTATTAATAAACTTATATAACCTGTAGAAAGATACTGAACTGGCAGATTTACATGAATCTTGTTAGTTTGGACAAACTCCGTATATGAATATTCTGGTGTACATTAACCCACAATATTAAGGAAGGAAGTATATCACATGCTCTATAACTAAGTATGTGTGGTATATTCGTACATAAAACTACTAAGTTTAGACATCGGAAGAAAATACTAAATTTTAACGTAATATATAGAGTAATAACTGCCTTTAAACACATGTTTTTTCTTTTTCGGTTCACCGCGTCAAGCAGATAACTGCAGTGTCCCCAGCATTTCCCTGCACCAGACATTTATTTTATCACCCCGCAACTTTATTTTAATTACAACAATAGTAAAAGTGCATTTGAAATGTTATAACATAGTAAAATTAGTACAAGAAACTACTTAAAACCATAACTGTTGCTAATTAGGTAGTAACTGTTGTGAAATGTCTCAAGCACATAATTTGCATACCAAGGGTTTTATTTTATTCTATCCCACTGTTTGTTTTTGTTTTAACCCAACAGAAACAATTTTGAATGGTTTCACTGTAAAATTAAATAGATGAGACGAGAAGTCGTGGTATTACAAACCTGCATCATTCAAGTTACATTGAGAAATTTAAATGGATCTAACAATATGAGGTATTTGAGTTCAAGAATTCAATAGAAAGGTGCTGCAGACTGAATGCATTACGAGCAATACGTTACTCGTATTTGAAATTCATTCTGTTGTATTCTTTTGTTACAATGAAACAAAAAATGCTTTATTACATATCTATTATTTACTTATCTTGAATGGAAAGAAAAACCTATTATGTGTTCTGTTTTAATTGTTCGAACCTAATTAAAGGCTTGCTGAGTGTCAAAAATTCTGAATCAAACAAATTTTAGATTATGGTGTAAACAATGTAAATGAAAACTTTATTGATTTATTAATATTTGTACAAAGGTTTAAAGCCATTTTAAAAGTTATTGAGTGAAAGGTAATTTTAATTTTAATATTAGGTATATATTTAAAACTTTCAACACTGAAGTAAAATACAGTAGATTTGTGGGTTTGAGACTTTGGTTTATAATGTTTGTATTATTTGGCGGTATGTACTGATGTCTATTATCCAATTATAGATGCTAATGTTTTATATTATTTGCAATAATTGACCGTAAACCATTATTGGAATCATGTCACTCCAGAGACTAAAAACTTTTATTTCTGTGATTCTATCTATCTGACTATTAGCACAATATTTTGAGAACGCTTTGGACTATACACTTGGCGGGAAGCTTCAGTTGTATACATCTTTATTCCACGATGGTGCATGTCACTGCAAAGGATTTAGATTAGAGTTAATGAACATTTTTGCATTGGTCATATAGGTAAATTGATATCCACAAGAAAATTCAATTTATAAACAAACTGTGTCTGGTGCGGAACCCCAATTAAATCTTGATACCACAACACACAACAAATCTTTATAAAACATCTAAAAATTTAAATTGATCGTTCGCAATAATTCAGTTTTAAAATTAATTAAAATTGGAACATCAGGTATAATATAACAAAGACATGACCTGCATGAGTGTCTTGAAACACACAAAAGGAAAAGAAACTTATCTGTGCTTAATCTTGAGCTTAGATTAATACTGCAGATAATGAAATTTGAATATTTTGAATCCGAATCGAGATACTCGCTTACCATCTAACTTATATGAAGAGTTTATGTTATTAATGTTGGTGCTTATCGAGTATCCAATCTGTAAATGATTACGTATCTATTACGTTATACGATCTCCAATATCATTCATAAAAAAATCGTATACACAATATTCCATTAGAATGTAGAGATTGTGTTGTGTTTGAAAATTATAGAATACTAACTATTATACAATCTTTTAGTATTCATCTGATGATATTGTAATCCCTCGCATTTGTCTCAGAATAAGTTTATCTTTAAATAGGTTATCAGATGTGCAATGTTTAAAATCACCTTATATAAATAAGATTAAATTCTTCATAGGCGATTTACCCGAAAGCTACGCATTTTTAATGCAGTGTTTATAGATCTAAGACTATGCTGAGTCTTTTCTAATGTATATTATTTAGGCAATACAATCGTTAAAATGTGACTGACTCTTTGAAACAACATAAAAAGTAATTCATGAAAAAAGCAAGGTTAAAATTTACCCATTCGCCAATTTATTCGCCAAATATGTAGAGAGGCGCGGTTAGTAACAAAAGAATGAAGAAGTATTTACAATGCTTTCTATTGCAATTTCATCGGTGAAGAAGAGTTTTAAATGGCTAAGTCTTTAACAAAGTGAAGAGATGTTTGGAAAGGAACCGAGTTTTATAGAATTTGATCTAATTTCACGGACTTATTTATCTACAATCGGCTTTTGTCGATAGAGAAGGCAGTTTTAGTTAGAAACATATAATTATTAAAAAATAATTCTTTCATTGCGTGTAAAAGAAAGAAAACCTGTGTTTATTTAATTTGTTTAAAATTTATATATCTTTGAAGACTGAACATCAATGAATATTAAGAGTAGCAATAAAGATCAATACATTAGAAGTACTAGTCATAGTAAAAACATTACGTACCAGTTCAATATAACTTACCTTATTATTTTTACGCTCATTATTATGATAAATAACAAAGAACAATATCATATAAACATTAACTAAACTAGTATAAATATAATACATAAAATAACAAGTATAAGCTTTGCAGATTCTACCATTAAAATTATGTTTTTTCTTTTAAAAATATGCCTCACTTTAGTAATGAAAATGTTCAAATAAATTGAACGCTTTTAATAAGTTTACAGAATACAGCAATATTTAAGTGGTTTGATTGAAATATTGCTGAACACTGTTCACTCCTTGTTTTGTAGAACAATGTTTTCACAACTCTTACTACTTGAAAAAATAATTCCTTAGCTGGGATCCTATGTCCCCAAAGACTTTCTATTAGTTGAGAATAAGGAAATCCGTTCATAAGTGTTTCCTTGCTTCCATGTACTATTTTAAGAGCTAACCATGGTTAATTATTTGGTACAGCCTTTAGTAGTACACTGTATTTAATAATTTACTGTTTCTTTGTTACGTTTTATTAATGTACATGTTATTTATTTATAAATATTATAATAAATTTTTACGTGAGGGAATGCATTTATGCACTGAGTTTGAGACTCGCCCTGTTTAAGAAGGGAATACTCATTAAACCCCATACGGATCGTAAGACTACTTTTTCAAGATTAATCCAGCGGACAACGAGAACGAATCGGCCCTCCGCGTGTCCTCGCTTCGCAACATTATACCCACTACGATTTCTGTCGAGAAATCACCGATAATGGAGACGAGCTTTCTCGTGTGCTCGATGAAACGCCCGCGCTTGAACGAAAAGTGAGCGTCATCATCGCACTCCGGGTACTGCGTTCACCAAGGATATCTGGCCCTCCCCATCCGGCGAAAATACTTCCTGAAGTAGCCGTGATTCGTCAGGAACCGACGCAAGGTAGAAGTTAATCTCCCTGCATCCTTGTCTCGGTTTTGCTGTAAAATCTACATAGCTTCTCTCCTCTGTGTTCCAGATACTTCTTTTTGCCCTGCTTGGAGGTAAAGTAAAAGATCCGCCTTTCAATGGCAGGCAGGTCGAGGGGAATGACTCGAGCTACAACGATGACCGCCGCACATTATACTATGCAGTACTTGCAGGTGACACTAAGCACTGCTCTCCGCTAGACTCCTAGCACGCGCTTACTGTACCTTTTGGTATTCAAGACATCCGCCTACACTTCTCCACCGTACAGGTACAGTTTTCCATTCGAAAGCCATGCTGCCGGTGGAACAAGACTCTGGTGTCTATGATGGCACTCTGCAAACTCGCCTTCAGCATCCGATCATGTAGCTTTCACGCCGTGTCAAGTATGCGGATTGGCCTCTATGCAGACGGGGAGTCCGGGTTGCCCATGCTGATAAGCGCCATCCGAGCTGTGTTCCAGCTTGAAGGGTAACACTCTTGCCGCTAAGCCCACATTTAAATCTGAAGCAGCATGAGAGGGTGAATTCCCGTCACAGACTTCAGAACCCCTCTGGGATATCCTCAGGACTTTTTTTTATCATGACGGATGATCACAGCACTGACCATCTTCTTTGAAGTTTTGTGCTCTGCCGGTTTTATCGCAGCATTATGTTGGTTTCCTGCACGCTTGAGCTCTTTTTCTATGTATCAGCGCTGTCCTCCTGAGCTCTGCAATCTCGAACGGCCACCAGTAATCGTGGCATCGTCCTCGGTAAGGTTTCCGACGAGGCATACACGAGTCCAAAGAGTGCTGGATGAGCTCTTTGGTCGAATTTACATTCGTCAGAAATATCGTCAGATATAATCGTAGAGTCTGTCATAGACCCACCTAAACTAGATCTTTAGTACATCGGCTTTAAACCCCTACTTGCTACATACAAGTCGAGTCTCCAGACCATCTCCAGAGTGAGTGTTCCCCGTGTGTTACTGATGGGCATTCCTCATTCAACGGCTCTTGTGTTTAAGTCACCCACCACTATAACACGACCGGGGACTCTATTGTGACTCCAACGCCTCAAATTTCACCTCGTACTCTCAGGCAGAGTAATTAGGGGATAGGTATACTTTGACCACTGTACTCTACAGCTTCACCAGCCGACTTTCATCTTGCCCTGTCGATACTTTTTCATCTATTATTATGAATAATATTAGTTAATTAACAGTTAAAACTACCTGTTACTTGTTGTGTCCCAAAGATGTGTTATAAAGATAAAACTTTTTACAGTCTCAGAAATACACGGCACTTTAATTAGGCTTATGGATTAGGGTAGCTATGATATTGCTTTAAAATAATATTATTAAAAATACTGCCGTACCCGTAGACTTATATTAAAACTTTTTGTTTTATCATTACTTGTCAATCACTACGATATATGTTATCTCAGATATGCGGCGAGCTATTTTAGTTATTGATATTTCGTAGCGATATCGTTGGATCAAGGTTAAGCATTGGCACTGATACCATGGCAGCCGTTAATGCTGATCTCGTACTAGAAGGCGGGAACTGGAGGTAGTTTAAAACAGCTAAACATATAACATCAGTCTTCATATTAGTCATTGAGAATGATTGATAGCTCACTTTCTATTGGGGAAAATGTAGTGACTGGTAATTATTGTGCATACTGCTGGGTATACCGTGTCAGAGACCATTACCATATGATGCAAGACTTTAGTCCGTCATTTATTGTATCAAGTCCAGATTATCTACTATGTACCTTGGATCATGACAGGTTTGGACCTATAGCGGGTAGTCATTAGTTACTGAATAGGCAATCAAACTTCAATATTAGTAATGTACATAGTAATCCAGTAACAGAGGACATTAAATCTATTCTGTGAGCAGCAAGTTACGGCACGTCGCCATGACAAAGGACATTAGCAGTTTGATGTAAAGCTTCCGTTAGACACTAATGACACAAAGTCCAGATTATCTGCTATAACTTGTGTGATGGAACACCAAAATCTCCGCGTGTGTTAAATTATAGAGGTCAAACATAACTGAACAACTTCATATTATGAATCTTAGCACTGAATATATAAACTGTTTTATACGAGTAATTATCAGATGCATTACTATAATACAGCTTTCCAAGTAACAGTGAATGTAGACTATAAACAACGCCCTGTCACTCAGGGTTTCTCAGTCTTTCAATAGTAGAAAATTGAGACATCGTTGTAGTAAATGTTGTTATCTTGGTTAATCCTGGGTTGATTCAGCTGACATCTTTATTTGTGCTATTAAATGGCGATTTTTTGGATTCGTGAGAAAAATCAACCTTATGAAGTAAACTTTTTATAAATTTCCGTATTCATTGAAAACGAACAATAAGAGTTTTAATTGTGTATTTATATGTATCCGCTTACAGGATAACGTAGTAGTGATTATTAAACAGATATAATCGTATGAATGATCGCAAATGAAAACTAATTACACTATTGTTGGTTTATAATTAAGCTACTTTAGTTATGATCGTATTTTGTCCTTATACTAATAAGTTTTAAATATTACTAATTATTTGCTTTTAAAAAAAGAATAAAAATATTAAGGGGTTATTTAAGGGGGTAGTTTGAAATATATATTTCTCAAATTATTAAGTTTCTGTAAGTAACTGTATGGCATAACAAATAAGGAAAAGTCATAGTTAGTTAGCTGAGCGGAATTGAAGCGATTAACTAAGATGTATGATTCGCGTATGTATATAACATATGCCTCTATATATGTATCGCATTCCTGAGCCTCAGTATGACAGCTATTGAGATGTTCGTGAAAATATGTATAAAATTGACGCTAAAAACGTAACATTTTCTAAAATATATTCAGATTAAAAATTGTAAGGTCCCAAAATTTTGAAGTGTTTTTTTTTTGGTCAGAACAGTGAAATACTATATTGTTTTACATTAAATTGTATCAAGTGGAAGCGAGAAGATAGTTTTAATGTCCTGGCTGTAGTAAAAACTCGCACGGCGCGCTACCGTCCGCGGACGAGATTGCCGTTAGAATCCGCGGGGGCGCGCTGTTAAAGATTGTAGCTGCCGCCACCTAGAGCGCGGTAGTCGACTGATAAAGGGACTCGGCGAGGGCCGGCGAGAGGGGTTCGATACGGAGAGAAGCGTGATTTATCGAGGTGAAGGACAGTACAGCGAGCAGAGGACATTTTCAGACAACTTCAATTTCATTTGACAGGTAACTATTATTCCGAGTTCGATTAGTTATTTCATTATTCATGGTGGCAATAGTTGTAGTAAATTTCTGTTTGTTTTGCTTAGCTTGGCTTGCAATATTTAACGTAAATTTTCTTTGCACGTTTTTTCACTCTGCATGTGCAAGAATTTTCATGCATATTTTCATTGAATTTGTTACGCATATAGAATTAAATATATTGTAGTAATATTTAGGTTATCTTCACCAATAGTAACATTTCGTAACGATTAAACGCGATTAAATTAAATTGTTTTCGATTAAAATAAAACTTTCGTTTATTATTAGGCTCTCGGACTGCTGTGAAAATCGGTCCTGTTCTAAAATAAATCTAGGTTTCCCTAAATTTCCGATCTGCTGTCACAAGCGGGTCATAACGATTAAACGCGATTAAATTAAATTGTTTTTTCGATTAAATAAAACCTTTCGTTTATTATTAGGCTCTTCGGACTGCTGTGAAAATCGGTCCTGTCTAAAATAAATTTAGGTTTCCCTAAATTTCCGATCTGCTGTCACGAGCGGGTCATAACGATTAAACGCGATTAAATTAAATTGTTTTTCGATTAAAATAAAACTTTCGTTTATTATTAGGCTCTCGGGACTGCTGTGAAAATCGGTCCTGTCTAAAATAAATTTAGGTTTCCCTAAATTTCCGATCTGCGTGTCACAAGCGGGTCATAACGATTAAACGCGATTAAATTAAATTGTTTTCGATTAAATAAAACTTTCGTTTATTATTAGGCTCTCGGACTGCTGTGAAAATCGGTCCTGTCTAAAATAAATCTAGGTTTCCCTAAATTTCCGATCTGCTGTCACAAGCGGGTCATAACGATTTAAACGCGATTAAATTAAATTGTTTTTCGATTAAATAAAACTTTCGTTTATTATTAGGCTCTCGGACTGCTGTGAAAATCGGTCCTGTCTAAAATAAATTTAGGTTTCCCTAAATTTCCGATCTGCTGTCACAAGCGGGTCATAACGATAACGATTTAAACGCGATTAAATTAAAATTGTTTTTTCGATTAAATAAAAACTTTCGTTTATTATTAGGCTCTCGGACTGCTGTGAAAATCGGTCCTGTCTAAAATAAAATTTAGGTTTCCCTAAATTTCCGATCTGCTGTCACAAGCGGGTCATAACGATTTAAAACGCGATTAAATTAAATTGTTTTCGATTAAATTAAAACTTTCGTTTATTATTAGGCTCTCGGACTGCTGTGAAAATCGGTCCTGTCTAAAATAAATCTAGGTTTCCCTAAAATTTCCGATCTGCTGTCACAAGCGGGTCACACAACGATTAAAACGCGATTAAATTAAATTGTTTTCGATTAAATAAAAACTTTCGTTTATTATTAGGCTCTCGGACTGCTGTGAAAATCGGTCCTGTCTAAAATAAATTTAGGTTTCCCTAAATTTCCGATCTGCTGTCACAAGCGGGTCATAACGATTAAACGCGATTAAATTAAATTGTTTTTCGATTAAATAAAACTTTCGTTTATTATTAGGCTCTCGGACTGCTGTGAAAATCGGTCCTGTCTAAATTAAATTTAGGTTTCCCTAAATTTCCCGATCTGCTGTCACGAGCGGGTCATAACGATTAAACGCGATTAAATTAAATTGTTTTCGATTAAAATAAAACTTTCGTTTATTATTAGGCTCTCGGACTGCTGTGAAAAATCGGTCCTGTCTAAAATAAATCTAGGTTTCCCTAAATTTCCGATCTGCTGTCACAAGCGGGTCATAACGATTAAACGCGATTAAATTAAATTGTTTTCGATTAAATAAAACTTTCGTTTATTATTAGGCTCTCGGACTGCTGTGAAAATCGGTCCTGTCTTAAAATAAATCTAGGTTTCCCTAAATTTCCGATCTGCTGTCACAAGCGGGTCATAACGATTAAACGCGATTAAATTAAATTGTTTTTCGAATTTAATAAAACTTTCGTTTATTATTAGGCTCTCGGACTGCTGTGAAAATCGGTCCTGTCTAAAAATAAATCTAGGTTTCCCTAAATTTCCGATCTGCTGTCACAAGGCGGGTCATAACGATTAAACGCGATTAAATTAAATTGTTTTTCGATTAAATAAAACTTTCGTTTATTATTAGGCTCTCGGACTGCTGTGAAAATCGGTCCTGTCTAAAATTAATTTAGGTTTCCTAAATTTCCGATCTGCTGTCACAAGCGGGTCATAACGATTAAACGCGATTAAATTAAATTGTTTTCGATTAAATAAAACTTTCGTTTATTATTAGGCTCTCGGACTGCTGTGAAAATCGGTCCTGTCTAAAATAAATTTAGGTTTCCCTAAATTTCCGATCTGCTGTCACAAGCGGGTCATAACGATTTTAAACGCGATTAAAATTAAATCGTTTTTTCGATTAAATAAAACTTTCGTTTATTATTAGGCTCTCGGACTGCTGTGAAAATCGGTCCTGTCTAAAATAAAATTTAGGTTTCCCTAAATTTCCGATCTGCTGTCACAAGCGGGTCATAACGATTAAAACGCGATTAAATTAAATCGTTTTTTCGATTAAATAAAAACTTTCGTTTATTATTAGGCTCTCGGACTGCTGTGAAAATCGGTCCTGTCTAAAATAAATTTAGGTTTCCCTAAATTTACGATCTGCTGTCATAAGCGGGATATACGAGCGGTCGCTATTAGATAAAATATATAGACATAGCCTTAAATGATTGCACATCTTATTACGATCATTTTTTTTAGCGATTTATAACCCGATTGTACTGAATTCTCGTGGGGTAAGCTTAGGTTGTCCCGCAGTGGACAGAATACCAATTGAGCGTGGGTTGGTTACTTGTATACCATGTTTCTGTTTCCGTATACGTAATTTTAAAATCAAATCGGTTCTTTGCCCCTTAAAGTGTTGGCGATGATGAGCTTGTGGCTCTAACCACTTTAACAGATCTTTTGAGATCTACTTGCTTTCTGAGTCAACACTTTATATCCGAAATACACAACTCTCCAGACCCCTGGGAAATACCCAGCTAACTGCAACTATCCGCGTAGGCTACAAAACGGTTGAAGTTTTGCACCCTATAAAAACTAACGTTACAAAATGGCGCCCGAACAGGGACCGGTATAGTGATTGTACGAGTGTAATATTCTTCGAACGTAAAAGATAAACTTTTAGTAAGAGGTTTAGCGAGATAGTGTTTATAAAATGCTTCGACCAACGGGGTTTTGGCGACTGTGCGAATACTTTTTTTCGCTCAAATGCACGTTCTACCAAAGGGTGGAAACACGAATAGGCCCGAAAAGTCAACAACAGACTCAGAACACCAAAAACAAATACCTACGATTGTGACTACTAGTTCCTCTGAAAAATACTAGCGAATCACAAATTAAAGGTATCGAAAAACGAGATTTGGGTTTGCCACTGTTGACTTCGAAGGACCAAACAACAAAGGCGTTTTTCCACGACTAGTTATTCCCCTTCTGAGTTAGATCCAGTCGTGGGGTGGATATACAGACTCACGAAAGCCCAGTTAATAACTGAAATGCTAAAACACGACTTGGACACCGAGGGTAGGACGACAGATTATCTAAAGAAAATCTTTCGTACAGTTTTCTTCGCTCACAGCCGGACAGACGAGATGAGGCTGTAGGCGGAAAGAGAATCCTTTGGCAACGACCCAGTTGGGCCGAATACCAGTGAAGCAGAGACTGATAAAAGAAGCCGAGAGTTAAACCTGAGGGAGATACTCGAGGTTCCACCCGATACTAGTGACGACGAAGTAAAGAGGCTTTTAGTTTCACTGAAGACGCGGAGTAAGGCCAAGTCCAACTGGGATACTGGACACGACTATGCGAGTTATGCACCTTACGATGGCGCAACAAGATCTGTGTATACCGATGCTTTTAAACTTCCAGCTCTGGCGACAAGTCAATACATTGCACCTGGGATTTCTCACGATTCTCTTAGGCGGCATGTAACGCACTATTCTAACGAAAATCAAAGATTGAGAGATGAGCACCTTTCCCGACAGCCGCATGTCAATTCCGCTGAGATATGCAACACAATTAGAAAGTGGAATTTACATTTCGACGGAGAGCGAAATCCAGTGTCTTTTCTTGAAAGACTTGATGAGCTGATGGAGGGCTTATAATGTATCCGGGGGCGATCTGATAAAAGCACTCCCTGAATTGCAAAAGGGTACGCTTTACTGTGGTATCGAAATAATAGAGAGTTTTGGACAGTTTTGAAGATTTTTCGTCAAGATTTCGAGCTAAACTTCCTTCCGGTAGGGCTATAAGACGAACATGGACGATGAAAATAAAACGTAGAACACAAGGTGACAGTTGAACCCATCAGGACGTTTGTAGTGGCCTTGAATACGTTGATGCGACGAAGAGGCGGTATGACGCCCGTAGATAAGCTTGATAGGTTATATGCAAATATGCACCCGAAGTACAAGCTGAGTTCTAAAGAGGCAAGACATACGAACGATTAGTGAACTCATTTCTTCGGCAGAACACTACGAGATGTATATCCGAGAAACTCACTTATATCGGCCACCGCCAGGTCCACTCAGTCCCTGGTGCCTGAAAACCGCATATAGCCCCAAAAAAAGAATTTAAAAACGTTTGGTGTTTCAAATGTCACCAATAAGGCAGCGGCTGATACACTCAGATCACACCAATGAACATCCTAATCGAGATCAACGGGAACATCCTCGGAAGTCAATTAAATAACGAAGAAAATAAAAGTGTTTGAGAGGACGAATAAATTATCTGGTAGGCCGGAAATGGATACTAGGGAAGGACAAAAAGTTGTAAGAAGAGAAAGTATAGCCTCTCAGAGAAACACAACTTATCCCGAAGAATTACTTCTAGTTTTGTATGTTGGAACTGTGAGAAACCCGGTCACATTTTTAGGAATTGTCGCTTCCCGAAAACCCTAAAAATGTTACTTTTGCAAGACCCCTGGTTTTTTAAAACTACGGATTGCAAAATGCAACTTGGGAAACGGAGTGAGGGCTCAGGCGAAAGGAGGTCACCTGGAGCCCCGCAAACGAATTTAAGAACCTCCGCTGAATGGCAGCAGTGGGTAAAATATATAGCCGAATTCACCAAAACCTGTCCAGCCGAAGTTCGGAATAAAGACATAAGACCGTACGTACCCGTATTGTTCTGTGGGATGTTAGTATGGGCCCTGGTCGACACGGGGGCAATGATCTCCCTTGTAAACGATACAACGTATGATATGCTAATCAGTAAAGGAGCGCGGATTACGACTGAAAAAACTTCAGATTCAAATGGCCGATGGGACAAAACCGAAGCAAGGAGAGGGATCGAATTTGAAGGAAGTTATCGAAAACATACAACAACGCGTTTAAGTTGATTAACGTCTCAGGTCTTACTTCTCCGATTATTTTAGGCATGGACGTAATAGCGCCATTAAAATTAATTGACTTTAAAAAGAAAAACTATTTCCAGAGAAGAGTACGGCGTAAATAACTGTGAGGGGACAGCTATAAATGCTATCGTCACGCTAAGCGAGGAGGAAGAAGAGGAGCTTAGAGAGTTTTTGGAAAACGAATTAGCGGAGTTTAACGGTTCCCCTGCGTCTTACCCACATAGTAGAAGCATTTGTGAATTAAATTATACAAGAACGACGAACCGGATTATTAAAACATTGAGAATTTTATCCACGTAACCCCCGCACACTGCAGAAATTGATCAAAACTGATGAAGTTGATTCAATGTTGGCGGACGGGGATAATTCGAAGAAATCGAATAGTCCACCTGGAGTTCTCCTAGTTGTATTAGTCCAAGAACACCTTTCGGAAAGTGAAAATTTAGGTTTTGTGATGGACTTCCACGGAAAGGTTAAATGCAGTAAAACCGAGAGAAAGATGCTTATCCCCTACCTCAAAATCAACTCGTATCCTGGAAAAACTCAAGGAAGCCAAATTTATTTCCACGACTTCGACTTAAAATCCAGGGTATTTGGCAGGTGGGTTTAATCGAAGGAAAAGTCCGACGACCACTAACCGCTTTTAACAAGTACCCAGGAAAAAGGACTCCTACCAAATTACGAGGATGCACGTTTGGTTTGCACTCATGCGGGAGTCAACGTGTTTCACAACGGACTTTCTCGATACCATAATAAGGCCCGGAATTGGAACCCAAAGCATTTCGCCTATCTAGATGAACATCCTTGATTATTATTATCATTCGAATTTCAAAGGAAACATTTAGAATCTCTCTGAGAGAAGGTTATTTCTAAACGTCCTTCGACGAGCTGGCCTAAAAGCTATAACCCGTGAGAAGTGCAAGTTTTGCCAAGGACACGCTTTAAAAATATTTGGGGGGACACGTTATAAACGATCAAGGAATATCCACAGATCCAGACTAAAGGTGGTCCGCTATCTTAGACTTTCCCAACGCCGGAGGAATATATGAATCGAAACCTCCGAAGCTTCTTGGGTTCTTGCGATGTTGGTATCGCCGATTCATATTCAGGTTTTCGCGACGGACTCCTGGACGGCGCGCCACTTACTAAACTGCTGAGGAAAAAAGTCGGTTTTTAAGTGGAGGATTGGACAGCGACTCATGAAGTAGGCTTTCGTCGAACTGAAAACGCCCGACCTAACAAAACACCCCTATTCTAGCATTGACCCAGACTTTCAGCGAACAATTTGGTCCCATACAGGTAGGATGCGTCCCTCATAATAGAGGTTAGAGCGCCACCTTGAGCCAGAAGCGAAAGGGGTAAAGAGTTGTGTGGTTATAGCGTATTATGCCAGTTAGACTGTTTTAAACGGAGCGGGGAAATAGAATGTTTAACGGTCCACTGAAAAAAAACCCCAAAGAGTGTTTAGCTTTGGATATGGGCGGTAATAAATAAAATTTAGGACCTTATATCGAAGGCGTAACCATTTCCTCGCAATCACCACGATATCACACCCATCACAAGCCACTGCAAATGGTTTTAAATGGAAGACTACAAACAACCAACCGGTCGGTTGGCCCGCCCCCATGGGATCACTTCCGAGTTGTGCATGCAAAAACACGATTTTTCAGTCCAGTTACCGTTAAAGGTGCTTTTAAATAGAGTTAAGCCGATGCTCTTTCGAGAAAAACCCCTCCTGAAAGGGACTGAATTCAAACAAACCGAAAAACGACGACGAAAAGTTAAGTGATCATTCTCTGAAGGTGTTTTGTAATAGAAAAGCTCAGCAGAGAGGAAAAGTATAATTCACAATTGCGGGCGCACTAAATCTTACCCAATGTCATGGTTATGATAACCTAATAACACAAAGTTAAGAAAAATTCCCCGTAGTTTTCCCTCGGTTTACCATAAGAGGAGGAAAACTATAACAAGATATATTTCCCTACAGAGGCCCAGGTGAGGGGCGTCAGAAAGAGTTTTTGGATTGGAAGATGTTGTGTTCCCTCGAGGAGGGAGTAAAAATCGAGTACTAGTACTTGAGGAAACTCATGATAAGGAAGCGGGCCTGGGCCACTTCCGGCTATCGAAAGACAGCCTAAACGAAATTGCAGGAAATGATACTCCTAACTGGTCCGGAGATGGCGGCAAGAAGTCCGAATATTATGTCGGCTTTCATGTGAGACGTAGCCAGTAAAATTCAAGAGTAAGTGAACATAAAAGAAACCCGCCCGGTAATAATGAAATTTACGACGACCCAAAGGGACCTTGGTTCGCAGTTTCGGCGGATTTTGATTGGGCCTGTTAAAAACAAAAAAATAATAAAAAAAACGCTAAAAAAAAAATAAACCTAGATACAAAAAGCAGGTAACACCATTATGGCGGTGGTTTGTCCAAGGGACTGTATTTAGCAAAATGGTAGAAATAGGCACCCATAAGACTTGCCAAACGCTCGCCAAGTTTAATGCAATCAATTTAAAGGAAATTGATATTACTTAGGTACGGATCGACCTGAGTGTTACTTTATTAGTAGACAAACGAGAACCACTAATTCCACGATCGAAGATTTTTATAGGAACTAGCTGAGGATTGGGGATAATCGAGGTCAATTTATACTTGCTCCATTTTCACCTCAGTCGAAACCCGGTAGAGAGAATTATAACCGGGCGTCGCTTGCTGTGAACGAGATGATTTGCCCAATACGTTAGAGAATGGGACCATCGAGAGTGCGGACGTGAACATTTTCAGAGTTTCAGATACGCCCGATGAATAACAGCGGGTACACAAATGGCCAGTACAAAGTTCACTCCCGCTCCATGGCTTAAACTTTGGCAGAGAGCTGAAGCCACCGAAATCCCTATACGGGTTTTTTCGAAGAAGGGAATTGATAAACGACCCCTCTCAACAGCCGAATATTCCATAAGGAAAGGTATGATCGATTTCAACGTTTTATACGAGAGATGTCATCTGAAACCTAAGGGCAGCTCTATAACAAATCAAGCAAGGGTTTAATATAATTTAAGGACGAACGAGTAACGTATACGTATAAACGGTGGTGCGGATAAGAGTTCCTAAAAAGAAAATCACGGCTCTGTTCTTCAGCTCGCTAAACGCGTTTTGCCCGACAAAATTAGCCTACCAATAGATACATAGGTACCCTTTAGAAATCGATTCTAAAAGTAGTGTTTATAACATATACCGTATAAACCGATGAGGTCACGGGTTAAAAATTAGTAATGCCCACGTAAAAAGGGACTTTAAAGAACGTTTCATTCGTTAATGCTACTGGTGGTGATACGGTCACTGGATAGCTGCGTTAGCTAAACTGCATTTGCATGGATAGCTTTTTGTTTTGGTGTGGCTGTCAGGTAATACCTCGTGGTTTAAAGAATGAAGGGTCTGAGAAAAAATAATCACGGTTAACCCAAACCGAATATCGATGTTTTAGCGGGCGAAAAGACACACTTGATGAAACGACACGTCGTCATTGAGGCCTACTTGGACTGAATTAATAGAGTAGACGGGGAATTGGTACCTCTACAAAGATGGTGTCTTCCATCGATCTTATACATGTTTTCGATTAAAGCGTTCTTCTTCAAGGAACGGGGTGAAGGAGAAAAGATACCCAGGCGGTCAATAGAACCGGTTTAAGAAAAGAAGGATATCTTTTCAAAAACGATTATGTTATTCTCTGTTCCCCGTATCACCTCCCAGACCGTGTGGTTAGCAGGGGAAACTGGATTCTTAAAATCGTGGTGATGGTCGAAGAAAATACAATATTCACCCACGCGTACGGACTCTTGCGCGATGGAATAACCGAAGCGGAGCAGGAGGGACAGTTGCGAGATTTCCATGAGCATACGAGTGCCACGAGAAGGAACCAGGAAGGTTTAGAGGCATGGGAAAAACGGTAGACGCACCCAAAGAACTACTCCCTCGACCAAGGAGAACTCGTACGATTGCGGGGACGCCTTCTGTGGTGATATGTATGCGGATTGGTTGCTGTTCAAGGAAGGCACGATTAGAAGAAAAAAAAGCGGAGTGGAAAATCGATCCGGAAGGAACAATCGCTCTCGGTCTCTCCGAGCGGCGGCAGCCTGAGGTTCTGGGTGCGTGTTGGCGTCTGAGGGACTTTTCGTTTTAACACCGGAGCCGGGCAGAGTATAGTCGGATAATGTTTCCTACGGTTACGAGGGAACAAACTAGCACTCTCCCCAAAGAGAAACCAGCGACCTCACTCGGCCAGGGAGTGGAGAAAGCGAGTGGGTCAGTAACAATGATCCAGTAACTGGAGATCTGATCTGCTTTCGAAGGCGGCCGGAACTTCGGATATCCAACGCCATGCGGCACGTTATGAATCTGTATTACGGCCCTCTTTATTTTATCGACCTGGAGACCGTCTCCACCCGGACCCCGAATGGAGGTTCGACGTTGGATGGAAGATTTCCGCACAGCAACGGATGACCTCGATTGGCCTTATCGACGAATGGCAGTAAGGGACCTAGACATGGAGCCAAGGGTTAACCAACGGGACGGATATGACACATGAAAGAGAGACAATGTAAAGTTCGAGTCCGATAGGCCGGTTTTCCTCCATGTCTATCAAATCGCGGCTTCGCGTCGGACTCTTGAGGAAGTGATTGATGAAAGACTGATGCGAAGAACGAGGAGACGATACGGTGAAAGATATCGAACCGAGGGGAGAGTATTGAAATGGAAGCCTGAGGACTTCGTTCCCCTGAAACCAGGAGTGGAACAACCGAGCGAGCGAGATATACGACGGGTTGTAAAACACGCAATACAAAGGGCGACCGAAAAAGCTAATTAAAAGAGAAAAAGGAGACACCCGCCGGGAACGAGAATAAGAATTATATTCCGAAGATTGGGAAGTTCAAAGAGGGTAAAACGGTTTAAAGTAACCTAACATTAAAAGGAATGCGAATTTGAACGGCATTCCGTTTTATAAAGTTTTTTTCTGATTGTGACAGAAGCAAGATAAATTTTTAGTTACCTTTTTGTTTTTGTTATTTGGTCAAGGTTGGACCAAAACATAACTATAGGATAAATAAGGTTTAAAATTTGGAGCTGACAGGAATACTTATTTTAGTTTAGAAGTTTTATTTATTGTTATTAAAGGAAATAAAGAAAGTTCATTTTTGAGTAAAAAACAGAGTTTCTTTTTTCTTTTTCCGTTTCTTATTTTTCTGACCGAACTAAGTGGTGGGGTTGTAAGGTCCCAAATTTTGAAGTGTTTTTTTTTTGGTCAAGAAAACAGTGGAAATAACTATATTTGTTTTACATTAAAATTGTATCAAGTGGAAGCGGAGAAGAATGAGTTTTAATGTCCCTGGCTGCTAGTAAATATCTCGCCACGGCCCGGCGACTACAACCGTTCGCGGACGAGATTTGGCCCGTAGAATCCACAGCGGGGAGGGCCAGCGGTGTTAAAGATTGTAGCTGCCGCCACCATATAGAGCGCGGTTAGGTCGACTGATATTAAAGGGGGACTGGCGAGGAGGGCCGGCGGAGAGGGGTTCGATACGGAGAAGGCGTGATTATCGAGGGTGAAGGACAGTACAGCGAGCAGAGGGGAACATTTTCAAGTAACAAGCTTACAATTTCATTTGACAGGTAAACTATTATTCCGAGTTCCGATTAAAAGTTTATTTTTCATTATTCATGGTGCAAATAGTTGTACGTATAAATTTTCCTGTGTTTGTTTTGCTTAGCCTTGGCTTGGTCAAATATTTAACGTAAAGTTTCCTTTGCACGTTTTTATCCAACCTGCATGTGCAAGAATTTTCATGCATAAAATATTTTCATTGAATTTTGTATGTACGCCATATTAGAATTAAATTATATGTTGGTGAGTAATATTTTAGTTATCTTCATCCCCACCCAAAAAATAGTAACATTTTCGTAACGATAAACGCGATTAAATTAAAACTTGTTTTCGATTAAATAATAAACTTTCGTTTATTTATTAGGCTCTCGGGACTGACTGTGAAAAAATCGGTCCCTGTCTAAAAATAAATAAATCTAGGTTTCCCTAAATTTCCGATCTCGCTGTCAACATAGGCCCGGGGGTCATAAACGATTTAAACGCGATTAAATATAAATTGTTTATTTTTTTTACGATACCTAAATAACACACTCTTTCGTTTATTGTATTAGGCTCTCGGACTGCTGTGAAAATCGGTCCTGTCTATAAAATTTAAATTTAGGTTTCCCCTAAATTTCGCCGATCTGCCTGTCTACAAGCGGGTCATAAACCGATTAAACGCGATTAAAATTAAATTGTTTTTCGATTTAAATAAAACTTTCGTTTTATATATTAGGCTCTCTGGACTGCTGTGAAAATCGGTCCTGTTCGTAGAAATAAAATTTAGGTTTCCCTAAATTTCCGATCTGCTGTCACAAGCGGGTCATAATCGGATTAAAAACGCGATTAAATTAAATTGTTTTCGATTAAATATAAACTTTTCCGTTTCATTATTAGGCTCTTCGGACTGCTTGTAGAAATACTTGTTTCGGGGGGGGTCCATGTTCTAAAATAAATCATAGGTTTCCCTAAATTTCCGATCTGCTGTCACAAGCGGGGTGTCATAACGATTTAAACGCGATTAAAATTAAATTGTTTTATCGATTAAATAAAAACTTTCGTTTAATTATTAGGCCTTCTTTTTTCGGGACTGCTCGTGGAAAAATCGGGTCCTGGTCTAAAATAAATTTAGGTTTCCCTAATATTTCCGATCTGCCTGTCACATAGCGGGTTCCATAACGATTAAACGCGATTTAAATTTAAATTGTTTTTCGATTAAATAAAAACTTTCGTTTATTTATTTAGGCTCTCGGACTGCTGTGAAAAATTCGGTCCTGTCTAAAAAATTAAAGTTTAGGTTTCCCCTAAAAATTTCCCGATCCTGCTTGTCACAAGCCCGGGGCGTCATAACGATATAAACGCGATTAATAATTTAAATTGTTTTCGATTAAATAAAACTTTCGTTTATTATTAAGGTCTCTCGGGACTGCTCTGTGAAAATCTGGTCCTGTCTAAAATAAATCTAGGTTTCCCTAAATTTCGAATCTGCTGTCACAAGGCGGGTCCCAACAACGATTACTAACGCGATTAATTTAAAAATTGTTTTCGAATTAAATAAAGACTTCTCGTTTCTATTATTAGGGCTCTCGGACTGCTGTGGAAAATCGGTTCCTGTCTAAAATAAATTTAGGGTTTCCCTAAAATTTCCGATCTGCTGGTCAACAAGCGGGTCCCATAACCGATTAAACGCGATTAAATTTAAATTGTTTTTCGATTTAAATAAAACTTTCCGTTTATTATTAATTAGGCTCTCGGACTTGCTGTGAAAATCGGTCCTGTCTAAAATCAAATTTAGGTTTCCCTACTAATTTCCGAATCTGCTGTCCACGAGCGGGGTCATAACGATTAAACGTCGATTAAATTAATATTTGTTTTTCGATTAAATATAAAAAACTTTCCGTTTATTATTAGGCCTCTCGGACTGCTGGTCGATAAATCGGTCCTAGTGCTAAAATAAATCTAGGTATTCCCCTAAAAATTTTCCGATTCTGCTGGTCACACAAAGCGGGTCATAAAACGATTAAACGCGATTGTTTTAATTAAATTAAAATTGGTTTTTCGTATTAAATAAAACTTTCGTTTATTATTAGGCCACTCGGGACTGCTCCCGTTGAAAAATCGGTCCTGTCTAAAATAAATCTAGGTTTCCCTAAAATTTTCCCGATCTGAGCTGTCTACAAGCGGTGTTCATAAAACGAATTAAACGGCGGATTAAATTAAATTGTTTTTCGATTAAATAAAACCTTTTCGTTTTATTATTAGGCTCACTCGGTACTGGCTGTGATGAAAAATCAGGTCCCTGTCTAAACATAAATCTAGGTTTCACCTTAAATTTTCCGATTTGCTGTCACAACGCGGGTCATAACGATACGATTAACGCGAATTAAATTAAATTGTTTTTACGATTAATATAAAACTTTCGTTTTATTATTAGGCTCTCGGGACTCTGCTGTGAAAATCGGTCCTTGTTCCTAAAATTAAATTTAGGTTTCCCTAAATTTCCGATCTGCTGTCACAAGCGGGTCATAACGATTAAACGCGATTAAATTAAATTGTTTTCGATTAAATAAAACTTTCGTTTTTTATTAGGCTCTCGGACTGCTGTGATAAATCGGTCCTGTCTAAAATAAATTTAGGTTTCCCTAAATTTCCGATCTGCTGTCACAAGCGGGTCATAACGATTAAACGCGATTAAATTAAATCGTTTTTCGATTAAATAAAACTTTCGTTTATTATTAGGCTCTCGGACTGCTGTGAAAATCGGTCCTGTCTAAAATAAATTTAGGTTTCCCTAAATTTCCGATCTGCTGTCACAAGCGGGTCATAACGATTAAACGCGATTAAATTAAATCGTTTTTCGATTAAATAAAACTTTCGTTTATTATTAGGCTCTCGGGACTGCTGTGAAAATCGGTCCTGTCTAAAATAAATTTAGGTTTCCCTAAATTTACGATCTGCTGTCATAAGCGGATATACGAGCGGTCGCTATTAAGATAAATATATAGACATAGCCTTAAATGATTGCACATCTTATTACGATCATTTTATTTAGCGATTTATAACCCGATTGTACTGAATTCTCGTGGGGTAAGCTTAGGTTGTCCCGCAGTGACAGAATACCAATTGAGCGTGGGTTGGTTACTTGTATACCATGTTTCTGTTTCCGTATACGTAATTTTAAAATCAAATCGGTTCTTTGCCCCTTAAAGTGTTGGCGATGATGAGCTTGTGGCTCTAAACCACTTTAAACAGATCTTTTGAGATCTACTTGCTTTCTGAGTCAAACACTTTATATCCGAAATACACAACTCTCCAGACCCCTGGGAAATACCCAGCTAACTGCAACTATCCGCGTAGGGCTACAAAACGGTTGAAGTTTTGCACCCTACTAAAAACTAACGTTACAAAATTCAGAACTGAAGGAAATTACAGCTATTTAAAAATTGAATATTTTTGGTTTAGATTTTGCTATTTTAGTTAGAGTTATTTCCTATTTTAAGATATTTTACTATATAATAATGATACAAAATTATGGTTGCCTGTAAAGTCGGTTTTACGGGCGAAGATTTTACGTGACAACGTCTTTTTTCTCGGTAGAATATTTTATTGATATGAATATTATTAAATTGCACAATAGAAACAAGGAATTGAATGTAAATAAGAATTGCACAAATTTTAAACTATAGAAATATATTTTGTTTTACTAAAACAATGTACATAATTTGAAATTATTAAAAATTTTTTATTGTAAATGGTAAAGTTGAATAAAACATTGACTAAAATTGGAATTTGAAATTCTTGCTAAACACAGTTAAATTCTAACTCCGCGCGTGGTGATTGGTCGGTTTAGTTCGTTTGTTTGGTCGCACTGTTATGACAGGTTAGAGGTTATAATTTGTTATTTTAAATGTTTGACTAGCAATACGCGCTGTTTCTTCTCAATCGACTGAATTAAGATTGATTGCAGAGTGATTTAAACTAATAATTTCCCCCCCCACCCCCCCCCCCCCCCACCCCCCCCCCCCCCCACCCCCCCCCCCCCCCACCCCCCCCCCCCCCCACCCCCCCCCCCCCCCACCCCCCCCCCAGATAATCATATTAAAACCTGCAAATTGTCAAATATTTTTAAATGTTGCTGTTCTGAAAGATTTGGTGCGCGTGACATTTTTTATAATTTCTTATGTAAATTTAAAATATTCTACAAATTAAAAGACAGTCTCTGAAATACATTTAGTACAAATTTTGTATGCAATGCCAAATGGATTTTCGTATAGTAAATTTATAATTTCCCTCTATGTATGTATATCGAAATTAAAAACTTATAGGCATAAGTTAATAAATTTTATGCAAACTTTTTAATAATTAAATTGAAAGTATGAGTGCGAATGAGATAACTGTCGTCTTCAGTGAAAGAGACAATGATGATGAAGAAGTAATCATTTTCATACTCCTGAGAGTTGCCATTCCTCACTCTGTTTAACATGAAATCACAAGTTACTTTTTAAACTTAAAATGATACAATACTGAAGAGAACAAACTTAGTTTATTATATACCAGAAAGTTGTCAACCTACTGAAACTCATCACTGATTTTCTTTGACGGAAGAGCATAAGTTGGATTTGGAACCAAAGGCTCGTCAAGAACGAAAGGTCATTCAAGAGGATAAAATCTAACTTTGTTGTCACCTGAAAAGTTGCTACTGAGTGAAGCTCATCCCTGAAGGAAACTTTGTTCATTAAACTGAGCTTTCTTGACTCTTTACCCAAGCTGCATTTCTAATACTCATAATAAACAAACTGTGGTTCTACACAATGATTAGTGATAAGTTTACTCGCTGTCAAACAAATTTATTTTGGAAATCCCAAAATGTGAAATTCGTCCATCCAAAATTTATATTATTAATATTTTCTGTTTTAGGGTAGCTAAAATAATAATAGTGACCTTACTATTTGTTTAATCAATTCTTTCTATTATAATTCATAATATAAAATATCCAACAATATAGCTTTTTATTTCTTTTTGATACATCGATAAAAAGTTGTTTAGATTTAAGTAGTAAAACAGTACATTTCACATTGAAATAAGTAATAAATTTAATTATTTAATTTTTAAATTAAAGAATCACTGATTTTGGGAGTGTTAAATTATGTTAAAAATGTCTGAACACACGCTTGCGTTGAAGTTCCGTCCTCTCATAAACATTATTTAGTCTAACAAATATCTTATAGAAATATAAACACTTAGGAACTGCACTACCTGGAACTGTGGAGATCTATTGTATGGTGTAATAGAAGGGTTTGAAACTAATGTGTCCCCAAAATGTGAAATGCAACCAATACACTTAATTAGTAATAAGTGTGTCTTTATCAAGGGGAATGTGGAAGTGGACATGTTTGGTCACCGGTACTGAGAATGATTGAAGCTCACCAAACCAGCAATCATAAATGTACAGTTAGTTCTCTTATCTTATCACAGGCTACAAAACTTTATGATAAACCTAATTTTTATTTTCTTTCTTGGAGTAACAGACCCGTGTCAAACCGAAATTATTGTAAAATAAACGTGACCTTATTGTTTGTTTTAATCAATTCTTTCTATTATAATTCAAAATAAAATATCAAAAATATAGCTTTTTTATTTCTTTTTTATATATTGATCAAAAGTTTTGTACATCTCAGTAATAAAATAGTACATTTCCAAAGTATTCTATTTAATTATTTATTTTAAATTTAAAGAATCCTTGATTTTTGCGTGTTAATGATTTTTAAAATATCTTGACATGCTGCATTAAAGATAATAAAAGAGTTCTGTCTTCTCAAAACCTGATTCTAACAATATCATATTAGAAATATAACACTTAGGAACTGCACTACCTGGAACTGTGGAGATCTATTTTATGTTAAAATAGAAGGGTATTATAAATTACACTTGAACTTACGTGTCCCCAAAATTTGAAATGCTAAAATACACTTAATTAGTCATAAGTGTGTCTTTATCAAGGTAAAAATATGGAAGGTGTACATGTTTGGTCACCGGATACTGAGAAGAATGATTGAAGCTCACATACCAGCAATCCATAATGTACATTTAGTTATCTTATCATAGGTTACAAACTTTATGGCAAACATAATTTTATTTTTCTTTCTTGGAGTAACAGGAAGTGCGACACAATATATATCGAGTTACGGGTTTCGCTGAGGTAGCAAGGAAAATTTCATTAGGCTGCAAGTGCTTCTTGTCTCAAATTAAAATTGTGACTTAATCGTATGCAGTTTATTTACACATTTCTTTATAGTGCTATTTTCTCTCGTTGCCAATCATGTTTACTCATGAGACCGATGTATGGACTTTCGCTTAGGCTTAATATAGAAAAATAATTAGTCAAAACCCTTTAAAGTAACATTTTACCTTAATTAAACCTAATGGGTTACACATTCGCGAGAAGAAGAAATGAAGCTTCGTGCAAACATTCAAGTCTATGGCTTAGTTTCTTCTGGAGATATCGTTTCTTACAAAGACAAAGATGGCAGACGGAAGTGAATATTTCTCAGCCCCTCGCTATAGCTCAGCCATTACTTTGAAGAAATAAGACCTTATTTAATATGTAAATGGCGCAGTCCATATTAAATATAGACTGGATTGATCGCTTCGCACCTCCATTACACTTCATATATACAACCTGATTATTGTTCAACAGTGAAGCTGTAAAATTATCTAGATTTAATTGTGTTATCACTTTTGGACGCCAGTGTAAATGTGAATATTTAAATGGTAGTGTAGTGAAATAAATAACGATATTGGTAAAGGTTTTCGCCTACCTTCTTGATAACCATGAAATCTTACTATTTTTATGTAAATGGGCTTCAATTACTAATACTGTATCTGTTAGTTTATTTTAGATACGGTACAAGTAATACCTTACCACTCGTCATTGTCTCTTTATTAATTATGGATTATGTCACTTGAGAGCAATCACGAACAGACTGCGATTGTTCTTTTTTCCAGATTTCTAGGATGAAATTTAAAAAACCACAAACAGAAATGTTAAAAGGCATGTAATAGTATCTATTAACCATTTCTTTACTATTACCAGTACTTAGAGTAAAATTACAAGTAATCACGATTTAGGGGCATTAATTTCAATTTATTAAATATTTTTAAAATCATGAAAACTACCTTTTTCGGAATATAACGGACTGCTCATGCAAGCTGGTGGGTGTTCTGACTTAAGTTTCATAATTGAAAATAAAAATAAAACTTATGTACAGTATCAAAACCTTTAAATTAGTTATAGTATTTGTGAGCCAGTTTCCTGGTTATGTATGTTTTTTTTATTTACTTTTTGTTCTTGAGTGTTAGTAAAAATTTAAGGATGTGCTTTGGCAAGTCTCCCTTTATATGCGACACATGTTTTTTAAAGAACCTTAATCTTATATTCGAAGTTTTTTTATACATAAAAAAGCGGCTTCCGTTAATTATTTTACTGATTTGTTTCATTAATAAACCATCGATTTTTACTTACTTTGATAAATTTGGAATGCATTTTTAAGTTAAACTTAAATTAATATACTAGTTAATCTATGATAGCAATTAGTGTAATTGTTGGATAATGTTAACATATAATGGAACTGACTAATAATGAATAAATATTAGGTTACAAAAGGCATTGTCTTGGTTTGATAACAAAACAAGCTACGATTTCATCGTGGGCTTTCAAAGTTTGCGCAAACATTTATTTGTTCAACATATAAATTTATAAATAAATTAACCCATTCGCTTAGCACATCACTCAAGAAGCAAAGAGGGTGTGATTTGCCCAAAACAAGAATAGCGTTTTGTTTTGAAGGACTTTTCTGATGAGAAGCACATTTTTCATTGAGCTCAAGGATTTTTGACCTCAATCCCTCAGAGACTCTGCAGTACGAATCAATAAGTAAAATATCAAAAATTTAAAATGTTGAATGCAGATTTTAACTGTAATTTAACTATATTAAGAATAGTTTTTAAAACATACTAGAATAAAAAAGTCCATATATCCAGTTCTGTATTTAATTACAGTTAGATTACTGTACACAGAAATATATTTGGCCCAGTAAACAATTTTAATTTCATTTCAAACTCCACTGTTTAAAAATTTAAAGGGGTTTTTATTTTTACCAAGTGAAGTTAAGGGTAAGAAGATTCTCTAACACTTAACCAGAGATCCTCCAGTAGCGGGGCAGGCGGACCGCTTGCTAGGATTCTTTTGCTCAGCGTTACTAATCGAAGTAACAGCCTTGCTCAACGTTCGCTTGATTCGGTTAACTTGCGGTAGTTAAATTAAAATTTAAATAAACTTTATTTCATGTGAAATTTTAAGGTGTACAGCAGGAAACCTTTTTTCAGATTAGCATCTACATGACACGTTTACATTTTTGTTTATTTAGTAAACGTTTTAGAACAGAGTTTTTTTAACCGTTAATGAATCTCATTAAATTCTGATTTGATCTCATTTTTTACTTGCTTTGAACAAACTAAGCAATTTGGTCTGATATTGTTTAATTGTTGAATACATCCTACTGCGTATTGTATTTACATTATACGCTGTATAATTTAGTGGGCATATCCCACTATTTTCTCCGGTAATGGACTCTAAAGAAATAATGAAATGAGAAGCTACTCAAGCCTTTCAAATCTCGTTGTTTGCAGAAGATTATTGTGTAATATAATGAATGGATTAGAGGAGGAAATTAATATTGGATTAATAAAGTGGGAATTACATATCAACTAGAGTGTGTTTATACCATATATTCAAAATAAATTTATCATTTATGTATTATAGAAGTTTTTACTTGAAAATTCAATAATATACATGTATATAAACCAATTATTGTATTTTCAAAATTCAAGATAAAAATCAATGAAACTTTTCTACAAATGGTGCAATAAAATATACGGAATTTGAATATCATAAAATGATGTTAAGTCTATTAAGGTAATAAGTTCAATATTTTGGCAGTAACATAAGAGGAAAGTGTACAAAGTCTAAGTTTTTAAATGAAGGTAAATTTATGGAAAAGAAAAGTAAAGGTAGAAGAAGAGTATCTTGGATGTGAAACCTAAAAGAATCATTTAACTGCGGTTCGCGCGGCAACTATTTTGGACAGTTATGACGAGAAAAGGGAATGTAATTTTCAATATTCAAAATGCTGATAACAACCTAATTATAATATGTTCTATTTGAATGGTTGAGGAATTCATATCGTTGTTTTAGTTTTAATTAAAATGTTACTTCAGGGTAAAACTCATGCAGCACGTGTCCTTCTACACACCGTTTTGAAAGGATCCTCGGGCGATATTACACTCAAACACGTATCGTGTTTACCGTCATAATACTGACGGGGAGGTCGGACATGTGGACTCTATTAGGATCGAGCATTTTTTCGCGGTGAAACCTAGTACAGGAGCTAGGGATCCCGATATTTCGAAATGTATCGCTTCACTGCACGATACTTCGGGACCTTAGAGTGTTATTGTTTGCCTTAAGACTGAACGTCACGCCCTCCGTCAATGTGCGACTTGATATATTCTTCGATGTTTTCAATTTCGTACGACCCTTCATCTATTACTATCTCTTTACCGTTTCCGTAGTGAAACTTGTCATTTATACCCTTTTCAATGTTCGGAATTGTATAGTACGTGGACAGGTCAATTAGGCCGATTTCGTACTCCCCATCGCTCAAATCCATTGGTGGAAAGACCTCACAAGATACGTGCGGGGCCACACCGCTAAGTGAAAACATTGTTTGCTAGAAACTTCAAACACAAGTGTCCGCAGACTACTGAGTCATCAGACTGTTTACGCTCATAGTTATACTGTACACTGACACCGGACCCAAAGTAAGATACGAGTTTTACCGGCGGTCTCAGATTACCAAAACTGTCAAAGTAGTACACTCTATTTCCTAGTTTCTTGTAACAGACCCAGTGCGTTCCTTCACCTCGTGAACTGTCCAGATTTACTACGGCCGACTCGTACAGCCGCGGGGTCTTGGGCAGTGTGTCCCTCATGTATACCACATCGAAAGTTCGGAATATTGAGTAACCTCGCGTAACGGATCAATTCGTGGTTTGTTAGAGGTTTTATCGGTATCGAGATTGTTGTTTTTTTTTACAACACCTTCTCTTCCTTTTCCTCACCCCACCACCACCTCCCCTCTTTGGGTAAGTGTAGCGTTTTTAAAGCTACATTGATTTATTTTTTTAATTAAAACTTAAATTAAATAAAAATTTTGGGATCGAAATATTGGGACTTAATTTTAGATTAGATTGTGAAATGTCAGGGTAAAATCGAACATGTAATCCTTTTGGCAAGTTAGCACTGGTAGTTTTAAATTGTTAGGAAGGCAGGTTGACTGCCTTGAATTGATTAGAACTTGTCTTATTGTGAGTATTGTTCTCCTGGTTTGATACAGCTGGACCAATGAGAGAGCTCCACGGATGTCCTGCAAAGGTGATTGGAAAGGGAAGTATTTAAGCGCCCGCTCATAATTTTCGCCCTTCTTTTGGTTATTTTCGTGAGTAAAGTTAATTGCAGTGCGCCGTATTTCTTAAATTTTTTTTCCGCGAGTGATTTTGAGGTAAGCACCCAAATTTATTGTACGTTTTACTGAAAAAGTCTTCTTCATCTGATATTAAATTAATTTTGTTGTCTTTTTTATAGGAAAAAATTAAATTCATAGAAAGTACAGAGCAATCTGAATAACTTATTTTCGAAGAACAATAGAGCATAATAGAATCATAAAAGTTACATTTGGTTCATGCTTGCAAGAGAAGTGAATTAAAATTGAACTTTGTTAATAACTTTTAATTGAGATTTGAAAAAGTAGTAATTTATTAATATTTAACTGGAAACTGTTTATTGTGAATTATTAATTGAAAATTAATTGAACTTTATAATTGTTAGAGAGAGAGTTGTAATCTGAATTGCAGAGACTTTAAAGTTAAGGTTCAAATAGTGTAAAGAGAAGTTGAAAATTTTATTTTGTATTTTGAGTGAACTTAGAAGTGAACATTTTTATTTTAATTATTTCCAAGTGGTATTTCATTTTATTTTAAAACTTTATTATTTTATTTTAGAAGAGAGCTCTGATTTTTTAGTTTGATAATTTGATTAATATTTTTATTTCTTGCCAAAGGAATTTTTAAATATTTTACTAAAAGGTTTGTCAATTCATTGTGGAAAATAGAGTGATAAAAATTCTGAAACGTTTGAACTTATTAATTTGCCAGTTAAAAATAAATCCATTGTTTTCATTTAGAACTGTGATTTTTATTTTAGACAAACCAGATAATATTTAATAGTTAACAATTTTAGTAATACATTGTACTTAATATTCACTAGGATCTTTACTAATCAAAAAATATTTTATATCGTCTTGGATATATTATTGATGATTTATATATTAATACTCTGGAATATTAAGATCAACAATCCAAGTCGTTATAGTAAGGTTTCAGGTAGAGACCTCGCCCTTTTGACTTACCCCTCCCTCGCTTTGTCTTTGTTTTTTTCTTTCTCCCACCCCCAAACGCTGTTTTAGCTTTCATGGCCGCAGTCACTGCTAAGGCCGCAGGCCTTTTCTCCTACACTAGCGTCTCCTGATTTCACCCTTTGCCAAGCTCTTCTGGCCAATTCTTTTGTCGGCCTCTCGCTGGTGTTCCAAATCTGTATATTTCGAGTACGCTATATCGTGGATTCTACAAAATTCGTCCAACTTATTAATACCCTTCTCGCCACGTGCAAGTCTCTCAGACAATCTGGTGCCTGGCCCACAGTACCGAAAACCCCCGGGGAGGTGTAACTCAACTGGTTTAAAGCGTCAACAGCACGATTTATTATGGTGCCTACAGCGAGCAGTGCGTTTTTTCAGCACGCTGGTCACTATACCTCTGCCCCGCTTGACAGCTCGTTTCACTCTGTTTGATTTACGCTTGTGATTCGCCATTTATATACCGTATCACTTTATACAACTGTTTGAGTAGCGATTCACGCACACAAGTAATCTGCAGTACGTCGAAGATGTCCGCCTCGGATTTCGTGACAGTACCGGTAAACTCGTCAAACTCCAGCACGTAACTGTCTGTTATAAAGTAAATACGACCGTTTGTATACCTGAATCCACCCTTTATAGATCCTGGAACACCTGGGAGTACGCTTGAGGTCATCCCTAACATGGTGCCTGTGAGGGTGCATTCGTTCAACTCTCTTACGACAAACTTGTCATCGACAAAGACGTAGGTCTTACCCATATTACTGTTTAACGCTGCATTGACTTTCTTAACTCTGGTATGTACGATTCTGCTAATGGGTCTTTGATTGGACAGGTCTAAGTGACGGGTAATCTATAACGTATAAAGTCCTGTCCACAATCATGACTACGTCTCCGTTCGGTCTCTGGTACACGGCTGAGACATTATTAAAGTCTGACGGTAAGAACGTCAACCACTCTGTAATTATCAGAGGATTGGTAAACTCTTCACGCGTTCTATGGGCTTCGTTCAGGCTGAGTATCCAAACGTATTTACCGTAAAACGCGTACAGTCTGTTTCTCACTACTAAGAAACGTGTTTGAGTTTGTGCCGTAAATTACAAATGTCCAATTCTGTAGGTGTAGACGTGGTAGGCCTAGTGGTAGTCGATGTTGTTGTCGTAGTAGTAGTGGATGTTGTAGTGGATGATGTTGTGGACGTGGAGGAGGAGGAGGAGGGGACAGGCGGTCCGTACAAAACCTGAATTGCAAGCTGATCGTCTCTGTCCAAATCAAATTCGTACAAGTTGTTGATACCCGATGGAGGGTAATAGGACGGAAACATTACGGATCGTAACACAGACGAATGCTGAAGACCGAGAGCATGGCCTATTTCATGGACCATCACTACAAAGAACGAAGTCTTCTCCGGTGCGGGTATATTCATTGTAAAGTCCCAGTCCTCTTCGAAATCAAGGTGTATATCCGATTGGTTCAGCCACGGTCGAGGGAGAAAGGCGTGGCCGAGAACGCCGCCTGGACCGTCAAAATCGTAACTGCAAGTGCTTTTAAGGTAGTACGCCACGTGTTTCTTAGGGGAAATCACTACCATTATAGTGGGATTACTGTAACTTCTACGGAATTCGAGAGCAGAGTGTTTGGAGTACAAAGAAAACGCTCTCTCAACGATGTTAGCATACTGGATGCCTGAGCCAATCATGTTCCACGTGACCCGAGTTGAGTTCCATTTAAACTAATGGGTTCACGGAAAACGGGGCTATGCCTTCGTCCGAGTTACCGCATCTGGGTGTGTCCATCAGCTTCAGCGTCTCCTCGTTTTCATATCCGGTCACCTGTAGTCCGAACGTCTCCTGAAACCTCGTAACTGCGTCCTTAATATTGTTAGTCAGCGATGTTCCGTTGCTGTTGAGATAGCCGTATTTCTCCAAGTACAACAAAGTTTTATTAGCAGCTATCAGAGGTGCTACACACAGAATAAATACCGAGAACCGCATCTCGCCAGGTTCTAAAGTAAACTGACGGTAAAAATGTCAACAACCTACTTATATCTCGATCTCACCACCCTGCTCACCGGGTCCCTAAAGTAAGGGTCGACAATGTTGAATCTGATCCACTCGCCTTTATTGGTTACGTGTATAGCGTCTAGCGGCGGAGCCAGTAGTTTGTACATAACGTACGCAACATCAATCAGTACTCTCACTAGGTAATTCACGGTCACCGGGTCACTCATGTCGGTAGGATCTCTCAGATTAGTGACTTTACCGGTTTTGCGCGTTCCAATCTTGCACCGCTCTGGTCATGGCGTGTTTTTGAAAGTATTTGAGATTAACAGCTTCACCCTCGTATAGAGGCTCTTCAATCTCGCTCAGACGCTTATGTCCAAAACTCCAATGCCCGTCTTTGCCCATTTGGGGTATACGGCTATCTACATACCGTTTAGTCGTAGCGTCCGTAGGCTCGACTGGCCATCCAACCATGCGGAGTCTGAAATTATTGAAAGTAACGGTAGAATCTCTAATACTCTTCATAGGTGTAAGAGTATGTAGTTGTGACAGAGTGACAGCGTCGTTTAATCCTTCACCATCGCTCAGGTTGATTATCCTTCTCTTTTTAGCGTCTATTATCTCAGTATCGAACGTTAATGTTCTTTTATTTAGCGTTCGCAAGTTAACGGCATCCGCTTCGTTCGTAGGGTTAGCTACGTTAGGTATTCTATTATTTCTGGCATCGAGTTTATTCACATTCAGTGTCTTCAGCATAGACCGGGTCATATCTGTTTTAGTGCCATTTAATTTCTTGTCCAATGTCTGCAGGTTTATAGCGTCTAGACTCTGCTGGGCATCGGCCACGTTACATAACCGCTTGCCCTTGATATCGTAATTACCGTCTACCGTTATGCGAAACACGACCCCAGGAGGGCCTCTTTTACCGGTCTCGCCACCGGTGCGACCAAACTTGTCCACGCTCATTTTGAAACTGTAATCTAAGAGAACATCCTTTACTTTTTATACCAATGCTCTATACCTGGAATTTCCTCTACCACGGATGAGTTTCAACTCCCTCAACTCTTCCACGATGTTTATAATTTCGTTTTTATGACCCGTATTACCCGCCTCAGCTGAACCTATTAAAACCTTTAATCTCTCACACAATTCGTTCGGATCGTCGTAGTACACGGGATCAGGGTTTGACATGTCCTTGAAGCCTTTGCCCGAGTAAGATTTGGGAAATAGTTTTGAAATGACAAGTTCGTATTTTGTTGATTTGTTACGGTTTATGGTACTTTTATAATTGTAACCTCTTTTGTGAGCGTGTGTCCTGTTCAATATATCCTTGTAAGTGACCAAATCAGTTTCATCGTAATGTAACGGTGCGCGTTTAAAGACCAATTCGTACAGACCTTTCGTAGGTTTGTAGTACACATCATCTATGACTATACTACCGTTACTATCGAAATTTAACACTTTGTTTTCCAATCATCAGTGTACCGTTATCATAGCGTGGTCCGTATATGGAATCAATCTTTCTTTGACTAGGAATGTCCTTCATCAGTGACTTCATGTACTTGACTGTAAGTGCATTTTGGAATGTGTTTTCCACCCATTGTGAAGCCTCTAGTTGTCCTTTAGCGGTGGAAAGGATATCGCTAGCTTCGGGTAAAGGTGGATCACTAGTCTCCAACACTTCGTCGTCCTGTAAGTAAGCGGGTACTCTCGGAGATGATGTTCCAGCGGGAGAGAAAAGTTCCTCTTTTATCTCCTGCTCTTCCTCAGGTTCGATTTTTATATTTTCGGAATTCTTGGTTTTCTTTCGCAGTTCAGACAGGAGTGGTTTGTACTGGTTTTCCAGACGTATCTCGGAAGACAGAGTCCCTTGTTTAAACTCCTTATACTTTCGCCTGATGGCCGTTCTCAACTTTGATATCTCAGCTGTAAGCTGTTTCTCGTTCCGCTCCATTTTTATCAATGATTACACCATCTGTCCGTTTAACATTTATATACGCTTTCCTCATTTGCTCAAAAACATGTGATACATCAATACCTCTGCACTCATCGTATCTTGGAACGAAATGAACCTTCACTCTGTCGTCAAATCTTACCTTCTTCTTCTTGTTTGGCTCCATATTGCACACTGACCGTGTCTGTGTTGGGTTGACACTTTTAACTACGGTAGTTCGACTTGTCTGAAAAACATTGCACGTTTCTTGTGTTTTCTAAGGTAGTGTATAATGTCACCAAGTGACGCTACCGTACCCAGTTTCCTGAAGTAGATTGATCTCGGTATTTGCACTTGCGCTCGTGATCTAAATACAAACGTTCTCTTCCATCCGTCTCTCCACTGCGGGATCTCGGCCACCGTGTACTTGTCATTCTCTACCTTCTTATCCATATACTCTTTTAACCGAGCGATAGGGTTCCTCACCCTACCGTGTATATGGATCAGGTATGAGTTGAGTAGCCAGAACTCACAAGGATTGGCTCCTGTAAATCTCCTCCACGCCTCAAACTGATCACGGTTTGTAATACTATACACTCCGTCCGTCAGACTTATTCCGAACATTTCACAGTACATAGGGACAGTTGGTAAAGCCACCTTTAGAAATTCTGAAGTAAAGAGGCTCTGGCACAGATTATTTACACCCGCAAACTCTTTGTTTCTCTCGCCTCTCGGTAGTCCGCCTGAGATCGGCCCGTACGCCACGTTATAGCTGATGTCGCTGTAGCATTTCGAGGCCAGTACTTGTCTGTAGATTGTAACGGGTTTCCTAATAGGTATAGTTCGCTCCGTGAGAATGATGCAACGTGAGGTGTGTGGGACTTTACAAGCGTACTCTAACATCTTTATACAGACTTGGGCAAAGTATATACCGCCGTGCGCGTTTCTTCTCAGCGGTACAAGCTTACCGAATTAGTCTGGAAACGGTCTGAATCTGGACAAGAGGTTCTGCGATTCCCGCACAGTACACTTTAATATGTCTTCGTGGTATACAACGAGTTCAAACGGTACACCTTTCTCCTGGCTCCTTTTCAAAAATTCTATCCAGATATCGCGGTTATAAAACCGTTCGCTGGACGAAATCATTAACAGAATTACAGGAGGAATGGTTGCACTGTACTGTCCTTGGCGTTTGTGTCTCCAACATATTCTATTGAAAAGGAATCCGTGTGGTGGTCGTCTGCTATAGTAATTAACCGCAAAATTTTTTCTTGTCCGGGTAGTACCATGTACACAGATTTGAGTTGACTTTGTGGAGTCTCCGGTCCGAGAACCCTCTGATGTCGTTATTAAGTGTAGATTCTCACCATTATAGGTCTTGAACAAAACTGTCTATACCTACTCGGTACCTCCCTTTATCAATGTCATCGTCCTTGCTAATGACGATAAAAACCGTGTTTGTCCTTCCACGCCATACTGCACAACTGTTTGAATTTTTCAAATCTCATATCGGTATTGACATGATCACTGTAAGTGTGGTGTAGGTTCATGTCATCCTGTTTGAAGATTATTATGAGATTTGCATTGTCTCTGACCAGCTGTTTCGGTATGTGACTGTAGGTTTGACCGAGATAGAATGTATCTACGTTCTTGTGCCTCCCCATAGCGAAGTAACTACGGATATTGCCGTGCTTTTCGCAAGCTATATCGTCAAAAAATCATCAAAGAGTTTTCCTTAGCCTCGTCCGGTTCAATGACCAGGGAGCTATCGTCGTACGCGAAATACCCTACTTCCTTCGGTATCATTTTAGCCAGTAATTGATACTTTGGTTGGTACAATGACTTTGAAAATACGTACACATTCTCGAATCGTAATCCGTTTCGGATCGGTGATCAGATTAAATAACACGTTTGTTTTACCACAGGGGACCGTAGTCGACCAACTCATTCGGTCATCTCCCCAAGGTAGTCACCGGTAGGAACTTTATACATACCATTTTTGTGTATGTACAGTACGCTGTCTGTGTCATAGTAAAGGGACTTGAGATTGTAGCTGTTCCAAGTGTTCATATAGTTTTAAACCTCGCGTGAGATGTGGTAAAAGCCGCCAAGACGACGTTTGACGGTTCTGAGGGACTCGCTAACCTCTTCTATGTTTTGCCAATTTACGAGGAGAACCTCTTCGTTAATTTCTTGAACGGTATTTACTTGTGTACCGGGGCTTGTCAGTAATTTGAAAAAGGCGTCAGGCGTTCTCACGATTGAGGTTTTTAGTTTGGTTCTCTCTCTGTCCGAATTTTCCCCAAAACGAATTTAGCATTAATTTCGCGAGGGAGCGAAGACCCGCGTTCTTTTCAATTTTTTGTTTGGTCAAGTCTGATACCTTCGTGTTCAAAATATTTTTTAATGTACGTTTCTTTGTCCTGATCAGTGAGACATCAGGAAGGGTAGCTCGATGCCTCCTGCTTGATTTTTAAAAATTTATTTACAAAGTCTGTGAAGAGTCCGCGATCCTCATAGGTCACTACCTCGTATTCCCATAATTCGTACATTTCTAAAATGGTATAGCCTTTTTCTACAGATTTTCTAATTTCCTGCATCGTCCATGTCCCCGTCAACGCTCTCTCTTCCGTGGTGTGGGCACAGTCACCCGAGTACATGTCCTCCCCACACGTCCTACATAAAACAAACATTAATTTATCGTTCATGCGTGTAGGGAGAACCGGGTGATACAACTTTAGAGGGGGCAGGACTTTACATTTAAGAAGACCTTCAGCCTGCATTCCTCGCCCCCTACATTTTCTGTCACCCACATAGATTTTAGGATGAGATTTTACGTACATTTTAAATTTATTAACAAAAGGATAGAGAGAGCATACGTCCACATACTGTATAGACTCCTCCTCTGCACACTTGTGGTACGTTCTTGCGTTGCCTGTTCTACCACCAAAGAAGGCGTCTCTTGGATTAAGTGGGAGCGTGTTTAGAATTGGTAATGAATTTAGGTATGCCAATCTAGGATCTTTTTTCATTTTCTTAAATTTCACACTCCCACATCTCGATAACTTCGTATCCGGAATTTTGGAGTTTATCTATTTTGGATTTGGTCCTTTCGTACCTCAGATGCAAAAGAGTCTGAGGGATCGTCGGGCAAGGGCACTTCCCTCTCATACTTGTAACATTTAGGACACCCGTGGAAATAACAACCCTGAAATTCATACACACGTTCACCGTCGAAACCGTCTACTTTCATGCCGGCAATTTTGACTTCTCTTTCCCGCCCTGCATGCTGGATTAGGACGCCGTGCTGATCCTCCTCCCAAGTCAGACACTGCAAAGCGATGGGGGATTGCATGTCAACAAGTCTGTATCCGTTGTTAGGGACCAGGCCAATAGTATTGGGTTTTTAAGAACTTACGTCTAAACACCAAATTACAGGCGCTGGCTATGGGACGCCTTCCATGAACGGGTCTACGTTACATACTTCGAGAAACATTGCTCTGAATTTTATACACGCCTGCGCCAATATGTCTACATCTGAAATACAATACTCAATCAGTTCTTTTTGGAAATCAAAGACTACGTTTTTGTTGACCTGGTCATTATGCCAATTTTAAAAATCTTTATAACTTTTTTCGAACATCGATTCAGGGCAGTAGTATTCCTTGGGTGGGATGGGGCCTACATAGTTTTGGTTTGCCAGAGTGTTAAACAAGTGAGGGAAGTAACCCTTCTTCTTCTCTGGGGGTAGATCAAAGGCTTTGTTGAGTGCTGAGAGGGCCATGGGGAAATAGTTCAGTGAGTCGATAAAATCTCACGTTGTCCAATTCCATGAGAATGACTTTAGTGCCACGCATAATTAGCTCTGGACTGAATTTTGTCTGTTCCAATACGTATTTTAAGATAAATTGGAAATCGAAACCCTGTCCGTTGTGAGCCATTACACAAACGTTTTTGAAACTTTTCCTAACATCCATCACATAATCCATGAATTTAACTACAGGGTCTTGTCTGAAGACTCGAGTGCGGGTGCTACAATTTTCACAATTTTCCCCACCGATGCATTTCCAACAGAATTGTTGGGCGACACAGAGGTTCACCTTGTGAACCCTTTTATCGTCGTCAATGTACTCGTCTTGGCGAGTTTCTAAATCGAAAAAGATGAACAGAAAGTCTTTGGTTTTGGGGGTTTCCTGTGTCGACCCGCATGTAGCACTGGTGGTTTGGGGCCATGAACTCGCGACAAATTTTGCAGAAAACTTCCCCGCACACGTGCTTCGATTTACGCTGTTTCAGAAATACGAGTCTTTGGCACTGTAAGCATTTTTTCACGGATTTACATTTTTCACCCTGATGAGCCGCGAAACATATTTGATTTTTTAGAGTGATGTTACAATTTGGGCAAACTATTCCTCCATGCTCCTCTTTACAGGGTGGAGAGACTGTCTGGCACGCAGGGCAGACATTTGAACATCTGTGTTCAGCTTTGTGGTTCGTAAGGGACATGGCACGCTTCACAATAGAAATGGCAAGAAAAGGCGGCAGTCAGACTAGTGATTACATTGTAGTGACCCCTATGGTACAACAGATTAATTTTGTACAAAGCACTTTCGTTGTTGCCGCTAAAATATACGTCCCTACCTTTACTGTTATAATTGAAAACTGTGATGTTATATTTTTTGAGGTGGTCTTGAAATTTTGACAGCTCGGGGACCCCCGCTCCCTGTTCAGAAAATTGAACTCGGGCTTTCGCCATCAATTTTTTCGCCTTTGTTGTTTGTCTCGCGCCTTTGTCTTTTTTTATCAATTCATACTCGGGATCTTTTTTAACGTTAGCCTTAGCCACTACCAGTGCACGCGCTAGACACAAATTATCGCTATTCTTAATGACTACGATACCTCTACGTGCTTTACATTCTTCTTCAAAGTTATTATAAAAACCTGGTCTTACTCTACCACTACCTACAGGAAGATTAATTCTAGTACACTCTACTCTAAACGTATCGGTAGATTTTACTGAGTCGGCATTACTTTGAATTATACCACCAAAAATTTCAAAAAGCACATCATCTTTGACCTGATCAGCTGGTCGAAATGCCACGTAGCCCGGATCTTTACTTTTTAAATTTAGACTATGAAGGGTGAAGCCCAGGTAGTCTGAATCTGAACAGTTTGATTTTGTCATTTACAATTTTAGAAAACCCCGTTCTTAGCCAATCGATTTCACTTACGTTATCTGGTACTGTATTAAATTTGAAGGTGGTCTTAACACCGTATACCCTATATTTTTTTATGTAAGTCTCGTTTTTACCTAGCGTTTTCACAGGATTCAACTCCATACGAGACGCAGGGTCCACTTCAATAGGTTGAGATTCCATTGCGAGTAATATATTAAAAATAATATCTAGATAGGTAATGTTTTATTTATTTTATCTTAGTAATTAGCGAGGTTTCTTGTCTTGATAATTTTACACAATGTTGTGCAATATCAAGGAACAGAGCGACATAGGTCTTACCTCTTTGACGTCCACCTCCAAACTGACGAGAGAGGGAAATCTCTGCTGACTGTGTAGAACACCGACCAATCAGAGTGCTTGGTGACTATTTTGGATCAATCAGAGACGTGCTTATTCCGACCAATAGGAAGTTTGCGGTTGCAGTCGTTACATGTCTGGTTTTTTTTATAGGTAACCGCAAGGGACCCGGAGGCTGACCACGGTGACCACTGATTATGTAGCAATAAATAGCTTATCTTTACTGAGTCGTTTTATTTGAAATTCCCACCAACGGTGCAAAAAAAAGGAGTGTGTAGTTGCCGTACTGGTTTTTTCTCGGTTAAGTGTGAGGGGAACCCTAGGGAATTTTTCCCGCCAGCGCGCGCCACGGGCGCCGCCATCTTGGTTCCCGCCGAGAAAAAGTGTTTCTTCTTCTTCTTATAGAAAAAAAAGGTTCCCGCCGAGAAAAAGTGAGGTTATGTTTACGTGGGCGCCGCCATATTGGTTTTTTTTATCACGTGATACATGGGCGCAGCCATATCGGAATTCCCTCCGTCCCTCGTTTCTCCCTCACGGGGAGTGTGAGGACCCACCGAAACACCGATTTTGACACCCCAAATCACCCCAAAACACCCCAAAACACCCAGAATTCAAAGGATAAGAGTGTGAGGAGGGAATTTCTCCCGCACACGAGGGAATTTTTTCCCGCACATGAGGGAATTTCTCCCTCTGCGCATGCGCGGCGGCGCCGCCATCTTGTATCACGTGACCCCTCTCTCGACCAATCAGAGCGCGGTCCGCAAGGGGCGGAGGTTCTACTGCTATTCTAACAATATTCCATACTAAAGGAGTATGGTAATTTTTACTAGTAGTTGCGTTTGGTAAACAGCTAGTATCTACAGTGATTACAGTTAACAAGAACGATAAAAAACGTATACCATATACGAGCGTATACTTGTGTCGCCGTCAAGCGGAACAAAGTTAACGAGGTCAACCTGTCGTGAACCCACGCCCTTGTAAAATAACTTGAGTTTAAGTGCTTTATTACATCGTTTCAGATTTTACAAGCACATATCCTGCTTTATTGAGATTGGTGAAGGCATTTGCCCTTAGAAAAAATTATCGCCAGCCACACGAGTTTTGGTGGAGATTAAATTGGGAAGATATCAAAAGGTCTAAAAGTATAAAATGTGAATTTTTATCAACTCATATTTTAAAGCTATACACTTAAAACCAAACATGAGACACATAAATGAATTTCAAATCATTCTCAGCTAACGACAGACAGAACTTAAAATTATTTAATTTGGGTCTCTTTGTCTGGTTACAATTTATGACTATTACTTATATATCTGATTTATAATGTAAGAAAAATGCATTAATGCACATTTTGATCTACTGTATTCACCTCTCATTTTGACCTCCATCAACTCTAACGTGACTTACGGTTAATATCTTTTTTATTAATAATTCCTTCATCGATTTGAAGAAAAGCTAAGTTGTGTGTTTACGGGTTGCACTATGGCCCTCACTTCCTATACTATAAGGTACCTAAACATTACATATAGTGGCAATAAAATTATTTTTATCAAATTCGCATGCTTATTTGTTTTCAAACAAAAATAAAAATCTAATTAAAAGCTTTTCACTAAATACCTATAGAGGATAAAAACAATAAATGATCTAAGTACATATCAGTTAATTAGTACTGCTAAATTAGATATGTTCTAACACATCAAACGAATGATATAACACAAGAATTTTCCTTATTTATTCCATATTTTGTAATTCTAACGTTACTTAATAATTTCAAGCACGACTGTATTGCAACTGTTAAATATAAATTTAAACAGACATTATAACTTTTACATTACTATTTCTTGCACTTTAAATGTATTCAAATAAAAGTATACGTTTATATTTAAATAAATTGCTCTACTGCCATTTTATTTTAAAATAAAATACAGTAAATTTCTTAATCTCTCTGTAATCGAATACAAAATATGGATAAACCGCTCGAAGTATCATATAACAAGCTGCGCTAAGGTTTCGTATGTATATACTAAGGAAATGTCAAATCTCTAGTCCGATATTTCCTGTGTAGAGATAAACATACATTAACGCTACACAAAAATGGTACAGTTTTACACAATTCGAACCTATTTCTACTAAAGTGTACAAATTATTAAAAAAATTTAAAAATAAAAATGTTAAATGATAAAAAGATTAGAATTTATTTTAAATTTATAATCAAATAATTATTTTAGATTTTAATAACAAAACTATTTTAATTTAAACTTCAAAATTAAAAAAAAAAAAAACTTAAAACTGTTACAAATATTTCACCAGAATTAAATACCGAAATCAATACAGACATCTAGTTCAATATTTTGGAAATTTCACGAGGAAGTAAATATAACTTCATAAAAGTAATGAAGTGAAATGAAGGTAGAATAAGAGTATCTTGCAGGAGAAAAGAATGGTTTAATTGCAGTACCCAGTGACTATTTAGTGCAGCGATAAAGAGAGAAGAACTGGGCCAGACGGTTTTAATATCCGATAGGAGTGGTATTGGTATTTGCATTCTATCTCAATTCAGTATGTTTTAATAGTTTTGAAATTTGTATACATATTTTTTCAATTAACAGACAGTAAGTATTTATAAATGTTCATGAGTATTTTTAACAATAGATATTATATAATTATAAATTGTAGCTGAGGGTTAAAAATACTTAAGTAAAAAAGATCCACATCTTTTTTTCTAACATTTAAACTCCTCTAAATTTACCTTTCGAGGTAAGAACAGTCCCAGATACTGATTAGGCTTAGGGCCCGCAGATACATCATTTTGTCTAACCATAAATATGTTGCAAACTCAATGATTTACATGAGTAGTGGCATACCCTGGGTTGAAAAATAACTTGTATTTCTATTTTAGTATACTCATTAACTATCAATTTTCTTTGTATTTCGTATCAATGTTGATTGAGTGTTTTACTAACAAAATGTTTAAACATCCAGAGCTGTAGCTAAATCTTGCTAATTGGTAGATAGGTTGAGTAATTTATTTTTACAACTTTATCAGTCTAAGAAAGACTAACCATTAAGTTTCCTGGTTCCCTAAATACTACCCATCAGTTTCTAAAACACTGGTAAACTCCCAGTTTGACTCATTTATCTCCCTTACTACATCGACAGGCAGAAATCAAATGTAGAGTTCATGTTTTAACTAAAATCCAAGCTGAGGATTCATGCTTAAATAGTTAACAAGAGTTTTGCATGAACACCACTTTTTTCAATTGTTGCATCGATAGTATCACATTTCAAAATAAAACTTTTTAGTTTAGGTTTAATCCCTATGCAGTATGTGTAATAGCTATATTTGAAAAACTACAGTTTCATTACTAAAAAGAGTCACAATTCAGACCATTTTCTTCTGTATTTTTACTGTAGGCTGAAGAAGTACATGGTATTATTATAACTATTCCATTAGAATCTTTATCTTGTATTTATTTTTCTCATATTGATATTTTCAAAGTATAATCTTTGAAAATTTTCCAAACTAGTGCTTTATATATTTTAAAGAATTTAAGACTTGGTTTAATACGTAACTAAAAGATTGGGATTGTCATAGACAACTAAACTGACTGCCTACTCAGTTCACAGCTTAGAAGGGATTTTAGTCTATCGATCTTGAATTCATCTACTTCATTTACTTTTTTATTATGATTGTCTTTGCCATGGCGTTGGTTTACATTTTGAAATACTTTAGTCTATAAACCTTTTTTTACCATCGATAATCATAATAAAAACCTGCAAATTGTCAGATATTTTTAAATGTTGCTGTTCTGAAAGATTTGGTGCACGTGACAATTTTTATAATTTCTTATGTAAATTTAATTATTCTACACATTAAAAGACAGTCTCTGAAATACATTTTAATACAAATTTGTATGCAATGCCAAATGAATTTTCGTATAGTAAATTTATAATTTCCCTCTATGTATGTATATCGAAATTAAAACTTACAGGCATAACTAATACATTGTATGCAACATTTAATTGAAAGTATGATTGCGAATGAGATAACTGTCGTCTTCAGTGAAAGAGACATTGATGATGACAGAAGTAATCATTTCATATTCTGAGAGTTGCCACTCCTCCCTCTGTTTGACATGAAATCACAAGTTAGTTTTAAACTTAAAATGGTACAATACTGAAGAGAACAAACTTAGTTTATTATTACCAGAAAGTTGTCACCTACTGAAACTCATCACTGATTTTCTTTGACAGAAAAGCATAAGTTGGATTTGGGAACACAGGCTTGTCAAGAACGAAAGGTCATTCAAGAGGATAAATCTAACTTTGTTGTCACCTGAAAGTTGCTACTGAGTGAAACTCATCCCTGAAGGAAACTTTGTTCATAACTGAGCTTTCTTGACTCTTTACACAGGGTTGCATTTCTAACACTCATAATAAACAAATTGTGGTTCTACACAATAATTAGTGATAATTTATTCGCTGTCAAACAAATTCATTTTGGAAATCCAAAATATGAAATTCGTCCATCCAAAATTTATATTATTAATATTTTCTGTTTTAGGCTAGTAAAATAATAGTGACATTATTGTTTGTTTAATAAATTCTTGTTACTATTAATGCACAATAAAATATCAACAATATCACTTTTAATTTCATTTAGATACATTGATCAAAATTTGTGTATATCTAAGTAACAAAATAATACATTCCAAATTGAAATAAGTATAAAATTTAATTATTTTTAAAAATTAATAAATCACTGATTTTGGCGTATTAAGCGGTGTTAAAGATGTCTGAACAAGCTGCATTGAAGATAATAACAAGTTCCTTCCTCTCAAATTCTGATTCTAACAATATCCTATAGAAATATAGGACTTAGGAACTGCACTACCTGAATCTGTTGAGATATATTGTATGGTGTAATATAAGGGTTGAACTTATGTGTCCCCAAAATGTAAAATGCACCAATGCACTTAATTAGTAATAAGTGTGTCTTTAAAAAGGGGAATGTGGAAGTGGACATGTTTAGTCACCGGTACTGAGAATGATTGAAGCTCACATACCAGCAATCAGAATGTACAATTAGTTATCTTATCACACGCTACAAAATTTAAACTTTATGTTAAACCTAATTTTATTTTCTTTCTTGGGGTAACAGGAAGTTTGACACACGATATATCGAGTTACAGGCTTCGCTGAGATAGCAAGGAAAATTTCATTAACTGAAATTGTTTTTGTAAAATTAAAATTGTGACTTAATAGTATTCAGTTTATTTACAAATTTATTTATAGTGCTATTTTCTCTTTTCCATCATGGTTACTCATGAGACCGATGTATGGACGTTCGCTTAGGCTTAATATAGTAAAATAATTAGCCGAACCCTATAAAGGAACATGCACTATTAAACCCAATGTTACACATTTGCGAGAAAAAATGAAGCTTCGTGCAAAAATTAAAGTCTATGGGTCAGTTTCTTCTGGAGATATCGTTCTCACAAACACAAAGATGGCAGACAGAAGTGAATATTTTCCAGCCCCTCGCTATAGCTCAGCCATTACTTTGAAGAAATAAGACATTATTTAATATGTAAATGGCAGTCTATATTAAATATAGACTGAATTGATCGCTTTGCACCTCCGTTACACTTCATATACAGCCAGATTATTCTTCAACAGTGAAGCTGCAAATTATCTAGATTTGATTGTGTTATCACTTTTGGACGCAGTGTAAATGTGAATATTTAAATGGTAGTGTATTGAAATAAATAACGATATTGGTAAAGGTTTTCGCCTACCCTCTTGATAACCATGATGTCTTACTATTTTTATGTATATGACTCAATGACTAATACTGTATCTGTTAGTTTATTTTAGAATGATACGGTACAAGTAATACCCTACCACTGGTCATTATCTCTTTATTAATTATGTATTATGTCACTTGAGAGCAAACCCGAAGAGACTGCGATTGTTCTTTTTCCAGATTTGTAGGATGTAATTTAAAAACACCACCAACAGAAATGTTACGAGGCATTTAAATCGAATTTATTGAAGTAAAACTACAAGTAATCACGATTTAGGGGCATTAATTTCAATTTATTTCAATATTTATAACATTCTGCAACTACCTATTTCAGAATATAACGGACTCGCCAATTTTACTGATTTGTTCATTAATAAACCATCGAGTTTTACATACGTTGATAGATAGTTAATCTATGATATTAATTAGTGTAATTATTGGACACCGTTACCATAAAATGGAACTGACTAATAATGAATAAATATTAGGTTACAAAAGGCATGTCTGGTTTCATAACAATACAAGCTACGATGTCATCGTGGCTTTCAAAGTTTGGCAAACATTAATTTGTTCAACATATAAATGTATAAATAATTTCCCCATTTTCTTAGCACTTCACTCAAGAAGCAAAGACGGTGTGATTCACCAAAACAAGAATAGCGTTTGTGTGGAGACTTTTCTGATGAGAAGCACGTTTTTCATTGAGCTCAAGGATCATTGATCTCATTCTCTCAGAAACTCTGCAGTACGAATCAATAAATAAAATATCAAAAATGTAAATGTTGAATGGAGATCTCACCTGTAATTAAATATATTAAGAATATTTTTAAAAAGTAATGTAAATTATAAAGTTATATTCTAGTTCAGCATTTAATCCACAGACCCTCCAATAGCGAGGCAGGTAGACCGCTTGCTAGGATTGTTTTGCTCAGCATTACTAATCCACGTAAAAGCCTTGCTCGATGTCGCTTGATTCTGATAGCAACTGATATTAATTTAATTAAAATTTAACTAAAATTAATATTATGTAAAATTTAAGATCTACAGTAGAAACCTTTATTGAGATATGTATCTACACGACCACAATTTTATTTATATAGTAGGGTTTCAGAACAGAGTATTTTAAAATCGTTAATGGATCTCATTAAATTCTGGTTGATTTTTTTTAGAAAAATTGCTTCGAATAAACTACGCAGATTGGTCTAATATTGTTTAATTGTAGAATATATCATTCTGGATAGTATTTATAGTATACGCTGTATAATGTAGTGACATCCACTATCCGTTCCGATGTGGACTCTTAAAGAAATAATAAAATGAGAAGCTACAAGCTTTTCAAATCTCGTGTTGCAGTAGATCATGTGTAATATCATGGATTAATAGAGCAAGATATGAGATTGTTTTATAAAGTTGGATTATATGACAACAAGAGTGGTTATAGCATATGTTTAAAAGAATTTATCAAGAAGTTTTTACTTGAAATTAAACAATTACATGGATATACACCAATTATTGCATTTTCAAAATTCAAGCTTAAATCAATGAAATTTTCTACAAATGGTGCAATAAATATACCGAATTTGAATATCATAAAATATTATAAACTCTATTAGGGTAATAAGCTCAATATTTTGGCAGTAACATAAGAGGAAGTGTACAAGGGCTAAACTTAAAAATTTTAGATGAAGGTAAAATTATGGAAAGAAAATTAAAGGTAAAAGAAGAGTAACTTGGACATGCAACCTAAAATAACCATTTTACTGCGGTTCACGGCAACTATTTAGGACAGTAATGACGAGAAAAGGGAATGTAATTTTCAAAATCCGATTAAAGTCAAAATACTGATAAGACCTAATTTCATATGTTCTATTTGAATGGTTGAGAAATTCATATCGAGACTTAGTTTCAATAAATTAAAATATTTTGTTTAAAATATTACTTTGTTTTATTTAAATGATAGCTGTATATTTTTACTTGTTCTGCTAGTACACTTCTCAATTAATGAAGTTACTAAGTTGTGCCTTAAAGTTAAAAAGCTTAAGAACCAAATATCCACTAACTGTTTGAACGTTTTTAAACTCCACTAAATTTATCTTTCAAGGTAAGAACAGTTCTAGACACTGATTTGGCTTCAGGCTCGCAGACACAATATCTTAGACTCCAGACCTGTTGTAAACACAATGATTTATAATTTTAAGTGGCTTGCCAAGATTAAAAACTAAAGTTCAATTTATTTTCAAATATTTGTATTTGAATTATCTATCCATACTTTTGTATTTCTAGTATATATTTTTATTTCTAAATGTTCACGAATACTTATAAAACTAGTTCAAAGAGAAAATATTTACAAAGGTAGGCAATATATTTCACACCCGATAGAGGCACAGACACGTTATAACATGTTTCAACCAAACAGTTGTTCTTTGACTGCAATTTGAAGAAATGAAGTACCGTAATGAGTCTGTGGCTAAAACCAGTGCAATAAAAACATTGTACCAGAAGATAAATTCAAATGCGAGAGGTACATATTTTTACGATAAGGGATACGATAGTAATTAAATATATAAGCATTGATATCATTTCTAGACTGAACCAAGAAAATGTAATGATATAGCGAACATGGACTGGGAAGCAGGAACTCATACTGCCCTGTATCGGGTTTACTGATATTCACTCTTTCGAAAAACGTGTACCAAGGTTACAAATAAAGCGACCCGGTTGGTCTGCTAAGTAGACATAAATTTCCTCGTTCACATTAATTAAACAAATCGCAATTTATCATTAGCAAACCAGGACGGAGTTTGAAAATGTCATGCCTTTTTGTTTTTATGTGTACGTCAACGTATTTAGTCCTGTGATCCCGAGGTAGATACTTTTCTTAATTTTAGTGGGATTCTCAGCCCGAAGCTATATACTCATATGTACCTGTATTATGTCCCAAAGGTTATATTGTAAGAATCATGCAATTGAACATAACCAGAATTATTAGAAATTTTTTATTCGATTTATTCCTAAAAATATGAAAAATCCTTAATAAACAAAAAAGATAAGAAAGAAGTGAATTCGTTACTTGAATTATAAAGCAATATTCTAGTTAAGTATATAATTATAGATTGTTTTCTGTACACAAAAATGTATTTGTCAACTAAAAATTTTAAATTTCTCCATGTCTTGTTTATGTAATTGGGTTCATAGACATTAAACCGAATGTCATATTACTTATGGATAAACGTTAGTAAAGCATTTCGATTTTATTCTTTGTTCACGTTGAAGAACCGACAAAGTTAATAGCTCTGAAATGTTTATTAAATCTTAAATTTGTTTTTTTTCTTTATTTATAAATGTATTTACTAGTTACTATTTATTAAAATTATCATATGTATTTGTCATACTGTTGGTTTTAAGTTTCGAAATAATAACCTTTCTTCTACTTTGGTCATTTACAATTTTTCTCACAGTTTGTTTGACAGGAAAGCATGCCTTTGAATTGGGAACAATGATTTGTCAAGAACGGAAGGTAATTCAAGAGGATAATTCTGAGCTTATCGTCACCTGAAAGAAACAAACTACATAAAAACTAGAAAAATTGTCAAATATCTTCTTTTATTGTTTTAAAGGATTTGACGCTGTGCGTGTGTGTATTAAAATAGGGCTGTGTTCATCGTTGTTTACATTAATTAAATAACTAAATGAATTAAGAGACTACCTCTGAAAACATGTAATGATACAAATTTCATGCAATACCAACAGATTTGTTTTGCATTAAATCTATAGCTACCTGAGTTAATTCATGTAAAAAATAACAAAATATACAGGAATAGTTTTTTTTTTATTTTACCCTGTTAAAAAACAGTGCGTATGGAAACAAATATTTTTCTTAAATTTAAGACACTTGAAGAAGATAGAAGTAATCATTTTGTCATTTGAAGTTGCCCCTGACTGAGATTCCTTACTAAATTCGTTTGACATTAAATCACAAGCTTTATTTGAAACAGGGAGTCGTAAACTTAATAGAAGAGCAATTCTGAAGAGTACAAACTTTAATATTACAAGAAAGTTGTCACCTACTGAAACTCATCACAAATTTGTTTGACAGGAAAGCATAACTTGGAATTGGGAACAAAGACTCGTTAAGAACGGAAGGTTATTCAAGAGGATAAATCTAAGTTTATTGTCATCTGAAAGTTGCCATGGACGGAAACTCATCAGTGAAGGAAACTTTGTCCATAAACTTAACATTGATCTCTCGACTATTGTCATAAGCTGCATTTCACTCTCCACTAAAGGAAATTGGTAATTTAGTACAGCAATGAGTGCTAATTTAGTATGTTATTCGCTATGAAACAAGTCACTCATTAAAGTCCCATATCCGTCACTACCAAAATTACATTAGTATCTTTTGCGGTTTTCTGTATTTATTAATAGTGACAGTATAGTTGAAGTTTCATTAAAATGATTATCCTTTCTTTTATAATTCAAAAATACAGTTACACTAATATAACTTTTAATAATTTTGTATAACTTTTACCAAATTTTTGTACTTCTTAAGTAACGAATATTTATTTATGAATTTGTTATCTTGCCACAGGCACTCAACTTTCAGATTATCTAAATTTTGATTTTTTTTGCTGAAGTAATGATGATTGAGCCTCAAAACGTGCCACGTCACAGGCTTCGCTAAGACTATTACAATAGTTGATAGTAAAATGTAAATATGAAATACCAAATTTTTAATATTCTTTAATTAATTTAAAATTGCATATAAAATATCAAATATACTATATTACATAGTAAAAGACAAATTATTAGTTCCATTTATTATCAGCTACTTAATAACCGACAAGTAATGTCGAGTATTGGGCTTCAATATTAATATATTCCTTTTAAAACAATCTGCCTAATATCCTTTTGCAGAATATAATTGGTTTTATGCAAGTGACTGTGTCACTTGATTTTCATAATTCAACAACCATTGACAACTAAAAAAGGTGCAAAAAACTGTATGTTGCACATAAAAGTTGATTCTAAAAATAAGGTTTTTTTTGTATATTAGTAGTAGAAATTAAAAAAATAAATACTTTCATCAGATTTTATTTAGCAGACCATATTTTACAGTAAACACTGTAATCAGATAATAAAATGTAATATACAACTTGACAAATAATAGTCTGATTGTGTGTAACTAAATAACTATGAATAAATATTTAGTTATAACGAAACTAGTTGTGTTGTAATTACGGCTGCTGTAGTTTCAGCAAGCATTCATTTGTTCGCGTCCAATGATTTGTACCCACCGTGATGAAATTAAGTTTTCCATATGGTTACCATTTCACTCGAGCTGGAAGGTTAGTGTGATTTGCCGAAATAAACATGGAATCTGTTAGGTCATACTTTCTAATGGGAAAGCACGTATCTCAGTCCAATAAGGATCTTATTTCCTCATAGACCTCTTCCTGTACGATTCATTTCATAAAATAGCTGGATGCTAAAATGTTAGATGAGAACTTTAAGCTCTAATCACCAAAAAGATTTAGATAATTGGAATAACTTACCAACATTTAGCCATACTCTAATGGGGTATTTAATTATAAATCGTTAACTACATACAGGGATATATTTGATTTAAAAAATCTAAATTCCTCTCTAACAACACTATTAAATAGACACTAAACCGGAATGCGTTATTAGAGGCAAAATATATGAAACACTTAGATTTTACTGCACGTTAAAGAACCGATATTATTGAATAATAAATGGCTTTGAAAATGTTACTATTATTTAAGACCTTTTTTATAGTGTGTATATCTTATATCTTAAAAAAGTTCGAATTAACAAATTCTTCATTTGGTAATACATTGTTGAATTTGATTTAAACACTGATTACCTTATGGCAAAATTATTCGAAATTTGCAGTTAGTTTCGATTTAAGGTATTGTCTGTTTTTGTAATATGAGTAGCAAAAAGCCATAAAGAGTTCCAGATGAATATTTTCACACACTTTGGCTTGTCCCCAGGCCCTTAAGTGAGGTTATTTCTAAATTCAGGGATAAGAGTAATTAGGTATTATATGAATTCCGAGAATAGTTTTTTTAAAATTTTATGTTAACAAATGTATTCGTTCTCGAGTATCATGAAGATCATAATGTTTCGCAAACACTCAGACAAATGACGTGTGATATGTAAAAATAACCAATGAATTTTGTACAAAAATTACTAATTGTTCTCGTCACCGAATCTCGTCACGAAGTTGTATAATACGTAAAAGAATAATTTAAACAATGAAGTTTAAAAGAATTTACTAAAGTTTTGATTTGGAGGGTTATATTCGGGACGAAAAATAGAAATACGAGTAAATACCATATCAAATTTTTAAAGATCATAATTTTCAATAAAGGTATTGCGTTAGATTTATTTCCCGACCTCTAGGTCGGTCAAAATTTGCCTTTCAACACGATAAACACGGAAAATTGTCAATGCGTAACAAATTAATTTTAACACTTAATGGTTTTGCGCCCAAACCATTGATGTTATGGAAAAAACATTACTAGACATATTTTGTAGTTCACTACATTTTATAATTTTTCTATAAAATTTATTTTGAGCTATGACCAACGATTTGGCCACTATCGAGCCTGGAGGCTAAATTTGTACGTGCAAATTACAACAATTTTACACATAATCGAGTTTTGTGGTCAAACCGGCGGACAAAGATGAAAAAGTCATAAAATATGTTTTACAGTTCACTTTGTTTCCGATCAAAAATGGCTGGTCAGATTGGAGCTAGCTCTAACCGTACGCCCCCTATTGAGCCTGTAAGGGTGAAAAGTGCTAAATCTTTTTACGACTTTTCATTCGACCGTAAAGGCCGGTTTTCATTCTTTTTCTGCTGGTTTGAAGGTAATAGCACAATTACGTGAGTGCAAAATTTCGTGTTTCCAAGCACTTCTAGAAGTGGGTTAGAATTTTTATATCAACGCACTGACTGATAAAAATTAGTCAGTCAGTGATTTACATTTAAATAGACTATTGTTCTGACTCAAATAAAGTGCTTTAAATTAATTAATATAATGAATTACCTTCAATCCCCAGTGAAGTATTTTTTATTGTAATAAGCTTTCAGAGCTTTATCAATACATCCTCTCTTACATTACTGGCTGCTGTAACATAAACAGAAGACAACTCTGCCATAAATCAATTACTATAGTACCCTGGAGACTGTTTGTTGCTTGTACTAATTGGAACCACTTGACATCTAGAGTGTATTTCTGTTACCTACCGTCTTTCTTGTTATTGGTTACTGGAAACGAGGATACATAAGTTTCTAAAAAAGAAATCCTATAGGGGGAATTGATAAATATGTTTTTTAGCAAAACGCTTTTTTGTTAATGTAAAACGGACTTTAAGCAAGTATATTGTTAAAACCTCTGTCCATTTACAACGAACTATGTATTGTTTACTTTTATTTACTTTTACTATGTTACTACATATATTTCTAGACTGACATCACTTTTTAAACTGACTTTTGGATTCTGACAGAACTCTCCTTCTTCAAAGTTTTATATTCAGTTATGTCTGACTTAGGTCATCCGCATAGTACAATAATAACCAATAAGTACTATGAAGTATTGTTTAAACAAGCTACACAGAGTTTAAAATACTAACGGGAGGATTCAATCAACTAGCTTTGGTTGACAACTATAAACGTTTTCAAAATCAAAGTCCTTACTATTTAGTAAAAGCACTTAAGGTGTAATGTGATGGAGTTCTGCGGCATTTTACACACCTAAGTAGGAAAAATCAATCAATTGATTATCTTAGTAATCATAGTTAAGAGTGTCAGAGATTAGCCTGACTTTCATCATGTTTCGCATGTTTCTGGCCTATTTCTAGTACTGATTAATTGTATTTCCCTTGCCATAACCAAGTCCGCCCTGCTTCTAAGAACAAAGCTCTCGGAAACCTACTATACTAAAAATGTGTAACTTCTAGCACTTGTCATATTCTTCCGGTCTAAACCTGTTTCCAGTGTCATAGCTGTGTTTGTCATGTGGTCTCAACGACGAAACTCACATACAAACTTAGGACTGAGATACCTAATTCGGTTATGGTGTCTACTTCCGGTTGTTTAAATTCACAGACCTTGCCACAGTTGTTTTGGTCGGTGCCTTATTGCCCCAATAAAAAAACTATGTACGCATTTAGCTCTCAAAAATCTACTTCAATTAAAAATCTTCTATTTCGGCTCTTGTAATCTACTTTCGACCTAAGATGTTCCGTAATTGAATTTTCCCTGTTACCGCTATGATGAAAATATACATATATACGTAGGACTGAGAAGCTGTTACGGTCTAGAAATGAATCCTATCTAACCCATATCGAGTTCTGGTGTTATAATCTAGAAATAATAGATCATTTCGGAATGTTACAGTTCATTTCACAGATTCTCTTTAGATACCTTTTAATATATAATAATAAAATTCGAGGAAGCCCACCAGTTTGTAATACCCTATGTGAAAATATTCACAGCTTTATTCGTTAACTTTGGTTTATAAAACTTGTAAATAGTATTTACAACGCATTAAATGTTTTTACTACATCACTGGCGCAATTTTAAGAAATAGATATTACTTTTTATTTTCTATCTGCTTTAAAATACTGATCCAATACTCTACTGGTAATATTCTATATCATTTAAAACTAAACAGATTTTCTGCCTCTTTGACAAATTTAGTTGACAATGTCAAAAGTTATGTAGGGTCAGAGAAATTTGGATTAAAAACCCTATTATTACTATTACCCCCAATTTTTAATATATCAAGAAAATATACTAATATTTCTCTTCGTAAAAATATTATCTTAGAAGACAATATTATTTCACATTATTACCATTTTTTATTCCAACCAAATAAAGTGGATTACAAATTGATTCTTGTGTTATGTGAATATTAATGTTTCTATCTATTTCAAGTAAAACCAGGTTGTGTACTTATCTAATACAAGCTTGCTCTTGGCTCTTGGAGTGTTAATATACTCAATGATGTTCCAGAAAGGTTAGTTTTTAGGATTTATGTACCATCATAATTGTCTTAGGTTGTAGACAGTCGAAAAATCCTCACAGTTCGTTAAAAGTTTAAAAACGTACAATTTGAACATTATTGAAAAGGTTATAGGAGTATAGTAGAATAACAAGCGGTAATTTCCGTTAGGAACAGCTGAAAGACAAGAAAGGAAGGACGAGTTTGAACTTGGAAAGTTCCGGCGGGAGATTGAGTTCTCCTTTCATGGTACAATTCAATGAACTACTCAATCAGTTAGTTTATTACGAACTCATTCCCCTAGAGATGGACTTTTACCAGTCTGCTGACTGTAATGTTTTTGGTCTAAATGCTCTTAAGGAGTAAAATAAAAATTATATATAATCAAAGGAACAGTTATTGATAGCTAAGTAATCAAAACATTTATTTTCAAGCTATAATTTTCCACAAAGATTCTGTTTTACAGTATAGTATAGTTTTTCATGTTACTTGTTAATATTTTTCAATTCTATAATTCTCATATATATATTACTGTTATATTTATCAATTCTATAATAATAATATTTTACAGTATAGTATAGTTTTTCATGTTACTGTTATATTTATTAATATTTTTCAATAGAACTAGGTAAAGGGAGTTTTGCACTATTTTTATATCGCTATATGTTAAAAACTATAACAAAACATTTCGGGGACTGCCATACGTTTTCCTCGGGTGTCACAAAAATTTTTAAACTTAGGTTACATGGTCACACACACATATTATATATATATATGTAAATAAATAATAATTATTAAAATTAAAAATATATTCGCTGAAAATAAGAAGGGCATTAACAATAGTTGAATCCCACAAAAAATAATATATTGGGGGTTGTAAAATGTACTTTAGAAAATGTTATATATGATTGATTATTTTGATGTATGTCACTATTGTACAGATTAGTTTCCCAAAATAGTCTTATATACAACAGTTATTGATAAGCAGCCTAATGCTTCGGTAAAAATTACAAATTTTTAGTAAATTAAATTTTCAAATATTTAGTAAGTATGTTTAATCCGTATACATATCAAACATTTATTTGTGAACTCTGGGTCACGTCTGTAAGTGTTTAGATATTATTCAAATGTACGAAGAATTTTATTTATTTATCTGTCATGCATTTAAATTTTTAAAAGCCTCCTTGGCTTCACTTTAAACAACCTAGACCATTTTTATGTAATGATATTTCTTTTAGAACATCATCTAAAAATTAAAGGGCTTAATTTATTTCAAAAGCATATTAAGTTTATAAGGCGAATGTAACTACATTTAAATGTAAATAGATATTTACATTTATCATATCAACTCTATTACAGCATTTCAACAGCTCAATATCATTCTTGCATAAAAATCTCTTTACATTTATTAGGAATTTTCAGTTATTGATTGTGGAATCTCCTGATTCTGAGTTATCTCACGTTCGAAAACTACCTACCTAAGTCATCTGACAATAACCATTCCTTCAAATATAGACTGGAGGAGAAAAATCTAATGCGACATCTAGAATAACAAAATTAATAAATATGAACATATTACATACGTGGCCTGAGATTATTTCATTTCCCTGCGAAAAAGTAAAAACCTAAGTCGTTCCAGTAAAATAGTAACGCTTTACGCTGCGAGAAATAGTTAAAGTTATTAACCTTCTCCTCGCACAATAAAAGCAATTGCTTGAATCCCAATCGAGGAAGAAATTTTGTGTTTACCTTCGCAACATTTTATTGAAGGGAAATTACTTTACTGCTTTACTACCCTCACTCAGTATTGTGTACACGGGAGCCATCAGCGGGGAAAGTTATACCCCTGAGGGTTGTGTTCTTTTACTGCCAACAGTTTAGGACTCCCTTCACGCCACTTTAAGATCTTTGCTTTCAACGAATGTCGTTTTAAATAGAGACCCTTCATCATTGATGTACTAGTTTACTCTTTCACTTTGTGTACTATCCCCAACAGGCTTGTTCTAATATTCTGTAAAATTATAAAATTTAATTATTAAGTAAAATTAAACATTAGTATGGATTAATGCAAAATTTACCTTAACTAAACATTGGACTCTTCCGAGACGTTATCAAAATAGAGTTACATAGGAATAACTAACTGGCAAGTTCAACTCAATTATAACAGTCTCATTTCATTAAATTGAATTGGAAAAGGTCGATTTTATTCACATATTTTATTCTCAAAACAACCTAATATGAAGAAGAAATTCAAAAGTGTCTATTTTTTACTGTCAAGCGTGAACTACTCAACCAATAGGACTTACATTTCAAGTGGGCATTACAACTAAGCTCCCTAGGATGAACATAAGCCTATTCTTATTCCGTAAATTCTTGCGGGCTACGCCCCACAGGTCTTTAAAGTATCAGAATATATCATCTAGGTTTATACAGTTGTGTAATTTGAATTCAACGAACCAGCTAAATCTATTTATCTAGATATACGACACTGATTAGGTATATAAATACTGATAGAATTCCTAGATTCGTACCAGGTAATAGTACGATATAGTGGACATGGATTGGGAAACAAGAACTTTACTGTGTCATGTATTATATTTACATACGGAAGGCAAGTGTCATAATTTAAGTATTGAAAAGTATTAATAATATTGATGTTGACTTTGGATTTTAATTTTAAATTATATAGTTTTTATCCTTATCCTTATATTTTACAAAATTGTACTATTTCGAAGCCAACATAATTACAAATTATATCTATATACATATATTGTTTCTTGGAGGAGGATAGCAAACTCCAATTTTGCATTCTAATTAATTTTAACTACAAGTGCTAAACCTGAAATAAGAATTACTCATTCTTTTGCTGAAATAATGGTCGTTTTAATCAAGCTGTAAAATGGTTACCCGATTAACGATGTATATAACTAATTAGATTTTTAAAATATCATATGACCCTATCATAATACATCACAAATGCTTTTACTAACAAAACTATGAACTTTGGAGTTCCTTTACATTGATCTAAATTACTTCACATTCAAATGTTAGTGAAATCGTGGGAGGTATTCAAACAAATACAGGAATTTTGCATAGAAACTGCGGGCGAAGCCGGAAATATATTAGTCATCAATAAGTACTATTAATTTTTGTAAGGGTTATTTTCGCACTTATATTACATCGGTATATTAAATTACATGAGTCCGGCTGGTTAGTATATTGTCGTAAACATATTGACACTAACATTCTAAAATTTAAAAGAAATATGATAAGTTTTGAGTACAGAAATAGTTGCTAAACAATTAATTATTGTTTATGAAGGAGTGTACTTTTGTATATAAATTTTTATAAAGGTCTTCCTTTTTACCCATGAAAATAGGTATAATCTGAACTCTATTCCACCATTCTCGTGTAAAAGACATTGTCGTAGCTGAATGAATATGAAATAAAATGAGAAACTGACTTCTTTATCACAAAAAAAAATTATTTCGATCATACTACTAAGTTTCATTACGTCCTGTAATTTAATTTAATAGAAAAACCAAGAAATATAGTCAATATTCTAATAAAAGTTCAAGCACAAACATACGATAGTGAAGCATTTTAAACGTTCATGTATTTATATTGTAAAGCTATATATACCTAAATAATTATTAACTAATGTTAAAAAATGTGATAATTGCATTCTCTGAAGATAAAAGAAGATATAATAATTAAGAAGTGAAATGAATTATAACTAATTCATAACATTGTCTAATACATTTTTTATTTCTTATATAAAATAAATCATATAGGCCTAAACTCAAATTTTTATTTGAATTTTTCTGTAAGTAATAAACTCGGAACAATGCAGATATAAAGCATTGTAATTCCACTGTGACAAAATAATTTCCATGCACTAACGCAGTGTCTGGATTTAAATAAGTTTTAATTTATGATAAAAAAACATCATAGTAAATTTATTTCCTGTTAAGGTTTTTATCAAAGTACATCATTAGAAATCCGTCAGAATATAATAATATTTTAATAATTAAATGTTCCGAATATTGTATATGTAGTCAATCTACATGGAAAAAGGATTTGCCAATTACAAAACTTTGCTGTTTGACAATTACAAAACTTTTAGCCTGATCTGGGATTGGACCATTCTTGTTCAACATACACCCATTTACTATATGAACTGAAGTTCTTATTTTTATGCCGTTTTCTCAAAACTTGGACGTCTTGCAGGTCCAATACATTAGTACAGGTATGTGTCTAGCGTATGTTCACCACATTTTTAGCCATACGACAGATACGGTATGTCGAGTTCCTTTCAGAACAGAATTTTTATGTTGTCAAAATTTAATATCGTTCTGAAACGATGCGACAATGTTTCACAAGTCACTGCAGTTTTCACCGTTCAAGTTCTCGGATATTACAAAAACTTCCACAATGTATCCTCTCTTCTGCTCTACTTGTGCTGACAGTTGATATGTGTCACAATCATATTTATTTTCTCAATATTTCAAATAAATCAAGGCAATGGAATGATTCTCGTAGTTTACGTTTTCGACCACCTTACTCGAGTTAGTGAGTGTTCAAATAATACTTACGCAATAAAAGGTGATAGATTTTTAATTTTCTTTCCCCTTTATATATCTCTAACAAAATGAACCAATTTATTTGTTTAATTGACATCAATTTCACAGGGTGTAAAAAGGAACCTTTACAAAAACTAATATATTGTCCCAAGAAAAAGAATATGTATGATTTAAATAAAACCAATGGTATATTTCTTTTCGTTTACCGTCCGAAGGTACGTATGGGTAATTTAGTTTTCAGATTTTATCTCAGAAACAAGTAAAGATGAAATCCTTAATTTTGACAAACCAAGAGTAAAATTAATATTACATTATCGTAAAACTTTCAAACATGGCGGTTGGATGCATTTTTTAAGCCTTAATGTCGTAGTAATAGGTAATTAAGTTATGAAAATTCTTATCAATAAAACTAGTTTAATTAAAAATATTATGATATCTTGAACATACAAATATGTAACGATATATTAGAGATATATAGAGATATAAGCTTTTAATCAACGAATTAAATATTAATAATGCCATAAAAATTTGAATAATTAAAATATTGTCGTACATTAAAGAGAGCACGTCTTTTTGTTCCTGTATTAGCTTTAAAAATGTATATTTCTGTTTTGTTACTGTTCATGTTACAGTCATTTTCATAGTTACTTGCCATATTAAGATACTTGAAATGTACGTCACCAATAATAGAAGGTGCAACTAACGTGTAAATAAATATTCATGGCTTTATTTTATACAGTGGTTGCTATATTTGTGGATTTCTGGTACCTTATTTGTGCGAGAGGTCAATGGCCACTCGATAAAATTTCGTCCTTTTGAACTCTCCTGAACTGGCGAATATGTATTATCGGCAAGGTTTATTATCAGTACGAAGGGTCACCGTAACGAGGTCTACATGTTTTTAAAGAATTATGGTATAAACAATGTTTTAATAGTGTGAGACTCGGAGAAACTTTAAATAAGTCTCGTAAACATAACCAAGTTCAAGTTAATTGAAATAGAGATTAGAAAGGGGAAACAAAAAGATCATTAAACATTGCTATAAAAATACAAAGGAAAAAGTTATAAAGTTATTAATTTAATAGTATACAATTTCTCATCATTGTTGGTTTGTACACCATTTTATACATTTTGATGATGTACATTAGATCGATGTACTCATTTTCTAAAGAAATAAGTCTAGGCATAAATTACATTTACGGGCCATCCATTCAGTCAGTTAGAAGTATACCAAGACATTTAAACACAATAGAGTTATAAAATAAATCAGTGCAGTGTCGAATGATGGTTCTAAGTAGTTCATATACTGTAGGTTCAACTAATATAAAACTAAAGCTTCCCTGCTTATAGTAAAATACCAAATAATTAGAATATAATAATGAAAGATTTAATATACTACACGAAAAACTCCTTATATTAATGGATAATTTTCAAAATACACAACTAACATTAAGCGGCGGTCACTATTTAACTAATTGTCATTACATTACATTATTAAAATATTGGTAGAACGTGGACTGATCCAGCACTCAATGTTTCTATCATTAGGCTGAACATTCTTTAAATCCTTTACTAGTCTTGTTTTTACGGTTGCTGTTCTTAAAAGCATCATTATTGCAACAGTATTAGCATTTCAACTGTTGGGCTGTATTCATTGTATTTACTTATTACAATTTTCCATATTTAAAACTTTTATTTTGGTGAGGCCTTTCGATAGCAAGGCTATCTTCATCAGAGACATCACAAAAGTCACTTTATTATGAACAATTTTGTGATGTGTCCGACGAAGACAGGCTTGCTATCGAAAGCCCTTTAAAAAAAATAAAAGTTTTAAATATTAGTTCATGTGTTTAAATGTAATTAAGTCAACAAGTAGCCAATAAAAGCTCCATCTTCAACATTTAAACATAACCATTAACCTAATGAAATAACAGGATTTGGATATTTGCCATCGTTATAGGTTATAAAAGGAATAACACAACGTTTCGTGGATTGGAATATATCCTTTTCGTCAGGTGTTGGATACAATAGCTGAGGTAATTTTGTGGAAAAGGAATTTAGGTATGTTAAAACTCCTGGAAATACTCCAAGTGCATTTTGCTGGTAACTGGAAAGTATATTAATCACTTCTGGTATATAGCTATCTTGGCCCCATATAGGTATTTAGGCATAGAAAATGTGCAAAAAAAATTTAAAACTAATTGTAATAATTAAAAACTTTAACTTTTCCAGTCTTCAATTAGTCTTTTAAACTAAATGATCTCCTAGAATTTTATAATAAACATGAAAACAATGAATTTGTGTTAGGAATGACAATGACTGTTACCAAAACAAACTATAATATCCGATAATTTTTAGTAACAGTTCTCAAGAGGACAACATTAATGTAAGTACTATAAAAGCAAATTTAACCTCAAACATCAAAAATGATTTGACTGGAAATCTGCTTAAAACTATTTCCTTTATTTCGAGAGTTCAGTTTTTTACTCATATTACTATGTAAACTAGTGGTCTGATTTGATCAATGTTCTGCGTATGTATGTATGGCTTAGTCAAATCTAAAGTTTTATAAATATCTAATCATGTCCCTACTTCCTTTGAAACAATAAATTTTCCCTCCTGTTCTTAAATGTTTGTAATAAATTAGAATTTTTGTGGTACATATTCAAGTTCGACTTCTTTCTTGGATTGCTGGTATCAATTTATGTAATGTACGCATAGCTGAAGCAATCCGTTATATTCTTAAGGGTGACGCTTTTCCTACTTGGAGACACGCTTTCAGATTGACACTGATAAGGTTAAGCCGTGATTTTCCTGTAGGAAGGATTTCCTGTTTACGATTTGTTCAGTAGGGAACATATATTTTCATACATTCCTTGTATCTCAGAATTATTCTTATTGCCTGAGCATTAGCTAATCCTATTACTCAGGATATTAGAAACATTAATTTTTATCTGTATATCCGTTCGCATGATACATCAAACACGAACTGACTATAAACTTGAAATTTTTTATGACATTACATTTCGATAAAAATAAATAACATCAAATTCAACGATAGCTCATGTAACTGCATAGGGTTAACGTATTTACCATTTTTACATAAATCAAATTGGAACCAATAATGGATACGTAAAAATTGCAGAAAAAAATACGTATTTTTAAATGAACTGAGTACAATCATATGACATAGAAACACATGTGACAATAGACTTGCATTTTTATATGTAACCTCAGTGAAGCATGTTATACGGCACATACTTTCGTTTACTTTTAATTGCTTGATAAAAGTATATAATATGTCATAGTCCTATATCAATCGGCCCTGGTTAATATGTATAGAATATAACGTTTCTTTAAACATTTGACAATGGATCTGTAATTCACCTAATGAATATTTGACTTAGGATTTACCTGTAAGAAATTGTCCTTCAATAGGATGCTGTATAACGATTTTCTAAGTATAGAGGTCAGAGGTACAACTTAATAATACAGAAAATACAGATTTTAAAAAGAACTTTCTTAAAAAAGGTTATTATATCGTTTCATGAACCAATGGGAGCTAAAAACTGAATTCAAGAAATAGTTTTTCTCTTTTGTTTAACGTCAGTCTCTTTGTGTGTATTGTTAGTGTTTATCTTTTATTTAAGACAGCAAAGACATATAAATTAAATTTGATAGCATTATTTATCTTGCGATCTCAGATCAATAAAACAATAATTATTAAATAATCATATTCTCGTTTAAAGATGGTGAACGATAGAATTTTTCAAAGCTTAGTACCGTAAAAGTAATATTATAAAAATTATTGAATGTAATAAATAAGTTGTTTAATTTATTTCTAAAGTTTTGGCATTCAAAACATAGAAATTTAAGCTTTTAGCTATTGTAATTTTAAGCAGTATTATCATTGCTTAATTTTACGTCATCATTATTTACACATTGCAACTGACATAAGCTTATGTCAATATTATTTAATGTCCGAGTTTTATTTTCGACGAGTCAGAATGTTTGAAATTTAATTTAATCACTTTTGTTATTTAATTTTATTAGCTTCACAAGAATCTGCCATCTAGGAAAGTGATATGATAATGTAATGTAACTATACTCTTGGTTTAACATACCAAGAACAAAAGTTTTTTAAAGTTTTTTTTTATCTCAAAACTTTTCTGAAATTAAAACTCAAATAAACTCACACACAAACATACCACAAAAATATACAAAGAAAGATAGATAATTGTAAAATGAGCAAACTACGAGTAAATGATGAGTAAATCGTAACTAAATGAATCATTCCATCTCCTTAATTTCATTAAAAACAATCAATATGAAGAACGAAATATGATAGTGACACAGAACAACCTGTCTTTATAAGTAGAGCAGAAGAGAGGAAACATTGTGGAAGTTTGTGTAATATCCGAGAGTCTTGAGCTGTGAAAAATGCAGTGACTTGTGAAGTATTGTCGCATCGTGGCAGAGTAATATTAAACTTTGACAACATAAAACTTCTCTGAACGAAACTCGATATATCGTATATGTGGTCTAAATTGAGGTTACTCTATGATTGATACCACCATGTTTTATTGTACTGTGACCTGACCTACAAGGAGTTATTTGAGATAAAACGTAAGATTAGCCCTTTGTAAGAAAAATCTGTTTTGTATGTTGACCTACCTTTCGGAGCAGAAAATTTTAAAGTAAACATCTGAATATATATTTGAAGTTCAGAATATGTATGAAATTTGTTATTACCCTGAACAAGAATAGTCCAGTTCTACAACAGGTTTGTTATTGGCAGACAACAAAGTAAGAAGAACTCTGCTTTCCATGTACATTGATCAGTATTCCATTCAGAATATACTATATATCTATTAATTAAAATATGATTATGTTTTGATGGATATTTAACGAGATCCTCTGTTAAAACCTTACGTAGGAAATGGTTTATAGTTTAAGTTTTGCTATCGAAAATTACAACATATTTGAATATACATAGTGCGGCAGCCACTTGAGTTGATTTTGCTACCGTTATTATAATATTTTAAACCTACAGGTATACTGCTTCGAATATGTAAGAACAAAAAATACACATAAAATTGTTTACTGGTTATTAAGCAGATTATGTTTTGGTATAGGTGATTTATTTCAGAGATCTTGCCGTAATGAGACATTTATTAAGATGTATAAGGATTAGACTGAAAAACTAAATATTTGTAAGTTACCAAAGCATCAAGATGCTTATCATTTGACTGACGTTTCTCTGACATCCACTATTGGGAACTGAATCTGTTCATTAGTTTGACACATCAAACTAATATATTATATATGAAATATTCTAAAATACAACAAGTTTTATATCGTAGCGTATAATTACTTGTGGGTTCTTAATTACACTCTACTTTACTACAACTATAAACCTTGTTTATAATATTCTTTTAAATTTTACCAATACAGTAACTATTTACTAACAGTGGATATTTTTGTGCACGTTGTGCACATGCACGACATCTTTCGTTACACCTCAAGAAGAAGATATATTCGATTGTTCAAAATATATTAGTCTAGGATACTGTTTTTAATGTAGCATTAGAAAAATGTGCAAAATTAAATAATATACAGAGAATAAAAACTCGTCTCGCCTATTTTTTTTACTGTTATTTGATCTTAAGTTCTAAAATTTTACTTTACTGTCAAAGATTACATCTGTTAAAAATAATAGATTAAAAATAGGATTAAATTTAACCATTACCCGTGATAAAATTATTATAAATATTTATGATTATTATAAAATTATGTATATACATAATATGTATATATATATATACATAAATAATTATATACAATATTCCAAGGACCATACAGAGAGAATAACATATACAGTCCATAGACTGCTAAAGGACCATCTCTAAGGGAATGAATTCGTAATAAACCAGCTGATTGAGTAGTTCATTGAGTTGTGCTATGAAAGGAGAACTCAATCCCCCGCCGGAACTTTCCAAGTTCAAACTCGTCCTTCCTTTGTAGTTTTTCATCAATTCCTAACGAAACTTTCCGCCTCTTATTCTAATCTTCTCCTATAACTTCTTCACTAGTGTTTAGGTTGTAAATTTTTCAAATTATACTTCACAAAGAGCTTTTTATTACTTTGTCTGAACCTAAGATACTTAAGACGGCACATAAACCCTGGGAGTTAGACTGCTTTTATCTAGCAGAATACACTTATTCTCTCCTATATGTATAATGCACATTTATACAGCTGCAGGTCAATCTAATTTATATCTAAAAAAACTAGTAACTACCCTTTCACATTAGAACATTATTGCGTACCTTATTATTCCAATACCAAAGAGCTAGTTTATACAGGTAAGTACACAACCTAGTTTTAATTTAAATCGATAGTGAAATTTCCCTTAAGGAAGAAATAAATCTAAAACCGCTATTTTTCGGCAGGTTAAAAGTAAGAAATAATGCTTTTTTTTAGATATTATTTTCTTTTCCTTTCACACTTAAAAAGTACCGTCAGCAACGTAAATAAATGTTAAATCGGCATCAGATATACTGCCAATGATCGTTGAAGTTGTGTAACATGTCATTTTTACAGGGGGTTTAAATAAGGCATTTTTATTTTTTGAGAGGAGAATTATTTTTAGTTTAATGACATGTTAAGATCTTTACTTCTTCCGCCTACATTTATACTCCAGTAGCTCAACACCATCGCGGGAGACGTCAGCTGGCGGGGTCCGGCTCGACCGGGTGTAAGACACAGAGTTTCAGGATACATCCGCCGGAGTTCGCTTCAAGGGCTGAAGCGCCTTACAGCGGACGACTCCAGTACTACAGTATGTAAGTACGCTGTGCCTGGCTTCCTCGCGCTCTCGGTCGCTGTCTCTCGGTCGCTGTCTTTCGGTCGGTGTCTAGCAGTCGGAGTCGTCGAGTCGGAGTCGCCGCCCCCACACACGCCACGATAAGGTGCAAGCCGCTGGGTCGCTTGAGAGTCGTCGAGTCGGAGTCGCCGCCCCCACACACGCCACGATAAGGTGCAAGTAAGTAGGTACTTATTTACCTGCCAAAACACGCTTTTACCTGAACTTGCCTAGTCACTAACGATAGGATAAGTACATGACATTACGTACTTAAGCTGCTAACAGAATATAATTATAGATATAAAGTGTGGCAAGAAAATAGATCAGTACGAATAGGATTAGATTCTATCACTAGTAAAGAAGAGTTTGAATTTAGTTTTACTTAATTTATCGTTTCTTTTCGAGGCCGCTGGGTCGCTTTACGTACGTTGGCACCAGCGCTCCTGAGCTTCAGGCTAAGCATAATTTAATTTAGTTTTACTTAATTATCGTTTCTTTTCGAGGTCGCTGGGTCGCTTGACATACGTACGTTGGCACCAGCGTTCCTGAATTTTGGACTAGGATTGAACGTAGTTTAATTTAGTTGATCGTTTCTTTTCGAGGCCACTGGGTTGCTTGACGTACGTTGGCACCAGTGTTCCTGAGCTTCGGGCTAGGCGTAATTTAATTTAGTTTTACTTAGTTTATCGTTTCTTTTCGAGGCCACTGGGTTGCTTGACGTACGTTGGCACCAGTGTTCCTGAGCTTCGGGCTAGGTTTAATTTAACTTAATTTTACTTAGTTTATCGTTTCTTTTCGAGGCCACTGGGTTGCTTGACGTACGTTGGCACCAGTGTTCCTGAGCTTCGGGCTAGGTTTAATTTAATTTAATTTTACTTAGTTTATCGTTTCTTTTCGAGGCCACTGGGTTGCTTGACGTACGTTGGCACCAGTGTTCCTGAGCTTCGGGCTAGGTTTAATTTAATTTAATTTTACTTAGTTTATCGTTTCTTTTCGAGGCCAGTGGGTTGCTTGACGTACGTTGGCACCAGCGTTCCTGAGCTTCGGGCTAGGCGTAAATTTAATTTAGTTTTTACTTAGGTTATCGTTTCTTTTCGAGGCCGCTGGGTCGCTTGACGTACGTTGGCACCAGCGTTCCTGAGCTTCGGGCTCTAGGTGAGCTAGGCGCGATTCCGAGAGAGCTCGTGTTTATATTTAGTTTTTATTTAGTTTATCGTATCTTTTCGAGGCCGCTGGGTCGCTTGACGTACGTTGGCACCAGCGTTCCTTAGTTTCGAGCTCTAGGCGAGCTAGGCGCGATTTCGAGCGAGCTAGTGTTTACATTTAGTTTTTATTTAGTTTATCGTTTCTGTTCGAGGCCGCTGGGTCGCTTGACGTACGTTGGCACCAGCGTTTCCTTAGTTTCGAGCTCTAGGTGAGCTAGGCGCGATTTCGAGCGAGCTAGTGTTTACATTTAGCTTTTATTTAGTTTATCGTTTCTTTTGAGGCCGCTGGGTCGCTTGACGTACGTTGGCACCAGCTTTCCTTAGTTTCGAGCTCCAGGCGAGCTAGGCGCGATTTCGAGCGAGCAAGTGTTTACATTTAGTTTTTATTTAGTTTATCGTTTCTTTTCGAGGCCGCTGGGTCGCTTGACGTACGTTGGCACCAGTGTTCCTTAGTTTCGAGCTCGAGTCGAGCTAGGCGCGAATTTGAGTGAATTAGTGTTTACATTTAGCCTTTATTTAGTTTATCGTTTCTTTTCGAGGCCGCTGGGTCGCTTGACGTACGTTGGCACCAGCGTTCCTTAGTTTCGAGCTCTAGTCGAGCTAGGCGCGGATTTGAGTGAGTTAGTGTTCGCATTTAGTTTTTATTCAGTTCATCGATTCTTCTCGAGGCCGCTGGGTCGCTTGACGTACGTTGGCACCAGCGTTCCTTAGTTTCGAGCTCGAGTCGAGCTATGTGTGATTTCGAGCGAACTAGTGTTCGCATTTAGATTTATTTAGTTATCATTTCTCTTTTTTGGCCGCTGGGTCGCTTGTCGTAAGTTGGTTCCAGCGTTCCTCGTTTTCGAGCTTCAGTTGAACTAACAACTGTCGTATTAGGGGACGTTTAGGTGGTGGAACAGTCATCCTAAAGCAAATGCTGACGCCTTCCCTTTATTCCCTTTCGTTTCCGAGTCTGCGATGATGAAAGCATGTTGATCCGTTGATCATCGGTGCTGTATTTGCTTCGGCTTTTGGTTTTACATTAATTCGGTTCTGAGCTGAACTTGGGAAACTACCTCTCCCTTTCGAACCCTGGATTTTACCCCTCTCGACTGTTCTATCCGGTGTCTTAGGGTTATATAATTTTATAAACTATCCCTGACCCGATTAAACGTTATAAATTTGGCGCCCGAACAATTGGACGAAATTAAACTATTAAATTTTCTTAAAATACTGTTATTTAAGGAAATTAGTTTAAATGTTTGAAAACGTTATATTTTGCAAGTTCTTTGCAGTTTTTACGCTGGCTGTTGGGAGTATTTTATATCTTGCCAACCTCAAACAAAAGGGTCGATTTAGATAAGGCTAACGATACTAAGGGTGATAAAGATACCCCTGTACCATTGTCAACAGAAACTCGACCTTCGGCCACACTTAATGTCCCCACTAGGCAACCGGAAACAATAAAAGATAAATCCCCAACGGAAAATGACCCATATGTTGGATGGGTCTATCGCTTAGGACAAAACCCAACTACGTAACGAATTATTAAAATACAATCTTGATAGTGAGGGAAAAGTCGACGAATTAAGGAAACGATACGTAGCATATTTACGGTCGGATAAATTAACGACTTCAGAGCGTGAGGTCGAGAACGAAAATAATAGGATGGACTATGCGGGCGTATTAGGAGGCAATTCCGTATCTCACACCCACAGGGTACTGAGCAGCAACGAGCAAAACGAAAGCATGGCTCTTCGTGAAATTCTTGGACTCCCTCCTAACGCTGATAGCAGAACTCTAAGGGAAATGATTTTATCGTTAAAAGCCACTAGAGAATCCCAGCCTTCAGCTAATGGCACGATGGGAACTCCGCACACAAACGTAATACATAGCCACCAATCGATGTTACCGGGACTATTCACTTCCGACTTACACACAAACGAATCCGGTCGGACTACAAAAACGATCAGGTTGTTTCGATCTGCAGAATGACTCGCCTAACTTATGCAACCTAGTAAGAAAATGGAATCTTCGTTTTGACGGAGTGAAAGGACCGATCTCGTTCCTAGAGAGATTGGATGAGCTACTCGACGCGTACGGCATTGAACGAAACGACATCCTTATAGCCTTGCCAGAGATTTTCCAAAACTCTGCACTCCTGTGGTATAGGAAACAACAAGGACTCATGGGAGAATTATGTGGATTTTCGGAGGGACTTTGAAACACAGTTTCTTCCTTCTGGATACAAACAAAATCTTGATGACGAGATCCGGAAGCGTACACAAGGTCAAGAGGAGCAATTTAAAGACTTTGTCGTGGCTTTAATGACATTAATGCGCAGAAGAGGTTCGGTAACATTAGACGAAAAACTCAATATTTTATATTCAAACATGCGTCCCGAGTATAAAACTTACGATGAAACGACAAGAATGTAGGACCATATCGGATATGATTCACCAGGGCTGAGCAGTATGAAGAATATTTGAGGGCCCGAAACACTTACCGGCCTCCTCCACTGCCATCACTCGCCCTAGTGCCAGAGACGGCATACTATGCAAAGAAGAAGTGTAATAAATCTCACGAAGCGTCTGCGGTTAGCAAGAACGGCGTTACAAAGACAAAACCCGCTCAAGTAGAAAATGAAATGAGTTGCACCATTCATGGCGAGGCGAACCACACGCAAAGACGGACGACAGAAACCAAAATTGTCAAACCTAACGTTCAAAAAGATAAACGTGAGCTTAACGTGAAGTTCCAAACCCCCAGTTAACACGGTGAGGCGTATACGCGACGACACCATATGTTGGAACTGCGAAAAAAGGGGGCATTTTTTTCGAGAATGCCAGAGGCCCAAGACCTTGAGGTGTTTTTATTGTAAGCGACAAGGTATAGCAACTACCGCTTGCAATTGCCAGACGGGAAACGGTCGGTGGGCTCAGCCGAGAAGGGGTCACCTGAGTCCCAACCGAAGAAATTAAGAACGACCCCAGAAGACTGGCAGAGTTGGCTTCGCACAATAGCGAATTTTTCTGGATCAGTACAGAGCAGCAGAAAACATGGACAGCAGACCACACATCGAAATAGAAATCTACGGTAGCATATTTTATGCTCTAATAGATACTGGAGCAACGATTTCAATGGTGGGAAAGAGACTAGCTGAGCATTTGAGAAGAAACGGAAATGTACCATTTAAACGCCCGATGAAAATCCGGATGGCTGATGGCTCACAGACATCGTTTAGAAGAATATTATACGTTCGAAGGCTTGATCTCCTATAGAGATACGACGCATACGTTCGAAACACTTTGCGCGCCGTCACTGACTTCGGACCTGATAGTTGGTGTCGATTCGATTGAATCGTTGGGGTTGCTGACATATGATTTCCCTCCCCAGACGCGACACAAACGTAATATCTTCTTAAAGAGGAGTGATGTAGGGGATGTTAGCGGATTGAATCAGCTATCAGAAGATGAACAAGAGGTCTTAGAAAAATTTCTAACAGAGGAGTTGCCTAAATTCGATGATGTTACGGGTAAAACAACACTAGTTGAACACAAGATTCGCCTGATCGATAATACACCTATTAAACAAAGGTACTATACGAGAAATCCGGCAATGCAGGCTGTACTAGAAAAAGAGTTAGAGCGTATGATCGAAGCTGAAGTGATCGAACCGTCTTCGAGTCCGTGGAGCTCACCGATTGTACTTACCAAAAAACCATCTGGTGCATACAGAGTATGTATCGATTTCCGGCGTCTAAATGCAGTCACGGTGAAGGATGCTTACCCCTTGCCACAAATCAACCCCATTCTAGAAAAACTCAAGGAAGCCCGCTATATTTCGACCATCGACCTCAAAGATGGATATTGGCAGGTCCCTTTATCAGAGGAAAGTCGGCCGCTGACAGCATTCACTGTACCTGGAAAAGGATTGTTCCAATTTCGCGTCATGCCATTTGGTTTGCATTCGGCTGGGGCTACCTTCCAGCGCCTCTTGGACACCGTTATAGGACCAGAATTGGAACCTAAAGTGTTTGCCTATCTGGATGACTTGGTTATCGTGAGCCCTAACTTCGAGGCTCATCTAGAGCTTCTTCAAGAGGTTTTTCAACGACTAAGAAGAGCAGGTCTGAAACTTAACCCTGCCAAATGTCACTTCTGCAAAACTGAACTGAAGTATTTGGGTCACGTTTGTGAACGACAGGGGCATTAAGACAGATCCAGAGAAAGTTCGAGCCATTGTAGAATTTCCTAGGCCGTCCAATTTGAAAACTCTAAGAGGCTTCCTTGGTATGGCCTCGTGGTATCGGAGGTTCGTCCCCAACTTCGCATCTCTGACCACCCCCCTCACGAGACTGTTGAAGAAAGATACTAGATGGCAATGGACGGAAGAACAGGAGAGTTCATTCAAGACTCTTAAGGAAAAATTAACGACTACGCCTATCCTAGCCTGTCCTGATTTTGGACAAACGTTTGTTTTACGAGTGGACGACGCCTCGGGCGATGGCCTTGGAGCATCGTTAACACAAACACAGAACGGAAAAGAAGTTGTGATTGCGTACGGTAGCAGATTGTTGACGGGAAATGAGCGCAAATTCTCAGTCACAGAAAAAGAATGTTTAGCGCTAGTCTGGGCCGTAAAAAAATTTCGCCCATACCTAGAGGGATATCACTTTATCGCAGAATCGGACCATCAGGCTTTGAGATGGTTACAAAAGTTAGAGACTCCCTTCTGGTCGGCTGGCCCGCTGGGTGTTGGAACTCCAGCAACACGATATGGAGATACGATACCGAAAAGGAGCCCTAAACAAAGTGGCTGACGCTCTGTCTCGGAACCCGGTATATGAGCAACAAATTGAGCATATAGGATCATTTACGGCTGAAAATTGTTCAGCTCAGAAAAGAAGGCAGGTAAACAGAAGACCACGTCAGGAAGAAATTACGGATAAATCCAATGATGTAGTGATGGTTGATAGGAACCTATGGTATAAAAGGCTATACAAGATGGCCACAAAGGGTGACTCAAATCTAATTATAAAAGATGGGAACCTCTATCGTCGAATAGTAGTAAAAGGAAATAACGGACGCAGACAGGCCCACTGGAAAATGTGCGTTCGCGAAGAAGACCGCCCGAAAGTACTGCAAGAAAATCACGATAAAGAAACTGCAGGTCATTTGGGGGTTAGAAAAACCGCCTTAAAGCTCTCACAATGTTACTACTACTGGCCAGGTTGGTTTCGTGATGTGAAGGCATACGTTAGAAAATGTCTTACATGTCAACAATATAAAGTTGAACAAACCAAGCCCGCCGGGAGGATGTATTTTCGTAAGCCCCAAGGTCCGTGGTACACGGTTACCGCAGATATAGTCGGCCCCTTACCAAGATCGAAGAGTGGAAATCGGTTTATACTAGTATGTCAAGATTACTACAGCAAGTGGTTAGAACTTTAGTCCACTTAGATCGGCCACGGCAGCTAATGTGGTAAAGAATTTCAAAGAGATGATTTTGTTCAGATACGGTGCACCCAGCGTTTTAATAACCGATAATGGGTCACAATTTGTTTCGAAAATTTTTCGGGATCTTTGTAGGGACTGGAACGTCGACTGTCAACTGACGGCCCCTTATAGTCCTCAGAGCAATCCAGTAGAACGTTCTAACCGCGTCATCAAAACCTTGATATCGCAATTCGTTGGTGAAGACCACCGATCGTGGGATGCTAAACTAAGTGAGTTTAGGTATGCTTTAAATACAGCGAACCATGAATCGACAAAATTCACGCCTGCCATGCTTAAACTTTGGACGCGAGCTGAGACTGCCTAAAGCAATATGTGGACCTGCATTTGAGTACTCCCTCGACCAGGAAAACGACTACACGAGAAGAACGACACGAGCAACGAATGGAAGAATTTAAAAAGATGTATCAAAGCTGTCATCGCAACTTAGCCCGTGCCTTCCAGAGGCAGTCACGATATTACGACCTCAGACGACGAGATCATAACCTCCGTGTTGGGACAGTTGGTCTGGAAAAGACATCATACCCTGTCTTCAGCTCCTGACGCGTATGCATCGAAGCTGGCGCCCCGTTTTGTAGGACCATTTGAAATAGTTACGTTTAAAGGCCCAAATATCGTCGAGTTAAAAGACCGTTCGACAAACAAAACTCAAACGGCCCACGTAAAAGACGTGAAAACGTATACGGGATCCAACTGATAGAAATCGAAAGTTTAACTTTTTTTGTTCATTTTGTTTCCCCGAAGTGGGTGGGGGATGTAACATGTCATTTTTACAGGGGGTTTAAATAAGGCATTTTTATTTTTTGAGAGGAGAATTATTTTTAGTTTAATGACATGTTAAGATCTTTACTTCTTCCGCCTACATTTATACTCCAGTAGCTCAACACCATCGCGGGAGACGTCAGCTGGCGGGTCCCGGCTCGACCGGGTAAGACACAGAGTTTCAGGATACATCCGCCGGAGTTCGCTTCAAGGGCTGAAGCGCCTTACAGCGGACGACTCCAGTACTACAGTATGTAAGTACGCTGTGCCTGGCTTCCTCGCGCTCTCGGTCGCTGTCTCTCGGTCGCTGTCTTTCGGTCGGTGTCTAGCAGTCGGAGTCGTCGAGTCGGAGTCGCCGCCCCCACACACGCCACGATAAGGTGCAAGCCGCTGGGTCGCTTGAGAGTCGTCGAGTCGGAGTCGCCGCCCCCACACACGCCACGATAAGGTGCAAGTAAGTAGGTACTTATTTACCTGCCAAAACACGCTTTTACCTGAACTTGCCTAGTCACTAACGATAGGATAAGTACATGACATTACGTACTTAAGCTGCTAACAGAATATAATTATAGATATAAAGTGTGGCAAGAAAATAGATCAGTACGAATAGGATTAGATTTCTATCACTAGTAAAGAAGAGTTTGAATTTAGTTTTACTTAATTTATCGTTTCTTTTCGAGGCCGCTGGGTCGCTTTACGTACGTTGGCACCAGCGCTCCTGAGCTTCAGGCTAAGCATAATTTAATTTAGTTTTTACTTAATTATCGTTTCTTTTCGAGGTCGCTGGGTCGCTTGACATACGTACGTTGGCACCAGCGTTCCTGAATTTTGGACTAGGATTGAAGGTAGTTTAATTTAGTTGATCGTTTCTTTTCGAGGCCACTGGGTTGCTTGACGTACGTTTGGCACCAGTGTTCCTGAGCTTCGGGCTAGGCGTAATTTAATTTAGTTTTACTTAGTTTATCGTTTCTTTTCGAGGCCACTGGGTTGCTTGACGTACGTTGGCACCAGTGTTCCTGAGCTTCGGGCTAGGTTTAATTTAACTTAATTTTACTTAGTTTATCGTTTCTTTTCGAGGCCACTGGGTTGCTTGACGTACGTTGGCACCAGTGTTCCTGAGCTTCGGGCTAGGTTTAATTTAACTTAATTTTACTTAGTTTATCGTTTCTTTTCGAGGCCACTGGGTTGCTTGACGTACGTTGGCACCAGTGTTCCTGAGCTTCGGGCTAGGTTTAATTTAATTTAATTTTACTTAGTTTATCGTTTCTTTTCGAGGCCACTGGGTTGCTTGACGTACGTTGGCACCAGTGTTTCCTGAGCTTCGGGCTAGGTTTAATTTAATTTAATTTTACTTAGTTTATCGTTTCTTTTCGAGGCCAGTGGGTTGCTTGACGTACGTTGGCACCAGCGTTCCTGAGCTTCGGGCTAGGCGTAATTTAATTTAGTTTTACTTAGGTTATCGTTTCTTTTCGAGGCCGCTGGGTCGCTTGACGTACGTTGGCACCAGCGTTCCTGAGCTTCGGGCTCTAGGTGAGCTAGGCGCGATTCCGAGAGAGCTCGTGTTTACATTTAGCTTTTATTTTAGTTTATCGTATCTTTTCGAGGCCGCTGGGTCGCTTGACGTACGTTGGCACCAGCGTTCCTTAGTTTCGAGCTCTAGGCGAGCTAGGCGCGATTTCGAGCGAGCTAGTGTTTACATTTAGTTTTTATTTAGTTTATCGTTTCTGTTCGAGGCCGCTGGGTCGCTTGACGTACGTTGGCACCAGCGTTCCTTAGTTTCGAGCTCTAGGTGAGCTAGGCGCGATTTCGAGCGAGCTAGTGTTTACATTTAGCTTTTATTTAGTTTATCGTTTCTTTTGAGGCCGCTGGGTCGCTTGACGTACGTTGGCACCAGCTTTCCTTAGTTTCGAGCTCCAGGCGAGCTAGGCGCGATTTCGAGCGAGCAAGTGTTTACATTTAGTTTTTATTTAGTTTATCGTTTCTTTTCGAGGCCGCTGGGGGTCGCTTGACGTACGTTGGCACCAGTGTTCCTTAGTTTCGAGCTCGAGTCGAGCTAGGCGCGAATTTTGAGTGAATTAGTGTTTACATTTAGCCTTTATTTAGTTTATCGTTTCTTTTCGAGGCCGCTGGGTCGCTTGACGTAGGTACGTTGGCCACCAGCGTTCCTTAGTTTCGAGCTCTAGTCGAGCTAGGCGCGGATTTGAGTGAGTTAGTGTTCGCATTTAGTTTTTATTCAGTTCATCGATTCTTCTCGAGGCCGCTGGGTCGCTTGACGTACGTTGGCACCAGCGTTCCTGAGCTTCGGGCTAGGCGTAATTTAATTTAGTTTTACTTAGGTTATCGTTTCTTTTCGAGGCCGCTGGGTCGCTTGACGTACGTTGGCACCAGCGTTCCTGAGCTTCGGGCTCTAGGTGAGCTAGGCGCGATTCCGAGAGAGCTCGTGTTTATATTTAGTTTTTATTTAGTTTATCGTATCTTTTCGAGGCCGCTGGGGTCGCTTGACGTACGTTGGCACCAGCGTTCCTTAGTTTCGAGCTCTAGGCGAGCTAGGCGCGATTTCGAGCGAGCTAGTGTTTACATTTAGTTTTTATTTAGTTTATCGTTTCTGTTCGAGGGCCGCTGGGTCGCTTGACGTACGTTGGCACCAGCGTTCCTTAGTTTCGAGCTCTAGGTGAGCTAGGCGCGATTTCGAGCGAGCTAGTGTTTTACATTTAGCTTTTATTTAGTTTATCGTTTCTTTTGAGGCCGCTGGGTCGCTTGACGTACGTTGGCACCAGCTTTCCTTAGTTTCGAGCTCCAGGCGAGCTAGGCGCGATTTCGAGCGAGCAAGTGTTTACATTTAGTTTTTATTTAGTTTATCGTTTCTTTTCGAGGCCGCTGGGTCGCTTGACGTACGTTGGCACCAGTGTTCCTTAGTTTCGAGCTCGAGTCGAGCTAGGCGCGAATTTGAGTGAATTAGTGTTTACATTTAGCCTTTATTTAGTTTATCGTTTCTTTTCGAGGCCGCTGGGTCGCTTGACGTACGTTGGCACCAGCGTTCCTTAGTTTCGAGCTCTAGTCGAGCTAGGCGCGGATTTGAGTGAGTTAGTGTTCGCATTTAGTTTTTATTCAGTTCATCGATTCTTCTCGAGGCCGCTGGGTCGCTTGACGTACGTTGGCACCAGCGTTCCTTAGTTTCGAGCTCGAGTCGAGCTATGTGTGATTTCGAGCGAACTAGTGTTCGCATTTAGATTTATTTAGTTATCATTTCTCTTTTTTGGCCGCTGGGTCGCTTGTCGTAAGTTGGTTCCAGCGTTCCTCGTTTTCGAGCTTCAGTTGAACTAACAACTGTCGTATTAGGGGACGTTTAGGTGGTGGAAACAGTCATCCTAAAGCAAATGCTGACGCCTTCCCTTTATTCCCTTTCGTTTCCGAGTCTGCGATGATGAAAGCATGTTGATCCGTTGATCATCGGTGCTGTATTTGCTTCGGCTTTTGGTTTTACATTAATTCGGTTCTGAGCTGAACTTGGAAACTACCTCTCCCTTTCGAACCCTGGATTTTACCCCTCTCGACTGTTCTATCCGGTGTCTTAGGGTTATATAATTTTATAAACTATCCCTGACCCGATTAAACGTTATAGTTGAAATATTTCAACTCTTTATCTCATTTTCATACAGCTAATGTTACTTTTATTTAGCTACAGAAATGTAATTGAGAATAACTATTCATTTCATATTTTTTACCCTTTCAATACTCTTTTGTTTTGACCCTCACCTGAATTATCATGACCTGTGATGAAATGAAATGAAAATTGTCCTTATTAAAGGCTAAGGTAGGAATATAAGGTCTCCTCTACCACTTAACCTCAATGATGATGAATTACTGTCTTAGGAAAGAATCCTCCGTTGATTTTAAGAAAAACCAAGTTGTGTGGTTATACGGTTTGAATTAGCTATAAACTAAAGTACTAATGTAAGTAATAGGTATGACATTGGTAATGTTAGTTATATATTTCTATTACACATATATAAACATCTCTTTTTATTTCCGAACGTGTTGTACAATTTATTCCCCCAGAGCTTAAAATGCCCAGAATTGTCATCGAGAACCTTAACCTCAATTCTAAAAAGGCCAAAGCCAATATTGAAGGAAAGTTAATTCCAATAGGTATAAGGTACAGATATTAGGACACTTAAAAAACTACAACGCAAAGATCCTTTAGGAGTGTTGGGGGTTGCTCTTAGATTATAGGGTGTACATCTCAAAGTACCCAAAAGAATTAAATTGTAATTTTCGGACTCAATTTCACATGGAAGTTATATCCACGTCAAATAACTACTATCCCGTCTATACCACCAGCTGATAAATATTTTCTTGTCTTGAAATTTCATCAGTTCGTTATTATTTCATAATTTACGACCAAAGATTTTTACTGAATCCTCCCGTTAGTTCTTTGAACATTTATGTAATTTGTGTAATCAATACTTCATAGTACTTATTAATTATTATTACAATATGCTGATAACTGAAACTAGGGCATAAATGGAAATAAAACAGGTGCGAGATTGGAACAGTTCTGTCGGAGTTTACAATATCTGTCTATAAAGTTTTGCCAATATACGAATGATTGCGGTAAAGTAAAAAAGTTTCTTGTAAATGGACAGGGGTGTATCAATTTTCTTGTAAATGGACAGGGGTGTTATCAATTTTCTTGTAAAAGGTTCGTTTGACATGTTTTTAAACAAACAGGGTTTCGTTTTGTTTAAACAGTTATTTAATATTTCCAACTATAGGATTTTTGTTTTGAATATGCCTGTACCCTTGTTTCCATTAACCAATAACAACAGAGTCGGTAGTTAACAGAAATACACTCCGGATGTGAAGTGGTTCCAATTAGTCCAAACAACAAACAGTCTCTAGGGTACTATAGTAATTGATTTATGGCCCTGTTGTCTTTTGTTTATGTTATAATGGATAGTAATACAGAAGAAGATGTATTAATATAAATAAAATATATAAAGATATAAGTATTAAAATATTGTGAAAAAGCTTATTATAATAAAAAATACTTGTCTAGATAAAAACAATGTATACTACAATTAATTATACTAATTTAAAATCATTGAATATATTCTTATACTCAATTTATAGGTCTTTTGAGTTGAAGTTAATTTTAATGTAGTATTTAGATATTAAGATCTCTTATAATATCTTTATAATATAATTTTTCAAGTCATTCTCAACATAAACTTATTAGCTTTCAAAAGATTGTTTTGTGTTAGAAATTAGTTATCAATGGTTCAAGCTGTAGGTTTATCGTCTCGTAGACTCAACCGCTCATTAAAATATAATATTGTATTATTGCAGTATAATGGACATTTCTGCGTAGCTCAGTTATAATAAAGTAGGAATGTAAATCTTTAGTTAGGTATACTACCGATATATCATATCAAAACTAACTACAAGTTTCGAATAATTTAGCCTTAAATCATTGTAAATTAATGTCAGCCATGAATCATCAAATAAAGAAGAGTTTCCTTGTTTTAAATATTAAGAGAAATTAGATTCAAATGTTCTAAAACATGTTTTAAATATTAGTAAACTGTACAGATGTATTTATTATTTAATCGTATCTCTTTTTAACGTGTGGCAAGAGTTACAAAATCTAAGAGCTTCGTACATTTTGTTTTAAATAAAAAGACATTCCGGATTAGTGTTGAGTTAACTGTGTTTATCCTATAATAAAATTTAGAAATTCTTTCAACCGAATAGATTTGTGTATACCATACGACTTATAATTAAATACTCCATTAGAATATGGCTTTTTATATTTAAAAATTAATTCCCATTTTTTAAATCCCTATATTTTGATGCTCTGATAATTTAAGAAATAAATCTTCCAGTAAGAATTCCGAGGAAAACGAGAACAAAGATTCTTAAGTGGAATGAGAAACGTGCTTTCCCGCCAAAAACCATCTCCCAACAGATCCCATTCTTATTTTAGCAAATCACACCATCCTTGCTGCTTGAGTGAAATGGTAAGCAAATGGCGAACTTAATTTCGTCACGGCGGTGCGGTGTATACAAATCATTAAACGCCTGAACAAATGAATGCTTGCGAAAACTAGGGCACAATGAAAGCGCGGCTTGTCTTGTTTTAACTAAATATTAATTCACTATTACTCACTTTTGTATTGTCAAACTTTCATGTCATTCAAAATATGTATTTCCGTGTTACTTAATTAAAGTCTATGCAGAAATGAAGTACAATACAAAATATAAAGGTACCCAGATATCATACTTTTAAATATATTTCGCCAAATGGTATTTTTTAATTGTTTCTTTATGAAGTAGGTTTTATAGTTCTTGTTTCATAGCAATTTCCCAATAAAAAAGTTGCGGTGACCTAAGGAGTGTAAAATTTCAGGCTTGTAGGTTATTTCGTTTTTCGTTTTCGTAGACAGAAACGACATTTTTACACCATAACGGATGTTAAGCTTCGCTAAAGCTCAACTAATAATGTAATATTAAGTGAAAAAAACGTGTATATACTCCATTATGTTATATAATTACTTATCATTCTTGTCATTTTCAAAATCTTTAGGTTGATTATATGTATGTTTCTTTTGTTTACATGAATAGGAACAATTCTTCTTATTATTCTTCTTCTAATAGTTTTAAGATTATACAAAAGTAGATATATTTCTGTCCAGAATTTACAGTGTTTGCAAAAACTTCAAGTACATAAAAAATTAATTTAAAAGTGTTTAACGATAGCTGCTGTGCCAAATATAAAATTAGGACAAAATTACTGCATTTGTTTAAAGAATAATTCTGTATTATAATATATATATATATATATATATATATATATATATATATATATAATATATATATATATATATATTTATATTCATTCCCTTAGAGATGGCCCTTTAGCAGTCTATGGACTGTATATGTTATTCTCTAAGTTCTCAGTAAAACCTAAGAAATGACATTTTTATTGGCAAACGCCAAATATATGGCGGAAATCCCCGGTAGAGGACATGCTAGAGTATGACAGCTTGCGGTAAACAAGTCTAAACTTCCAAACCAGAAACTCTTGACCACTTTCTCTGTATTTCCAAAGTATTTCTCAATGCTTTATAAATCCCTCATACTTTGCCCTAGCAGAAGAGGATAAACTCTGAAAGTTATCTTAGGAAATAAGTTTTTTACTGACTTATTTACTTTGTCCATGTAAATGTATGAACTGTTTTTGCAGTATTTAATAAAAAAATTAGTGATAAGGAAAATCATTTGAAATTGTTGGATGTAAATGGTATATATGTATACACACAATCTATATATCTTTCACATTGTTGATAGTTTACATATGGACTCTTCCTCTTCTTATTGCAAGGGAATCAATTCATTTATATTTCAGGGTTTTTTCTCTTGTCAAAACTGTGTACATTATCACATTTGGATTGTTTATTAATTACTAATTTTGTTCAACAGCTTGGTTTATAAACCAAATTATTATTACTACCAACTTAGATTTTGGCTGAGCGTGAGATAATTATGTCTTTTAAGGGCCTGGAACCTTTTTAATTACTGCCTGTTTGTGTGTCTGGCCACACCATATATCGATATTAAACTGACCCTTTAGACTTTAAATATTGCATTAAGTTTTATTTTTATATAAGCAAGATTGCCTTCGACAATGGTGCAAATAACTAATGTCATAGATTTTGGAAATACGATAGCAAATATGTTTAAATTGGTTTAATTGGTATCCGATTGCAGTAAGAAATCTTACAATAAATCTATATGTGTAAAGCTGAGCACGGTATATAAATTTTAAATATTACGTTGCAACACATATAGCTTTACTATAGAATTAGGTTTAGGATTTTAGCATGCAACCTCAGTGAACCTTGTTTAAATAGCTTTTGTAGCTAGATACTTTTGTATAGTATTTTAAAACAGTCAGAGTAAATTGCACAACTAATCAAGGACGTACCCAGCGACGGAGTCCAATGGGTCCTGACCCCACCCCCCAAACCCTAATTTCCATGTACTGCTGAAAGATCGTTCTCAACAAAGAAACGGACAAAGAACTTTTTAAGAAACAAAATCGGGCCTTACTCTCTGTGTACTCCGGAAAAGTATCTGTTGTCTGGACCCCTCCCAAAACTTTTTCTTGGCTAAGTTCATGGCACTAATAGTAATCTTTTCTATGTTTAGAAAGCTTATAACAACAATAAACAAGCATGCCATAGTTATTACCAAACACTAATTTTGCTTAAATTTTCAAACCATTTAATATAATTTTATATGGGAGCCATAACACAACCACATAAAAAAGTTGTGAATAGGTTATCATAAAATAGAAGCTTTTTAAGAATCGGAGTGGAATCAATGTCACTCCCAGTTGGTCATACAATCAGAGTAAAATATTATTATAAGACCATTTTTTCATCCTATAATAAAATGCCTAGTATTTCACCAAATACTCATAACATAGTATATAGTTAAATTATGTGCTTTAAATATTAGGGACTGTTTAAATTATTGTTTAAATCCCAATTCTTTCGTTTTTTGCTTGTGCCCATTAGTGTACAAAACTTCAATTCTAAAACACAACTGAAATTTTATCCTAACAAACTTGATTTTATACTAAATTATTTTATAAATATATTTCTAAATTTTGCAATTTTCTTGCTAAAAGTTTATCTGCAAAATTTAAGTTTAAAAAAACCTCTCTTGAAATACGCAGTTCAAAAGTTGAAGTGAAAATCAACTTCAACTTTATTGGAGTTTATCAGAATAGCTTGAAAGGGTACAAAGGAAGTTCGAAGTTCGAGTTCGAACTTGCGAAGTGCCAGCGAGTAAATGAGTCCTTCTTTCACGGTACAGTACAGTAGACTCAATAAATTGGTCTTTACTTAGTACATTCTTCCTTCACCTTTCTGGTCTATTTTTTGTTAGTTCAAATTAGGCATTAACTTTACCTTTTCATCAAATCAAGACGACTGTTCCAATAAATAAAATATTGAAAGGTGTTACATATGGCTTTGTCATACTGTACACCACTGTCAAAGTTTTGAATATTTAGCGAATAAAGGTTTCCCAAATTTGAACGGTGCACTCTACTAAATGATTATTACGTTTTGCGGTAAGCACAGCTTACACAAGTCAATAAAGAAATTAAGTTCTAATAGTATTTGAGCCTCGGTATTGAGATTGATATTCAGCCAACAGACGGTAAGCAACATGTTAAATGTATATAAAAGCTCTCTGGTTCATACTTCGTGAAGAAAAACACTTGGAGATTATTCATTACACCGGCCTCGAAACTAAGAACTAATAGTTAAAAATACTAGTTAAGTTTTATAGCGAGCTTGAAATACTTCATGAATTAATAGTGTTAACAACTTATGGATAAGTTGTGAACCAAATTCGTAAGATAACAGTCATATTGTCGGCCGCGAAATGTTTCACCTCAGATGATTACCTGTGTTCTACGCTTTTCTAATCTATATATTTAGCCAATATTTTTGTATAATAAATGGTATAAAACAAAGGATTTAATTCAAGCCATTTTAGGTATTTCAATGTAAGTACTTTTTTACGTTTCTCAAGAGACAGAACGGGAGGAAACATTTGTATCTCTAATTTATTTAAACTTAAATTTTGTATCATGTTGAAAATTAAAGACCGGACAGAAAAGGATGTATTGCTATTGAGAGCAGGTATTTTTTGGAATGCTATTTACTAACTGACCAGCGGAGGGCAGCATGAACAACAAATTGACATCGAAGTATACCAATAAACTCATCCGTATATCTTCATTACAAAAGGGGAAAGGATTGCTTCCTTGTCAAACAAAAGATCCGAGAAAGCGAGCGATTAATTGCAAACCACAATCTTCGTTTATTAAAACAATAGATCTCGGCTCACCCCAGCGTCACTGTTTAAACACCAGTTTGTGAGAGAACAGCGGCAATATGATTAAATGAGCTCATCTGTATTGTACGGATTGTTGATAATAATTTTGTGGGTTTTGTCTTTCTTCAGTCTATTAAATATAAACAGTAATATAGCTCCAGTTAATTGTAAATATTTATAAATTAATAATCATTTTGAGGTTGGCTATGTAAAGCTTTTAATAAAACCATAAGTTACATTTGAAATGACATCACTAAGACGATATTAATTTTTTATACAGCAAAATTTATAATCCATGAATGCCACTTTTATTAGAACTCTCTGTAAGATCTATGTGTAATTGAATACCAAGCGAACAACAGACCGAATCGTTGTTTAAAACTCTATAGCAGTCAAGGTTGTTTAGTTCTTCCATGAAATGTTGCTTTATTACCTCACTATAAACTGTTATACTATCGTATGCTATCAAGGGCATCTATAACCCGACAAATAACTCTAAAGTCGTGAATGAAGCTTTACTGGCATATTTTACTTGCTAATACATAATAATCAGAGAATCCCAAACCGTTAAATGAATGCCACTATTACTTGTCACGTTCTTATTAAACTCATTATTGACGATGGTTGATTGGAAAGGATGGAGAGTTTATGAATGCTTGCCATTGTCTTGTATTACAACAGAACACGATGTTTATAGAGCAAGCCAAAACACACATACACAGGCGTGTACATTAACTAAGTAACTACACCAGAGATACAAACATAAAACTGCTGCAACACAAGATTCATGTACCACAAGGTCTCAATTTACTACTTAAGGATGCAAGACATATTACAATAAGTGCGTCAGAAAGCCACGCTACCATCGATGACTTGGCGACGTGCTAAGAAGGAACTTTTCAGTGACAACATCCCTGGTGTAGGGGCTGATGATATGTTACAGCAGCATGTCTGTATCTTGCCTTAGTTTTCTGTGATTCTCCTGCAGGTGATTATGTTACGTTCATCGCCATGTGTTTTGTGTTTTTTTACTAACGTGGTATTCCATCATTGTAAAATCTAACGATGGTGATTTTTCAGATTTCTGTTATCACTTGTACTACTCTCTTTTTACATCATCACTATTAACTAACGCTATGAACCTTGAAAGCTATAACCTACGTTCTGGCACCAAGGAGTTGTGTATAATGAAATTATAAACACTGCATAAAAATACTTTTGATATTAATTAAGAGTTGAGGCCAAAGAATGCACATACTATAAAGACAAAATATAACAACCAAACAAGAGAATAAAGATAAATCCATATGTCTGTATTTAACGGCCAATCACTACTACTGACCAGAGAAACAAAGGAAATATCGATAGTCACGCAAAAACAAGATGGCTGCAAAACTGTAGATCTCGACACCCAGTTGTACTAATTCACTGAAGGATTGTAAATTTCCGGAAAGTTCTGATGCCTTCACAAAGCTTACCATAAAAATGAATAGACATTCCAGAATTATATTACCATATATACATACATATATATATGCTTTAATTTTTATATTAAAATTCTATATAACACATCCAAAATAGACAATACTTTTAATAATCTTTAGGACTCTATGATGTTTTACTTAATTAAACGTTAGAATGATTTACATTCATAACTGCTAAATATACCAGAATTCATAAATCTATATTATTACATTCTTGATTGACGATGCTCCAGTTTATGTGTCGATAAGTCAATAGACAACTCGCTATAAGCATATAAACTATAACCGGAAATGATGTAAAACACAGTACTTTGACACTTGGCAGACTGCAGTATTTGGCACAATATTAAACACGTCTGATGCCAACTGTGCCAAGTGGATGCTCGTGCAGTTTTAACCATACTAGAACGGGGTGTCGATTTTACTAAATCATTTGCAGGAAAAATAGAAGAAATATGGTTTATTTAAACACCAAATGGACTTTATTACAGTAGTAAATCTTTTACAACTATACAATACCACGTTTGAATTATTTGCGCTTTTTAACCGCACCGTTTAAATAACAACTGTATCCTACAATAATATTGGATTCCCGTTACATTTATTAACCAAATACTTGCATATTAACCTTGTTCTACATTTATGACTAGTGGACGAAGTTGAAAAACATTCTCAATAAACTTAAATGTGATGTTAAGTTTGGCTCGATGTACCTACCATTTAGTGCACCGTCTGAAATGTAACAGACTGGACGTCTTAAATCTGAACTCCACGTCCATCTGAATCCAGAAAAACCGAAACATTAAAATATCTTGACAACACTATTTAGTACTGTTCAAGCATCACTACTACCATGATACTTAGATAGAGACAGTTTATGGGACAGAGCAGATATCCAGTGTCATCTAGATGAAGATGTATTCTCATTTTTTCATCAGATGTATGTACTAAATTTCAGAAGCTGCACTAAATGAAAATTAATATGGAACCTAAGTCAATACTTGCATTAATTACAAATTTTAGTAAAGAAAAAATACTATAGAACCTTGATTTATACTTAAATGATTTTCTGTTAGCCTTTACCTAACCTTGCAAGGTCTTACGTACAAAAACAACACACTGTAACCGTTGTCACTGAGGTTTTATGTTCTGCGAAAGAATAAATTATTGTTTAGAAAATGGTGGTCTGGTAATGACATTATCTTATCTACTAATGCCGGCCAACTGCGCGAAATGCGGTGGTAGCACTTCTGGTGCTGTCAACAATGCTGACGACAGATGAATTTCATCCCAAGAGGAAGTGCCTAACACGTAAGAGAATAAAATCCAAAAGCGTCTGATCTTAATTTCTGAAGGAATCAAATAATGGAATATATCCATGGAAACGTTTTAGTTATTAGTCGTGCGCCTTTATCATGCAAGACATTTAGATCCGAGACTGTCCTGACGACATCGACACCGAACTCGTCAACGGCTCTATTGCGTTTTTAATCATAATTATTATTATTTCAAAGATACGCCAAGGTAAAAATAATAAAAATTTTATGTAGCTTTTATGTAAATTTTGTGAATGTAGTCTACATTAATTGTTTTAATATTTTCTTACCCTTTAAAACATCATACAAGAATACATAACTCGTTGTATTGACATAAGCTGTAAAACACTCTTTAAAATACCCATAGGAAGCATTTTAACAACATCCGCTAAACCCATTACCGACAAAGAAAATTTAGTTTTATTCTTTTTCTATGTTTTATGTTAATTTGTTTTATTTTGTTCCTCGGTAAATCAAAGACATGACTTATTAAAAAAGACGTAACATTATTTAATAAAAAAGGTACGATATTTTCCTGCTTATGAAATATTGAAATGAATTAAAATCAAGAAGAAAATATGTCATTAACGATTTCAAATATTCTGTTTTTTTTTTAGAAAACGTTGCCAAATATGTCCATGTTATCTGCTCTATGACTCCTACACAAACTCTTGATAATGTTTTGATTTTTTTTTTATTTCTTGCGTTTTTCTACAATCAATTGCTCTACTATGAATTGTCTTAGATGTATTGTGCTATAAAAACAAATTATTTATTTGAAAATGTGTCGTTACCAAAATACAATGATATATTAATAACATGTATCATGTGGGGGACGGTTAAGTAACAATATTAATTAACCATTAACTGTTTACACATTTGCATGTGAAAAAATGTGAGTTTAGAATTCGCAATTTAACATTCTGTTTCGATGAAGTGTTCATTTACTCTAAATGCGCTGTGAGACCTGTCTGCCAATCAAAGGTCCCTTAATGATGATTTCTGATTGGTTGTTTTAAATTAACTGACAAAATTACACTGGCCTCCCTTGCCGGCAACGGTATAGTTTAATTTAGCTCAATTGTTTTTGAAATTCCATAACTCAAACTATGTTTAGTAACGAATTGATGTTTCTCATAGCGGCAGTCACAGTTCTCGTTACAATTGTAATATTAATATGTAAATCATTAAAGAGGCCACTTTAGCTCACGAAAAATAACTAAAATGTTTCCATATGGATTTCATTATTTGATTTCTCTATCAGGTATTTCAGATCAGACGCTTTTTGATTTTATTCATTTGCGTCATAGGCTCTTCCTCTAGGGATGAATTTCGTCTGTCGTCAGCATTGCTGGAAGCCCAGGAAATGATACCGCATTTCGCTCTGGTGGTCGACGGAATTAGTAGATAAGAATAACGTTGCCTGATAACCATTTTTCTAAAAACGAATTAATTCTTTCGCAGAATATAAACCCTATGTGATAACGATTAAAGTGTGTTTATTTTCGTATGTAAGATATTTCAAGAAGTAAGACAAAGACAAAGACGCTTTTTGTTGTTTTTGGCTTTTGCCGAAGGGATGTTTTCTCTTTTATTGTGATTAAAGTTGACTACAAAATGTACACTACATTTTAACATATTTATACGAATTAGAGAATTAACTTCAAAGTCTGTCCAAGGACACCTAATAAATCACCGCTTAGTTACTAAATAATTTATAAAGCTATATTACAATTATCTTATGAATAATCTATACAGATTTAACTACTCCAGATTTTGTCTCTTAAACAGTGCCAAATTCATATTTTAGACCTAGCTTAAATATGGATGGCTATTAAATTACGAGTGGGTAATCGTTTGCTCAGAAAATATGGATATTGTAATTAATTGATTCACAGGTTTAACCCAGACCATTGCCTTGGGCCAAGAGAGTTATAACTACTTCAATTTAGCTAGGCAAATACGGTATATTATACATACTTTCATTTGTAACAACCTTATTACGAAGCACGCACACATGGATGCTTGTATATTATTCATTTCATACACGATAAACCACAGACTTGATGCTTTCCTCTTATACATTTACAAATACTACAGATTTCCCAAGTGGACTTTTGTGTTTAATGTAAAAGACTTGCTACATAAATGAAAGAACCCTCTAGTTATCTATAGAATGATTTAATCACAAGTTGCACTTTTTAACCAGATTACTCACAGTTATCAATTTGATTTTAACGCAATGAATTCTTGAACATTCTCAGTTTCCCAGAACACTGTAAGATCGGTCACTTCGATAGACTGAAATTCAGCCCACATGACCACAAAATAAGGCGTTGAATTTTGTTTAGCTGAAGTATTCGTTTTTAGTTTTGCGGTTACGGTCTCTAATATTTAAAAAAAGTGGTTAAGTAGTTTTATAATTTTAAAATTAAGTTTACGTATGCAAATACTTCAAATAGTCTATTACATAGAAAAAATATAAATAAATAATGGCTTAACTTAAGCCGTTGCAATTTGCATCTTGGTATTTAAAATTAAGATGTTACATTTTGAAGAAATAAATCATCTTTAATAGTTTAAAACTGTTAGCGAATAAAAAGTTTAAATTTTTATGGAAAAAACGAGAAATTGTCATTATACATAAAATATAGCTTTTAAAATTTCACAGATATCTAATTTTTCAACGGATGGTGTTTATGAAATAAATATGATTTTAATAGTATTTTTTAATCTACTTCAGTCAATAATTCATAATGATTCACTAATTCGTTATCTTCATGATGTGACGGTTCGGCAGTCTTTGTGGTATAAGAGAGTTAATGGTTTAACTAGAGGAGCTTTTGACCCGTTTGTGTCCTTATAAAGTAAATAGGCAATTTAACACGCCTATCCTACTATCCTACATGTTCTAGAGGAATTTTTCTCCTTACCTCATAGAATTATTTCAAACAACTTTAAACATCCTAATTTTATAAAATTGAATATATTTCAGAAATTGGATAATTTTTTAGGTTTGGAATAGTCCTTCCTCTTATGATTACTTAAGGTAATAATTAGATGTTAAAAAGTTTCTTACTCCAAAGGCAATTATAGTTTACACAAATAAGATGAATATTATTTACTTTCTTTTATCGATGGTAAACAGACCCAATACAAAATAAGTCACAATTCAGTTTCAGTGTTTTGTATTATTTCCCTTTATGGTATATACCTTTTTAGGTATAATATTAAATTCAAATAGCGCAGGATCTAAAATTAATATACAAAAGGTCCTGCATACTTGATCGGAGAAGTTTATTCCGATTCAATACCAACATGACGTGCGCAAGGAGAAATGGCTGTGGAAGAATGATGACCATTCCGTACCAGGTTACCTTGTTTACTGAAGTTTCCGTCTTGTTTATGTACAATCAACAACACCATATTATTCTTACGCTGTTCCTTATAATAATATTTACCAAATGTATAAGATAGCGTCTACAATCAGCCGTAATGCGAGAATAATGCATATAATATACATCATTTGTAATGCAAGTCTTCGCATCATACGATGTAGTAAAATATTCCAATTAAACCAGGTTCTGAAATACGACAACTACTTGAGTAACTCAGTTTTAAGCCCTGTTAGTCACAGAAAGGACTTGGTAACTTCGGAAAAGCAGCTTAGCTTTATTGTGTTTATAAATCCTGACAGCTTAGACGCCTGGAGGATTAAGACTCCGTTGTTTAGTAGGTATTTCAAGAGAAAATTCTGTACAGTAACAAATTAATTCACTTGCTTTTCTTTCCTTTACCTGTCAAAATTACGCATTCACGTAAATATTTTATTAATAATGGTAGAAATTGTATTATTAAACTGCATAGGACCCTAATTCCTCATGAGCATCAAATGGAAATTGTATTGTTTAGTTATAGTAATAAATTCGTAATTCTTTACATTTTACAGATTATTTTATCATCCATTTTATTTCCCAATCAAAATAATAGGTATTTCAAGAGAAAATCCTGTACAGTGACAAATTAATTCACTTGCTTTTCTTTCATTTACCTGTCAAAATTACGCATCCACGTAAATATTTTATTAATAATGGTAGAAATTGTATTATTAAACTGCATAGGACCCTAATTCATCATGAGCTTTAAATAGAAATTTTAATAAATTATTAATTCTTTACATTTAACAGGTTATTTTATCATCCGTTTTATTTCCCAATCAAAATTATACCAGGGTAGGAGTACGCCACACCACGTGATATTTGATGAATGCATGCAAAATATCAATTAATATGGCTAATTCCATTCTCGAGATGCAATGGTACGAACACGAGTTTCATCAAAAATGATTTTTCACAGAACATATTCTTTTAGAAATTAAATTAGTTCAGTTTTTCCAAAATACATGTATGAGAACTTTTTTAATTCTCTAAAGTTTTTCTACATCATATTCTCATTTTCTCCATTAAATTGGTTTTCAAGTAATAGTAACAGTCTACACATAAACTCAATATAATGTTGTCGAATGTGTTGTGATAGTTAGGCCACATTAGTTAATACATTACTTGTTTAAATCTCGTTATGTGTCTATAGAGTGGGATTACAGTTATTTATTCCATTAATATCTCGTTTCCATCATGATTGCTCAATTTAAAAATATTCGCTTTTTTGTTCTCTTAGGACAAGAAGATTATAAATTGCACTTAGTCCTGTAAGAACCTTTGCGCTGCTTCCGGAGTGACAGGATATTCAGGATGGGTAAGGTTAGGGAATTAGGGCCGCCTCCTATCGAGATCCATGAGGAAGAATTAGGGCACTACATCTCAAAGTCATGTCTCCCCGGAAGAAGGGGAGGCCAGCTATGAACCAACCTCTCCAGTCAAAGTAGCCAGGGGGTGGCACACCCTTGTTGAGGCTAGCAAGAACCTCTGAGATTAGGAAACAAACCCCACCAACTCCAACAGTCATCTCCCAAAGTAGACTAGACCTATCGAATTGCCCATGAACCCCAGAATCTCGACATTTGCGGTTAGTGATGTGCTGCTCCTGGACATCTATAAGGTTGCCCAGATTTAAGTGACACATCGGTTTTTGCTGTGCCCAGTGGTGGGTTCAATTGGAAGGTATAAACCAGCCAGAAGTGATCCCTACAGGGTTATAAATTATAAAATATTCGCTTACTGTCAGCCAAAGCCCATGGAATGAAATGCTGCAACATCGTTGAACTCATTGTTTTGCATGTATAAATGAAGCTTCATGCAAAATTTCAAGTTTATAGGTCAGTTCTTCATGATAAGGTGCGAACAGACATAAATTAAATTTTTGCTGTCTCTATCGAGTGATAACCTTTGATAAAACTCAGCCAAGTATAGAGCATCAGGAATAAGATATACGTTTAAATAAAATTATGTTTGTTTTAATCATTCTCAGAAATAAAAAAAATGCTCTTCTAACATGTATTCCTTCGAATAACATTAATAAATATTCTATTCTTTATAACTTTAAATCTCTAAACTTTCCACTTTCTTTGAGTTTGGACACAGCTTGTTTTACATTAGGTCCTAGAATATATTAAATTATATTTTTTATGTACGCAATATAGTTAATAAGAAGACTATTTTGAAATAAAGAATACAAAATAAATTTTCAAAACAAAGTTTGCTATTAAACACCAAAAATATGAATCATGCAGACTTTACGAAACAAGAATTATTTACACTGAATAAGAAATACGTTACAATTATCTAAACTTGAAACAAATCAATAGAATGGACATTCATCAATTAAATCTAAACGACAAAGACGATATTCATGTCAACGAGATCCCGGCAATAGTTGGTTTACAAACAATTGTTTTGTATTGTATAATAAATAATGTTTAAAAATTAATTTTAAAGTTATATTTTTGTCAGTATTAGGTATAAACTTATTCCATCTATTGAAAACTAGAAATGATATTTTTAAAACAGAGAAACGTTTAATGAAATGTATTTGTATATTGAGCGCCAGAGGTTCACATGCTTCTTTAAATATTGAATCCTTTCCGAATTGAATTGCATTTCAACGTTCAACTAATAACATCTTTAGCTTATTTTCAATCTGATATATCTAACACACTCCTATAACGTTGACTGAGGTTTTGGAAATTGTAATAATCAATTAAGTTCAATGAACCCTAACGTATTGAGGGTTACTCAAGGTGTTTTATTGTTTATTTAAAAGCAGAGTAGTATATCGTATTTTACGTTACAGTTTTAAAACTGTTGGTAAAACTTCGCTCATCGGTCTGCAGAAATATTATGACTTAGATTCTATTTCCAGGAACATTCCATGTGTTGATACAGATGGCATTTCTCTCGTTCTAACATGCTGTATCCAACCATGGAGAATGTTCCTCGTGCGCTATGAGTATTAAACGTCAAAACTTTTTATCTGAGTGGAAAGAGTTAAGCGGTCTCTGTCAGGTGACTTCACATTGTTGTATAGCGCAACGAAGCACCGAATGAATCAATGGTCGTAGACTTATGAAAAAGTTTTTAGAGACGGGTTCAACAGTCGACCTTAAAATTTCTGGACATATTAAAGCAATTGGTTTGACGGAATCTCAAGGTTATTGCTTTTAAGTCTGTCTAAAGTGGCTTCTTAGTGCGCAACTATAAGGAGCTTTGGATTTTTTGTTTCCATAACAAGTTTTATAACACTTAGTTGAATAATGTATTGAGCCGTTCATCCCCAGGTTAAGTTTTATGCTTCTTAGCTCTAATTTTGCCCGGTAAAATAAGACATTCTTTGATTCTGACTTTTAAACTATCGACATTCTTACATTTCAAGTAACAGGCTATCCTAGTGCAATCATCCAGCAATCAGTGTGAAACAGCAAAGTTTTAACGATGTAAATCGTATTTCATGAATAAAAATTTTAGTGATCTTTAGCTTACAACGTTATAACGTTGATTTTTTTTAAACTCGACTTAAAATTGGTTTATTATAGAATTAAATCTTAGTGTATGACAAGTGAGTTTTCTTTGAAAAGTAATTTTACTAATGGCGAACTCCACTATAACTCACAAAAGAATTTACAATCTTTATTGACCGCGTTTTAACTAAAACTATTCAAAATAAAATTTTAAGTAAATATTTATAAGCATCATGTATAAAATAAACGGGTTATCGAAGAACCTAACAGAACGTAAAGAGCTAACGCTTAGACAGTTGGACGGATTTCCCATTAAAATTTAGAATAAAAAATCAATAGACTTCTCCCTTGGACCAAAATGAACATTTACTAAGTTTCAAGTCTCTAAAAACTTTTTATAGATGATCAAACCTTTGGAGGGACAGATAACCACGATGCGTTTTGAGGAGGACCGAAGGTTCTTAATAAAGTGAATTATATAATTCAAATTTCGATAAACGTTACATTAAAAGAGTATTATACTTTTTATTTCTTCTTATAAGGTCTAATTGATAAATTTAACCATTTTAGTGCTAGAGATAAAAAAAATCCATGTTGAGAAGTGCCGAGTTATTTTTTGTGTGACTATGCGAAACATTCCAGAAGTTTTTGGACAAAAACGCAAAGTTTTAGAAGAAAATTTTTATAAAATTTATTTTTTATCATAAAAAGTTTCTGTTTACTTCTTTTTACAGGAAAATATATTAGATATCAGAAAACATTAAGCATTATAATATTTATTTTATTATAATTTTTTTTTCATTACTTTAAGCAGCAACATTTCGACGGAAACAAAATAAAATTCAAATATGGGGTGGAAAAATTTGTATAAAAAATTTTTATTTATAAACTAAAAAAATCACTTTAAACATCAAAATTTCCGCGGAAATAAAATAAAATTCAAGTATTAGGTAAACTAATTATTATAAAAAAATGTTATTTTGAGATTTCATTACTTTCAATGATAAATAGAATTTTAAAACAACCCAAAAATCATGTGTAATAACTTAATAATTTACCGTAAACAAAATTTTTATAAATAGTTAATTTCTAGGGATTAGTTTTAGTAATATACAAGGTTTCATATAAATATGCATTTAAAATTTATTTTTTATAATTAAAAGCTTCTTTTGAATTCTTGTTAAAGGTGAATAAATTGTTCTTTGTTTGAAGGTTATTTTTGACGATGGAAGGATTGTGAAGGAAACAGGATTTTTCCGGATATTTGCCATCGTTCAGTGAAACAAGAAATCAGTAACACTACGTTTCGAGATCTGCAATCTGATCTCTTCTTCAGGTAAAGAACTAACATAATACATAATTACAAACTAGGTTAAAATAAACAAATCTTACCAAAGCGTTGTGGCACGCCTAAATAAAAAAATTAATTAATTATTAATCAGAAAATATTTACAATAAGATGTTTATATAATGTAAAGAAATAAAAAAAAAACATTTTAAACGGTGGCTTTTCAACGGTGACAAATTATAAATCCAGTTTAAGGTAAAATAACTAATATACAACAAATTTATTTTTAAAATTTAATACTTTTATGATAAAGAGCATTAAAAACACCCTAAAATCAAATGTTATAACGTAATATTGTACAATAAACACAATTATAAAAATTATTCAAGCGCTAAAGGTTTGTTTTGCTAAAAAACGCAGGGATTTGGAAAATATTTAATTGAAGTTTATTTTTTAGAATAAAAAGCTTTTTTTAATTCTTTTCAAAACTTTAGTACTTTAATGATAAAAGCCATTTAAAACAATGCACAACCATGTGTAATATAACAATAATTACTAAAACGAAACTCAAAACATAAACATAACCTTATTCTGGCAATTTTAAAAACAAACTCCACAACACTGTCTTCATGGACACTCGGAAGTGACTGCGAACACTTTTTTTATTAATTTTAATATCTAATATAGCTTGGAAACATTTTAAATTAATAAAAATGCACAATTATATGACCTCAAAAACGCTCCGCTAATCGTCTCGACACCGCGATCGCGATGCAACTAAGATAATGTTGAATTTTAGTTAGTGTTTTACGTCACATAACAGCGTTTAAAAGTCGAAATAATAGTTGAAAAGGTTAGTTTATTTAATTTATTGGAATTTTTTATGGTATTATTTGGTATGGGATAAGTTATAGAGGTACTACAAATGAAATAGAAATCGTCTCGGAGCGAGACTCTCGGCACTCAAGCGTGTTTTTAAAATCGTCTCGTAGGATCCCTGGCACTCAAAAGGTTAACATGCTTATTAATTTTAAGATCCACTGACTCTAGGAGGGCAACCTCAGTGGAATAAAAGGTTACCGATAGTATAAGAATGCTATATGTGTTGAAGTGAATAATTATACTAGTATAATTAATTTAAATCAATCATAAATATTGACAAGCTACTTCAGGACTGCTTTCTTTATACGTACAATAAACACCCCTACCTCCCCTACCTCAGTACAGACAGACAATGGGGCGAGATTGTTGGTGAAGTAAAGGAAAATGATTGCTTATTGTTACCTGAAGTTTACAGCTGCGAGCTCATTAGCTCTTTGTGTACTTAGGTTAGGTCAAGAATTTTGACAACCCTCCTTCCAACTCAGGACTTTTACTAAGTAATAGACCCTTACTAATTGCTCTTTGTCTTTTTTTCAGTTCTATTTCACTCAAGGCTGTCCTAAAGTTGTTATACAACTGTGTATTCACTCAAGCACAACTATATTAAGTACATCAGTATAATTCATTTATTTTTACTACTTATTTTTTATTTAGTGGAAACTTTGTTTATAGAGACGAATAATAATTAAAGTCTGCCTGATCTATGGCAACAATTAACACGCTAGACAAACTCCCAACGTACCAAGACAGACTCAAAGGCGACAACAACCGGCGCCGGGTATACATAAATCATACTAGCCAAACGCCTGCCAAACTGGCGATGCAGTAAAAACACAAAGTTCAAAGGCTACTTAGTCTCTAAAACGTATCTACTTGTGTTAATTTTTTTTTTAATTATGGCCAAATTTATTATAAAGAATTAATTTAATTCATTTATATTGAAATTAATATTAGAATTAATAAAAAATTAATTAATATTTATATAGAATTAATTTAAAATGAAATTATTTAATTTATTAAATAAACTCGTATTAACATCTTTAGTGCTGCTTATCACTATCCATATCTACATATACCAACAAATACATCTTGACTAAAAGGGATTATATTCCACACTTCCATACACAAGTTAATTTAATTTTATATCTCCTCAAAAGCTCACCACCATCTTATATTGAATAAAGTTGAACCAATCGGTGATCATTATGAAGATTCAGTTATCAATATTAATGTCTGCTTTTGACAAATCTTAACATTCTTCTTTTTCTGTTCTTGTTAATTTTTAAAGAACCTTAAAATAAAAGATTAGAACTCCTGTGATAAGGCAAGGTGATATTCACCACTGATTGATTGATGATCAACTAATCAGAATTATCCTTCGCTCCCCTCCACTCTTCTTTATAGTAGGATGTGTATTACTCGTAATATTATATTATTGTAGATGTCTTGGTCTTAATATTTAAGCAACTATAAATAAAACACATACAAATTAATACATATGTAATATATAAATACACATGCATTTTTAAGCCTGTTTTGAGAGTTACTTTTTGTACCTATTATTTTCATTTTTTCATAAAGTATAGTAATGGATTATAATTCATCTAACTACATTCAAGTAAAAAAGTATTATTACCCTGTATCGTCTTTCCTTAAGTTTATATATAGTCCAAAAGATTTCTATACATGGATTCATTTGGGAAGTTTTACGGTTTTGTTTTATATTAATAAAGGAGATTTCTAAGTATATTGACTAAGTTTCGTTTCCATAAAAAAAACTTGCGTGCAATGCACTTATGTGAAAATTGTGAATCCCAATGAACTATATTGCAAATATATACATTTGTATACTCATTTTGCTGATTTAGTTATTGTTAAATAAAATTTGTTTATTTTAGTTGAATACTTGAAATAATATTTTAATTCAGACTGCGTTATAGAGTTACAGTTTAACTTCTGGTGATTAATTGATCTAAACATGTAAATTGAATTAATGTACATAATGCAGTTATGATATTCAGCAAATAAAAAAAATATTTACTTATTAGTTGTACCTTCATTTTGATTTTGAAATATTCTGCAAAAAGTAGTTTCTTCAGTATTGAAGGATTTGTGCATTTCGTGATTAAATTAATTTCTCAATGCGCTTACCACATCAATCAAGTAGCAAGGCTGCTGTGATTATAAGCCAAAATAAGAACGGGATCTGCTCGTGGAACGTTTTTGTCAGGAAAGCACGTTTCTCATTTAGTTTAAGCATCTTAGTTACAATTTCACAAGAAATCTTGGTGTTTGTTTTATTTATTAAGAAGATAGAAAAAATTAAAATGCTAAAATATTCAGTATATATTTTGTAAGGAAAATACTTGATTACAAAGTCATAAATAAAATGTATTTATTAATTTAATTTAATTATTCTACTATTACAAAACATAATAATACTAAATTTGAATTAACATACTAGTAATTGGTATTTTTATAATTAGAGCCATTTTAATAAATCAATAATTAATTAATATTATAAAACAAAGTATAAAACTAAATTTTAACCTAAATACATGAAATATTCAGTTTTAACTTTATCAAATCATACAAAATTATTTATTTTTATATAACGACTTTTATATTATTAAACAGTCTTTAAATTCAGGTGTATTGGAAAATGGGAGATAAAAGAAAAGAGGTTATCGGCAAAGTGGAGTGTTTTTAGTTTGAGGTGTTTATTGGACAAGTGAATTTGCAGTAAATCCCGCCTTGCAGTAAAGTGGAGTAACAGTTCATGTTCACCGACACTTGAGGGTTTTTATGTTCGAGAGATCCTCTTCAATCGTTGTTAAAATGGAGAAGTCTAACTCAACCAATTTGTTTTTACACCTAGTGTGTCTTTGATAGCTTGTTTTACTAACTAGTATTTTGTTTGACTGCGGCTCTCTAACCGAGAGGTCACGGGTTCAATTCCTGACTGAGGCTAATCAGAAGTTTATATGCGTTTGGACCGCAATAACGTTTAGCAAGACTCATATATAAAAACATCTTGAGATGTTTCAGCTTTACTGTAGAAAGCCATTTCCACTCAAGAGATGTTAAATCGAAGTGTAAGTAATATATATCTTTTATACAAGCGAGTTTAAAGGTGTGGAGCTGTATCAGTCAATATACTCAAATGCTGGATGTGGGCATCTCAAAACATTAACAAAAAACTTGGGCCCGTTTGAATCTTGAGGTGTAAGCCCAATTATTTAACAGACGTTAAACCAAAACTGCAAATAATATATATCCACAAATACAGGTGAGTTCGAGAGACAGAGCTGTATTATGATTGGCTAAAGTTTACCCAATCAACAATAAGTACAAACAATCAGCGATAAGTATTGGTTCTTCTTTATCGCTGTCAGAAAGATTTGTGATGATTGGAAACTATTTCCTTTCTTAAAGTGTATTTCTCTCTTAATTCTTTTTAAAGCTTCTCTTATTATAGTCGGATAGTAATGTGGAATTTTAACCAGTTTTTTCTGTTATCGAATTCTATTTCATGTTTTGATTTCAAACAATTTTTGCCATAATAGATTTTTCCGAGGGTCTAATGAGCACGTGAATGAATTTAGCTAAATACAGGTGTATACAATTTAATTGCGTCTTTTTATGGTCTAAAGCAGTTTTATCCAACCGACTTGAAAACAGTTATGTTATTACGTCTTTTAAATTCCTTCTATATTTTATCAGTCTGTTTTTGTATGTAAAGAAGATGTGCTGGTTTTAGACCCTTTTAACTTAAATTTAAAGAAACAAGGTAATGACACATCTAAATTAAATAATAAATGTTTGCAAATTGCACGCCTTAGATGAATGGAACTCAAATTTAGGTACTCAAGTTTAATGATTTCAGACGGAAACACATTACGCTCGAGGCAATATTTTAAGTTATTAACGTACGTAATAGGTAAAGGTAACTTGATTGCTTGAGTCAACTAAAGAAATAACATACTTTCCTGTAAATATTTAAGGGTAGTACAATAAAATTACTCTACTGCTTCACTACCCTCATTTCAGACTCCCCAGTACTCAAGATACGGGAACAATAAGTGAGGAAAGTTCTGCCCAAGAGGGTTGTATTCTTTTATTGGCAACAGTTTAGTGCTCTTTCTTAGTCCTTTGGTTTCATCGTATGTTGCTTTAAATCATGACTTTATCAGCAAGCGGGACACGTCTGCACACTTCGTGGTCTATTGCTGCTCGCTACGCTTGTCTTTATCCTCTCACACACTACCGATAGAACAGTAAACACGAATGAAGTGTTAGAAATATTACAAAAATTAAAGCACACGTTTTGTACTAAAATAGGTATTGTAACATACTTTTTGAAGATTTATAGACACGTTATACTTATCCGAGATGTCATTAACCCCATCAAAAATACCTTAAGTTATTTAAAAATGCAACACCGGGAAATATGTAGATCAACTGAAATAAGCTTTTTTGTTCTCTTAGGACAAGAAGCTTATAAATTGCACCTATAAGGACGTTTGCGCTGCTTCCGGAGTGTAAGTATAACCGGAATGGTAAGGTAGGGTGTACGGGCCGCCTCCTATCAAGGTCCATGAGGGAAAATTTAGAGCACTAATCTCAAGTCATGTCCCCAAAAGAAGGGGATGCCAGCTCTGAACCAGCCTCTCAATTCAAAGCCGGCATGGGGTGGCGAAACCGAGGCTAGCAAGAACCTCTGAGGTGAGAGAACGAACCCCACCAACACCGTCAGTAGACTAGACCTACTGAATTGCCCTTCCACCCCAGAATTCTGTGCAGTTGATTAAAGGATTATTTTTACTGTGTCCCAGACTATGGGATTTAATTTACTAGTTCGTTGCAACTGCAAATAGGTATATTATGTATACAAATGAATGTAATGTTTAAATTAAAACTTTTTATAAGTAGCTATTATGGCTGCTGGTATTTGTAACCTTTACCTAGAGCAACAATTTTATCATTCATATCTGTTACAATAATGATGCATTATATAATGATAACAACGTACTCTTCCAGTCTAAAAACATTTTGGAATTAATTTAAACAACAACATGACCTTTTTTACGACAAAATTTAGACCAGCAGTAAAAAATCATTTGATATTTATGAGTTTTAAGTTCTTTCAAAGGCATATTCTTACGTTGTATTTCAAAATTTGAACGAGGTCGAGTCACAGTACAATTGTGTAAGTTTGGCTCTATCATAGGAATCATAGAATTATCACAGATTATGCCAAACAACAGATACGGTACATAGAGTTTCTCTCAGAACAGAAGTTTTGTGTTGTCGAAATTTAATATCGTTCTGACACGATGCGACAATATTTCACAAGTCACTGTATTTTTCAGCACTCTGATATAAAGCAACCCTTCTGCTCTACTTGTGATGGCAGGTTGTTATGTGTCACTATCATATTTCATTTCTCGTACCGAATGTCTCAAATAAATCCAGATGGCCTGAAGTATTGAATTTCCATAGTTTATACGGAAAATATAAACTCTGTTTACAGTTTTTTTTATTAAAGTTGATCCTTTGATGTTATGCTGAAAGAGGCATTATTTTTTATTTATACCTGTTTTAATACTATATTGCAGTTCTACTTGACTGAAGGAACTGGAACTTGATTTATAATAAATAAGTAGCTTCTTTATTTTATACATAAATTACAGGTTCAACATTAGGGCCACATGGCTCTTTATTACATTTACCTCAAAAATATAAAATACTAAACACGATGCTATAGGCAAAAAATAATGAAACATGGCTATTATTTTTAAGTACTCGAAGCATTGAAATAATAACAATACTTAGATTTACTCGGCATTGATAAGCAATGGTGATAAGTAATCTACAGCATTGTCCACCATAAAAAATAAAATTGTTCATGTTTTTCTGATGGTTGCTAACACAAAAACTGAATCCACTGATTACGGATGGTGATATTAGCACTAAAAATAGCTTAACAAATTCATACTATGATTGTTTAATGTAAAGTGGCATTTAAATATTATTTAAACCTCACGAAATTCGGTAGGACATACCAAGACGACGTCATACAAACGTTTGTGAGTTCCTGAGAATATTTCATTGACATCAAACAACGACACTAATTTTAAAATAATTTCTTACCTAAAGTATACATTATCACAAATGCACTATTCAATGCCAACCTTTGTATTATTGTTATTGACTTCAATCAAATTATCGATGGTTTCATGGTTTATTCTCACTTTACTTGAAAGTTACAAATTTAATGGAGGAAATTTTAAAACTAGAAAAGTTCAACATTACTCCACTACGGGAAAGGACGTAGCACCTTATAAAATATAAATAAAAAATTGTGTAAAATGGAAACCGAAGTTTATATTGCAATGGAGCTTAATTTTATGCCAAACTTGTCATTGCTGATAAGAATGATAAAATCACTTCTGTTCCTGACGTATTATACAACATAACAATAACATAATATAAGATAACAAGCTGTTTTATACGAATAGCTTATCATAAGAAAGCAATATCTTGCCGAAAGCAACATCAACTATCAAATTTTTTCACTCTTCCCTCGTTAATGAATTATTAAAATATTTTCTTTTCCTCTGGAAAATTCACTTCTCGGCTGCGAGATAAACGCGTGTGTGCTTCTGCTACTTGAGTACCTCACAAATCAGCCTTAAGAATACAATCAAGTAAATTATAAAGTTATAAAGTGAAAACTTGGTTGATATCAAGAGTAATAATTATAGATGTATCTTAATAACCATTTATTCAAACGTTTATAGAAAAACAGGCTAGAAGATATGGCCGAGTATAACAATTCATGGGTAGAGAATTGCAGAGACAAAAAGCTTTAACGAGTGGCCATTAAGAGCTGGGAGACGACAGTAAAACTTTACGTCCAGGTCTTGAATAATTATATTGCTCATCTCTATTATTGTTCCTTCAGAATACAATTTTGTCAAAAAAACCGACATGCCTGTAAAAATAGAATAAATGATGACAGAATAAGCCAAATATTCATCCATGTTAAGGATAGTTGTAAATCACATTCGTTGAATTGAATTGTACTGTAAAATTTTTCATTTATACGTCATTTAAAGTAACGTGAATAGTCTAACGTGTTCTGTAAATGTCCTCTTAATTAGTACTGTCAGAAAAATTAGAACATTTACAAAGTAATCACACATACAAAATACTACAAAGAAACTAATTCACCAATTGATATATAATCCCTAAGGATTATTTCAACTAATTGTTAAATTCATTTGTTGGTACATAAAAACTTAAATTTTGCAAAAGTATTAATGACCTTATTTAATTTATACTTTTTCGTTTAGGAAACTAAAGCGTGGAGGTTTTTCGTGTCGTATTGAGAGTTTTGAAGGAAATCTCGGGTACATTTGAAAGAAAGTGCTGGATAAAGCGTATGTATTTACTGAAAATCGAGGGCCATTTGCGTAGATTGAATATTTTTTTAATATTATTTTCTGTTATAAATAGTACTGAAAACAAAACAAAACCCCAAAATGACTACAAGACTTGTAGCTGGATTGATAATATTGTATTTCTAAAGCAAAAATTAAGTAATTCACACCTATGCTTAAAAAACTAGCTAAACTAATAAAAAAAATAATTTTGTTCTACAAAACTATCTCTGTTCTGATCCTGCCTTTGTTTTCCACATTAGAATTGTTTTGGGAGCAAGTGGTCTTCTTATCAGAACTCAAGTAACGGTGATGGGTAGATATGTTATACCCAGAGGGGTAAGAGAAATTATCTTGCACTTGAGGTTGATATTGTGAGGGTTGAAAGTTGAAAGATAAGTTGAAAATGGTTGTGTCCCTATCAGTGAACAGGACAGTCTACGTACAACCACTATCAGTTGAAAAATGCCTTGATCTTCTTCTGCATAAATAAGGAGATTTGCAATCCTGTGAAGATTGGTAGGTGATAATAAAAGTGGAAGTGTATTTTTGACCCTGATCCCACTTAAAAGTAATACAAAAATTTCAAAAATATATCAATAAGTTTCTAAAATTATAATCTAACATTAGTGTAAAAAAAACCTTACAGTTCCTCCCCCTAGTCCAGTTCGTGCGGCACGTACGTGTACAGTGCAGCTGTTTAGTAAAACTTTGTTAAATTCTGCGATTTATCTCATGCCTATCACTCATTATGTACAAGTATATACTTGGTATGTTTTAAGAATAATTTTTTGTCTTGTTATTTACAATAATGATCGATGTGGTTTATATGTATTTGTATACCTGACAGCTTCTAGTAAATGACTATCCTTTCACACAGATGAGGATATTGGCATAGTTTACAAAGAGTTCTAGGTATCTAGTCCTATAAAAGGAGATTAAAAGTATATTTATTTGTTGAGCTGTATTAATTACATTTCGTGGGAAAAAACCCTTCGATAACTTCCCCTCGAAAAAAAAATTATTGGTTAAATAAATTTGAGAACTGACTAGTAAAACAAACTGAAAGAACGACTAACCAAAATATTCCTCACGAATTTTTATTTTATCGGTTAAGAACGGCATTTAATGACGCTGTGGGGAAAGTCGCATAGCCGCATCTACCACTTTCTCCAAAAAATAGCGCTTTTTTCATTTAAAAATTTTGTATGCTATTTGTAACAGTAAAAACTATAACCTTGCTCGTTAAAAAATAAATAAAAATTTACGACACCGATAACTGTAAACATTTACAAACAACAAACTGATTGACTTATAGCGAGTTTATAAAATCAGCAGTAAACGAAAAAAAGTATAAATCAAGGTTTTAAAGAATTTACAGCCTAATGGTATAAACACCAGATGCTACATCAATCCACATTCTACAAATGTACGAATGTTTCTCCCTCAACTGGGGCTGGCGTGGCCCTGGAGGGCTTTTTGTCTGATGTAATACGGATTGAACCTTTACAATAAGTCTCTCCATATCTACTGAATCACGTATTTATACGGTGCTTGTTAAACATTCGATTTAGATTTGTTGGCCCAGATATTAAATATAAAGAATTTAATATATATAAATAGCAGCAGCGAAATTCATATAAATTATTCTATTCTAGATATTACTGCTTGAAAAAATATTTAGAATATGCGTATGAAATGTATATATTTACTGTGGCTAAAGGATAAAAATGAGGGATGCCCAGTGAACCCATGAATATAGGAAAAGAAACCACAATGCAAATGACACTAAATATAGATTATATAACACAGAATCTTCGAGGACATATCGCATCACTGAGGAAGCATATTATTCAGTAGTAAATTGCGTGGGAAGCCACGTATATGCTCTTGTTGCATTTTAAAATTTTATTTACATAGCTGATGGTTGCTTTGAAAGTTTAAAAGTGTATGGTGAGAAAATATTAACATTTATAATATTTTACCAATTTGATACCCTCCTATTTCGACCTCACAAAACATATTCTAGTACGATTTCTTTCTGAGAAGAAATTTATCTATCAATTTCATAAAAAACAGATTGCAGAATTTGTGCAATGCGAAGTGGCTCTTGGAACTCCGGTATAATATCCATTTCAGCTCGAAGCAATTAATATTTTCCGACAATAAATGCAATGGCAGTGCCAAAAGGCAACAGGAACGAAATGGAACACTTAAAATCGAGTTATTTTAAAAGGCCTCGGGTTCACGACACGTTGACCTCGTTAATATTGTTGCATTGGCCGCGATACAAGTATACGCTCGTATTTTCTGTACGGTTGTTGTAACATTTGTTACTACACTGAAGGTAGATTAGTTCAAACTATCCAAAAAGGTTGTGATAAGAGTAGCGGTCGATGTTAGAATAATGGATCTATTGGTAGAACCCTCAAACAGATCATACATTTTCTAGTATAATTATTTTAGTATTGCTGAAATGAAAAAATCAGCAGCTGTAGAGAGAACAGGATATGCAAAACATTGTAGCTTTTTACACACAACGTATATAAACCTCTTAGTGAAGCATCTAGGATCTGGACGCTGTTACAAGCTTGACTCTTTGAATCTGGGTCATGATCGTCTTAAGAGATGCAAAACAGTTCAAAAACAAACTCTTCCAACATAGTTTCAACATCAGAGAAATTAGACTGCAGAATATATACACTATCCAGGTGAAAATATATTCTCATTGTCTCTTCTTGAATTAGAGCTCAATTGTACACCCGATTATACAATGAATGTTATAGGTACTTTCTCTTAAAAATATATAACCAGCTACTAGAGGTGATCACAAAAATAAAACCATGATAATGTTGTGCAAAGAATTTTATCTACCATAATAATTAACTGTAAGACTGTCATAGTTAAAGATGAGACATATATATTCAGGTCAACATAAACCATGCACCCACATATAATATGGTATGCCTATGTTAATGAATATTTCATGTTCTTTGGAAGATTGCAACCATCATTGTAGTGAAATGCGTCAATGTACTGTTACAATTCTGCGTGGAATTTAGTAGCTGATATGGTTTCCAGTTTAAACCTCCTACCATTTTTTTTATTATCTTGGGCTATACATTGACTGATGGCATCTAATCATCAGGTCCAATGGTTTGACAATAGCCAACGGTACAAGTTTCAAGTTAGACATGTAAAGAGGGTGTCACTCCAAAATAATCTGAACAATTTTGCTGAATTCCCTGATTTGGTGATAACAAGCTTGGAATTCGTGTCACAGCAGTCCTTGATAATAATTTACAATGGCACATTCCATGTGCAACTCAAAAAATATCAGAGGAAAAAGAATTTTTTTTCTTGAATTCAGGATTTGTAGCTATGCTTAATCCTTCTTTAACGAAAATTCTCAGTACAGTTTGGCATTTTCCTACCTATCTGAGTGGTCCATACATAATAGTACGCTATAAACTAATTATCTCCTACGATTAGTAATAATGAGCAGTTAAAGATTATAAAATTCAAACCTTAGTCGTTGTTACACTATAAGAATAAAAGCATGTTTTAATTACAACAGAAAACTTCAGTAATAAATATTGACATTAGTCTTGTATCAATTACAATAACTCTGTGTTCTAAAACACAAATATTTCAATACATGTTTCTCCAACAGTCTGATGCAGTGGTGCTGTAGATAACAACAATGTTTGTAATAACAATTGCGAATCGATGTTCCTGTTACAATATTTTTAAACAAAGGTTAAATTTTATTTTATTGATGTAATATCTGTTTTAATCTCACTTCAGCAAACAGAGTAGAATTTGTTGTTGAGTAGAACTCGTTTTAAACCACGTTGACCTCTTTCATGAGCTGAATCGTTAACCATTGAATATATTCGGCTTTGTTAATGCTATTAAAATAGTTTTAATACGTTCCCAACACGGTCTTATGTTGAAGGAAATAGCATAATGCATCATAATAGCATATTTAGCATCATAATAGCAAAATACATTTAATACACGTGTTTTAAGTTTTAAATGAAACTTGCAAACATTAAGAATGACGGTATCCATGGCAAAATTATATTATATGTGCAATAATGACCTTTAAATTAAATGACAATATATACATTTAAAAACTTATATAATTCAATATATAGATAGCCAACACAAAATGTTTGAAAACTAAATTTATAAAACTACTAGTATAGTTACTAATATCTTGTGTATTTTTACATGAAGAGAATTTCAAAATATGTAAACGTGCCTTTCACAATTAAATTGTTTAATAATTAATATAAAAAACAACGAATGCATCATCAATTTTATATATTTGCTAGTAACAGATTTTCATAAAGTATCTTCCTCCCAATTATGTTTAAAAGTTATTTCTCATCAAACCAGTTGAAAAATAATTACATAAAAGTAACATATACTCATTTTAGTTTTATTGATGAGGTTAACAAGCAATACCTTTACAAGATAACAATTAGATAACAAGGGTTACTTGATAAATACAAATAAATTAATTTTAACCAAGAATTTGTTGGAAAATTAAGAGTGTAATGCTAATAAATAAATGATGTAACCAAGGAAAACCCTGTATTCATATTTTAATTAGTTTTTCGAATAAAAATGACTATCCTTATTAGAAAACCCAGGACCTTGCCAGGATAACAAGGTTATTAGATTCGACGTCTGCCAGACTGAGAAGCTACTGGGAAGGAATGACGATATATCTCGTATCTCTCCTCACAACAAACTAGGTTACTTCGGCTATTGAAGCACTTGTCTGTTTTTGCAGTATAGATAGACAAACAGTATAGAACACGTAGGATGATATTGCTATCACCATCACATAAATCCTTCTGAAGACTACTTTTAAGATTAGCTGTGATATGTTTGAGATATTTACTACATGAAAAATCATTCTGCCGCCTTACTCCTAAAATGGGCGATTATTTTAATGTTTACACAAGGTTTTTGTATACCATAAATATAATAACAGAATTTAGAGTATCTTATCAAAGTGTGATATCACATAAAACTGTTATCCCACAAAATTGTGGACGGACTTTGAATATAATATATTTTTGATAATAATCAGGAGTATGGACGGTATGTAAAAAAAAATTAAATTTCATTAAAAATAATGTGTAGTTAAATCATAAAGTGTATAATTTTAAACATTTAAATAGTATAGAAAATGAGAAAAAGGAAGTAATTATCATATTCTGAATTATATTGTAGCATATTCGGAGTGAATTGTATGTCCAAGAAAATAATTTAAAGTATTTTATCAAATCTGGTGTAATAGTTTAAAAATGAAATCATTTGGGCATATTATTTCATTTATAAAATGTATAGTGTTAATTTGTTTACAGTTTTACTGCTATATCATTTGACATTGTATAATTATCAAGTTAAATTAACAGACAAATCTATCCTCACTAGGAATATAAAATTGTGTGTTAACTAAAGGAAACAGGGTATTTCTGGAAATTTGCCATCGCCTATTTATGCAATAAACCAGTAAGACTACGTTTCGAGATCTGCTATCTCATCTCTTCCTCAGGTGAATAAATAACCTCACACATAACTACTAACTTAAAATAAACAACTCATATCAGCCCGTCGTGGCACGCATAAATCAGGAATAACAATCACAATTTCATACCTTAAACTATGAGTTGGCGTACGAGCCGCTTGTAGCGCTAGCGTCACAGTGCTGAACCACAGTCGCAGGGGGGGGGGGTGTCCAGCCCTATTGTCTGCTGGAATTTCCTGAATTTTAAGTAATTTGTTTCTTGTTATTTCTATTTATATTTTATTCTTATTTATATATAAACACACACACACACACACACACACACACACACACACACACACACACACACACACACACACACACACACACACATATATATATATATATATATATATATATATATATATATATTTATATATTTATATTTATTTGATAATTCGTATATTTAAATTTCTTATTAGTTGGTCATTGTTATTTTATTTTCTATTATATTTAAATTTAATATTGAATAATATAGGTAATATTGGCTGGTTCATAGTTGTACTATGTTATTTGTAATTGCTCATTACAATTTTAAAAAGATAAAATTAAGAACATTTGTGAATTATGTTAGTTGTATAGAAGAGTAGCTACATCGCATAAATCACATGCCAACTTATTGTTTCTTAAGTATGTTTTAGTATAAAAATTACTCCGCGCGAGTTCAACAGAACTCATGGAATATGTATGTCTTTCTATATTATAAGAAAATAAACGTTTTTGAACTTGAACTTGAACTTGAACAGAACTAACACTAACAAGCTGCGCGACTGTATGTATTAGGCTGTGGTCGTGGGTTTTTGATCAGCGAGTTCAGACTCATTCTGTGCAGTATTCTTTAGCTCTGTTTTAATAGTTAGTTTTAGAGTTGATTTGTCAAGCAAAATTGAGGTTGTGACTATTGACTATTGACTATGTTCTTATGTGTGTCAATATCACTTTGGTATAGTTTATTTTTTTATTTTTTTTTTTTTATTATAACCTAGTTTGTAGTTATGAGTCAGGCTGTTTATTTACCTGACGAAGTGATGAGGTAGCAGATCTCGAAAAGTAGTGATACTGATTATTTATATCACTGAACGATGGCAAATGCCGGAAAGAAATCCTGTTTCCTTCACAATACTTCCATTGTAAAAACAAACTTTCAACAAAGAATTAGTAAACTATTGCTGTTTTAATTTTAATTTTGATATTAAATGTATTAGTGACTATTTAGAAAAAAGATTACCGTAAAAACTGTGATTTATAGCTAAGAATGAATCGTTCGCTCTATACGTTTTGCTCAGTGTTTAATAAAGAATTATGTTGAGTTTTACGTATAAGAAAACCTCGTAAGAGGGAAAACTATTACAGTTACATATACTAGAACGATCCAGAAAAAGCTATATTTATTTCTTTTCCTGATATACTGCCAGTTTCGATATTATGAAAATAGCATAAATAAACTAGTAATAAATAACATGAAATCTGAGTTATGGTGTAAGAAGAGTGGGTCGTATCTTGTTTACCTCGTTTTAAGTTGTTCTACATTCCACTATACAGATAATACGTTAGTATTTTTTACTGTCTGTAAAGCGTACAGCCAGAGTGTTGTAGTTGCCGGTGTATGAACTGGGTCATAAGTTCTGATAATATAGAGGTCTTGGTAGAATTTAGAGGATTAATAACATCGGAAATAACTTATTCCTCACGCATTTTTACCTTATTGGACTTTCAATAGACTTTGGATGCTTATTACATGCATATACAGGGTGTATATTATGTCTGGAAACACCCAAATATATCCTTTAATAATTTAAATATAAATTTGAAACCTCTTACAATCGTGATAGAGATTGGGCATCTACTTTTTGGAACACAATGTTTTTGTTATGTCACACCAACGGGGGGGACGTCCTGCCGAGGGTATCGTGAATATTCTTAATGGAAGCCTATACCTTGTGATACATAATTTTAAAGGTAATAGCTTACTGAATTGAATGCCACAAACCGCATCTCAAAGGAATTATTTTATCAGAAAATAGAGCATTTTTTAGTATTGAAAATTTACTGATGTTCAACAATGTAATTTTAACATGGTCCTTGCCATAAAATGTGTTACACTAATTTTTTAGCATTTTTTAAAATGTTCAATTAAAATAAAATAAACAATTTATTTTTAAGCTGGTTTCATTAGTACAAATTTACCAGTTTTTTATTACAATGAATAAAACTTATGAGTCACTTTCTCTGATTACTTATGAATCTGTACTTGGTGTTTTCCAGTCAGCAGGAAGGTTTAAAGAGACAAAGGTCACTAGCCTATGAGAAACATTATTGTGTTATTAATCATCTGGTCTTACAGGTTTCAGTTTGTTGAGCATGGAGCTTTCACTAGACAGGTCTAAGCTTGGGAATTACAAATGGACAAAGGTCATATCATTCCTGTCGTCGAGTTAATCAGTGTCTCTGAAGCATTGCTGTCAACAAGTTATCTAATTACAGTAGTTCAGTTTTTATTTGGCATTTTAATGGAATTGTCTGAAAGAGAACGAATTACTCTGTTGATGATGCGAGAATATGGCGATCGTCAAAGATCTTATCGGGAAGTTTGTAATTTGTTTAATGACACTTTCCCAGAAAGGAATCCCATAAGTGTTTCAACAATATCAAAAACTATTGAGCGTTTTGAAATGACAGGGAGTGTACGTAATCGGCCAAAGTCGGGTAGGATACAATCTGCAACAGATGAAGAACATGCACTAGATGTTTTGCAAACATTTATTGAAGACCCACATACATCGCTCAGAAAAGCTGCACAGCAACATGATATGCAACCCTATGTCTGTGAGTAAGATTTTGAAAATTAATAAATACAAACCATTTAAAGTTCATTTAGTCTAACAGTTAAGTGAGGATGATTACGACAGAAGAGTTGAGTTTTGTGAACTTGTGATGCGCAAATGTGATGACAATAGAGATTTTCTGACCAACATACTATTTTCTGATGAGGCAACTTTTTTCCTAAATGGCAATGTTAACAGGCACAATTGCCGTTACTGGGCTAGTGAAAAACCCACATTGGATTACTGAGTCCCATTCACAGCAACCACAAAAACTGAACGTATGGTGTGGAATTTTAGGTAACAAAATTGTTGGACCCTTTTTCATCAAATGGAAATTTAAATGCCGAACTTTACTACAATATGCTCCAAAATGAAATAATCCCAGCTATTCAAATTGCATCAGGAGAATACTTTGATAATGTATGGTTTCAGCAGGATGGTGCTCCACCCCATTATGGGGAGACAGGTAAGAGAGTATTTGGATTTAAGGTTTCCTCATAAATGGATTGGCCGAAGAGGAGAAATCGAATGGCCTCCAAGATCTCCGGATTTGTCACCAATCGATTATTTCCTATGGGGTCATTTAAAATCCAATGTTTATAGAAGAAAGCCTCATAATTTGGAAGACCTAAGAAACAGGATTATAGAGGAGATTGCTTTGATAACTGAAGAAATGTTATGCAACTCTGTCGAATCTCATTTTACACAAGATTGGCTCATTGTCAAACCGTAGAAGGAACACAGTTCGAACAATTGCTTTGACACCAAATGCAAGTAAAACGTTTGTTGTAAAACTATTCTAACAGCATACTTTATTTTTTATTTGTAATAAGAAATCAATAACATAAGTATTTCCATAATTGTACTGTAATAAAAACTGGCAAATTTGTGCTAATAGAACCAGCTTAAAATGAAATTTTTGTTTTATTTAATTGAACATTTAAAAAAAATGCTAAAAAATTAGTGTAACACATTTTGTGGCAAGAACCATGTTAAAAATTACATTGTTGAACATCAGTAAATTTTCAATACTAAAAATGCTCTATTTTCTGATAGAATAATTCCCTTGAGATGCGGTTTTTGGCATTCAATTCAGTAAGCTATTACCTTTAAAATTATGTATCACAAGGTATAGGCTTCCATTAAGAATATTCACGATACCCTCGGCAGGACGTCCCCCGTTGGTGTGACATAACAAAACATTGTTCCCAAAAAGTAGATGCCCAATCTCTATCACGATTTTAAGAGGTTTTCAAATTTATATTTTAAATTATTAAAGGATATATTTTGGGTGTTTCCAGACATAATATACACCCTGTAATAATAAGACTGCATATAACCGAGGTTTACAAATTATATTATGTGAATATAAAGATAAACATTAGTAAAGTTTTAGTTAATTTCCACTCCGAAGCTTAAAACAATTAAAAGCATGTAATTATTTTCCAATGTTGCGTCAAGAAATTTAAACAGCGTAGTCTGTTACAAACAAAAGATCGATACTAAATTATTGGCTGCGTGTTAGCAAAATCTATTACTAGAAGGGCTGGAAAAATGTTTTGTATTTATCTGTATGTATCTCCGTACGATATGTTGTAAAAGAACTGACCCAAGAATTGAAATTGCCATGAAACCTATATTAGGAACAACGAGTTCGATGATGGAGCATTTCACTCCGTAATGTTTGGCTGAGCGTTAGCGAACATTTTTATATTTTTCTTATATATAACTATGATGCCAACGAGAAATTATATAGAAACTATTATTTAAACAGATTTTAGTACTGTACAATCACGTTTTAACACGTGGTATTTGGTAAAGTAGTTACACTTTCCTTTCTGGTCCTTCGATATTCCGTTGTGTGAATTTATTTGATTTTAGACGAGATAGATTCCGATGATGGTGAACGACCCTCCATAGGATTTGGCCGAACGTTATCAAAGTATATAACTCTGCAGAGTAATATCTTTAGAATTAATGCTCACCTATATGTTTCAAATTTTGATTACGTTGCTTACGTTTTACTATGGTTTTGTCTTCCTGTCTCTTTATGTGTCTGTCTTTCACTGGATATCTCAAGATCGAATTGAAATATGGAGTTAAGTTTTCCATGCAATATAATTTTTATCTTCTACAGCAATTAAATGACTAACGTTGTTCAAATATTTTTGTGGAATTTGTATGTACATCTCTCTGCCTATTTTCACAATATTTATAAAAGGAACAAAACTTTAAACGTGTTAATTTCTGTATAAGAAGCATCAAATTCGAAATATTTATGCCATTTCCATGGAATTTGGCAGAGTATAGCAAAAATGTTTATGTAGTTAAAAAACTCTAATTCTAAATAAATTCTAACTAAATAAAATCAGATTAAATTTTAGTGTGTGACATATTAAAACATATATCTATAGACTTTCAATTTTTCATGCAACCTCGCCTGTTACGCAACACGGGGTTTAACTTTCAGGATTTTAATTCGGTATTAATAGACTGCTGAGTGATAATAGTTACAAAAAATGATTTATTAGAGCTTTGTTACAAACTTATTACTACAAGAATTAATAAAATATTTTCCCAGCGGAGTTAGGAACTTGTTTAGTTGGGAGCACTTCAACTTATAACTTTTAACTAGTTGCGAACTAAATATTATTTTATATTAGTTGTTTGTATTATATTAAGCGTATTCACATTATAGAAGGAAGTTAAGATTTGAAACCAGTGTGCAGGTAAATCCTTTAAGAGAGCAATAACAGGATCACCAAAACCAATCATGTAGTTAAGGCGTTTTACATTTTAATTAATATAATAATGGTAACTAATTTCTGTATATTTTTCAAAAACCTAGTTTTGCATAAACATTTATTTTTGAAGGTTTCAATTCCACCCAATATACGGCTTAGTGCTGTTTATTTTGTGTAAATGTAAGGTAACGAAATAAGTTTATAAATACTACTGTGTTTATTAGTAATATGTATCCTATTATTGGCATAAATAATGTTGTGCTTCATGAATGATGTAAATTTATATTGGTAGCAATTATTCTTATGCATAATTATTGCCAGTTCTTATTGGTTTTTTGTTGCAAGTAGACAAACATAAACTTTAGTGTTTATTTCATTTTACAATAATTATTATAAGTTCTTAAAAGCATGTTTAAAAATTATTGGACATATTGCTTACTTAAAATAACTGAATTACCATATTTTTAATTCATATTAAATAAAAAATTATATGATTAACGTCAATCGTGGTACTATAAATTAATTTCACTATTAAGGTACATGAGTATTTAGTTCATAAAAATGAAAATGAAAATTTAATCAAACTTATTTTCAATCAAGAATGAAGGAATTTCAATGTTTCACGGAAAGATTTATTGTAATTATTTGTAATTTAATGTTAATTCAAAGTGTAGAAATTCCAAAATGTATTACAAGTTATTGAATCATTCAAAAATGTTAAAAAGAAGTCAATTTTAATAAAAATGAACCCTTTAATTACTCTGAAGTGACATGTTTCTGAACGTTTGTATTGTGAAACGATTGTTCTAAAAAAGTTTCAACGTCAAAGTCGCAAGCTTCTTTGAGAAACGACTTTCAATTGTGACTTTCTTACTTTTTCCACTTCAACAACTCAGAGGCATTTCAATGACGCAGTTTATTTATAAATGCAAAATCTTATAAATTATTTATATTGTTCTAAGTGCAGGCTTGGTTTCGGTGGGGAGGAGAGGTGATACAGACCAACAAAACACATTTTGAATTAGAATTCTTTTATTTACGACCTAAATTTATTTGCATCTACAGTTTGTGTTTGATACACATTTATTTCAGTACTCGACGGTGGTTTATTTTCAAGCAAGGAATTAGGCTAAGGGTCATTGAAGCCTTTCACTTAGTATGCTGACAGAATTTATCTTTTGTCCAGCTGGGCGAAAAAAAAACCTTTCTGTACGACTGCTTCTCTGGCTGTCCTTCCATACGACATGTCGTGTACAAAATGATCTGTAGACTTGAAATTTTGTTTGCTACCTCAGGTATGCCTTTTCCACGATACGTAGTATGGAGTTTTCCTACCTATTATTATTGTCACCGATTAAATAATAACACTATTAAATAACACATTATGCTTTCCTTTCGATTATTACTAACTAATTAAAGCAACAAAACATTTATTTATTTAACCTAAAACTTGATTAAAACTATTTTATTATATTATAATAAAAGTATGATAAGTTTGTAATAGTTTATATTTTTTTAATTTTAGGTACATCTTTAACCCTCTCCATTTAGATACAGTATGCTGACGGTGTCCACGCTAAATGTTCACGAAGTCACTACATACCATACATATAAAGACCGTTACGGGACATGTAATGTTGCAGTATGGCGTTTCTCTAGGAATTCAAGCCATTACGTTAAATTATATCACATTAAATTCTCAGTTCAGTGTCAATGATGTGGTATAGTATAAACTACACAGGTCTGAATCCTAGGTAACATTTATGTCGTCACGACACCTGGGCAATATACGAGAATTTAAACTTTTTAAACTACTTTTATTTCGCAATTGTAGCATTGAACATTCAATTAATAGATTAAATATAATTTTTATGGATTTAAGACGTAGTAGTTCACATTTTCGAGATGTAAGTGAAAACGTCTAAACATTGTCACCAAAGTGGCATTGTACAGCATTTACTTAGTTTAGGGCTATACAAAGTTTCATAAAGGGGTCAGCATTTCTTCAGGCATTCACCGTGAAACCAAAACATTAATACTGCCTTTCAAGATCAGTAACCTTATCTCTTCTTCAGGTGAATAACTAATCGATCAGATAGACTAAAACTGTGATGAAATGTATCAAAGCCGAGTCCTTTAATCCAGTATTGGAATCAGCATTAAGTGACTCATCATGCCAATTTCTTGTGAGTTCGGGTTGTGGAATGTGTTTAATTAATGCATTTTTAAGCTTTTTTAGACAATACAAATTGAACTGTTTACCATAAACTTTCTAAAAAGTCTGAAATATAATTATCTTCGTCAATGAATCACCTAACACCCAACTTCATCTAAAAAGGAACAAAGATAAACGAGAACTTCCACTGAAGACTCAAAATACTTTTATCTTCATTCAAACACTGCTTTTAGCACCATTTTGTGAAGATATTTAAAAGATGTAAAAGCTTATCATTATAAACATTTTTTTACATTAAACCAAACGCAATTCAGTTGAATACAGTTTATTAATCTGACAAAGGATAAAGTACAACCATCAAAAGAAATTTCTGAAATGTACAGTTTTTTATCCTTGGCATTTATCAGCAGAATAAGCTTCTATAACAATCTATTTTGTAGAATTAAAAAAACTCTGCAAGAAACCTCAGTGACAGTGGACATTAAATGCAGTTAGGCTCATCATCGTGAGGTTCGGTTACAAATACAGAAATAATACATTTAATAATGAAAGAAAAAGATAAATGAATATTTTATTTGTGAAGGATAGTATATTTTAGAACTTAGAATAAAAGACTAAGCTTCTCAAAAATCCCGTTAAAATTCCGTAACATCGCTTTTTTAAGGTTTATTTATTGTTTTAATGATAAATTCTATAAATTCATAGACATTATTTCTTAAGCTATTTAAATGACAAAATTACGTGTCATTTGATATAGTTCTAACTAAATAATGTAAAATAGTTGCTGAATGTTTTAAAATAACAACGGTTAAATAAAACTTTTTCCGTGTCTAAAATGACAAGTTACATTAAAATCAATGACCTGTATTAATTTTGGCTTTATCTGAGAAATATGGGTCAGTTCTGATATTTGAGCAAAACTGAAAATTACAGCAAGAAAAGAAACCATTCCCAGTACCCGTAACCATTCAGTATTCTGCTACTTCGCAGATGGGATTTGATTAATCGACAATTCCTCTTGTACTCAAGCATTAGCTGATAACTGAATTATCTAAGCATTGTAATGTAGCGATCACATTAAACAATACATGATTGAGTTGTGTGTAGTTGATTACGCGTAACAATCACAGCAGAGTTACGGCATTGTTTGTTCACTACCGATGTTGTCTTAGGCGTACGAGTATTGTTGGTTAGGTCATTATTAGATGCTGCTAAGCTAATACAGTCTGAAATTAGATAACCAAAGTATATATTTATCTTCTTGGCTTTTAAAATATACACCACCATAGGTTGGACAAATAAAAATATCGGAAATTTACAAAAAATATCAAACTAAATATTTCCTTGATGTTAGCTGACAATCATAACCCTAAAACAATATAATTGGTGATTAATAATGCAAAAAATAATAAATACTTCCGATTGTTGTCAAAGTATTTTCTACACTGCAATTAAATTATCTCCAGAGAGTCATTAGATAAAGTATAAATATAGACATTCATTTATAGGCATTTAATAGTTATTATGAGCTCTCTAGCTGCGTGTTACTTAACGATAGATGACAAGTTTAATTCGTGGAAGTCTATAAAATAATAATAAATTTAATTGGAACACTATCATTTACATGTGTTTACATTAAAGTTTTATAGGTGTAATAGAAATCTTCCTATAAAATAATAATAAAATGTTGTTTTACTGCACAAGGTTGATTTAGGAAATACCTTGGAAGGTATTTTGGAAGGTATATTTAGGATAATTAGGAGCATTAATTGCTCTTGATAAATTGTGTAATACCTCAAGCTCTACTGAGAGTAGAGCATGTAGAGAATGTTTACAATATTCCACACCTCAGATTATTCAAACACGGAGTTAAAGGTGTCTCTTGACACCTGTATGACACCTGGGACAAAGGTGACGGCTACATTTCAATTTAACCCTATTACAACCTGTAGGATGGATTAGAAACCGTATATTCAAATATTACAATTTTAGAATAGTTAGTTGTTAAAATTTCTGTTAATTTGGTTGTTTTTCTAATCAGCGGAAAATAAAATAATTTTTTCATTATTTGAGAACACTTGCATGATAGAGTTCGGTATTTAAATCATTATAGCAAAAGTTTTAAGATAAAATATTATTATAACATGATAGCTTGTGATTTCTCAGTAATTAAACTAAATAAATATAGCAAGTTTAAACCTAGATTCCATGACGATAATTAAACATCAGTGAACTATTTGTATTTAATGAGATAATCATTCGCAAGAGAGGTAAGAAAAATACGGTTCGTTCTTGTGTAACATTTCAGTGCAATATGATCGGTAAATCTTCCTTTCTTAGATGTCTAACATTTTATTTGTTTTATAATAAAACTGCAGTCTACAATTGTGTTTGAGCTATTTTCTATGATACAATAAGACTACTAAGGAATAAGATAAATATCAATATTAAAAGGATAGTATTTTATTTTTGGTTACAAAAACAACAAAAACGTTTTGAAACGATGGCAAGTGTCCGAAAGTATATTATTCTTTCTATAGACAGCTGTAGAAAATCTGTTTTTGCATATTTTACTAATCAATAACAAATGTTTTAGATAACAACCATTTTTTGTAACAGTCCAGAAGACGATTCAATTTGCACTTTATCTTTCACGATAAACCATTTAATTCAATACGTCCGAAAACACATTTTTCCTAAAACTCTATTTCAATATCATTTTTTTAATATTCTATATTTTTACTCATATTCAAAGCCCTAATTTAGTTGAATATAATCGAAAATCTATTTTATTATTGTTAAAATGAAATAAAATATTATCTCCATGTTTTGTATACGCCGTTTAGTACCAATTGTGTTAAGCAAAATATCTGGTACTTGAAACAAATTTTAATTAACTCTTCAGTTTGGGTAATATTTGGTCTAAAAAGTAAGATTTCTCAATTGTATACAATAAAAATAGTATTATTTTACCTTTCGGAAATATGATACAGATTTGGGAGGTAGGATAAGATACTAATTTCTGTAAATTCCGATCGTGTTCGCAAATTTTTAATTTTGTTAATAAATAAATCACAACGTAGCATCACAAGACCAAGGAGAACGAAACAAAGAAAATATTTCAATAACGGACAGGTATATGAATGTACTGTCCATTAATTTTCTAACCCTAAAATTAATGTTAACTTTTTCTTGGAACAAGAGGTACAATCGTACCAAGCTTAAAGCCTCTAGGTCCCTTCTGCTTACATTTATCACACACAGAGAGATGGGAAGACGGCCAGGCTCATGGAGAACGACAGGATTTTAAGAAGTGCCTGTGCGTCGGGTTAGAATACATTACCTTTTTGGTGCACTGAAGAGACTAAACGTCCATATTTTTACAACGTTTCATATTATATAATTAACGATGTACAATGATTAGTAATGCCTCATCAAAATTAAAATAAAAAATAACTTTCCTGAAAGATTTCTCTACGTGAAAAAGCTGATTATCAAGAAGTAATTTGCGATAGGAATTGACGCGGAAGTCACCGCGCCTAGAAGAAGGAGCAACTGTGAAACAACGCGAGCTCCTCACCGCCCGAATGAACATAATTTAAATGAGCTCTGTGTGAAAATTAATATAGTTAATAATATATTTAATTTATTTTAAGTATACAAATGGAAAATACAATTTTTTACGTATCCTTACGATAGCACTTTAAAAAGTTTACTGCGTTAACCTAAAACGCAATAACCTAAGATAGAGAGGGAGTGAGGGGGTGAGAGTGAGAGGGGCGCGAAAGAGAGAGAGAAGTGGGGGGAGTATAAAGGCAAAAAGAGAGACAGACATTGACAAAGACACAGAGAGATTAAGATTAGGAGCGCAGATGGCACAAGGTACTACAGTTCAGTACTAATAGTACACGTACATTCGACTGACATGAGCTTTGTCACTCGCTGTTTCTCGACTTGGATTCTTGTATTTCTATTTTTTCCAGACTATTTAACAGAAGAATACATATATTTTAGTATTTTTGTTGTTACACAGTACAACTTCTGGCACTCGTATCACTAACTGGAATCTGTATTCTCTTGATGTAAATTTATTATGTTGTGTTTAAAAATTAAATACATTAAAGTCATTGTTTCCCTTTTCTAAGGCTTGTCGTTACTTGAACTGCTTGACTTCTCAACTGTCGCCAATGCCCAGGCAGATGAGCTGATTGCGAGACATCCCATCAACGGCCCATAGACGGCGTACCACACAGGCTACGCTATTGGTAATTGATTTTAATCAGTTTTTGTTTTAAGAAACATCTATAATAAATAATATTCCGCATTAATGTCGATATTTAATAAAAGTTATAGCCTGTAAATAATGTTATCGTTTATTACAAGTCTTTGATTCAAAACCATATAAAAACCTCATATTAGATCAATCTTTGTAGCTGAAGATCGATTACGTCTTTCGTAATCTTTCAATTTCATCGAAAGCTGGTTATGTTAGTTATGAGTAATAACGGGAAATTGCCTGGTCTTACGAAATATTATGCAAGAATAAGATGTGCATTTTATGTATAGTGCGAATACAACTTACTTTATAATACATATGTATTTATTTACGAAAATAGAAATATAGAGATTTTTCAATATGTCCATATGTTTTTTATTTATAAAAAATAAATAGTTTACGAAATTTAGGTGTCAGATATCAAAATTATCTCCAATTACTAGATTATTCATTAAATTTTCCTTAGTCACGGAGTCGTCTCCTGGGTCACTTGAAATAACAAAAGAAATGAAGCATGTCTTCAATAGCTTTATTTGCTCTGACAGTTTGTTCTTTGAGCAAACTGACGCCAAAGGTGTAGCAATGAGGTCACCAAGCTGGTAAATTTCTAGTTAGAAAACTTTGAGGAGTTCATAATTTTTATCAAACTGACATTATTTTTTATATCTAGTTTTATTTGTGTAGGAAATTCAGTGGCACGGTTAGAAGAACTCTTTCAACATATTTATTAACTATTGTGCCATCTATAGAAAGTTTTTCGTTTTACCATTTTCGGAACTTATTTATTCATACACACTTTAAATGCATTTTCAGATAATCACTTTAGAACTGATGAAAAGGGGTATACCAATTAAAATTAAATATTCGCTATCGCAGTAATTTTTCTTGTACCGCTTAAATAAAATTAACTACAGAGTGATTAATGTTAGACAGACTAAAAAATTGGGCGTTTACGGTATTGTATTTAAATTATATAAAACTAATACAATAATAAGCAGCAGTTTTGTTTTAAATTTAACTAAATATCTAACATCTCACAAAAGGAACTTTCACATTGATGGTGAATTAGTGTCACGGAATTTAAGTTTACACTACATTTGAGTTAAATTACCAATTAACCACAGCTATCATGATATAATAATTCCTCATCTTCAATTGCCCCGATACCATAAGTTCCGAATTTATTCTAACACGCAAACGACATGAATAAGTGAAGAATTGATTTATATTGACGTTGAGACTAGTACTGACTATATTAACAGATGAATAAATAACAACTTACATATGTATCATGTGACTTTATTGTTTCTAAACCTGTCTACAGGTAGTATTGGGGTTAAATTGAAATGTAGCCGTCGCTTGTATCCCTGGTGACTTACCTGACAGACACCTTGAGCTCAGAGTTTTAGTAATCAGAAGTGTGGTATATTGTGAACATTATCTTCTCTCGGGATAGCTTGGGATATTACATAATGTATCAAAAGCAAATAAATATGTATTTCGTACATTTACATTGTGAAGTAAAACGTTCATTCTACAACAATGATAATTTTATGAAAAAATTTTAAAGAAAAAATGGCCAAAGCTATTAATTAATTATTTCATTGACATACACAAATCAAACCAGTAATCTCTCGTTTATACATATATATATATATATATATATATATATATATATATATATATATATATATAAATTCAGCCTATAATATATGGTGAAGTTTAACATAATCATTAAATACGAATGAAATACGAATATTATTTGCAGTATGAACAATATGTTGGCGACAGTTAAATATATTAATTACCAAATATATAAATTACCAGCAGTTACCCAAGGTTTGACACGCAATTCTCAAAATCGAACGGTGTAGCCTATTTAGTGAAAGCATTTATTATGAAATATGATGGAAGCCTTCAATATTATTTCGACAAAATTAGTCATATATCTGGTACATATTATTTAATGGTCCATGGTTAGGAAATTTAAGAGTTCAATCATTTTTGTACTGCTTCGTATTGTGGGTTATGCTCGTGGAGTGACTTATTCCGCCGGGACTCAAACCCGAATATCTCACTTGCCGGGTGAGTGTGCTACCAGTTCCCCACAGAGCCATTATTTTTTTCCGATTCAATTATTGTGTATTTGGCCGTTTCTGTCACAAATGTTTTTAAATGACCAGTACAAATTAACCTATAGTAGGAAGACGAAATACTTGGCAAAAGATTTTTAACACTCATTAATCTTGTAGTCACTTTTAGACTTACCTTGTAATATAATTTCTGTGTTTGACTAAGCAGTTGATTCCAACAGTATGTGCAGTGAAATATCAATTAGGTTTACCTACCATTGGAATATTATAAAAACATCCTATAATAAACCATACAAAAACAGGTTTTTATGAATTGTTAGATGAAACCTACAAGATTTTATATAATTTATGATTTTTTATTGGATAAAAATATATATTAAATAAAGAATTAAGTAAAATTAAAAAAAAAACTTCTTCCTTTAGATTGAGTAAAAAATGAGTCATTGCATTAAAAAAGTATACTTGAACCCTACATCTCCTGCTTGCTTGTCTTGTAAAACTTTTTCTTATAATATTTAAAAACTAGAAGACATTTAAGGTAGATTATATGCAAAAAAACTTTTCAATATACCTATTATTAAGAGAGCTGTGAAAATTTGAAACTTTTGAGCAAAACAGGTTATTGAGCGCAGCGAGAGTGAACGATTCAACCTATAATTAACTTAACCACGTTTCTTTGTTATTACACACATCTTTATTGTATCTGTTATAGTTTTCAAGATCCCTTCAGTGTGCATAACATTTTGAACAGTCTGTATAAAATGACATATTTTGTATGTGTTTGTTTGAGTGTATAAGGGCTGTAAGGTAGTAATAACTATATTTTCCTCATTATTCTCATTCATATGAAGAAACGGTTCCTTACAAGAAATCTGCAATTGTTAGTTAATATATATTAGTTAAAACACTACAGACCCGTGCAGGGTAGGTCTACTACAGCCATTGTTCCTCAGCCTTGTATTAAGGTAGTTAGTGTAAGTTTGTAATATTGATGCGATAGCTAATGGTTGCGCATGTAAGCCGTGACATGACCATTAGGAAGTTCGCTGTGACGCTTATCTGCTCAAACTTGTACCTGAATAGGTAAGCCTATGTGTAAGTAAACTTGTAACTAACAGAAGATATGCATGTAGTGGTTCCAACAGAATAATAGTGTGGAGTCTGGTATACTTATAGTGTGCTATTATAAATGGACAATGTTGTAATAGACATTAAGTACTCAATATAAAGAGAAAATATTTAAATATTTAATTTACACATGGTTGTTGGTAAGCTTTATTTATCCTGATAAGGATAACTCTATTATAACAAGAAAATACATATTTAAGAAGCACATACTGAGTATTTTGATTCAAGGTTGCTTTTGATGATGAGAAGGTTGTTAAGGAAGTACAATATTTTTTTATTTTCGACCTCGTTTCGAAGTTTCGAGATCTGCAATCTGATCTCTTCCTCAGGTGAATAAATAACCTAACGCGTAATTATAATCTAGGTTAAAATAAGCAATTCGTAACAGAAGTTTTCCAATATTGAAGGAAAATTCCAATAACTGTGAAAAGAATAAAGTACGGTAATGCTGAATGCAAAACAGTTTTTTCTCCATTATGATATCCGTACACTAATTAAAATTATAAAAGATGTTCATGTGGTCCATAACGGTATGTTTCAAAGTTAAGACTCCTTTGTATCAGTAATCAAAAAGTGAAAGTAAAATGGTTTAAAACATTTTTTAACGATTACTGCTCTGAAAGTAAGTAATCTTTTTTCTCGGTGAATATCCGAATAAATACAGACCCCTTTACAAAATGTAAATTACCATAATCTAATTTTAAATAAATAAGTTGAAAAATATTATAAAGTAATAAACTAAGAAAGTAGCTGTACTCTACACAGTTCAGTAAATAATGTTGCGTACTTTTAATATTGCATTAGAAAATGAAAACTTATAACGTTTAATATATTTATTTATCGAAATAAAAGTAGTTAAAACAGTTTAAATTGAACGTTAAACAAAAGGAGTATACAGTTGTACTAGAACTGAATTCATATCCTATCAGTAGAAATAATATGCTTCCCTTTAAGTTTTGGATTATCGCTATTTCAAGATAACAGCTATAACAGGAATTGTGTTATATTATCCAGAATCATACTGTCAAGGAGTAGTGACAACATAAATGTTATGAGAGTAAAGTCCAAGTAAGTACAAGTCTTTACAGCAATTCCACACTTGAACAGTCATCACTTTTCACTCTCTACTTTAAGGTATAAGCAATTGAGTCTAGGTAAAGTCAGGGTAATGTATCTACCATAAGAGGATTGAAATACATGTCTTAAACCAAAAGAATACTCAATTGTATCTTATGATAAATCATAACAACAATTATACAAGTATTATGTTATTATTATTATTATTATATTATTTGAAATTTATAGTTCTATTCAAGTTGTAGATCCAAAATTAGTAAATTATTATTTACTAATTTATTACTAACGTATTTATATTAATATAAATAATATTTTAATATAAATAATGTATTATAATTTAATATAAATAAAATGTATTTAAACGTTTTATTTGTCGTTAATCCAACGAAATCGTCATATATTATTTTAAATTAATTTTCTTTCGTTTTCTGGATGACAATAAAAGGTAGGTATACTTTACGATACTTATCACGTAACAGGCTTCACTGAGGTTTCGTGCAAAATGTGAAGTTTACTATTCAGATGTCTTGCGGACAGACAATATTACAAAAAAGACTTAAAGTTTTAAATCCCGTTTAGTAAATTGTGTCAGCTGGTGGAAGTCTTCAATGACGCTTAGTCGAATTCCTTGGTTTAACATGAACCACCATCGAATTCAGTGTTACCTAAATATAAGTAAAGGTGTATGCAATATCTTAAGACTATAATAGTTAAAATATACTGAATTTGTGCCATTCAATATTGATTCTCCTAAATATGTATTCTTGCATGTGAAGTTTCATACAGTTCTCAAATTAGAAATTTAATTTAATTAAATTTTATTAGACATTTAATTCAAAGGAACACACCAGTTTTTCAATTAAAATCGTGTGTTTTCGGTCTTATATTACCAAAACCCTTTCCGGGCTGAATACAATATGTGCTTAGAACAATATAAATAGTTTCCAAGATTCATCATTTTAATGAAACAGTTTTATTTAGAGGAGTCTGAATTGTTGAAGTGGAAAAAGTAAGAAATTCACAATATAAATTCGCTTCTCAAAGAAGCTGTCGACTTTGACTTTGAATTTTTTTGAACAAACATTTCTCAAAGTAAACGTTCAGAAATATGTCGCTTCAGAGTAATTAACGATTTTGTTTCCTTTACAAGTTACTTTTAATGGTTTTTGTTTCTCTATTAATTTTCGTGGTAAAATTAATTAATATTACATTACAAATATTACAATAGCATTTCCATCAAACATTCTAATTAATTATTTCTTAACTGAAACAAATTGTTTTAGACTGTACAATACATTTTTACCTGCTCTCTTTACTAACATTGCATAATATCGCAATTAATTTATAGTATGCTAATTAATTATCAATGCTAATTAATAGATATTTTTCAATTCGTATGTATCACATTAATTAATTACTTCTTATTCTAATTAATTACTTACTTACTAATTAATTACTTACCTACTTACTTACTAATTAATTACTTCTCTAATTAATTACTTCTTAACTGAAACAAATTGTTTTAGACTGTACAATACATTTTTACCTGCTCTCTTTACTAACATTGCATAATATCGCAATTAATTTATAGTACGCTAATTAATAGATATTTTTCAATTTCGTATGTATCACAAAACATGGTAATTCATATGAACCGAAAGTTACATGTACATCATCATTTATAATAATATTCCTATAAAAGATATTATAGGTACTATATTACAGGATCTTATTATACAGGTACAGGATCTAAACAATTATTAATAATTTCTGTAAAGTGGACTAAAACATATGTCACAATATGTCTACTCGCCACAACAAACCATTAGGAATTGAACAATGGCCTAATTTCCAATCGGCATGCATAAAAATGATTGCTCATACTATCAGTTTAAATCATATACTGCCATTTGTTAAACAGATACAACATAAAAGACTATAATAAATAAAATATTTATACTAGTGAACTCTACAGTACGTATAAAATCATTATGTCATTTTAAATTATTGTATATTACTGAGAGAAAAGAAACGAGATCATTTGAAAATGTGATGGATTAAAATCTCAAATGTTAATTTAATATGTATTTCCATGTTTCACCTATAAATGTGTAGTAATTAATTATATCTATTATATTATAAGAATAGTATTGTTTTTTATTTAATCACTAAACATTTTTTTATTGAAGAAAAATTGTTTCGGTAATCCTTTCATTATTTTATTAAAGGATTTACTTGCATAAGTTTTCATAATATTAATATGGTTAATTATAATGCAATCGAACTAATTACGATAACATTAGCCCGCAACTAGTTAAAAGTTGAAGTGCTGCGAAGCTAAACCAGTTCTTAACTCCGCTGTGAAACTTTTTCATATGTTCTTTTAGTATTTCCGAGTAAATAATTTCAAAACACTTGTAATAAATTTGTAGAAAAATTAATACTCTGTAGACTGTTCAATTTTAGAATTCACTAGATACAGTACATGATTTTAAACATTGATTCCGATTACTCAAAATTAAATCCTATGCCATAGCAAACAAAGTATTGGTGTATATTACCACAGCAATAATTGCTTAAAAGACTTCGATGAGGTTGTATAAACAATTTCGTCAATATCTTCATGTGTTACTTTATAACATGTTAAAATTTCATATTCCGCCATATTCTCGTTTTCATTAGGGTTATCCATAAGACCAATGCAAGACGTTCTACTGAGCGTTAACCCAGTGTAATGTTATGTACTATAATCGAACTCGGTGTTACTTATTTAGAAATGAACAAGTCCATGGGTTAGTAAGTGGCAGATTTAATACATAAAATAATAAAATAAAATTTATTCATATCCTGGAGAGAGACTTAGCTAGTGCTCAGACAATGATTTTAATTTTATTATAAGTTAGGTTTGGACATAATTAAATCGTAATCATAAAAGGATAGTTACAAAAATACCTCCTTAATGGACGAACTTTAATACGCATTACTACATTGAGAGTGTTATTGTTTTGACACATTCTATACAGTAACATTTGTAATACGGTTACTACAACTGTAATTCGCTGTAACAATAGAGAACATCGCATTAGGAAATGGTAAACTCTGCTGCGAGCTTATTAAATTACACACAGTCGGCGTCCTCTTAGCCGTCTCTCCTTATCTGCATCTCTCATCTGTGAGTAACACAAAACGTTATTCTGACATCTAAGAACATGATTTACACTAAGGCAGCTCCACCTTCACCATCAGTCATCCTCTGCAGTAATCTCAGTCTATGGATAAATTTGTTATCTCACTTGATAAACAGTATAATTTATAGCTCCTGGATATCCTGTCACTTAAAGTTCTACTGGAATGTATAACCCAACCATAATAAAGCTTACTAGGGTTATAGCTTAATCTAAACCGTTTTCTGGCTCTATTATATTAATAAATAATTTCCCATCAATAAAACACAAAGGTGCTTTTGTATTCAGTAGTGTTGCTTATCTCAAATTGTGCAAGGTATAATCATGTACACAGCAAATATATTTTTAAAGGAAAATATACCCATAAGGATTCACATTAATCTTAACTATACTACCACATACATAGAATAGAAAATAGTTTGTTTCTGGAGAATTGATCCTTTAATTTTGAATAGCTTACACTACAGTCTTGAACAATTATTTACTTGTAAAGTATTTATTGTGACGTGTGCATGTTCAATGCAGACTTAGGAAAATTGTTTTGATAAACATAATTTACAACACAATATCCCAAATTCGTATGCTAGTTAAGTGGCATAAATTCCACAAACACGACTCAAATTTTAGATATTATAACTGCACACTTTTGGTACAGTTCTATTTTACTAAAACGTACTACGCTGTTTATTTTTCCTAACGGAACACTTAGAAAACGTGAAGTTTGCTGAATTATTTTACATTCCGAGAAAACATTAACTTAATGCAAGGTAGGTCTACACGACATCGTGTATCAAATAACTGGCTTCGATAAAATTTAATGCTAAATTTACAGCCTTATACCTCATTTCAATCTGTGGAAAAACAGATAATCTGAAGGAAAATCTTTACAACGTCTTGGTAAAACATGTCTAGCCTTTTGAATTGACTTCAGTGACTTTCAGTGATACAACATATTACCGGCACCATAATGGAACTTTAAGCCTGCAAATTGCTAAGTGCAAATACATATTAAATATATCTCGCGATATCTTGATGTACTGACAGTTTATACATTAACTTGGGTTTCAAAGATGTGTTTGAATAACACTCCAAATTACTATGTGACGGCGTTGTATGTGTTCAGGTAGTTTGACGTCATGAGTTAATATGTCACATGTTGAAATGTCACATGCTTGTACTCAGTTTGTTTATAATCGTACTGTCCGACATACCGATAGCCAAGACGCACAGAAATAAAATTTGTACAGACCTTCGAATAATAAGCTTCGCTTAAGCTCAGCCAAATTTGTCTTTACATTTTTATCTAAAATTAATTTAAATACCAAAAAAGTAAAAATATATAAAAATTAAGTTAATTTGAACATGATAATACACTCATTAAACACGTGTTATAAGTAATACCCTCCAAACTGTCCAAAAACCAATACACCATCATAACTTTTGACCTAGTTGATACACTAGCAAACACAATACAAAGGTAGAACTCAGTGGCTGTGTTCCGTACACACAATACACTATAGTAGGTGTGTACTGTCGAAAGTAGAACTTTCCATTACAAAGAAAGGAGTAATTAGGCCACCAGAGTCAACCTACTTACATTAAAATATAACTCGAATTATAAGCGATTTTCCGGTTAGTAGCTTTTTTCTGCTATTTTATAAAATAGAAACTGGCTTACATTTATCACGATAAATAATACACAACAGTCTGCCATCATATTGTCTACTTATTGAAGTTATTTATTTTATTAAACAGATTTTCCTGTTTTCTCACTAACAAAAGTTCTGTATTTAAACGTATGCTATTTTTTCTAAAGGAAGATTAGATTTTTTAGTATTTTCTTATTTTATTTATTTTTAGGCAAGGCATTTCTTCCTTACATCTGGTTATAAGCACTAAACCACAATATTTAAAATCCGCCAATATTTTTGACACCTAACTTTATGTTATTTCAGAGTCTTAAGAGTCAACACTTATATTGTGAAACCTTCTACAGATTTCCGATATCAATGTATAATAAATTATAAAAAGGTGCTAAAATTTTAAACAAATATTCATAGAAGAGCGCTTTTACACGCAATAATAATAAAACACTGCAAAGTATTTAGTGTTCCGTTCAGAATAAGGATGTATTTTGTTACACGATTGTGATGGCAAAATATATAAATGTTCAATATTGTTTGTTTATCTATACTGCAACAACTGCAACAGACAAGTGCATCAATAGCCGAAGTAGCCTAGTTTGTTGTGAAGAGTTGTTATCATTCTATTCCAGGAGCTTCTCTCTCATACTGACGTCGCGTCTGATATCTTGTTACCAGAGCACGTTCCACTCTGTTTTGAAGTTTTCCAATAATAAAAAAAAAACTATTTTGAAAACAATTTATGTTTTTAAAACGAGTTTTGCCTTGGTTACATTACTTATTAGACTAGCCCCGTCCTTTTAAACACATAACGAAATCTCATTTAATAGTTATCGGTATAAAATAAACCTAGTTTTATAGCAAATATGTATTTCTAAATAAATATATCAGTAAAGCTAAAATAAGGCTATATTGCTTTCATACCTCTTTTCTTTAACTGATATAATGAAAAATATTTTAGATTTAATTAAGTTGAAGGTATTCTATGAAACACTGCCATCTTAAAAAATAGGAAATTTATGATGTATTCATAGTTTGGTGGTAATTCTTTAACAACTAAATAATTAATGGCATATCAAAATATTTTGAAACCCATATTATTTTAATTTCACAAGACAAGTACATATGGCAGCTGCATAGATCTCTTGTGAGTTGTAAATTATTGGGGGTTTCAAAATATAATGACTTACCAGTAATTATTAAGTTTTCAACAAATTAATCTACAAAACTACGAACTCACAATCAACCATTTGCAGATGGCTGCTTTTCATAAAATACTTCCTTGTTATGCATGACGTATATGTTTTATTACACCAGTTGAAAATAACAATGATTTAAAAGTAATTCACCGTTTTTAAGTTTTACTATAAGAACACAACTGGCTTCTAAAATGTAGTTTTCAAACATTGTTCCGCCCTCTTATGAATTACAGAAATGTTTGCGTTAAATATTGTCTTCAATATAAAGCTATACTGATAACGTAGTTCGTAGTGGTTACAGGTGTCATCCGCAAATTGTAGTAAAATTTCTTTATATAAATTTGATTTCTTTTTTAAATCAACATTAAACCGTGTTTGGACGTATCTGTTTATTACATAATAAACATTATTTTAATGGCCTAAACATAGCCGAATGTATCAGATGGTTAACGAGTCCGATCGTGAATGGGGTCAAAGAGGCTTTAAACGAGTTAGTGCCAATTCTACTCTTGCCACTAAAGTGAGATTAAAACAGATATTGCATCGATAAAATACGGTTTAATGTTTGTTTCAAAATGAATTAAAACAGGGTAAACAATTCCCAATAGGATTTAAAATGTGGATTAAATAATCATCAATATTACACCTAACGGTATGAATATATTATATTTATTTTATTATAAATTGCATATATATAAATATATATATTTATATATATATATATATATATATATATTTATATATATATTTATTTATTTATTTATTTTTACAAATAGAGGGTAGTGCATACGTCAGTTTCTCCATAAAATTGAATATTTTGATTCGATAGGTTGGTAACAATGTTAAAAGTTGGCAGCAACACGGAGTAATTCCATTGTTGTCTGTTCCAGTGACTAGAGTAAAGTGACGCTCTTTGCATCTATTATTTGTTGGTGTGTGTTTTTAAAATCTTTACAACCCAACAACGAGTTTACATCCTTCAGTGCAGTTAAGCATAATAAAAAACTGCTGTAATAATTGAAGAATTCAGTTGTAAATATCCAGGTGTCACGATACCCACTCCACGGTATATACGAAAGTTAATTAAGAAATGTAAATAGGAAAATTGAATAAGTGTGGTTGTCCACGATCAATTTGTATCGAGGAAAACCTGCAGACAATCGTTCAAGCTTTTGTTGCCAGTAGTAAATCGACTCGTAAGGCATCTTCCGAAATAGAAACATCAAGAAGAAGAGTGCAAAGAATGCTAAAGCAATTAAAATTTAAACCATACTGTCCATTTTTACTCCAAGCGCTTCACGAGGATGATTCCGATAGGCAATTGGAACTCTGTGAGACAATAATTACCCTCTCAGAGGTTAATCCAAATTTCTTGCGATCAATTTTGTGGTGTGATGAGGCAAAATAAATGGACGCGTTAATCGCCATAACTGCGTGTACTGGTCGGATGTAAATCCTCATAACGTAATCCAAGCAGAACTAAATGTCCCTGATGTTATGGCTTAGCGACGTATTTCGAGTACTGCACTGATTGGTCCTTATTTTCTTCTAGGAAATGTTAACTCATAAAAGTTACTTACGGTGCAGCAAAAGTAGTAGTTCCCGAGCTCAAACAATCCTTTTTTAAATATTAATTAGCAACAGATAGCAACAAGATGGTGCCCTAGCATATTTCGGTATCGTAGTTCTAGATTTTTTAAATAACACATTTCATGAATGGATTGGTCGCCGTGGTACAATCAATTGGAGCGCTCGCCAGACATGACCACATGTGATTTTACACTGAGGGATATTATAAAAGAGAATGTAAAATGTAAAAGAATGTAAAAAGAGAAAATCTTGACGAACTCAGAAAGCTAATTAGAAATGCATTTGAACTTATAATTAACGATAAACCTTTAATGCTAAAAATGTGTGATTCTATTCTCTGTAATTGTGTGAAGTGTATGCAAAATCAAGGTGGATATTTCGAACAACTGTGTACAACATTGTGTGGTAATATTTAAGTAATTTTATATAATGAATTCTTTTTCTTGCCTAAAATTTTTTTATTCAATTAACCTATAAAGCCTTTAAATTTCTCTTCCAGGGAAACTGACCTAATCGCAACCCTACATTTATACATAAGCATATATATTTATTTGTTACAAATTATATATATAATTTATATGATTTTATATATATACCTGTATTAGTTTATCTGCTTCAAGTCTAAGACAATTTCTTGCTGACCATGTTGTAAGTGTGAATGAAAAAGTTTATACTTTCTATAACAACAATATAATCAGTTCAAGCCCGTTATGAATGTGCAGCTGGAAATATTCAGCATAATTATATTTGAACTGTTAATTTTCTACACATTAAAGAATATTAAAATATTTTAAACTTTATCGTTTCTTTTCAATATTATTTCAACAAGGAATTAAAGAAATAATATTATTATGGAAAGCCCATGAAGGGCTGTCCTCGGTATAGCTTACAATAATACTCTTGACATAACTGAGTTATGTCAAAAACCAGAAAAGCGGTTTTGACATTCCAGCCTGTAACATTTAAACTGCACTAAATTTACCTTCCACGGTAACACTTAGACTTGGCTTCAGGCCAGCAGACACATTATCTCTTCTGACCCCAGACTTGGCCTATACACTGTGAGTTATTGTTATGTATAACTTGGGTTACTAATGTCGAAAGCGTTATATCGAGTAACAAATTACGAATAAATTTATAATTATACATTATTATTAAAAAATGTATATACTGCACTATAATTACATTTTAATTCTATTGTTGACATTTTTAAAATGTTAGCAAGTATGAAAATCAGTAGTAACCTAAAATTAGTTTTTTTCTCAAAACAACCGTTCTTATTACCGTTGTTTTTTTAATGTATCTTTAAAAATTACAAAATTATTATTACTATTGTTAGACTAATTATGAGTATATTAGATGTTGCTACATCTTGTGAGATTTATAAGATTTTTTATAGTTACATTAAGATAACGTTTAACTATAGGTTGATTTATATATTTTTTATTTGTTATTTATAATATTTATTTAAAAATTATAATGCAATACATATCTATAAACTTTAAGATGGCAACTATTTAACATTTTTATTTTTAATAACTTAAAACACGGGTTTTATGAATATTCTAGAAGAACTACATTGTTTTATTTGATTTGGAAACCAATGACAAGCATTTAAGTATATCGAGTCAAAAATAACCTAAATATTACTTCTTTACAAAAGGAGGCACGTGTATTATACTACAATACACGCAACATAAACATTTAATACTGTTTACGTGACAAAGCACTTATTAACTATTTAGGCTAGTTGCAGTATTAATTGTAAAAGTAGTAAATGTGAATTTTTACAAAAGTATATTTACTGTCGTACAATATAGTTTAAATTCGTCCCTGGTTAATTTTAAGGACCGTATCCTTTGTATTATTATTACTATTTAGTTACATTATGATTTAGAACCATAGTAGAATAGTAGATAAGAATCATTGTAAACGTCAATCTTACAAATACATCAGTTCACTGCAATTGCTTTAATAAAAACTATAATGATGGTAAAATCAAATATATTTATTCACTATAATCAGATAGTGGTGCACAAAATTAGCTTTTTGTTAATCGTAAAGACACAAACACAATTATTAATTCCCATGTCTGGTAATATTCTGGTTAGGCTATTCTTACAATATTCCATACTAAAGGGATATGGTAATTTTTACTAATAGTGGCGTTGGTAACAGCTACTATCTACAGTGATTACAGGTAACAAGAACGATAAAAAAATAACGTATACCATATACGAGCGTATACTTGTGTCGCCATCAAGTGGAACAAAATTAACGAGGTCAACCTGTCGTGAACCCGCGTCCTTGTAACATAAACTCGAGTTTAAGTGCTTTATTACATCGTTTCAGATTTTACAAGCACATCCTGCTTTATTGAGATTGGTGAAGGCATTTGCCCTTAGAAAAAATTATCGCCAGCCACACGAGTTTTGGTGGAGATTAAATTGGGAAGATATCAAAAGGTCTAAAAGTATAAAATGTGAATTTTTATCAACTCATATTTTTAAGCTATACACTTAAAACCAACCATGAGACACATAAATGAATTTCAAATCATTCTCAGCTAACGATAGACAGAACTTTAAATTACTTAATTTGTGTCTCTTTGTCTGGTTACAATTTATGACTATTACTTATATATCTGATTTATAATATAAGAAAAATGCATTAATGCACATTTTGATCTACTTTATTCACCTCTCATTTTGACCTCCATCAACTCTAACGTGACTTACGGTTAATATCTTTCTTATTAATAATTCCTCAATCGATTTGAAGAAAAGCTACGTTGTGTGTTTACGGAGTGCACTATGACCCTCACTTCCTATACTATAAGGCATTACATATAGAGGGCATTAAAATTATTTGTTATCAAATTTGCATGCTTTATTTGTTTTCAAACAAAAATAAAAATCTAATTAAAAGCTTTCCATTAAATATTAAATACCTATATAGGATAAAAACAATAAATGATCTAAGTACATATCAGTTAATTAGTACTGCTAAATTAGATATGTTCTAAAACATCAAGTGAATGATATAACACAAGCATTTTCCTTATTTATTCCATATTTTGTAATTCTAACGTTACTTAATAATTTCAAGCACGACTGTATTGCAACTGTTAAATAGAAATTTAAACAGACATTATAACTTTTACATTACTATTTCTTACACTTTAAATGTATTCAAATAAAAATATACGTTTATATTTAATTAAATTGCTTTAGTACCATTTTATTTCAAAATAAATACAGTAAATTTCTTAATCTCTCTGTAATCGACTACAAAATATTGATAGAGCGCTAGAAGTATCATATAACAAGCTCCGCTAAGGTTTTCCTATCTATATACTAAGGAAATTTCAAATCTCTAGTCCGAGATTTCCTGTGTAGAGATAAATATACATCAACGCATCAACGCTACACAAAAACGGTACAGTTTTACACAATTCGAACCTATGTCTACTAAAGCGTACAAATTATTAAAAAATGTTCAAAATAAAAATGTTAAATGATAAAAAGATTAGAATTTTTTTAAATTTATAATACAATAATTATTTTAGATTTTAATAACAAAATTATTTTATTTTTAAACTTCAAAATTAAAAAAAATTATAAAGTGTTACAACTATTTTACCAGAATTAAATACCAAAATCAATACAGACATGTCGTTCAATATTTTTGTAATTTCACGAGGAAGTAAATATAACTTCATAAAAGTAATGAATTGAAATGAAGGTAGAATAAGAGTATCTTGCAGGAGAAAAGAATGGTTTAACTGCAGTACCCAGTGACTATTTAGTGCAGCGATAAAGAGAGAAGAACTGGGCCAGATGGTTTTAATCTCCGATAGGAGTGGAATTGGTAATTGCATTCTATCTCAATTCAGTATGTTTTAATAGTTTTGGAGTTTATATACATATTTTTTCAATTAACAGACAGTAAGTATTTATAAATGTTCAAGAGTAGTTTTAACAATAGATATTATATAATTATAAATTGTAGCTTAGGGTTAAAAATACTTAAGAAAGAAAGATCCACATTTTTTTTCTAACATTTAAACTCCTCTAAATTTACCTTTCGAGGTAAGAACAGTCCCAGATACTGATTAGGCTTAGGGCCCGCAGATACATCATCTTGTCTAACCATAAATGTGTTGCAAACTCAATGATTTACATGAGTAGTGGCATACCCTGGGTTGAAAAATAACTTGTATTTATATTTTAGTTTACTCATTAACTATCAATTTTCTTTGTATTTCGTGTCAATGTTGATTGAGTGTTTTACTAACAAAATGTTTAAACATCCAGAGCTGTAGCTAAATCTTGCTAATTGGTAGATAGGTTGACTCATTTATTTTTACAACTTTATCAGTCTAAGAAAAACTAACCATTAAGTTTCCTGGTTCCCTAAATACTACCCATCAGTTTCTAAAACACTGGTACACTCCGATTTTGACTCATATTTATCTCCTGTACTACATCGACAGGCAGGAATCAAATGTAGAGTTCATGTTGTTAACTAAAAACCGAGCTGAGGATTCATGTTTAAATAGATAACACGAGTTTTGCATGAACACCTCATTTTTAAATTGTTGCATCGATAATATCAAATTTCAAAATAAAACTTTTTACTTTAGGTTTATTCCTTATGCAGGATTTCTAATAACTCTATTTGCAAAACTAAAGTTTTGTTGCTAAAATGAATCACAATTCAGACAATTGTTTCCTGTATTTGTCTGTATTTTTACTGTAGGCTGAAGAAGTACATGGTATTATTATAGATATTCTGATAAAATCTTTATCTTTTATTTATTTTTTTCATATTGATATTTGTTTTCAAAGTATAATCTCTGAAAAGTTTACAAACTAGAGTTTTATATATTTTAAAGAATTGAGGCAATAGACTTGCTTTAATACGTAACTAAGATATTGGGATTGTCATAGACAACTAAACTGACTGTCTACTCAGTTCATAACTTAGAAGGGATTTTAGTCTATCGATCTTGAATTCATCTACTTCATTTACTTTTTTATTATGATTGTCTTTGCCATAGCGTTGGTTTACATTTTGAAATACTTTAGTCTATAAATCTTTTTATACCATCGATAATCATATTAAAACCTGCAAATTGTCAAATATTTTTAAATGTTGCTGTTCTGAAAGATTTGGTGCGCGTGACAATTTTTATAATTTCTTGTGTAAATTTAATTATTCTACAAATTAAAAGACAGTCTCTGAAATACATTTATACATACAAATTTGTATGCAATGCCAAATGAATTTTCGTATAGTAAATTTATAATTTCCCTCTATGTATGTATATCGAAATTAAAACTTACAGGCATAACTAATACATTGTATGCAACTTTTAATTGAAAGTATGAGTGCGAATGAGATAACTGTCGTCTTCAGTGAAAGAGACATTGATGATGACAGAAGTAATCATTTCATATTCTGAGAGTTGCCACTCCTCACTCTGTTTGACATGAAATCACAAGTTAGTTTTAAACTTAAAATGATACAATACTGAAGAGAACAAACTTAGTTTATTATTACCAGAAAGTTGTCACCTACTGAAACTCATCACTGATTTTCTTTGACGGAAAAGCATAAGTTGGATTTGGGAACAAAGGCTCGTCAAGAACGAAAGGTCATTCAAGAGGATAAATCTAACTTTGTTGTCACCTGAAAGTTGCTACTGAGTGAAACTCATCCCTGAAGGAAACTTTGTTCATAAACTGAGCTTTCTTGACTCTTTACACAGGGTGCATTTCTAACACTCATAATAAACAAATTGTGGTTCTACACAATGATTAGTGATAATTTATTAATTTATTCGCTGTCAAACAAATTTATTTTGGAAATCCAAAATGTGAAATTCGTCCATCCAAAATTTATATTATTAATCTTTTCTGTTTTAGGGTAGTAAAATAATAGTGACCTTACTATTTGTTTAATCAATTCTTTCTATTATAATTCATAATAAAATATCAACAATATAGCTTTTTATTTCATTTTGATACATTGATCAAAAGTTGTGTATATCTAAGTAGTAAAATAATACATTTCACATTGAAATAAGTAATAAATTTAATTATTTATTTTAAATTAAAGAATCACTGATTTTGGAGTGTTAAATTATGTTAAAAATGTCTGAACACGCTGCATTGAAGATAATAAAAAGTTGCATCCTCTCAAAACATGATTCTAACAATATCTTATAGAAATATAACACTTAGGAACTGCACTACCTGGAACTGTGGAGATCTATTGTATGGTGTAATAGAAGGGTTGAACTAATGTGTCCCCAAAATGTAAAATGCTCCAATACACTTAATTAGTAATAAGTGTGTCTTTATCAAGGTAAATGTGGAAGTGGACATGTTTGGTCACCGGTACTGAGAATGATTGAAGCTCACAAACCAGCAATCATAATGTACAATTAGTTATCTTATCACAGGTTACAAAATTTAAACTTTATGTTAAACATAATTTTATTTTCTTTCTTGGAGTAACAGGAAGTTTGACACACGATATATCGAGTTACAGGCTTCGCTGAGGTAGCAAGGAAAATTTCATTAGGCTGAAATTGTTTCTTGTCAAATTAAAATTGTGACTTAATCGTATGCAGTTTATTTACAAATTTATTTATAGTGCTATTTTCTCTTTGCCATCATGGTTACTCATGAGACCGATGTATGGACGTTCGCTTAGGCTTAATATAGTAAAATAATTAGCCGAACCCTATAAAGGAACATGCACTATTAAACCCAATGTTACACATTTGCGAGAAAAAATGAAGCTTCGTGCAAAAATTCAAGTCTATGGCTCAGTTTCTTCTGGAGATATCCTTCTGACAAACACAAAGATGGCAGACAGAAGTGAATATTTCTCAGCCCCTCGCTATAGCTCAGCCATTACTTTGAAGAAATAAGACATTATTTAATATGTAAATGGCAGTCCATATTAAATATAGACTGAATTGATCGCTTCGCACCTCCATTACACTTCATATACAACCTGATTATTGTTCAACAGTGAAGCTGTAAATTATCTAGATTTGATTGTGCTATTTAAAAGTGACTTTTATACGCAGTGTAAATCTGAATATTATTAAATGGTAGTGTATTGAAATAAATAACGATATTAGTAAAGGTTTCCCTACCCCTACCCTAAAGTCAAAAATTTAAATTTAAAGTTGCCAGGACAATTCGGCCCCAAAATATTCACCACTTGAATGAGATTTTGGAAGTCGAGCCTTGGGCAGTTTTTAGACAAGTTTGGTAATGTCGATGACATGTATGCAGCATTCAGTGATGGTTTCAACTATTACCTGGATGTTGCTTGTCCGTTCAGGAGGACAAAGTCAATCGCAAAACCAACAAAAAGGTACGTGGATGACTAAGGGAATTCTTGTGTCTCGAGAGAAGCTAAAATTTTTTCACAAAATTTTCATTGGAACCCAAAACGAAAATTTCAAAACTTTTTTCAGAAATTACCGAAGGATCTATAAAAAAGTTATACGAGCAGCTAAAGCGTATGATGTAAATAGAGCCTTGGGTAACTGCGAAAACTTCTCAAAAAACTGCTTGGAAAATCATAAACGACTTATCTCGAGATACAAATTTGAGCAAAAACACCAAAGAAATTGGCAATCAGAATTGAAGACAAAATTGTTGAAAATCAAGCTCAAGTAGCAGACGAATTCAATAAGTACTTCTCTTCCGTTGCTACAGTGAACTCGGCGTTCACTGAACCTCGGTTCGGCGGGGGAGATGCTGTTGAACCAGTTGCATCCATGGCTTTGGCTCCTGTGTGTGAGGGGGAGGTAGCACGTGTGATACAAGGACTGAACTCAAAAAAAAACGTGTGATGCCAGCGGGATGTCAGTGTGGCTTCTCAAAACGTTGCTTTCAGGCACATAGTGAGACCACTCACAAAACTGATAAACTTTTCTTTGGAAAAGGGAACTTTTCCGTCTCTCCTGAAGACGGCCAAAGTCATCCCGATCTTCAAAAAGGACGATCCTTGCCTTGCAAGCAACTATCGCCCAAATCTCAATTCTGCCTGTGTTTAGCAAAATTTTCGAAAAGATTTTTTATGAAAGACTTGCAAGCTTTTTAGAAAATAACAAAATTCTGAATCCAGAACAATTTGGATTTAGGAAAAACAGAGATCTACAGTGGATGCTGTGAACAACCTCCTGGACAATGTTGTCGATGGAATGGAAGGACGAGGAACATGTGCTTAGCATATTCCTCGACCTATCCAAAGCTTTTGACTGTGTGCATCATGAGACACTGTTGCACCAGTTGGAGAAATGCGGCGTGCGGGGGCTCTCGCACTTGTGGCTCGCTTCTTACCTCAAGGATCGAGACCAGTGCGTGGAGATCTCGAACGTTGTTTCAAACAAAATTAAAATGACCCACGGTGTCCCTCAGGGCTCCATCCTTGGGCCTCTATTGTTTCTAGTTTACGTCTGTAGATTGAAATCAGTGATCCAGCATGGAACGCTGGTTCAGTATGCTGACGACACTACTCTCTGTCTCAAAAACAAATCAACCCAAGATCTGGAAATCAATCTTTCATAGAATTGAATGCATGCATTCAGTATTTTGCTGAAATAAACCTGAAAAACAAATCAGTCTAAAACAAATGTCATACATTTTAGCCTTCGACAAAATGATCACACAGCGCACCCTGCTGTGTTTGTGGATGATGTTCGTTTAGAGGAAACTGATTCCACAAAGTTTTTGGGAATGTTCCTAGATAGAGGACTGACCTGGGCTGATCATGTGGACAATGTATGTGCTAGAGTAGCCTCAGGCATATATGCCTTGCGGCATTTAGCAAAGTTTTGTTCCCTCAGAGTTTTAAAAATGGCCTATTTCGGCTTAATTCCACCCACACTTTGCGTATGGAGTGAGACTCTGGGGAGGTTGTGCCAGAAGAAACAAAATGGAAAGAGTTTTCAAGCTCCAAAAAAAAGCAATCAGAATCATTGCAAAGCTGAATTATAGAGAGTCGTGTAGGGAATCTTTCAGGGAGCTGGGGTTGCTGACTTTGCCCTGCCTCTACATTCTTGAGGTGATCACGTACTGCAAATCAAAGTGTGATTTGGTTCGTGGCGGTGACGTTCACCAATATGGGACAAGAGGCAGGGACAATTTTCGAACTAGTCAATACAGATTGACGTTATCACAACACCTCCCGCAACAAGTTGGTGTCAGACTCATCAACAAGCTCCCTGAGAGTATAAAAAATTCCATCCAATCAAAATCAATTAATAAAACTCGTCTCAAATGCCTTTTGGTGTCAAAAGCGTTTTATTCTGTCGATGAATTCATGATGAGCCGCTGGGAGGTCTAAATTTGCACAGTATTTAAAATAATCAGTTTGTATGTGTTTGCTCTGGATCTGGAGTCGGTATGTATATGTTTGCTTTGGATCTGGAGTCAGTTTGAATGTGCCTGAGCGAATGTATGAAGTGTAAGTGTGAATGTGTATGAAGGTATAGTTGGGACTATTTATTTTTGTTTATGACGATTGCGATACAATGTTAAATTGTTTTTAAAAATGCAATAAAGAGATAAAAAAAAAAAAAAAAAACCCTCTTGATAACCATGATGTCTTACTATTTTTATGTAAATGACTCAATTACTAATACTGTATCTGTTAGTTTATTTTAGGATACGGTACAAGTAATACCCTACCACTCGTCATTGTCTCTTTATTAATTATGGATTATGTCACTTGAGAGCAATCACGAACAGACTGCGATTGTTCTTTTTCCAGATTTGTAGGATGTAATTTAAAAAACCACCAACAGAAATGTTACGAGGCATTTAATCGTATTTATTGGAATAAAACTACAAGTAATCACGATTTAGGGGCATTAATTTCAATTTATTTCAATATTTATAACATTCTGCAACTACTTATTTCGGAATATAACGGACTCAATGCAAGAGGGTGTCCCACTTAAGTTTCATAATTGAAAATAAAAAAAAAAAACTTATGTATAATATCAATACCCTAAATTAGTTATAGTATTTGTGTACCAGTTTTGTGGTTATGTTGATTTTTCTTATTTAATACTTTCTGTCCTTAAGTGGAAGTAAAAATCTAAGGATGTGATTTGGCAAGTTCCCTTTATATGCGACGAATGTTTGAAAAAAACCTGAATCTTATATTCGAAGTTTTTGATACATAAATAAGCGGCTTTCGCCAATTTTACTGATTTGTTCATTAATAAACCATCGAGTTTTACATACTTTAATAGATAGTTAATCTATAATAGTAATTAGTGTAATTATTGGATACCGTTACCATATAATGGAACTGACTAATAATGAATAAATATTAGGTTACAAAAGGCATGTATGGTTTGATAACAATACAAGCTACGATTTCATCGTGGCTTTCAAAGTTTGGCAAACATTAATTTGTTCAACATATAAATGTATAAATAATTTCCCCATTTGCTTAGCACTTCACTCAAGAAGCAAAGACGGTGTGATTCACCAAAACAAGAATAGCGTTTGTGTGGAAACTTTTCTGATGAGAAGCACGTTTTTCATTGAGCTTAGGGATCTTTGATCTCATTCTCTCAGAAACGAATCAATAAGTAAAATATCAAAAATTTAAATGTTGAATGGAGATTTGATCTGTAATTAAATATATTAAGAATATTTTTAAAAAGTATTCTAAATTATAAAGTTATATTCTAGTAAATTATAAAGTCAGCATTTAATCCACAGACCCTCCAATAGCGGGGCAGGCAGACCGCTTGCTAGGATTGTTTTGCTCAGCATTACTAATCCAAGTAACAGCCTTGCTCGATGTCGCTTGATTCTGATAGCAACTGATATTAATTTAATTAAAATTTAACTAAAATTAATATTATGTAAAATTTTAGATCTACAGTAGAAACCTTTCTTGAGATATGCATCTACACGACCACAATTTTATTTATTTAGTAGGGTTTCAGAACAGAGTATTTTAAAATCGTTAATGGATCTCATTAAATTCTGGTTGATTGTTTTAGAAAACTTGCTTCGAATAAACTAAGCAGATTGGTCTAATATTGTTTAATTGTTGAATATATCATTCTGGATAGTATTTATAGTATACGCTGTATAATTTAGTGACATCCACTATCCGTTCCGATGTGGACTCTTAAAGAAATAATAAAATGAGAAGCTACAAGCTTTTCAAATCTCGTGTTGCAGAAGATCATGTGTAATATCATGGATGGATAGAGCAAGAAATTAGATTTTTTTATAAAGTTGGATTATATGTCAACAAGAGTAGTTATAACATATGTTTAAAAGAATTTATCAAGAAGTTTTTACTTGAAATTAAATAATTACATGGATATAAACCAATTATTGTAATTTCAAAATTCAAGATCAAATCAATGAACTTTTCTACAAATGGTGCAATAAATATACCGAATTTGAATATCATAAAATATTATAAAGTCTATTTGGGTATAAAGTTCGATATTTTGGCAGTAACATAAGAGGAATTGTACAAAGCCTAAACTTTAAAAATTTTGTATGAAGGTAAATTTATGGAAAGAAAAGTAAAGGTAAAAGAAGAATATCTTGGATTTGCAACCTAAAATAACCATTGGACTGCGGTTCGCGGCAACTATTATTATTCTATTACTCTATACTATAGAACAGAAATGACGAGAAAAGGAACTGTAATTTTCAATATCCGATTAAAGCCAAAATGCTGATAAGACCAAATTTCATATGTTCTATTTGAATGGTTGAGAAATTTATATCGAGACTTAGTTTCAATTAAAATATTTTTTTTTAATATTACTTTGTTTTCTTTAAATGATAGCTGTATATTTTTACTTGTTCTGCTAGTACATTTATCAATTAATGAAGTTACTAAGTTGTGCCAAAAGTTAAAAATCTTAAGAACCAAATATCCACTAATTGTTTGAACGTTTTAAACTCCACTAAATTTATCTTTCAAGGTAAGAACAGTTCTAGACACTGATTTGGCTTCAGGCCCGCAGACACAATATCTTAGACTCCAGACCAGTTGTAAACACAATGATTTATAATTTTAAGTGGCTTGCCCAGATTAAAAACCAAAGTTCAATTTATTTTCAAATATTTGTATTTGAATTATCTATCCATACTTTTGTATTTCAAGTATATATTTTTATTTCTAAATGCTCACGAATACTTATAAAACTAGTTCAAAGAGAAAATATTTACAAAGGTAGGCAATATTTTTCACACCTGATAGAGACACAGACACGTTATAACATGTTTCAACCAAACAGTTGTTCTTCGAGTGCAATTTGAAGAAATGAAGTACCGTAATGAGTCTGTGGCTAAAACCAGTTCAATAAAAACATGAATGAATGAAAAATTTCTTTATTGTTGTCAGTTGTACATTTTACATACAGTAGATCTTAAACTAAAATCAACAATAAAGCCCGAGGTAACAAAATACCTGTTCGGGAATTACACTAGTACACATAAAGAAACAGCAACTCGAAAAAAAGGACTGCACTACCAGATCCTCGTAATGATACACTCTAAAACAACTATAACTAGATTAACTTCTAAAAAAAGTAACATAAAACGGAAATATATGTGAAATGTTGATCAGATTTTCAAGTAAATTATAATATAAAGTTACAATTTAAAAGTGTAATGATCATACTATAGTGTTGTAAAACCTGTCTACATCTTCTTCCAATAACAAAACATGCCGAAGCATTTTAACAAACTTATTTTTGATTTTACATTTTCTTAAATATTCTGGTAAACAATTAAAAAAACTTTGGTCCTGAAAAAAGATAGAATTTTTTAAGCAAGGTTAGATGGGGTCTCGGAACTTGAACGTTTATTCTTCTCTGACTATAATGTGAATTTGCATTGTAAAAACTGCTGCTTTGATTATAAAATGATTTTAATACTTTTTAGATATACAGATTTTTTATCGGTAACACATTTAAATCTCTAAAAATTGGAGCTGAACTCTTCATTTTATTCTTAAATTTTATTATTCTTATGAAATGTTTTTGCAGAGTAACAATTGGTTTGAGGATTGTAATATAAGTTCCTCCCCAAATTTCTAAACCGTATTCAATTTTAGAATTTATAAAGGGAAAATAAACTTGTTTAAGCAATCCTGTATAGCATACCGTTCTAAGAGAATAAAAAAGTCTAACATACTTCACTAGTTTAGACTTAACTTCAGCTATATGAGATTTCCAATTCAACTTTGAATCTACCAGTAATCCAAGATACTTAATACTATCAACCTGTTCTAAGTTTGAACAATTACACACTATATTATTATTAGAATGACAACTCAAAACATGGTATTTAACAGGTGAAATAAAGGATACTTTTCTACATAAGTTAAATAATAAGTATTTGGTTTTAGGGCTCATTACCATGAAATTATTAGAAAACCACCATCTTAAAGCATTTACGTCATGTTGCATACTCAGTTGTACTTGTGCTAGTGAGTCTGCTTTATAAAATAAAGCAGTATCATCCGCAAATGCTACAATCTTGCCCTTGAAATTACTATTGCACAAATTATTAATATAAATTAGAAAAAGAGGGCCACACAAAACTGATCCTTGGGGTATCCCTATACCTAGTTTACCTACTTCACTGAAAGTTTTATTAGCTCTAGTTACTTGGGTTCTATCTGTCAAATAAGAAAAAAAACCATTGCAAAGCAATTCCCCTGATGCCTGCGTCATGCATTCTATTTAAAAGTACTCGATGATCCACTGTATCGAACGCCTTCATGACGTCGGCAAATAGTCCAGCGCACACTTTTCCTTCATTCATGCCTGTGTAGACCTGAGACATGAAGTCCAATAAGGCAGCACTTGTATTTAACTTATTTTGGAACCCATACTGTTTTTTACTATAAAAACTATGTTTTGTAAGAAAATTCACTAGCCTCACCTTAACAACTTTTTCGAGTATTTTAGAAAATATTGAAAGTAACGCAATAGGTCGATAGTTGCCAGGATCTGATCTGTCATTTTTTTTGAAGAGTGGAGTGACTACCGCATGTTTTAACATTTTTGGGAACTCTCCTGTCGACAAGCTAAGATTTATCAAATAAACTAGCACGTCTGTAATTGATTCGGATATTTCTTTAATGATAACAGGTGTAATATTATCAAAACCAGGAGCTTTGTTATTTTTTAAAGATTTTATTATATTGCTTATTTCTTTGTTATTAGTCGGATACAAAAACATCGAGTCTTTTATTGCCACAGTATGGAAGATATTTTGGTGACAACTATTCATACGAGTGGGATTGGTGTTTTCTGCTTCTATTGTTTGTCTCAGGTCTACTGCAATTGAACAAAAGAAATTATTCAAAATGTTGGACACCTCTTTCGGGTTTGAAGTTGTAATATCATTGTGGTTTTTCACCAGAATTACACCTGAGTTTTTAACTTTATCCCCTACTAATTCCTTTATAGTTTTCCACAGTTTTTTTGTATTGGTTTTATTTGACTCTATAACATGTGAATAATGCAATTGTTTAGTGCGCTTTATTTGTTTTTTTTAAACTGTTGTTAATAATCCTGTACTTATTTCTTAAATTCACATCATTAGGCCGCTTAACAACTTTTTTGTACAAATTATTTTTTTCTTTAACGGCTTTTACAGTACTTGCATTGATCCAGGGTTTTAAAAGCTTGTTACTAACGTTTACACAATTCGTAGAGACTGAAACATAACTTTGAATTTTAATCAGGAACATTTCAAATGCATCGGATATTGAAGTACAGTTGTATATTTCCAACCAGTTTTCTTGGCTTACAAGTAATTTAAGTGTATTTAAATTTACTGAAACATGTTCAAAACAGTTTTTTGTTATACGTGATATACAATTATTTTTAATATTTAAACCCAAAACTGTCATCCAATGATCGGTTATATTTATCTTCAAAACTTCTGCTGTGTACTTAACAGAGCTATCAAACTTACTTCTACAAAAAACATGGTCTATACAGGTTTCTGGATGATTATTTATGCTTGTGGGTTCATTGACAAGTGAGTTGAGTCTATGACCTGCCATTAAAATTAAATAGTCCTCTACACTTCTAATAGATGTATCCAACAAATTAATATTTAAATCCCCTTTCACTATGAAATTTGCAGATTTTATACCGCTTAGTGTGTTTTGAAATTCGTCATTAAACATATTGATTGAGAACGCCTGTAATCTGTAAACTGCTAAAAGATCAACAGCTATGCCCCGTTCAAGTTTGAAGTGAAGGTGTACGACATTCTGCCGTCGCCATTGTTGTTTTAACTTGACGTACACAATTCAATTGGTCGGATACAAAAACCGCCACGCCCCCCGCACGGTACTTATTATTACATTGAACATTTAACAAGAAAGTAGGCAAATTGTACTGACCCACCTCACTGTCACTTATCCAAATTTCTGTTAGTACAATAATGTCAGGCTTTATTTTCAAACTTTCAAGAAACACTAAAAAATCGTCAAAATTAGACCTTAAACTACGGATGTTTTGATGTACTATTATTAAATCTGAACTATCAATAGTAGTAAACAAACTATTTTTAAAACTTGTTTCTTTTAAACTATTCATTTAGGTGAACATGATGAACTGTTTGTACTGTTGTCTGTGAGGAGTTAGTTACCTGGAGCTTGAGGCGAGCCTGTTGCTGCCGGCAGCTTCCTCAGCTTCTCCACGTCGTTCCAGTTGCTCACTGCTGACACCTTCTGATGGTCGGACCAGGATCTTGCCGTTCCGTATCCAGACGAACGTGAATTCTTTTTCTTTCTTGATCGATCGTACTTCGTTGAATATCCGCCGTCTTGTAGGAGTAAGGCTCTCATTTATATAGATGACACTTGCTGCGCTTGGGAAATCAATGTCAGACGTATTCAGATTTCTCTTGACTCTCCTTTTTTGTAGAAACTCTTCCTTGACTGTTCTTCTTGTAAACTTCACTACGATGCCTCGGGGTCTTTCGCCACTTTTCCCTCCAAGTCTGTGGCAGACATCCACCATCTCTTCCTTTACTTGTATGTTTAGACTGTTTCGGACTTGTTGAACTAGACTGAAAACATTTTCATTTTCTTTCTCAGGAACCCCATGGATTTCTATTGTATTAAGTCTAGAGTATTGCTCAGTTTCGTCTTGACGGGCTTCCAGCTCAACAATTTTAATTTGCAGCCTTTTATGTTCGAACAAAAGTTGTTCATACAAGTCTTTATACCTGTTCAAAGCCTCAGACTGTGAATCCACAGTTTTTCTTAACTCGGAGATAGTTTGATGGCAGAGTTCGATGGATTTTCCAAGTTCAAGTTTTTTAGTTTGATCTTTGTTTTCTTGTCTCATCTCGTGTAGTAGCTTCATGGCGTCACCTATGTCTGGTGAACTCTTCTCCAGCTCGGATTCTACTTGCATACTTGTTCTACGAAGCCTACTGCATTGTGTACATCTCCAGATTTGATTTTCCTTCTGAATAAAATCAATATCATCCTTTGACATCCCTGCACAAGCTCCATGAAATCTGTTTTTTGCAATCAACGCATTGTACTTTCAGACTATTTGCCACAACGTTTTTAACGCAAACTCCACATTTATCCGACATGATAACTATTATTCGAAAAACAACGCACTTACACTTTTTACAACACCACAAAAAACAGTAGTAACTCAGACAACAATTAACAAAAGTTTTGTCACATTAACAAAAGTTAACCTGTACACACGCTTGTTAAAACATACCGCTCTGTGTTTCACTAGGTTACTTCAGATAAGGAACTGATAAGAGGCAGACCGTCTGTTCCCTTCCAGCTCTGACGCGTAACTGAAACATTGTACCAGAAGATAAATTCAAATGCGAGAGGTACATATTTTTACGATAAGGGATACGATAGTAATTAAATATATAAGCATTGATATCATTTCTAGACTGAACCAAGAAAATGTAATGATATAGCGAACATGGACTGGGAAGCAGGAACTCATACTGCCCTGTATCGGGTTTACTGATATTCACTCTTTTGAAAAACGTGTACCGAGGTTACAAATAAAGCGAGACGGTTGGTCTGCTAAGTAGACATAAATTTCCTCGTTCACATTAATTTAAAAAATCGCAATTTATCATTAGCAAACCAGGACGGAGTTTGAAAATGTCATGCCTTTTTGTTTTTATGTGTACGTCAACGTATTTGGTCCTGTGATTTCAAGGTAGATACTTATCTTAATTTTAGTGGGATTCTCAGCCCGAAGCTATGTACTCGCATGTACCTGTATATATGGCCCAAAGGTTATATTTTAAGAAACCACATCCAATTGAACATAACCAGAATTATTAGAAATGTTTTATTCGATTCATTCCTAAAAATATGAAAAAATCCTTAATAAACAAAAAAGATAAGAAAGAAGTGAATTCGTTACTTGAATTATAAAGCAATATTCTAGTAAAGTATTTAATTATAGATTGTTTTCTGTACACAAAAATGTATTTTTCAACTAAAAGTTTTAAATTTCTCCATGTGTTGTTTATGTAATTGGGTGTTAATTAGACATTAAACCGAATGTCATATTACTTATGGATAAACGTTAGCAAAGCATTTCGATTTTATGCTTTGTTCACGTTGAAGAACCGACAAAGTTAATAGCTCTGAAATGTTTATTAAATCTTAAATGTGTTTTTTTTTCTTTATTAATAAATGTATTTACTAGTTACTTTTTATTAAAATTATCATATGTATTTGTCATACTGTTGGTTTTAAGTTTTGAAATAATAACCTTTCTTTTACTTTGGTCATTTAAAATTTTTTCTCAGAGTTTGTTTGACAGGAAAGCATGCCTTTGAATTGGGAACAATGATTTGTCAAGAACGGAAGATAATTCAAGAGGATAAGTCTGAGTTTATCGTCACCTGAAAGAAACAACCTACATAAAAACTAGAAAAATTGTCAAATATCTTCTTTTATTGTTTTAAAGGATTTGACGTTGTGCGTGTGGTATTAAAATAGGGCTGTTCATCGTTGTTGACATTAATTAAATAACTAAATGAATTAAGAGACTACCTCTGAAAACATGTAATGATACAAATTTCATGCAATACCAACAGATTTGTTTTGCATTAAATCTATAGCTACCTGTGGTTATTCATGTAAAAAATTACAAAATATACAGGAATAGTTTTCTTTTTTTATTTTACCCTGTTAAAAAAACAGTGCGTATGGAAACAAATATTTTTCTTAAATTTAAGAAACTTGAAGAAGATAGAAGTAATCATTTTGTCATTTGAAGTTGCCCCTGACTGAGATTCCTTACTAAATTCGTTTGACATTAAATCACAAGCTTTATTCGAAACAGGGAGTCGTAAACTTAATAGAAGAGCAATTCTGAAGAGTACAAACTTTAATATTACAAGAAAGTTGTCACCTACTGAAACTCATCACAAATTTGTTTGACAGGAAAGCATAACTTGGAATTGGGAACAAAGACTCGTTAAGAACGGAAGGTTATTCAAGAGGATAAATCTAAGTTTATTGTCATCTGAAAGTTGCCATGGACGGAAACTCATCAGTGAAGGAAACTTTGTCCATAAACTTAACATTGATCTCTCGACTATTGTCATAAGCTGCATTTCACTCTCCACTAAAGGAAATTGGTAATTTAGTACAACAATGAGTGCTAATTTAGTATGTTATTCGCTATTAAACAAGTCACTCATTAAAGTGCCATATCCGCCACTACCAAAATTACATTAGTATCTTTTGCTGTTTTCTAGTATTTAAATAATAGTGACAGTATAGTTGAAGTTTCATTAAAATCATGTCCCTTTCTTTTATAATTCAAAATACAGTTACACTAATATAACTTTTAATAATTTTGTATACCTTGGCCACATTTTTGTACTTCTTAAGTAACGAATATTTATTTATGAATTTTTTTATCTTGCCACAGGCAGTCAACTTTCAGATTATCTAAATTTGGCTTTTTTGCTGAAGTAATGAGGATTGAGCCTCACAACGTGCCGCGTCACAGGCTTCGCTGAGACTATTACAATAGTTGATAGTAAAATGTAAAATATGAAATACCAAATTTTTAATACTCTTTAGTTTCTTTAAAATTGCATACAAAATATCAAATATACTATATCACATAATAAAAGACAAGTTATTAGTTCCATTTATTTTCAGCTACTTAATAACCGACAAATAATGTCGAGTATTGAACATCAATTTCAATAAATTCCTTTTAAAAAATCTGCCTAATATCTTTTTGCAGAATATAATGGGTTTTATGCAAGTGACTATGTCACTTAAGTTTCATTATTCAACAACCATTGACAACTAAAAGTACGATTTGAAAAATCCATAAGTTAGATTTAAAATTTGTGCAAAAACTATTTGTTGCACAAATAAAATTTGATTCTGAAAAATATGGTTTTTTTTTTATTAGTAGTAGAAATTAAAAAATAAATACTGTTATTAGTCTTTTTTAGAACGTGATGCGAACATTTGTAAAACTTAATCACTTTAAACTTTACTTTTGTTAAACTAATGTAAAAATACATGGTTTAATTATTATGCTTGATTAATTTAGCTTGCGTTTTGGATCACATTTAAACCAATAAATAGTTCCATATCTTATAGCGAACACTGTATTCAGATAATAAAATGTAACATAAAACTTGACAAAGTATAGTCTGATTGTGTGTAACTAAATAACTATGAATAAATATTTAGTTATAACGAAACTAGCTGCGTTTTAATTACGGCTGCTGTAGTTTCAGCAAGCATTCATTTGTTCGCGTCCAATGATTTGTACCCACCATGATGACATTAAGTTTGCCATTTGGTTACCATTTCACTCAAGCTGGAAGGTTAGTGTGATTTGCCGAAATAAACATGGGATCTGTTAGGACACACTTTTTAATGGGAAAGCACGTGTCTCACTCCAATTAGGATCTTATTTCCTCCTATAGACCTCTTCCTGTACGATTTATTTCATAAAATAGCTGAATGCTTAAATGTTAGCTGAGAACTTTAAGCTCTAATCACCAAAAAGATTTAGGTCATTAAAATAACTTACCAACATTTAGCCATACTCTAATGGGGTATTTAAATATAAATCGTTAACTACATACAGGGATATAATATTTGATTAAAAAAATCTAAATTCCTCTCCAACAACACTATTAAATAGACACTAAACCGGAATGCGTTATTAGAGGCAAAATATATGAAACACTTAGATTTTACTCCATGTTAAAGAACCAATATTATTAAAAATAATAAATGGCTTTGAAATTGTTACTATTATTTAAAACCTTTTTCATAGTCTTCATATCTTATATCTCCAAAAAGTTAAAATTAACAAACTCTTCTTCATTTGGTAATACATCGTTGAAGTTGGTTTATCATTGATTACCTTATGACAAAATGATTCGAAATTTGTAGTTAGTCTCGATTTAAGGTATTGTCTGTTTTTGTAATAGGAGTATCAAAAAGCCATAAAGAGTTCCAGATGAATATTTACACAAACTCCGGCTTGTCTCCAGGCCCTTAAGTGAGGTTATTTCTAAATTCGGGGATAAGAGTAATTAGGTATTATTTGAATTCTGAGATTAGTTTTTGAAATTTCATGTTAACAGTTGTATTCGTTCTCGAGTATCATGAAGGTCGTAATGCTTCGCTAACACTCACACAAATGACGTGTGATATGTAAAAATAACCAAAGGAATTTGTAGAAATATAACTTGCTCTCGTCACCGAATCTAGTCACGAAGTTGTATAATACGTAAAAGAATAATTTAAACAATGAAGTTTAAAGAATTTACAAAAGTTATGATTTGGAGGGTTATATTCGGGACAAAAAATAAAAATACGATGAAATACCATATTAAATTTTTAAACATCACTTAATTTTCAATAAAGGTATTGCGTTAGATGTATTTCCCGACCTGCAGGTCGGTCAAAATTTGCCTTTGAAAACGATAAACACGGAAAATTGTCAAGGCGTAACAAATTAATGAATTTAAACACTTAATGGTTTTGCGCCCAAACCATTGATGATATGGAAAAACGTTACTAGACATATTTTGTAGTTCACTTCATTTCCAAATTTTTCGAGAATATTTATTTTGAGCTATGACCAACGATTTGGCCACTATTGAGCCTGGAGGCTAAATTTTCACGTGCAAATTACAACAATTTTACACATCATCGTGTTTTGTGGCCAAACCGGTGGACTTTTTTTAAGATAAAAAAGTCATAAAATATGTTTTATAGTTCACTTTGTTTCCGATCAAAAATGGCTGGTCAGATTGGAGCTAGCTCTAACCGTACGCCCACTATTGGGCCTGTAAGGTTGAAAAGTGCTATATATTTTTTACGAGTTGAAAAGTAAATTCCGGTTTTCATTCTTTTTCCTGGTTTGAAGGTAATAGCAAAAATTACGTGAGTGCAAAATTTCGTGTTTCCAGCACTTCTAGAAGTGGGTTAGAACTTTTTTATATCAATGCACTGACTGATACAATCAGTCAATCAGTAAGTTACATTTAAATACACTATTTTTCTGACTTTAATTTTAAGAAATTAATTAATTAATTACTTTCAATCCCCAGTAAAGTACTTTTTATTGTAATAAGCTTTCAGAGCTTTATCAATACATCCTCTCTTACATTACTGGCTGTTACATAAACAGAAGACAACTCAGCCATAAATCAATTACTATAGTACCCTGGAGACTGTTTGTTGCTTTGTTGCTTGTACTAATTGGAACACTTGACATCCGGAGTGTATTTCTGTTACCTACCGTCTTTCTTGTTATTGGTTACTGGAAACAAGGGTACATAAGTTACTATAGAAGAAATCCTATAGGGAGAATTAATAAACATTTTTTTAGCAAAACGTTTTTTTAAATGTAAAACGGACTTTAAACAAGTAGATTGTTAACACCTCTGTCCATTTACAACGAACTATGTATTGTTTACTTTACCACATTTATTTCTAGAGTGACATCACTTTGTAAACTGACTTTTGGATTCTGACGGACTGTCCTTCTTGAAAGTTGTATATTCAGTTATGTCTGACTTAGGTCATCTGCATAGTGCAATAATAACCAATAAGTACTATGAAGTATTTATTAAACAAGCTACACAGAGTTTAAAAAACTAACGGAAGGATTCAATCAGCTAGCTTTGGTTGAAAACAATATACGTTTTTCAAAATCAAAGTCCGTCCTTACTATTTAGTAAAAGCGCTTATGGTGTAATGTGATGGAGTTCAACGGCACTTTACACACCTAAGTAGGCAAAAATCAAGTACGCATTATCTTAGTAATCATGGTTAAGAGTATCAGAGATTAGCCTGACCCTTTCATCATGTTTCGCATGTTCTGGCCTATTTCTGGTTCTGATTAATTGTATTTCCCACGCCATAACCAAGTCTGCCTTGGTTCTCAGAACAAAGCTCTCGGAATCTTACTTTGTCAAAAATGCGTGTACTTCCGGTCTAAGATGTTTCCAGTGTCATAGAAGAGTTTTTCATGTTACCTCAACGACGAAAAACACATACAAACTTAGGACTGAGATACCTAATTCGGTTATGGCGTCTACTTCCGGTTTTTTAAATTCACTGACCTTGCCACAGTTGTTTTGATATTGCCCCAATCAAAAAACTATGTACGCATTTAGCTCTCGAAATTTACTTCGGTTACAAATCGTCTACTTTCGGCTCTTATAATCTACTTTCGACCTAAGATGTTCCGTAGTTGAATTTTTCCTGTTACCGCTATGATGAAAATATACATATATACGTAGGACTGGGAAACCCGTTACGGTCTAGAAAGGAATCCTATCTAACCCCTATCGATTTCTGGTGTTATAATCTAGAAATAATAGATCGTTTAGGAATGTTACAGTTCATTTCACAGATTCTCTTTAGATATATTTAATATATAATATTAAAAGTCGAGGAAGCCCACCAGTTTGTAGTACCCTATGTGAAAATATTCACAGCTTTATTCGTTAAATTTGGTTTATAAAACTTGTAAATAGTATTTACAACGCATTAAATGTTTTTACTACATCACTGGCGCAATTTTAAGAAATAGTTAGATATTACTTTTTATTTTCTATCTGCTTTAAACTACTGATCCAATACTTTACTGGTAATATTTTATAACATTTAAAACTAAACAGATTTTTCAGCCTCTTTGACAAATTTAGTTGACAATGTCAAAAGTTATGTAGTGTCAGAGAAATTTGGATTAAATTAACACTAATATTACCATTTCCCCCCAATTGTTAAATATATCAAGTAAATATACTAATATTTCTCTTCGTAAAAATATTATCTTAGAAGAAAATATTATTTCACACTATTACCACTTTCATTCCAACACAATAAAGTGGATTATAATTGATTCTTATGTTATGTGAAATGTTTCTATCTATTTTAAGTAAAACCAGGTTGTGTACTTATCCAATACAAGCTTGCTCTTGGCTCTTGGAGTGTTAATATACTCAATGATGTTCCAGAAAGGGTAGTTTTTAGGATTTATGTACCATCATAATTGTCTTAGGTTGTAGACAAAGTCGAAAAATCCTCACAGTTCATTAAAAGTTTAAAACTGTACAATTTGAACATTATTGAAAAGGTTATAGGAGTATAGTAGAATAACAAGCGGTAATGTCCGTTAGGAATAGCTGAAAGACAAGAAAGGAAGGACGAGTTTGAACTTGGAAAGTTCCGGCGGGAGATTGAGTTCTCCTTTCATGGTACAATTCAATGAACTACTCAATCAGTTGGTTTATTACGAACTCATTCCCTTAGAAATGGACTTTTCCCAGTCTGCTGACTGTAACTTTTTGGTCTGAATGGTGTTATAGAATAAAATAAAAATTATATGTAATTAAATGAACAGTTATTGATGGCTAAGTAATAAAAACATTTATTTTTAAATCTATCATTCTCCACAAAGATTATATTTTACAGTATAGTATAGTTTTTCATGTTATTGTTATATTTATCAATTCTATAATTTTCCATAAAGATTATATTTTACAGTATAGTATAGTTTTTCATGTTACTGTTATATTTATCAATTCTATAATTCTCCATAAAGATTATATTTTACAGTATAGTATAGTTTTTCATGTTACTGTTATATTTATCAATTCTGTAATTTTCCATAAAGATTATATTTTACAGTATAGTATAGTTTTTCATGTTACTGTTATATTTATCAATTCTATAATTTTCCATAAAGATTATATTTTACAGTATAGTATAGTTTTTCATGTTACTGTTATATTTATCAATTCTATAATTCTTCATAAAGATTATATTTTACAGTATAGTATAGTTTTTCATGTTACTGTTATATTTATCAATTCTGTAATTTTCCATAAAGATTATATTTTTACAGTATAGTATAGTTTTTCATGTTACTGTTATATTTATCAATTCTATAATTCTCCATAAAGATTATATTTTACAGTATAGTATAGTTTTTCATGTTACTGTTATATTTATCAATTCTATAATTCTCCATAAAGATTATATTTTACAGTATAGTATAGTTTTTCATCTTAATGTTATATTTATCAATTCTATAATTTTCCATAAAGATTATATTTTACAGTATAGTATAGTTTTTCATGTTAATGTTATATTTATCAATTCTATAATTTTCCATAAAGATTATATTTTACAGTATAGTATAGTTTTTCATGTTACTGTTATATTTATCAATTCTATAATTCTCCATAAAGATTATATTTTACATTATAGTATAGTTTTTTATGTTACTGTTATATTTATCAATTCTATAATTCTCCATAAAGATTATATTTTACAGTATAGTATAGTTTTTCATGCTACTGTTATATTTATCAATTCTATAATTTTCCATAAAGATTATGTTTTACAGTATAGTATAGTTTTTTCATGTTACTGTTATATTTATCAATATTTTTCAATAGAACTAGGTAAAGGGAGTTTTGCACTATTTTATATCGTTATATGTTAAAAACTATAACAAAACATTTCGGGGACTGCCATAACGTTTTCCTCGAGTGTCACAAAACTTTTATACCTTAGGTCACATGCTCACACACATATATATATATATATACTGTAAATAAATAATAATTATTAAAATTAATTCAGCTAAAATATATATACACTGAAAATAAGAAGGGCATTAAAAATAGTTGAATCCCACCAAAAATAATACTCGGCGTTGTAAAATGTACTTTAGAAAATGTTATTTTATATGGTTTATTATTTTGATGTATGTAACTATTGAACAGATTAGTTTCCCAATAATCTTATATACATCAGTTATTGATAAGCAGCCTAATGCTTCGGTAAAAATTACAAATTTTAGTAAATTAAATTTACAAATATTTAGTAAGTATGTTTAATCCGTATACATATCAAAAATTTATTTGTGAACTCTGGATCACGTCTATAAGTTATTTAGATATTATTCAAATGTACGAAAATTTTTATTTATTTATTCTCATGCATTTGAATTTTAAAAGCCGCCTTAGCTTTACTTTAAACCACCTAGACCATTTTCATGTAATGATATTTCTTTTAGAACATCATCTAAAATTCAAAGGGCTTGATTTATTTCAAAAGCATATTAAGTTTATAAGGCGAACATAACTACATTTAAATTTAAATAGGTATTTAAATTTAACATATCATTAACTATATTACAGCATTTCAACAGTTCAATATCATTGTTGCTTAAAAATCTCTTTACATTTATTAGGAATTTTCAGTTATTGATTGTGGAATCTCCTGATTCTGGGTTATAATTCTCCCCACGTTCGAAAACTACCTACCTAAGTCGTCTGGCAACAACCATTCCTTCAAATATAGACTGGAGGAGTAAAATCTAATGTGACATCTAGAAATCAAAATTGATAAATATGAACAGATTACATACGTGGCCTAAGATTATTTCATTTCCCTGTGTAAAAAAAACCCAAGTCATTCCAGTAAAATACTAACGCATTATGCTGCGAGAAATAGTTAAAGTTATTAACCTACTCGTCGCACAATCAAAGTAATTTTTTTAAAGCCTAATCGAGGAAGAGATTTTGTGTTTACCTTGGCAACATTTTATTGAAGGGAAATTACTTTACTGCTTTACTACCCTCACTCAGTATTGTGTACACGGGAGCCATCAGCGGGGAAAGTTATACCCCAGAGGGTTGTGTTCTTTTACTATCAACAGTTTAGGGCCCCCTTCTCGCCACTTTAAGATCTTTGCTTTCAACGAATGTCGTTTTAAATAGAGACTCTTCATCATTTATGTAAAAGTTCACTCTTTTACTTTGTGGACCATCCCCAACAATCTTGTTCCAATACTCTGTAAAATAATAAATGTAATTATTAAATAAATATAAAAGTTATTGTAAAATAACACAAAATTAACTTTAACGAAACACTACACTCTTCTGAAAATATCTAAATATTTATATATAGGAATAACTAACTGGCAAGTTCAACCCAATTAGAATAGTTTCCTTTCATTAAATTATATCGGAAAATTAGATTTTACGTTCATTCCATACATTTATTCTCAAGACATCCTATTAATATATGTATGCCAAAGTGTCTTTGTTTGTTTGTTTTGCTTTCATGCGTAAACTACTCAATCGATTATACTGAAATAGTACATGGGCATTACTATTGCCCCTAGGATGAACGTAGGTCTATTCATATTTCGTAAACGATTCCGAGCTACACCCCACTGGTCTTTAAAAGCAGCAAAATATATCATCTAGGTCTCTACAGTTGTGTAGTATGAATTCAAAGAACCAGTTAAATGTATCCAACTATTATTTTTAAACATTGTATTACAGCAGGAATTGTATTAAGGCAGCTGCAATATGTGTTTAATTATTTACACCAATATATAGTAAATTGTCCACGTGTGGGTTTGAAAGCAAAACAAAAGTAACAACAAAACTTATTTCAATACTATCGCAACAAGGTGAACCAATCTATTTATTCTGGATCACAAAGAATACAAATTTTATGACTGAAAATCCACAAGGTGACATCGCATCCATTTCTCACTGATAAGGTTTACGACACTGATTAGGTATAAAAATACTGGTATAATTCCTAGATTTGTCCGAGGTAATAGTATGATATAGTGAACATCGATTGGGAAACAAGAACTTTACTATATCATGTATTATATTTACATATGGAAGACAACTGTCATAATGTAAGTATTGAAATGTATTAATAATAGCAATGTTGACTTTGGATTTTAATTTTAAATTATATAGTTTTTTATCTATATCCATATAGTTTATAAAATTGTACTATTTCGAACAAACCTCATTACAAATTATATCTATATACATATATTGTTTCTCGAAGAAAAATAGCAAACTCCAATTTTGAGTTCTAATTAATTTGAATTACAAGTGCTAAACCTGAAATAAGAATTACTCACTCTTTTGCTTAACTAATGGTCGTTTTAATGATGAAAGCTGTAAAAAGGTTACCCGATTAACAATATATAACTAATTCCACTTTTAAAATATCATATGACCATATCATAATACATCACAAATGCTTTCACTAACAAAACTATGAACTTCGACTTTGGAGTTCCTTTACATTGATCTAAAATACTTCACATTCAAATGTTAGTGAAATCGTGGAAAGTATTTAAACAAATACAGGAATGTTGCATAGAAACTGCGGGCGAATCCGTGGATGTTAGTCATAAATAAGTATTATTAATTGTTGTAAGGGTTATTTGCACACATATATTGTATTACATCGATATATAAAATTTACATCAGTCCAGCTGATTAGTATATTGTCATAAAAATATTGAAGCTAACATTCTGAAATTTAAAAGATATGTGGTAAATTTTGAACACAGAAATAGTTGCTAAACAATTATAGTTTATGAAAGAGTGTCCTTTTTATATTAATTTTTATAAAGAACTTCCTTTTTTACCCCTGAAAAATAGGTATGATCAGAACTCTATCACACCATTCACGGATAAAAGAAATTTTCTTGTATGTATGAATATGAAATGAAATGAGAAACTGCTTTCTTTATCACAAAAAAAATTATTTCCATCATACCACTAAGTTTCATCATGTCCTTTAATTTAATTTAAACGAAAAAGTAAAAGAAGATATTCAATATTCTAATTAAATTCCATGCACAAGCATGCGACTCGTTTTAAACGCTCATGTAAAAAGTAAAGTAAAGAATGTCTTATTTTACCAGGCGTATTATATTGTATTGTATCATAATATAATACGAGTATACAACATATTGTATACTCGTATTATATTTTAAAACAATAAATACCTAAATAATTAATAACTAATGTCAAAAATGTGATAATTGCATTCTATGAAGATAAAAAAGCTATAATAAATAAGAAGTACAGTGAATTATAACTAATTCATAACTTTGTGTAATCAATTTTTTATTTCTTATATAAAATAAATCACACATGGCTAAACTCAAATCTTTTATTTGCATTTTCTGTAATTAATAAACTCGGAACAATGCAGATATCAAACATTGTAATACACTGTGACAAAATAATTTCCATGCACTGACACAGTGGCTGGATTTAAATAAGTTTTAATTTACGATAACAAAACAACATTCAAATTTATTACCAATCAAAGTTTTTTATGAAGGTACATAATTATAAATACGTCAGAATATAATCATATTTTAAAAATTAAATGTACAGAATATTCTATATGTAATCAATTCACATCGAAAAAGTAAATTAATTACAAAACTTTGCTGTTTGCAATTACAAACCTTCTCAGCCTGATCTGGAATTGGACCATTCTTGTTCAACATACTAAACCATTTGTTATTTATGAACTGAAGTTCTCACAAAGGGCTACTTTTATGCCGTATCTCAAAACTTGGACGTCTTGTAGGTCGGGTCACAGTACATTAGTATAGGTTTGTATCTATCGTTAATTCATCTCAGTCTTGGCTACACAACAGATACGGTGTGTCGAGTTCCATTCAGAACAGAAGTTTTATGTTGTCGAAATTTAATATCGTTCTGACACGATGCGACTACATTTCACAAGTCACTGTAGTTTTCACCGCTCAAGTCTCGGATATTACAAAAACTTCCACAATGTATCCTCTCTTCTGCTCTACTTGTGCTGACAGTTGATATGTGTCACTATCATATTTATTTTCTCAATATTTCAAATAAATCCAAGCGATGGAATGATTCTCGTAGTTTACGTTTTCGACCACCTTACTGGAGTTAGTGAGTGTTCAAATAATACTCACACAATAAAAGGTGATAGGTTTTTAATTTTCTTCCCCCTTTATATATCTCTAACAAAATGAACCAATTTATTCGTTTAATTGACAGCAATTTCACAGGTTTTTAAATAGGAATCTTATTTCAAAAATTAATATATTGTTCCAAAAAACAAGAATAGGTACAATCTAAATAAAACCAATGGTCTATTTCTTTTCGTTTACCGTCTGAAGGGGAATGTATGGGTATTTTAGTTTTCAGCTTTTATCTCAGAAACAAGTAAAGATGAAATCCTTAATTTTGATAAACCAAGAGAAAAAATTATATTAAATTATCGTAAAACCTTCAAAAATGGCGGTTGGATGAATTTTTTAAACCTTAATGTCGTAGTAATAGGTAATTAAATTATGAAAAACCTTAACAGTAAAAATAGTGTAATTAAAAACATTATGATATCTAGAACATAAAGATCTGTAAGGATATATTAGAGATATATAGAGATATAATACGCTTTTAATCAACGATTAAAATATTAAGAATGCCGTAAAAATTGGAATAATCAAAATATTGTCGTACATTAAAGAGAGCACGTCTTTTTGTTCCTGTATTAGCTTTAAAAATGTATTTTTCTGTTTTGTTACTGTTCATGTTACATTAATTTTCATAGTTACTTGTCATATTAAGATAGTTGAAATGTACGTCGCCAATAATAAAAGGTGCAACTAACGTGTAAATAAATATGCATGGCTTTATTTTATACAATGGTTGCTATATTTGCGGATTTCTAGATATCTTATTCGCACGAGAGGTCAGTGGCCACACGGTAAAATTCCGTCCTTTTGAACTCTCCTGAACTGGCGAATATGTATTAATGGCACGGTTTATTATCAGTACGAAGGGTCACCGTAACGAGGCCGACATGTATTTGAAAGAATTATGGTATAAACAATGTTTTAATAGTGTGAGACTCGGAGAAACTTTAAATAAGTCTCGTAAACATAACCAAGTTCAAGTTAATTGAAATAGAGAATAGAAAGGTGAAACAAAAAGATCATTAAACATTGCTATAAAAATACAAAGGAAAAATGTATAAAGTTATTAATTTAATAGTATACAATTTCTCATCATTGTTGGTTTTTACACCATTTTATGCATTTTTGATGATGTACATTAGATCGATGTCCTCCTTTTCTTAAAAAGAAATAATTCTAGGCATACATTAAATTTACGGGCCAACCATTCAGTCAGTTAGAAGTATAACAAGACATTTAAACACAATAGAGTTATAAAATAAATCAGTACAGTGTCAAATGATGGTTCTAAGTAGTTCATATACTGTAGGTTCAACTAATATAAAACTAAAGCTTCCCTGCTTATAGTAAAATACCAAATAATTAGAATATAATAATGAAAGTTTTAATTTATTACACGAAAAACTCCTTATATTAATGGATAATTTTCAAAATACACAACTAACATTAAGCGGCGGCCACTAATTAACTAATTGTCATTACATTACATTATTAAAATATTAGTAGAACGTGGACTGATCCAGCACTCAATGTTTCTATCATTAGGCTGAACATTCTTTAAATCCTTTATTAGTCTTGTTTTTACGGTTGCTGTTCTTAAAGGCATCATTAATGCAACAGTATTAGCATTTCATGAACTGTTGGGCTCTTATTATGTGTATTTACTTATTAAATTTTTCCATTATGGAGATATTATGGAATCGTTCACTGAAATGAATCTAAAAAGTTTTCTAAAAATTTAGCCAAATGTTTTGATAAAGAACTATATTTTTCTATTTGAAATATTAATTCGAACGGTTATTAAAAATCTCCTGGTTGCTCCGACTATCTTTGTTATTCATTACTAAATTATTGGTCAACTTCTCCATGATGTTCAAGGAGTTAAAGTGTACTTCTTTATTAATCACTATTCTAGTGGGTCATTATACCGTAACGGTTGCCAAAGAAACCGGTTTAAACGAGGACTTATTTACCAGATTTAAACTTATTAACGCCTCTGTCTGCTGTTCGAAAATATTGGTGTCCATAAGTCGTTTTTTTTTAGACATTTAATTCGATTTTAATACCACACGTGATGTTTTTGATCAAATACCCTCCATCACCAAGGAACGAGATACTTGGTGTGATGTACTGACCCTTTCCGCGAATCAGTTCCTTCGGCAATGCTCCCTCCCTGAACAACTTTCGGAAAGTCTTGAACACAAGTTCACTTCCCGATTCCTGCAGTAAAGTGCTTCCCAGAGGGAGGAACTCAGCTTATTCGAAGTTTTATGGTTGGATGCACTGCGTAATATTGGGGAGGGGGAATCTACTTGTGGACATCCTGACATAAACTTTCCATTGACTATATCCTCTGCATCAGGGATCTCCTGTTCATGATACCTTTTTCTCAGAGCCCTGATTCACTGGTAATTGATAATTTTTAAGAGGGTTTTATTTTCATAACAACCTATTACTAAATCAAATGTTAAATGTTATTATTTAGATTTTGGTAACTAAAATAAATTATGTGATCATCTATTATTCAGATTGTAGAGTAACACTATTTTCATGTTACGCAAACCAATACTAAGGCTGGAGTGCACCCAGAGTGGTAGGCAGGTTCTCACGTTCGAAATCGCGAATTTCATACACTAGGTTATTCGTGAATTCCAACTGCAAGTATCATATACACAAATTTTAATGTTTTTAAATACTTTGTTTCATACATACATTAAATTCATAAATATTTATCACAGCAGAAGAAACCTTATATTTGAGGGAGATTACCGACTCTCATATCATATTAGTCTTGTGGTTCACACGTGTATCTGCTAGTTCGCTCGTTATAAGCATTATAACTATTTAACAAAGCAATTTATGTTTGCCAAATGTACTAGGCACAAATCACATAACAGTAGACAAAACTAATGTTTGAATGAAATGCTTAAAATTATTTTCTCTAAGGTTGATTTTTGTAATCCTCTAGTATATGTTATTAATAAAAAAATGAGGAAAAGGAAAGTTAAATATACATTATAGTTGACGATAAATTTGTAAATAAATTTGCCTACATAGGTGTATACTTACTTACGATACATAACATATCTATGTTATCTAAACCTTAAAAGTTATATAATTCATTAAATTATAATTTAATAACACGTATATTCAAGCTGAATTAAAACTATTGTGATTATTTGTAGTTCAAGTATAAATATTACATTTAGGTTTAAATAAAATCCTAGGATACTATATTCCATTCCGTAATATTTATGTTATAATTTAATTTGGTTTATATTTTTACAGAAATGAAAGGCAACGAATCGATTTAGCGACTGGTAAGAATGAAAAAAGTTGGTCCCGGTTAATTAAAAGCAAATTCATTCGAACTTAAGCTTTTTGCTTTAATTTTGGAAAGTTAGGCCACGTTAAAAAAATCAATATATTGTTTATCCTAACTTTATTCAATCAGAAGGGCATGTTTAAAAGTAATTAGCTCTGGAAACATTGAATCTCTTTATGTATATATTTCAACTATCAAACTACGTTATCTTGAGAATAATATAACCTTTATACTATAAAGTTTACATGAAGCTTAATATTTTTACGAGTATATTAAGTTCAATTATGTGCTGTTACGCCATACCGACTTGGTGTTGAACGTCAGTGTTTTTATATTAGTAAATTTAATGGTGTTATTATTATCTGTCATAACAATTTTATGCTTAATTATCAATAAAACAAACAACCATTAATCTTACTTACATTTAAACACATAAACCAATATTTAAAAATTTATTTTTGTGACGCCTTTCGATAGCGAAGCTATCTTCGTCAGAGTACCTCACAAAAGCTAATTTATTATGAACACTTTGTGATGTTTGTGACGAGGATAGGCCTTGCTATCGAAAGGCCTGAAAAGTTTTTAAAAATTGGTGTATGTGTTTAAATGTAAGTAAAATCAACAAGTAGCCAATGTTTTAAGCTCGATCTTCAACCATTTCAACATAACCATTTAATTTAAAGCAATAAAATAATTTCGGATATTAGCCTATCGTTATAGGTTATAAAAGGTATAACTCAAAGTTTCGTGGATTGGTATCTATACTCTTCATTCAGGTGTGGGATACAATAGCTGAGGTCATATTTTGTGGAAAGGACAATATAGGCATGTTTTTACAAAACTCCTGGACATACTCCAAGTGCATTATTGCTGGTGGTAAGCTGGAAAGTATAATTTTATTATTCAACATTCTGTTATTCTGCTATCTTGGCCCCATAGAGGTAATTAGGCAAAGAAAATGTGCAAAAAAAAAAAAAAAACTATTTGTAACAACTAAAAACTTTAGGTTTTCCAGTCGTTCAAATTAGTCTTTTCAACTAAATGATCTCCTTAGAATTGTATACTTAAACATGAAAACAATGAATTTATGTTAGGAACGACAATGACTGTTACCAAAACAAACTATAATATCGATAAGTTTTATTAATAGTTCTTAAGAGGACAATAGTTAATTACTATATTAAAGCAACTTTAACCTTCAAACATTCAAAAAATAATCCGAACCCGACTGGAAATCTGGGCGTTAAACTATTTTCTTTAGTTCGAGAGTTCAGTTTGATATCCATATTAAAGCTACTACATGAAGATACATTTTCAGATTGACACACTTAAATAAGGTTAAGCTGCGATTATCCTTTTAGGAAGGATTTGCTTGTGTTACGATTTGTTCAGTAGGGGAGGGAACATATATTTTCATAACTTCCTTGTATCTCAGAATTCTTATTTGGCTGATGCATTAGCTCAGGATATTTAGAAAAACATTTATTTTTGTCTGTCTGCCAGTTTGTATGATACACGAACTGATCCATGTGAACTTGAAATTTTGTATGACATTACATTTATATAAAACAAATAACATCCAAATTCAACGATTAGCTCATGTAACTGCATAGGGTTTTTGACTTATTGACCGTTTTTAAATAAGTCAAATTGGAACCAATAATCGATACGTAAAAAATTGCAGAATAAATACTGTATTTTCAACATGAACAGTACAAATCATATGTCATAGGATCACATGTGACAATTAGACTTACATTGTTTTACATGTAACCTCCTCGGTGAAGCCTGTAACACTTGGCACGTGGTGGGGTGTACTCTATCTTGTTTGATGAAAGTAACATATAATAAGTCAATAGTTCCTTATATCAATCGACCGTGTGGTCAATATGTGTATACAATATAACGTTTCTATTACGCATCTGACTGTGAATCTATAATTCACCTAATGAATATTTGACTTCAGGATTTTTACCTGTAAGAGATTTTAACTTCTAACAGGATGGCTGTTATAGCGATCTTTCTCAGAATTATAGAAGTAAAAAAGGTACAGTAGTACTACTTAATAATACAGAAAATGCAGAGTGTAAACAGAACTCTCTAACACAAACCTTATTATATCGTTCCATGAACCAAGGGGAGCTAAAAACTGAATTCAAGAAATAGTCTTTCTATTTTGTTTAATGTCAGATCTGTCTGTGTGTATTGTTAGAGTGTTTATCTTTTGTTAATGTGAAACCAGTAAAGACATATAAATTAAATTTAGATAACGTTATTTTTTCGTTGCAGTCTAAGATCAATAACATAATATTAGTGAGTACAATAATATATCCAAATATAATTATTGTATTGTCATGGTGTATATTGTATAGATGGTGAACGATATAAGTTTTCAAAGCTTAATACCTTACAAAAACTGATATTATGAACATTTCTTAATATAATAAAAGTTGCTTGATCTATTATTTTTTTACATTCAAAACACAAAAAAAATTTAAGCTTTTAGATTTTGTAATTTAATGCAATCTTATCATTGCTTAATATTTTACGTTCATTATTATTTACAATCAATTACCACTGTTATAAGCTTATGTCAATATTATTTAATGCCCGAGATTTATTGTTAAGAGGACAGAATGTTTGAAATTTGATTCAATCACTGTTATTACTTACTTTTATTAGCTTCACAAGAATCTGCCATCTAGTAAAGTGATATGATAATATAATGTAACTATACTCTTGGTTTAACATACCAAGAACAAAAGTTTTTTAAAGTTTTTTTTTATCTCTACACTTTTCTGAAATGAAAACTCAAATAAACTCACACACAAACAAAAACATACCAACAAAAGGTACAAAGAAAGAGGAATAATTGTAAAATGAGCAAACTACGAGTAAATGATGAGTAAATCGTGACTAAATGAATCATTCCATCGCCTAAATTTCTTTAAAACATTCAGTATGAAAAACGAAATATGATAGTGACACAGAAAAACCTGTCATTACAAGTAGAGCAGAAGAGAGGATACATTGTGGAAGTTTGTGTAATATCCGAGAGTCTTGAGCTGTGAAAAATGCAGTGACTTGTGAAATATTGTCGCATCGTGGCAGAGCAATATTAAACTTTGACAACATAAAACTTCTCTGAACCAAACTCGATATACCGTGTATGTGGTCTAAATTGAGGTTACTCTATGATTGATACAAACATGTTTTATTGTACTGTGTCCTGACCTACAAGAAGTTATTTGAGATAAAACGTAAGATTAGCCCTTTGTAAGAAAAATTGGTTTTGTATGTTGACCTACCTTTTGGAACAGAAAATTTTAAAGTAAACATCTGAATATATATTTGAAGTTCAGAATATATATGTAATTTTTTATTACCCTGAACAAGAATAGTCCAGTTCTACAACAGGTTTGTTATTGGCAGACAACAAAGTAAGAAGACTCTGCTTTCCATGTGCTTTGACTAGTATTTCATCCAGAATATACTATACATCTATTAATTAAAATATGATTATGTTTTGATGGATATTTAATGAGATCCTTTACTAAAACCATACGTAGGAAATAATTATATTTAAGTTTTGCTATTGAAAATTACAAGAGATTTTAAGACACATAGTGCGGCAGCCCCTTGAATTGATTTTGTTACAGTGTTATTATAATATTTTAAACCTATACTGCTTCGACTTTATAAGTAACAGAAAATACACATAAAACGTTTCTGGTTATTAAGCAGATTATGTTTTGGTATAGGTGATTTATTTCAGAGATCTTGCCGTAATGAGACATTTATTAAGATGTATAAGGATTAGACTGAAAAACTAAATATTTGTAAGTTACCAAAGCATCAAGATGCTTATCATTTGACTGACGTTTCTCTGACATCCACTGTTGGGAACTGAATCTGTTCATTAGTTTGACACATCAAACTAATCTATTATATATGAAATATTGTAAAATACAACACGTTTTATATCGTAGTGTATAATTACTTGTGGGTTCTTAATTACACTCTACTTTACTACAACTATAAACCTTGTTTATAATTCTTTTAAATTTTACCAATACAGTAACTATTTACTAACAGTGGATATTTTTGTGCACGTTGTGCACATGCACGACATTTTTCGTTACACCTCAAGAAGAAGATATATTTGAGTGTTCAAAATATATTAGTCTAGGATACTTTTTTTAATTTAGCATTAGAAAATGTGCAAAATCCAATAATATACAGAGAATAAAACTCGTCTCACCTATTTTTTTTTTTTTTTAACTGTTATTTGATATTAACTTAAGTTCTAAAATTTTACTTTACTGTCAAAGATTACATCTGTTAAAAATAATAGATTAAAAATAGGATTAAATTTAACCATTACCCGTAATAAAATTATTATATATATTTGATTATTATAAAGTTATGTGTTTATATATATATATACATAAATAATTATATACATTATTCCAAGGACCATACAGAGAGAATAACATATACAGTCCATAGACTGCTAAAGGACCATCTCTAAGGGAATGAATTCGTAATAAACCAACTGATTGAGTAGTTCATTGAGTTGTGCTATGAAAGGAGAACTCAATCTCCCGCCGGAACTTTCCAAGTTCAAACTCGTCCTTCCTTTGTTGTTTTTCATCAATTCCTAACGAAAATTTCCGCCCCTTATTCTAATCTACTCCTATAACCTTTTCACTAGTGTTTAGGTTGTACATTTTTCAAATTATACTTCACAAAGAGCTTTTTATTACTTTGTCTGAACCTAAGATACTTATGACGGCACATAAACCCTGGAAGTTAGACTGCTTTCATCTAGCAGAATACACTTATTCTCTCCTATATGTATAATGCACATTTAAGGAGCTGCCGGTCAATCTAATTTATATCTAACAAAACTAATAACTACCCTTTCTGAAACATTATTGCGTACCTTATTATTCCAATACCAAAGAGCTAGTTTATACAGGTAAGTACACAACCTAGTTTTACTTTAAATCGATAGTGAAATTTCCCTTAAGGTAGAAATAAATCTAAAACCGCTATTTTTCGGCGGGTTAAAAGTATGAAATAATGTTTTTTTTAGATATAATTTTCTTTTCCTGGTCACACTTAAAATGTACCGTCAGCAACGTAAATAAATGTTAAATCGGCATCAGATATACTACCAATGATGATCGTTGAAGTTGAAATATTTCAACTCTTTATCTCATTTTCATACAGCTAATGTTACTTTTATTTAGCTACAGAAATTTAATTGAGAATAACTATTCATTTCATATTTTTTACCCTTTCAATACTCTTTTGTTTTGACCCTCACCTGAATTAACATGATCTGATGATGAAATGAAATGAAAATTGTCCTTATTAAAGGCTAAGTTAGGATTATAAGGTCCTCTTTACCACTTATCCTCAATGATGATGAATTACTGTCTTAGGAAAGAATCCTCCGTTGATTTTAAGAAAAAACCAAGTTGTGTGGTTATACGGTTTGAATTGGCTATAAACTATAATACTAATGTAAGTAATAGGTATGGCATTGGTAATGTTAGTTATATATTTCTATTACACATATATAAATATCTCTTTTTATTTCCGAACGTGTTATACAATTTATTCCCCCAGAGCTTAAAATGCCCAGAATTGTCATCGAGAACCTTAACCTCAATTCTAAAAAGGCCACAGCCAATCTTGAAGGAAAGTTGTAAATTATTATGTTAAATCTTCTATCTTAATACCTCTTCTTGGCGCCTAGCTTAGATGTACTACAGAGGCCTTAGAGAGAAGCCTAATTCCAATAGGTATAAGGTACAGATATTAGGACACTTCAAAAACTACAACGCAAAGATCCTTTAGGAGTGTTGGGGGTTGCTCTTAGATTATAGGGTGTATATCTCAAAGTACCCAAAAGTATTAAATTGTAATTTTCGGCTTCAATTTCACATGGAAGTTATATCCACGTCGAATAACTACTATCCCGTCTATACCACCAGCTGATAAATATTATCTTGTCTTGAAATTTCATCAGTTCGTTATTATTTCATAATTTACGACCAAAGTTTTTTGACTGAATCCTCCCGTTAGTTCTTTGAACATTTAGGTAGTTTGTGTAATCAATACTTCATAGTACTTATTAGTTATTATTGCAATATGCTGATAACTGAACTCGGACATAACTCAAAATAAAACATGTGCGAGATTGGAACAGTTCTGTCAGAATTTACAATATCTGTCTATAAAGTTTTGCCAATCTACGAATGATTGTGGTAAAGTAAATATTACAAAGTTTCTTGTAAATGGACAGGGATGTTATCAATTTTATTGTAAAGAGTTCGTTTTACATTTTTTTTTAAACAAACAGGGTTTCGTTTTGTTTAAACAATTATTTAATATTTCCAACTATAGGATTTTTGTTTTGAATATACCTGTACCCTTGTTTCCATTAACCAATAACAACAGAGTCGGTAGGTAACAGAAATACACTCCGGATGTGAAGTGGTTCCAATTAGTCCAAACAAAAAACAGTCTCCAGGGTACTATAGTAATTGATTTATGGCCCTGTTGTCTTCTGTTTATGTTATAACGGAGAGTAATACAGAAGAAGATGTATTGATATAAAGAAAAGATATAAAGATATAAGTATTAAAAATATTCTGAAAAAGCTTATTATAATAAAAAATACTTGTCTAGATAAAAACAATGTATACTACAATTATACTAGTTTAAAGTCAGTGAAAATATTCTTATACTCAATTTATAGGTCTTTAGAGTAGAAGTATATTTTAATCTAGTATTTAGATATTGAGATCTCTTACAATATCTTTATAATATAATTTTTCAAGTCATTCTCAACATAAACCTATTAGTTTTCAAAAGATTGTTTTGTGTTAGAAATTAGTTATCAATGCTTCAAGCTGTAGGTTTATCGTCTCGTAGACTCAACCGTTCATTAAAATTGTATAATATTGTATTATCGCAGTATAATGGACATTTATGCATAGCTCAGTGGTAATAAAGTAGGAATGTAAAACTTCAGTTAGCTAAACTACCGATATATCATCCTAGACTAACTAAAAATTTCGAATAATTTAGCCGTAAATCATTGTAAATTAATGTCAGCCATGAATCATCAAATAAAGAAGAGTTTCCTGGTTTTAAAAATTAAGAGAAATTAGATTCAAAGGTTCTAAAACATGTTTTAATAATATTAGTAAAAATTTACAGATGTATTTATTATTTAATCGTATCTCTTTTTAACGTGTGGCAAGAGTTACAAAATCTAAGAGCTTCGTACATTTTGTTTTAAATAAAAAGACATTCCGGATTAGTGTTGAGTTAAACTGTGGTTAATTTATTTTGGTGTTAGAGAGAAATTTAGAATTTCTTTCAACAGAATAGATTTGTGTATACCATACGATTTATAATTAAATACTCAATTAGAGTATGGCTTTTTATATTTAAAAATAAATTTCCATTTTTTTAATCCCTATATTTTGACGCTCTGATATTTTAAGAAATAAATCTTCCACTAAGAATTCTGAGGAAACGAGAACAAAGATTCTTAAGAGGAATGAGAAACGTGCTTTCCCGCCAAAAACCATCTCCCAACAGATCCCATTCTTATTTTAGCAAATCACACCATCCTTGCTGCTTGAGTGAAATGGTAAGCAAATGGCGAACTTAATTTCGTCACGGCGGTGCGGTGTATACAAATCATTAAACGCCTGAACAAATGAATGCTTGCGGGAACTAGGGCACAATGAAAGCGCGGCTTGTCTTGTTTTAACTAAATATTAATTCACTATTAGTCACTTTTGTATTGTCAAACTTTCATGTCTTTCAAAATATGTATTTCCATGTTACTTAATTATAGTCTATGCAGAAATGAAGTACAATGCAAAATATAAAGTACCACGGATGACATACTTTTCAATATATTTCGCCACATGGTATTTTTAATTGTTTCTTTATTAAGTAGGTTTTATAGTTCTTGTTTCATAGCAATGTCCCAATAAAAAATGTTGCGGTGACCTAAGAAGTGTAAAATTTCAGGCTTGTAGGTTATTTCGTTTTTCGTTTTCGTAGACAGAAACGAATTTTTTACACCCTGAAGGATGTCGCTAAAGCTCAACTAATAATGTAATATTAAGTGAAAAATGTGTACATACATACATTAGGTCATATAATTACTTATCATTCTTGTCATTTTCAAAATCTTTAGGTTGATTATATGTATGTTTCTTTTGTTTAAATTAATAGGAACACTTCTTCTTATTATTATTCTTCTAATAGGTTTAAGATTATACAAAAATATACATATTTCTGTCCAGAATTTACAGTGTTTGCAAAACCTTCAAGTATATAAACAATTAATTTAAATGTCTTTAACGATTAATTTATGCGCCAAATATAAAATTAGGACAAAATAACAAATTTCTTTTTAAGAAAAGTGTTTATATCTCGTATATAATTTCAATAAACATCGAATCGCAAAAAGCACTTGTTCCGCCGGGATCGAACCCGGATCTCTCACTTGCCAGGTGAATGTGCTACCATTACACCACAGAGCGCTTACTTTTTCCGATTCAATTATTTTGTATTTGGCCGTATCTGTCATATATGCGTTTAAATGAGCAAACTAACATATGATCGGAAAACCAATCCAAGACCAAGATCGGAAGGAATTGGGTGGTTTTCCACATTTAAAACCTGTCGTACTGTACATTGAAGGTACAGGTGCTGACTCATTAATATTGCTACATCACGGTTGCCTCATAAAATATGCTCATAGTACATTAATTGCTGACCACAATCTGCTTCTCTAAAGTGATATCAAATAATCTATCTTATAGCAGTTAGCTTTCAGTTATTACTGGAAGATGAAATATATTTTAAAAAGTTTAATATTTAGGTTGGAAATTATTAATTAACAAATAAAGGAATAGGCTTCTACTAGTATTCTTACCTAATTTCTATTCTTCCCATGAACCACAGGTGTGCCAAACCTTTACTTAGGAAAATCAATGACGAGTGAGTGAAGTTTTTGGCTTTTATATTCGTAGAGATAGATAAAATATTAAAATAAAAACACAAGATAACAAATAGTAATATCTAAGTATATACATATATATATATATATATGTGTGTGTGTGTGTGTGTGTGTGTGTGTGTGTGTGTGTGTGTGTGTGTGTGTGTTTTTAAACTATTATTCAAATTATTACCCAAAATAATGGACAGTATTCATTTAAATTTTTGTTCTTATTATTAAATTTTCCAACAAAAAAGTCCACTAACCCATTATTACCCATTAAATATTATATGTTATAATTTTTTCCTAGACACAGGATCCACTGAAGGTATAATGAATGGTGTTAAATTTTTTCTCGAATTTCTATGCATTGTACTGAATTTCTAATTAGCTAAGCAATAGTGTGGTTTATTTTTATATGAATTTTCTGCGAGCACCCTTTTTGGTCAAAATACGTTTGATTTAATTTGACTATTTTAATGCGTTAGAAACTTGCAACTCTGGATTGAGCCGGAAATATTTACACATTTGTACTAGTAAAAACATTGCAACTTAACAAATGTGCTGTAATATTCGCTAAGTTCTCAGTAAAACCTAACAAAATAACATTTTAATTGGCATACGCCAAATATCTGGCTGAAATCCCCGGTAGAGGACATGCTAGAGTATGACAGCTTGCGGTAAACAAGTCTAAACTTCCAAACCAGAAACTCTTGACCACTTTCTCTGTATTTCCAAAGTATTTCTCAATGCTTTATAAATCCCTCATACTTTGCCCTAGCAGAAGAGGATAAACTCTGAAAGTTGGAAGTTCTCTTAGGAAATAAGTTTTTTACTGACTTATTTACTTTGTCCATGTAAATGTATGAACTGTTTTTTTCAGTATTTTAATAAAAAAAATAGTGATAAGGAAAATCATTTGAAATTGTTGGATGTAAATGGTATATACATGTATACACACAATCTATATATCTTTCACATTGTTGATAGTTTACATATGGACTCTTCCTCTTCTTATTGCAAGGGAATCAATTCATTTATATTTCAGGGTTTTTTCTCTTGTCAAAACTGTGTACATTATCACATTTGGATTGTTTATTAATTACTAATTTTGTTCAACAGCTTGGTTTATAAACCAAATTATTATTACTACCAACTTAGATTTTGGCTGAGCGTGAGATAATTCTGTCCTTTAAGGGCCTGGAACCTTTTAATTACTGCCTGTTTGTGTGTCTGGCCACACCATATATCGATATTAAACTGACCCTTAGACTTTAAATATTGCATGAAGTTTCATTTTTATATAAGCAAGATTGCCTTCGGTAATGGTGCAAATAACTAACGCCATTGAATTTGGGTGTGTGCTAGCAAATATGTTTATATTGGCTTTATTGATATCCGATTGTAGCAAGAAATCCTACAATAAATCAATGTGTGTAAAGCTCAGCACGGTATATACATTTTACACATCACGTTGCAACACATATAGCCTTACTATAGAATTAGGTATAAGGTTTTAGCATGCAACCTCAGTGAACCAGGTTTAAAAAAGGTTCTGTAGCTAGATACTTTTGTATAGGATTTAAAACAGGCTTTTAACGATAACTTTTTATCGATGGGTTTTGCTTATTGTGCAGCAAATTAAAAAGCAGCAAATTAAATTATTTTGTAGAAATTCTGCGTAAATTGCACAACCAATCAAGGACGTACCCAGCGACGGAGTCCAAGGGGTCCTGACCCCCCCCCCCAAATTCCCGTGTACTGCTGAAAGATCGTTCTCAACAAAGAAAAGGATTAAGAACTTTTTAAGAAACAAAATAGGGCCTCACTCTCTGTGTACTACGGAAAAGTACCTGTTGTCTGGACCCCTCCCAAAACTTTTTCTCGCATAAGTTCATAAGTTCATACCACTAATAGTAAACTTCTCTATGCTTAGAATGTTTATAACAACAATAAACAACCGTGCTATATTTATTACCAAACACTAATTGTGTTTGGTAATATAACTGCCTATTTTATTAAATATTTAATATTATTATAATAATTTTCAAATCATTTAGTATAATTCTATATGGGAGCCATAATACAACCACACAGAAAAGCAGTAATATAGGTTATTATAAAATAGAAGCTTTTCAAGAATCAGGGTGGAAACAATGTCAGTTCCAATTGGTCATGCAATCAGAGTAAAATATTATTATAAGATCGTTTTTGTCATACTATAATAAAAATCATAATATTTCTCGAATTACTCATAACATATATTTAAGTTAATTTATGCAATTTAAATATTAAACCTTTTTCAAATTGAACGGTATTTATCTCATTTATTTAGTTTAGTGCTTGTACCCATTAGTGTTAGAAATTTCAATTCCAAAACACAACTGAAATTTTATCCTAACAAACTTGATTTTATACTAAACTATTTTAAAAAATATATTTCTAAATTTTGCAATTTTCTTGCAAAAGGTTTTTCTGCAAAATTTAAGTTAAACAAACCTCTCTTGAGATACGCAAGTTCAAAAGTTTAAGTGAAAATAGAAGGCTATTGGAGTTTATCAGAATAGCTTTAAAGCGTACAAAGGAAGGTCGAAGTTCGAGTTCGAACTTGCGAAGTGCCAGGGAGTAAATGAGTCCTTCTTTCACGCTACAGTACAGTAGACTAAAGTATTAGGTCTTTACTCAGTACTTTCTTCCTTCACATTTCTGGTCTATTTTTTGTCAGTTCAAATTAGGCATTAACTTTACCTTTTCATCAAATCAAAACGACTGTTCAAATAAATAAAATATTGAAAGGTGCTTAATATGGCTTTGTCATATTGGTTATCACTGCCAAGGTTTTGAATAGTTAGCGAATAAAAAGATTTCTTACATTTGAACGGTACACTCTACTAAATGAATATTACGTTTTGCGGTAAACATAGCTTACACAAGTCAATAAAGAAATTAAGTTCTAACAGTATTTGGGCCGCGGTATTGAGATTGATTTTCAGCCAACACACTGTAAGCGAAATGTTAAATGTATTTAAAAGATCTCCGATTCTCACTTCATGAAGAAAAAAGGAAATTATTCACGACACTGGTCTTAAAAGTCTAAGAACTATAATAGTTAAAGGTAATACTATTTAAGTTTCCCATAGCGAGCTTGAAATACTTCATGAACACGATTGATCGTGTTAACAACTTGGATGCTGTGTGAACCAAAATCGTAAGATAGCAGTAAAAAGATCAGCCTTGAAATCTTCCACCTCATATGATTATTATTACCTGTGTTTCCCGCTTTTATAATCTATATTTTGAGCCATTAACTCTATAGTAAATGGTATTAAACAAAGGATATAATTAGAGCCATTGTAGTTATTGCAATGCGAGTACTTTTTTTACCTCTAATTGTTATACTTAAATTATTTATCAAGTTGAAAAGTAAAGACCGGACAGGCAAGGATGTATTGCTATTGAGAGCAGGTATTTGTTGGAATGCTATATACTAACTGACCAGCGGAGGGCAGCATGGACAACAAATTGACATCGAAGTATACCAATAAACTTATCCGTACATCTTCATTAAAGAAGGGGAAAGATTGCTTCCTTATCAAACGAAAGATCCGAGACAGAGAGTGATTAGCTGGAAACCACAATCTTCTTTTATTAAAACAGTAGATCTCTTTAAGCTCACCCCAGCGTCACTGTTTAAACACCAGTTTGTGAGAGAACAGCGGCAATATGATTAAGTGAGGTCATCTGTATTGTACGGATTGTTGATAATAATGGTGGGTTTTTTCTGTCTTCAGTCGAGTGAATAAAAAGCAGTAATATAGCTTCATTTATTCGTAAATATTTATAAATTAATATTCATTTTGAGGTTAGCTATGTACAGCTCCTAATAAAACAATAAGTTTTATTTATAGACTACCATACATTTGAAATGTCATCGATATAAAACGATATTCGAATTTTTTTTACAAAAAATTTTATAATCCATGCATGCCAACTTTTATTAGAACTCTCTGTAAGTTAAATACCAAGCTAAAAATACACCAAAATCGTTGTTTAAATTGTTATAGCAGTCAAGTTGTTTATATTCTTCCATGAAATGTTGCTTTATTACCTCACTATGATAACTGTTATACTATCGTATGCTATCAAAGGGCATCTAGAACCCGAAAAATAATTCTAAAGTCGTGAATTAAGCTTTACTGGCATATTTTACTTGCTAATACATAATAATCAGGAGAATCAAACCGTTAAACGAATGCCACTATTACTTGTCACGTTCTTATTAAACTCATTATTGACGATGGTTGATTGGAAAGGATGGCGAGTTTATGAATGCTTGCCATTGTCTTGTATTACAACAGAACACGATGTTTATAGAGCAAGCCAAAACACACATACACAGGCGTGTACATTAACTAAGTAACTACACCAGAGATACAAACATAAAACTGCTGCAACACAAGATTCATGTACCACAAAGGTCTCAATTTACTACTTAAGGATGCAAGAAATTACAATAAGTGCGTCAGAAAGCCACGCTACCACGATGACTTGCGACGTGCTAAGAAGGAATTTTCTTTCAGTGACAACATCCCTGGTGTAGGGCTGATAATATGTTACAGCAGCATGTCTGTATCTTGCCTTAGTTTTCTGTGATTTTTCCTGCAGGTGATTATGTTACGTTCATCGTCATGTGTTTTGTGTTGTTTTTACTAACATGGTATTCCATCATCTAAAATCTAACGATGGATGATTTTTCAGAATTCTGTTATCACTTGTACTACTCCCTTTCTACACAATCACTATTAACTAACGCTATGGACCTTGATAGCTATAATTGTACGATCTGGCATTAATTAAATTAATAAACACTGCATAAAATGCACATGTAAAGACAAAATATAACAACCAAACAAGAGAATAAGATAAATCCATGTCTGTATTTAACGGTCCAATTCACTACTACTGACCAGAGACACAAAGGAAATATCGATAGTCACGCAAACAAGATGGCTGCAAAATTGTAGATCTCGACACCCAGTTGTACTAATTCACTGAAGGATTGTAAATTTCTGGAAAGATCTGAAGCCTTCACAAAGCTTACCATGAAAATGAATAGACATTCCAGAATTATATTACCAGATATATTCTTCAATTTTTATATTAAAATCCTATACAACACATTCAAAATAGACAATACTTTTAATAATCTTTAGGACTCTATTATGTTCTACTTAAACGATAGAATGATTTACATTCATAACTGCTAAATATACCAGAATTCATAAATCTATATTATTACATTCTTGATTGACGATGCTCCAGTTTATGTGTCGATAAGTCACTAGACTACTCGCTATAAGCATATAAACTATAACCGGAAATGATGTAAAACACAGTACTTTGACACTTGGCAGACTGCAGTATTTGGCACAATATTAAACACGTCTGATGCCAACTGTGCCAAGTGGATGCTCATGCAGTTTTAACCATACTAGAACGGGGTGTCGATTTTACTAAATCATTACCAGGAAAAATAGAAGAAATGTGGTTTATTTAAACACCAAATGGACTTTATTACAGTAGGAAATCTTTTACAACTATACAATACCCGCGTTTTAATTATTTGCGCTTTTTAACCGCACCGTTTACATAACAACTGTATCCTATAATAATATTGGATTCCCGTTACATTTATCACCCAAATATTTGCATATTAACCTTTTTCTACATTTAAGACTAGTGGACGAATTTGAAAAAACATTCTCAATAAACTTAATCATGATGTTAAGTTTGGCTCGATGTACCTACCACTTAGTGCATCGTCTGAAATGTAACACACTTGGACGTCTGAAATCTGAACTCCACGTCCATCTGAATCCAGAAAACCCGAAACATTAAAATACCTTGACAACACTATTCAGTACTTGTCAAGCATCCTATTACCATTTATGAGATAGAGACAATTTATGGGTCAGAGAAGATATCCAGTGTCATCTAGATGAAGATGTATTCTCATTTTTTCATCAGATGTATGTACTAAATTTCAGAAACTGCACTAAATGAAAAGTAATATGGAACCTAAGTCAATACTCGCATTAATTACAAATTATAGTGAAGAAAAAATAATATAGAACCTTGATTCGTATTTAAATAGTATTCTGTTAGCCCTTACCTAACCTTGCAAGGTCTTACGGACGAAAACAACACACGTGACTGTTGTCACTGAGGTTTTATGTTCTGCGAAAGAATAAATTAGTGTTTAGAAAATGGTGGTCTGGTAATGACATTATATTATCTACTAATGCCGCCGGCCAACCGTGCAAAATGTTGTAGCACTTCTGGTGCTGTCAACAATGATGACGACAGATGAATTTCATCCCAAGAGGAAGTGCATATCACGTAAAATAATAAAATCCAAAAGCGTCTGATCTTGAATTTCTGAGGAAGGAATCAAATAATGGAATATATCCATGGAAACGTTTTAGTTATTAGTCGTGCGCCTTTATCATGCAAGACATTTAGATCCGAGACTGTCCTGTCGACATCGACACCTAACTCGTCAACGGCTCTATTGCGTTTTTAATCATAATTATTATTTCAAAGATACGCCAAGGTAAAAATAATAAAAATTGTATGTAGCTTTTATGTATGTTTTGTGAATGTAGTCTACATTAATTGTTTAAACATTTTCTTTCCCTGTAAAACACATCATACAAGAATACATAACTCGTTGCATTGACACAAGCTGTAAAACACTCTTTAAAAGACCCATAGGAAGCATTTGAACAACATCCGCTAAACCCATTACCGGCAAAGAAAAATTTAGTTTTATTCTTTTTCTATGTTTTATGTTAATTTGTTTTATTTTGTTCCTCGGTACATCAAAGACGTAAATTATTATCAAAGACGTAACATTATTTACTAATAAAAAAGGTACAATATTGCCCTCCTTATGAAAAATTTTAAATGAATTAAAATCAAGATGAAAATATGTAATTAACGATTTCAAATATTCTGTTTTTTAAGAAAACATTGCCAAAGATGGCCATATTATCTGCTGTATGACTCCTACACAGACTCTTAATATTGTTTTGATTTGGTTTTTCAATTATATGTTGATATTTATTGCGTTTTTCTACAATCAATTGCTCTACTATGCCTTGTCTTAGGTGTATAGTGCTATAACAACAAATTATTTATTTGAAAATGTGATTCTACCAAAATACAAGGATATATTAATAACATGTATCATGTGATGGACGGTTAAATAATTATATTAATTAACCATTAATTGTTCTACACATTTGCATGTGCAAAACATGAGTTTAGAATTCGCAATTTAACACTCTGTTTCGTTGAAGTGTTCATTTACTCTAAATGCGCTGTGGGACCTGTCTGCCAATCAAAGGTCCCTTAATGATGATTTCTGATTGGTTGTTTAAATTAACTGACAAAATTACACTGGCGTCCCTTGCCAGCAACGGTATAGTTTAATTTAGCTCAATTGTTTTTGAAACTCCATACCTCAAACTATGTTTAGTAACGAATTGATGTTTCTTATGGCGGCAGTCACAGTTCGCGTTACAATTGGAATATTAATATCTAAATCATTAAAGAGGCCACTTTAGCTCATGAAAAATAACTAAAACGTTTCCTTCCATATGGATTTCATTATTTGATTTCTCTCTCAGGTATTTCAGATCAGACGCTTTTGGATTTTATTCATTTGCGTCATAGGCTCTTCCTCTAGGGATGAATTTCGTCTGTCGTCAGCATTGCTGGAAGCACCAGAAATTATACCGCATTTCGCTTTGGTGGTCGAAGGAATTAGTAGATAAGAATAACGTTGCCTGATAACCATTTTTCTAAAAACGAATTAATTCTTTCGCAGAATATAAACCCTCAGTGATAATGATTAAAGTATGTTTGTTTTCGTACGTAACATATATCAAGAAGTACGACAATAACGCTTTTTTTGTTTTCGGCTTTTGCCGAAGGGATGTCTTCTCTTTCATTGTGATTAAAGTTGACTACGACATGTACACTACATTTTAACATATTTATACAATTTACATAATTAACTTCAAAGTCTGTCTAAAGACACCTAATAATTGGACAACCTAATAAAATCACCGCTTAGAACGAAGTTACTAAATAATACTACATAATTTATAAAGCTATATTACAGTTATCTTATGAATAATATATGCTGATTTAACTCCTCAAGATTTTGTCTCTTAAACAGTGTCAAATGCATATGGTAGACCTAGTTTGAATATGGATGGATATTAAATTACGAGTGGGTTATCGTTTGCTCAGAAAATATGGATATTGTAATTAATTGATCCACAGGTTTAACCCTGACCATTGCCTTGGGCCAAGAGAGTTATAACTACTTCAATTTAGATAGACAAATACGGTATATTATACAAACTTTCATTTGTAACAACCTTATTACGAATCGCGCATACATGGATGCTTGTATAGTATTCATTTAATACACTATACACCACAGGCTTAATGTTTTCCTCTTATACATTTACAAATACTACAGATTTTCCAAGTGGACTTTTGTGTCTAATGTAAAAGACTTGCTAGATAACTGTAAGAACATTCTAGTTATCTGTAGATTTATTTAATCACAAGTTGCACTTTTTAATCACATCACTCAAAGTTCCAAATTTGATTTGAATGCAAAGAATCCTTGAACATTAAAAGTTTCCCAGAACACTGTAAAATCGGTCACTTCGATAGACTGAAATTCAGCCAACATGACCACAAAATAAGGCGTTGAATTTTTAGTTTGGCTGAAGTATTCGTTTTTAGTTTTGCGGTTACGGTCTCTAATATTTAAAAAAAGTGGTTAAGTAGTTTTATAATTTTAAAATTAAGTTTACGTATGCAAATACTTCAAATAGTCTATTATATAGAACAAATATAAATAAATAACGGCTTAACTTAAGCCGTTGCAATTTGCATCTTGGTATTTAAAATTAAGATGTTAAATTTTGAAGAAATAAATCATCTTTAATAGTTTAAAATTGTTAGTGAATAAAAAGTTTTAATTTTCATGGAAAAAACGAGAAATTGTCATTATACATAAAATATAGCTTATAAAATTTCACAGATATCTAATTTTTCAACGGATGATGTTTATGAAATAAATATGATTTTAATAGTCTTTTTTAATCTACTTCATTCAATGATTATTATTCATGATTATTCATGAATTATTCATTATTATTCACTATTATTCATGATTATTCACTAATTCGTTATCTTCATGATGTGATGGTTCGGCCGTCTTTGTGGTATAAGAGAGTTAATGGTTTAACTAGAGGAGCTTTTGACCCGTTTGTGTCCTTATAAAGTAAATAGGCAACTTAACACGCCTATCCTACTATCCAACATGTTCTAGAGGAATTTTTCTCCTTACCTCATAGAATTATTTCAAACAACTTTAAACATACTAATTTTATAAAATTTAATATATTTCAGACATTTGATAATTTTTTAGGTTGGAATAGTCCTTCCTCTTATGATTAGTTAAGGTAATAGTTAGATGTTAAAAAGTTTCCTACTCCAAAGGCAATTATATTTCACACAAATAAGATGAATATTATTGACTTTCTTTTATCGATGGTAAACAGACCCAATACAAAATAAGTCACAATTCAGTTTCAGTGTTTTGTATTATTTCCCTTTATGACATATACCTTTTTAGGTATAATATTGAATTCAAATAGCGCAGGATCTAAAATTAATTTACAAAAGGTCCTGCATACTTGATCGGAGAAGTTTATTCCGATTCAATACCAACATGACGTGCGCAAGGAGAAATGGCTGTGCAAGAATGATGACCATTCCGTACCAGGTTACCTTGTTTACTGAAGTTTCCGTCTTGTTTATGTACACTCAACAACACCATATTATTCTTATACTGTTCCTTATAATAATATTTACCAAATGTATAAGATAGCGTCTACAATCAGCGGTATTGCGAGAATAATGCATATAATATACATCATTTGCTATGCAAGTCTTTGCATCATAAGATATAGTAAAATATTCCAATTAAACCAGGTTCTGGAATACGACAACTACTTGAGTAACTCAGTTTTAAGCCCTGTTAGTCACAGAAAGGACTTGGTAACTTCGGAAAAGCAGCTTAACTTTATTGTGTTTATAAATCCTGACAGCTTAGACGCCTGGAGGATTAAGAGTCCTTTGTTATTGTGAAGGTATTTCAAGAGAAAATCCTGTACAGTGACAAATTAATTCACTTGCTTTTTTCCTTTGACTGTCAAAACTACACATTCACGTATATATGTATTAATACTCGTATAATAATTAATACTATTTCACGTATAATTGTATTATTAAACTGCGTAGGACCTTAATTCCTCATGAACTTCAAATGGAAATTGTCTTGTTTAGTTATAGTAATAAATTAATAATTCTTTAAATTTTAATGGTTATTTTATCATCCATTTTATTTCCCAATCAAAATAATACCAGGATAGGAGTACGCCACACCACGTGATGTTTGATGAATGCATGCAAAATATCAATCAATATGGCTAATTCCATTCTCGAGATGCAATGGTACGAACACGAGTTTCATCAAAAATGATTTTTCACAGAACATATTCTTTTAGAAATTAAATTAGTTCAGTTTTTCCAAAATACATGTATGAGACCTTTTTTAATTCTCTAAAGTTTTGCTACATCATACTTTCTCATTTTTTCCATTAAATTGGTTTTCATATAACAGTAATAGTAACAGTCTACACATAAACTCAATATAATGTTGTCGAATGTGTTGTGATAGTTAGGCCACATTAGTTAATACATTACTTGTTTAAATCTCGTTATGTGTCTATAGAGTGGGATTACAGTTATTTATTCCACTAATATCTCGTTTCCATCATGATTGCTCAATTTAAAAATATTCGCTTTTTTGTTCTCTTAGGACAAGAAGATTATAAATTGCACTTAGTCCTGTAAGAACCTTTGCGCTGCTTCCGGAGTGACAGGATATTCAGGATGGGTAAGGTTAGGGAATTAGGGCCGCCTCCTATCGAGATCCATGAGGAAGAATTAGGGCACTACATCTCAAAGTCATGTCTCCCCGAAAGAAGGGGAGGCCAGCTATGAACCAACCTCTCCAGTCAAAGTAGGCAGGGGGTGGCACACCCTTGTTGAGGCTAGCAAGAACCTCTGAGATTAGGAAACAAACCCCACCAACTCCAACAGTCATCTCCCAAAGTAGACTAGAACTATCGAATTGCCCATGAACCCCAGAATCTCGACATTTGCGGTTAGTGATGTGCTGCTCCTGGACATCTATAAGGTTGCCCAGATTTAAGTGACACATCGGTTTTTGCTGTGCCCAGTGGTGGGTTCAATTGGAAGGTATAAACCAGCCAGAAGTGATCCCTACAGGGTTATAAATTATAAAATATTCGCTTACTGTCAGCCAAAGCCCATGGAATGAAATGCTGCAACATCGTTGAACTCATTGTTTTGCATGTATAAATGAAGCTTCATGCAAAATTTCAAGTTTATAGGTCAGTTCTTCATGATAAGGTGCGAACAGACATAAATTAAATTTTTGCTGTCTCTATCGAGTGATAACCTTTGATAAAACTCAGCCAAGTATAGAGCATCAGGAATAAGATATACGTTTAAATAAAATTATGTTTGTTTTAATCATTTTTAGAAATAAAAAAAATGCTCTTCTAACATGTATTCCTTCGGATAACATTAATAAATATTCTATTCTTTATAACTTTAAATCTCTAAACTTTCCACTTTCTTTGAGTTTGGACATAGCTTGTTTTACATTAGGTCGTAGAATATATTAAATTATATTTTTTGATGTACGCAATTTAGTTAATAAGAAGATTATTTTGAAATAAAGAATACAAAATAAATTTTCAAAACAAAGTTTGCTATTAAACACCAAAAATATGAATCATGCAGCCTTTACGAAACAAGAATTATTTACACTGAATAAGAAATACGTTACAATTATCTAAACTTGAAACAAATCAATAGATTGGACATTCATCAATTAAATCTAAACGACAAAGACGATATTCATGTCAACGAGATCCCGGCAATAGTTGGTTTACAAACAATTGTTTTGTATTGTATAATAAATAATGTTTAAAAATTAATTTTAAAGTTATATTTTTGTCAGTATTAGGTATAAACTTAATCCATCTATTGAAAACTAGAAATGATATTTTTAAAACAGAGAAACGTTTAATGAAATGTATTTGTATATTGAGCGCCAGAGGTTCACATGCTTCTTTAAATATTGAATCCTTTCCGAATTGAATTGCATTACAACGTTCAGCTAATAACATCTTAGCTTATTTTCAATCTGATATATCTAACACACTCCTATAACGTTGACTGAGGTCTTGGAAATTGTAATAATCAATTAAGTTCAATGAACCCTAACGTATTGAGGATTACTCAAGGTGTTTTATCCTTTATTTTAAAGCAGAGTATTATATCGAATTTTACGTTACAGTTTTAAAACTGTTGGTAAAATTTCGCTCATCGGTCTGCAGAAATATTTTGACTTAGATTCTATTTCCGGGGACATGTCATGTGTTGATACAGATGATATTTATCTCGTTCTAACATGCTGTATCCAACCATGGAGAATGTTCCTCGTGCGCTATGAGTATTAAACGTCACAACTTTTTATCGGAGTGGAAATAGTTAAGCGGTCTCTGTCAGGTGACTTGACATTGTTGTATGGCGCAACGAAGCACCGAATGAATCAATGGTCGTAGACTTATGAAAAAGTTCTTAGAGACGGGTTCAATAGTCGACCTTAAAAATTATGGATATGATAAAGTAATTGGTTTACGGAATCTTAAGATTAGTGATTTTTAAGTCTGTCTAAAGTGGCTTCTTAGTGCGCAACTATAAGGAGCTTTGGATTTTTTTGTATCCATAACAAGTTTATAACACTTAGTTGAATAATGTATTGAGCCGTTCATCCCCAGGTTAAGTTTTACGCTTCTTAGCCCTAATTTTGCCCGGTAAAATAAGACATTATTTGATTCTGACTTGGAAACTATTGACATTCTTACATTTGAAGTAACAGGCTATCCTAGTGTAATCATCCAGCAATCAGTGTAAAACAAGCAAAGTTTTAACGATGTAAATCGCATTTCATGAATAAAAATTTTTATTGATCTTTAGCTTACAACGTTATAACGTTGATTTTAAAAAAAACTCGACTTAAAATTGGTTTATTATAGAAATAAATCTTGGTTTATGGCAAGTGAGTTTTCTTTGAAAAGTAATTTTACTAATGGCGAACTCCACTAATACTCACAAAAGAATTTACAATCTTTATTGACCGCGTTTTAACTAAAACTATTCAAAATAAAATTTTAAGTAAATATTTATAAGTATCATGTATAAAATAAACGGGTTATAGAAGAACCTAACAGAACGTAAAGAGGTAACGCTTAGACAGTTGGGCGGATTTCCCATTAAAATTTAGAATCCAAAATCAATAGACTTCTCCCTTGGACCAAAATGAACATTTACTAAGTTTCAAGTCTCTAAAACTTTTTTATCAAAAGATGATCAAACCTTTGGAGAGGCAGATAACCATGATGTGTTTTAAGAAGGACCGAAGGTTCTTAATAAAGTGAATTATATAATTAAAATTTCGATAAACGTTACATTAAAAGAGTAGTATACTTTTTATTTCTTCTTATAAGGTCTAATTGATAAATTTAACCATTTTAGTGCTAGTGACAAAAAAATCCATGTTGAAAAGTGCCGAGTTATTTTTTGTGTGACTATGCGAAAAATGCTAGAGGGTTTTGGACAAAAACGCAAATTTTTAGAAGAACATTTTTATAACATTTATTTTTTATCATAAAAAGTTTCTGTTTACTTCATTTTACAGGAAAATATATTAGATATCAGAAAACATTAAGCATTATAATTTTTATTTTATAAAAAAAAAAAAAAAAATTACTATAAACAGCAACATTTCGACGGAAACAAAATAAAATTTAAGTATGGGGTAAAATAATTATTATAAAAATAAATGTTACTTTGAGATTTCGTTACTTTCATGATAAATAGAATTTTAAAACAACCCAAAATCAGGTGTAATAACTTAATATTGTACCGTAAACAAAATTTTTATAAATAGTTAATTTCTAGGGATTAGTTTTATAAATATACAAGGTTTCATATAAAAATTCAATTAAAATTTTTTGTTTATAATTAAAAGCTTCTTTTGAATTCTTGTTAAAGGTGGACAAATTGTTAATCAGAAAATATTTAACAATAAGCTGTTTATATAATGCAAAGAAATAAAAAAAACATTTTAAAAAGTGGCTTTTCAACGGAGACAAAATTTAAATCCAGTTTCAGGTAAAATAACTAATATACGACAAATTTATTTTTAAAATTTAATACTTTTATGATAAAGAGCATTAAAAACACCTTAAAATCATGTGTTATAACCTAGTATTGTACAATAAACACAATTATACAAATTATTCAAGCGCTAAAGTTTTGTTTTGCTAAAAAACGCAGGGATTTGGGAAATATTCAGTTGAAGTTTATTTTTCACTATAATACGTTTTTTTTAATTCTTTTCAAAACTTTAATACTTTAATGATAAAAGCCATTTAAAACAATGCACAACCATGTGTAATATAACAATAATTACTAAAACGAAACTAAAAAAATAAAAATAACCTTATTCAGGCAATTTTTAAAGCAAACTCCACAACACTGTCTTCATGGACACTCGGAAGTGAGTGCCAACACTTTTTTTATTAATTTTAATATCTAATATAGCTTGGAAACATTTTAAATTAATAAAAATGCACAATTATATGACCTCAAAAACGCTCCACTATTCGCCTCGACACCGCGATCACGATGCAACTGAGAAAGTGTTGTATTTTAGTTAGTTGTTAACGTCACATAACAGCGTTAAAAAGTCAAAATAATAGTTTAAAAGGTTAGTTTAGTTAATGTATTGGAATTTTTATGATATTATTTGATATGGGATAAGTTATACAGGTACTACAAATGAAATAGAAATCGTCTCGTACCGAGACTCCGGCACTCTTCGCGTAGGAACGTATCGTCTCGGAGCGAGACTCTCGGCACTCAAGCGTGTTTTTAAAATCGTCTCGTAGCGAGATCCCTGGCACTCAAAAGGTTAACATGCTATATAAATATGATGGCATTTATTAATTTTAAGATCCACTGACTCTAGGAGGGCAACCTCAGTGGAATAAAAGGTTACCGATAGTACAAGAATGCTATATGTGTTGAAGTGAATAATTATACTAGTATAATTATTTTAAATCAATCATAAATATTGACAAGCTACTTCAGGACTGTTTTCTTTATACGTACAATAAACACCAAGTGTTGAAGTCCCCTACCTCAGTACAGACAGACAATGGGGCGAGATTGTTGGTGAAGTAAAGGAGAACGATGGCTTATTGTTACCTGAAGTTTCCAACTGCGAGCTCATTAGCTCTTTGTGTACTTAGGTTAGGTCAAGAATTTTGACAACCCTCCCTCCAACTCAGGACTTTTACTAAGTAATAGACCCTACTGATTGCTCTTTGTCTTTTTTTCATTCCTATTTCACTCAAGGCTGTCTGAAGTTGTTATGCAACTGTGTATTCACTCAAGCACAGCTACATTAGGTACATCAGTATAACTCGTTTATTTTTACTACTTATTTTTTATTTAGTGGAAAAGTTGTTTATAAAAAAGAATAGTAATTGAAGTCTGCCTGATCTATGGCAACAATTAACACGCTAGACAAACTCCCAACGTACCAAGACAGACTCAAAGGCGACAACAACCGGCGCCGGGTATACATTAATCATCCTAGACGAATAATAATTAAAGTCTGCCTGATCTATGGCAACAATTAACACGCTAGACAAACTCCCAACGTACCAGGACAGACTCAAAGGCAACAACAACCGGCGCCGGGTATACATTAATCATCCTAGACGAATAATAATTAAAGTCTGCCTGATCTATGGCAACAATTAACACGCTAGACAAACTCCCAACGTACCAAGACAGACTCAACGGCGCGGATACAAGCCGGGTATACATTAATCATCCTAGACGAATAATAATTAAAGTCTGCCTGATCTATGGCAACAATTAACACGCTAGACAAACTCCCAACGTACCAAGACAGACTCAAAGGCGACAACAACCGGCGCCGGGTATACATAAATCATCCTAGCCAAACGCCTGCCAAACTGGCGATGCAGTAAAAACACAAAGTTCAAAGGCTACTTAGTCTCTAAAACGTATCTACTTGTGTTAAGTTTTTTTTTTTAATTATGGCCAAATTTATTATAAAGAATTAATTTAATTCATTTATATTGAAATTAATTAGAATTAATAAAAAATTAATTAATATTTATATAGAATTAATTTAAAATGAAATTATTTAATTTATTAAATAAACTCGTATTAACATCTTTAGTGCTGCTTATCACTATCCATATCTACATATACCAACAAATACATCTTGACTAAAAGGGATTATATTCCACACTTCCATACACAAGTTAATTTAATTTTATATCTCCTCAAAAGCTCACCACCATCTTATATTGAATAAAGTTGAACCAATCGGTGATCATTATGAAGATTCAGTTATCAATATTGATGTCTGCTTTTGACAAATCTTAACCTTCTTCTTTGTCTGTTCTTGTTAATTTTTAAAGAACCTTAAAATAAAAGATTAGAACTCCTGTGATAAGGCAAGGTGATATTTACCACTGATTGATTGATGATCAACTAATCAGAAATTATCCTTCGCTCCCCTCCACTCTTCTTTATAGTAGGATGTGTATTACTCGTAATATTATATTATTGTAGATGTCTTGGTCTTAAGATTTAAGCAACTATAAATAAAACACATACAAATTAATACATATGTAATATATAAATACACATGCATTTTTAAGCCTGTTTTGAGAGTTACTTTTTGTAACTATTATTTTCATTTTTTCATAAAGTATAGTAATCGATTATAATTCATCTAACTACATTCAAGTAAAAATGTATTATTACCCTGTATCGTCTTTCCTTAAGTTTATTTATAGTCCAAAAGATTTCTATACATGGATTCATTTGGGAAGTTTTACGGTTTTGATTTGTATTAATAAAGGAGATTTCTAAGTATATTGACTAAGTTTTTTTCCATAAAAAACTTGCGTGCAATGCACTTATTTGAAAATTGTAAATCCCAATGAAATATATTGCAAATATATACATTTGTATACTCATTTTTCTGATTTAGTTATTGCTAAATAAAATTTGTTTATTTTAGTTGAATACTTGAAATAATATTTTAATTCAGACTGCGTTTTAGAGTTACAGTTTAACTTCTGGTGATTAATTGATCTTAAACATGTAAATTGAATTAATGTACATAATGCAGTTATGATATTCAGTAAATAAAAAAAAAATATTTACTTATTAGTTGTACCTTCATTTTGATTTTGAAATATTCTGCAAAAAGTAGTTTCTTCGGTGTTCAAGGATTTGTGCATTTCGTGATTAAATTAATTTCGCAATGCGCTTACCACATCAATCAAGTAGCAAGGCTGCTGTGATTTTAAGCCAAAATAAGAACGGGATCTGCTCGTGGAACGTTTTTGTCTGGAAAGCACGTTTCTCATTTAGTTTAAGCATCTTAGTTACAATTTCACAAGAAATCTTGGTGTTTGTTTTATTTATTAAGAAGATAGAAAAAATTAAAATGCTAAAATATTCAGTATATATTTTATAAGGAAAATACTTGATTACAAAGTAATAAATAAAATGTATTTATTAATTTAATTTAATTATTCTACTATTACAAAACATAATAATACTAAATTTGAATTAACATACTAGTAATTGGTATTTTTATAATTAGAGCCATTTTAATAAATCAATAATTAATTAATATTATAAAACAAAGTATAAAACTAAATTTTAACCTAAATACATGAAATATTCAGTTTTAACTTTATCAAATTATAGAAAATTATTTATTTTTATATAACGACTTTTATATTATTAAACAGTCTTTAAATTCAGGTGTATTGGAAAATGGGAGATAAAAGAAAAGAGGTTATCGGCAAAGTGGAGTGTTTATAGTTGCAGGTGTTTATTGGACAAGTGAATTTGCAGTAAATCCCGCCTTGCTGTAAAGTGGAGTAACAGTTCATGTTCACCGACACTTGAGGGTTTTTATGTTCGAGAGATCCTCTTCAAACGTTGGTAAAATGGAGAAGTCTAACTCAACCGATTTGTTTTTACACCTAGTGTGTCTTTGATAGCTTGTTTTACTAACTAGTATTTTGTTTGACTGCGGCTCTCTAACCGAGAGGTCACGGGTTCAATTCCTGACTGAGGCTAATCAGAATTTTATACGTGTTTGGACCGCAATAACGTTTAGCAAGACTCATATATAAAAACATCTTGAGATGTTTCAGCTTTACTGTAGAGAGCCATTTTCCACTCAAGAGATGTTAAATCGAAGTCTAGTGTAAGTATATATATATATATATCTTTTATACAAGCGAGCTTAAAGGTGTGGAGCTCTATCAGTCAATATACCCAAATGCTGGATGTGGGCATCTCAAAACATTAACAAAAAACTTGGGCCCGTTTGAATCTTGAGGTGTAAGCCAAATTATTTAACAGACGTTAAACCAAAACTGCAAATAATATATATCCACAAATACAGCTGAGTTTGAGAGACAGAGCTGTATTATTATTGGCTAAAGTTTACCCAATCAACAATAAGTATAAACAATCAGCGATGAGTATTAGTTCTTCTTTATCGCTGTCTGAAAGCTTTGTGATGATTGGAAACTATTTCCTTTGTTGAAGTGTATTTTTCTCTTAATTCTTTTTAAGGCTTCTCTTATTATAGTCGGATAGTAATGTGGTATTTTAACCAGTGTTTTTCTGTTATCGAATTCTATTTCATGTTTTCATTTCAAAAAATTTTGCTATAATAGATTTTTCCGAGGGTCTAATGAGCACATGAATGAATTTAGCTAAATACAGATGTATGCAATTTAGTGGTGTATTTTTATGGTCTAAAGCAGTTTTTTATCCAACCGACTTGAAAACAGTTATGTTATTACGTCTTTTAAATTCCTTCTATATTTCATCCGGCTGTTTTTGTGTGTAAAGGAGATGTGCTAGTTTTAGACGCTTTTAACTTGAATTAAAAGAAAAAAGTCATGGGTCATCTAAATTAAATATTAAATATGAGCATATTGCACGCCTTAGATGAATAAAACTCAATTTAGGTACTCAATTCTAATGATTTCAGACGGAAACACATAACGCTAGTGGCAATATTTTAAGTTATTAACGTACGTAATATAAAGGTAACGTAATTGCTTGAAAAAAAGGAATAACACACTTTCCTGTAAAGATTTAAGGGTAGTACAATAAAATTACTCTATTGCTTCACTACCCTCATTTCAGACTCCTCAGTACTCTGGATACGGGAGCAATAAGTGAGGAAAGTTCTACCCCAGAGGGTTGTATTCTTTTATTGGCATCAGTTTAGTGCTCTTTCTTAGTCCTTTGGTTTCATCGTATGTTGCTTTAAATCATGACTTTATCAACAAGCGGGACACGTCTGCACACTTCGTGGTCTATTGCTGCTCGCTACGCTTGTCTTTATCCTCTCCCACACTTCCGATAGAACAGTAAACACGATTGAAGTGTTAGAAATATTACAAACATTAAAGCACACACACGTTTTGTACTAAAATAGGTATTGTAACATGCTTATTGAAGATTTATAGACACGTTATACTTTTCCGAGATGTGATTAACCCCATCAAAAATACCTTAATTATTTAAAAATGCAACATCGGGAAATATGTAGATCAACTGAAATAAGCTTTTTTGTTCTCTTAGGACAAGAAGCTTATAAATTGCACCTATAAGGACGTTTGCGCTGCTTCCGGAGTGTAAGTATAACCGGAATGGTAAGGTAGGGTGTAGGGGCCGCCTCCTATCAAGGTCCATGAGGGAGAATTTAGAGCACTAATCTGAAGCCATGTCCTCCAAAAGAAGGGGATGCCAGCTCTGAACCAGCCTCTCAATTCAAAGCAGGCAGGGGGTGGCGAACCCTTATGTTGAGGCTAGCAAGAACCTCTGAGGTGAGAGAACGAACCCCACCAACTCCAAGTCAGTAGACTAGACCTACTGAATTGCCCTTGCACCCCAGAATTCTGTGCAGTTGATTAAAGGATTATTCGTTCCCGGTCCCTGACTATGGGATTTTATTTGACCAGTTCATTGCAACTACATATAGGTATATTATTTATGTATACAAGTGAATGTAAAGTTTAAATTAAAACATTTTATAAGTAGCTATTATGGCTGCTGGTATTTGTAACCTTTACCTGGAGCAACAATTTCATCATTCATGTCTGTTATAATAATGATGCATTATATAATGATAACTACGTACTCTTCCAGTCTCAAAACATTTTGGAATTAATTTAAACAACAACATGACCTTTTTTACGACAAAATTTAGACCAGCAGATAAAAATCATTTGATATTTATGAGTTTTAAGTTCTTTCAAAGGCCTATTCAAAGGACGTTCTATTTCAAAACTTGAACGAGGTCGAGTCACAGTACAATTGTGTAAGTTTGGCTCTATCATAGGAATCATAGAATTATCACAGATTATGCCAAACAACAGATACGGTACATAGAGTTTCTCTCAGAACAGAAGTTTTGTGTTGTCGCAATTGTAATATCGTTCTGACACGATGCGACAATATTTCACAAGTCACTGTATTTTTCAGCACTCTGATATAACGCAACTCTTCTGCTCTACTTGTGATGGCAGGTTGTTATGTGTCACTATCATATTTCATTTCTCGTACCGAATGTCTAAAATAAATCCAGATTTCCTGAAGTATTGAATTTTCATAGTTTATACGCAAAATATAAACTCTGTTTACAGCTTTTTATTAAAGTTGATCCTTTGATGTTATGCTGAAAGAGGCATTATTTTTTTTTTATCTGTTTTAATACTACACTCCAGTTCTACTTGATTTATAATAAATAAGAACCTTCTTTATTTATACATAAATTACAGGTGCGAAATTAGGGCCACATGGCTCTTTATTACATTTACCTCAAAAATATCAAATACTAAACACGATGCTATAGGCAAAAAATAATGAAACATGGCTATTATTTTTAAGTACTTGAAAGATTGAAATAATAACTATAATATTTTTAGATTTACTCGGCATTGATAAGCAATACATGTAGGTGTATAAGCAATGGTGATAAGCAATCTACAGCATTGTCCACCATAAAAAATAAAATTTTTCATGTTTTTCTGATGGTTGCTAACACAAAAACTAAATCCACTGATTACGGATGGTGATATTAGCACTAAAAATAGCTTAAAAATTCATACTATGATTGTTTAATGTAAAGTGGCATTTAAATATTATTTAAACCTCACGAAATTCGGTAGGACATACCAAGACGACGTCATACAAACGTTTGTGAGTTCCTGAGAATATTTCATTGACATCAAACAACGACACTAATTTTAAAATAATTTCTTAACTAAAGTGCACATTATCACAAATGTACTATTCAATGCCAAACCTTTGTATTATTTTTATTGACTTCAATCAAACTATCGATGGTTTCATGCTTTATTCTCACTTTACTTAAAAGTTACAAATTTAATGGAGGAAATTTTAAAACTAGAAAAGTTCAACATTACTCCATTACGGGAAAGGACGTAGCACCGTATAAAATAAAAATAACATTGTATAAAATGGAAACCGAAGTTTATATTGCAATGGAGCTTAATTTTATGTCAAACTTGTCATTGCTGATAAGAATGATAAATCACTTCTGTTTCCTGACGTATTACACAACATAACAATAACATAACATAAGATAACAAGCTGTTTTATACGAATAGCTTATCATAAGAAAGCAATATCTTGCTGAAAGCAACATCAACTATCAACTTTTTTCACTCTTCCCTCGTTAATGAATTATTAAAATATTTTCTTTCCTCTGGAAAATTCACTTCTCGCTGCGAGATAAACACGTGTGTGCTTCTGCTACTTGTGTACCTCACAAATCAGGCTTAAGAATACAATCAAGTAAAGTTTAAAGTTATAAATTGAAAACTTGGTTAATATCAAGAGTAATAAATATAGATCTTAATATAAATTTAGTCAAACGTTTATATAAAACAGGCTAGAAGATATGGCCGAGTATAACAATTCATGGGTAGAGAATTGAAGAGACAAAAGCTTTAACGAGTGGCCGTTACGAGCTCGGAGACGACAATAAAACTTTACGTCCAGGTCTTGAATAATTATTGCTCATCTATTATTGTTCTTTCAGAATACAATTTTGTCAAAAAAACCCGACATGCCTGTACAAATAGAACAAATGATAACAGAATAAAACAAATCTTCTTCCATGTTAAGGATAGTTGTAAATCACATTCGTTGAATTGAATTGTACTGTAAGATTTTTCATTTATACGTTATTTAAAGTAACTTTAATAGTGTAACGTTGTCTGTAAATGTCCTCTTAATTAGTACTGTCAGAAAAATAGAACATTTACAAAATAAGCACACGTACAAACTACTACAAATAAACTAATTTACCAACTGATATATATTCCCTAAGGATTCTTTCAACTAATGTTCCATTTTTTTGTTGCTACATAAAAACTAAATTTTTGCAAAAGTAGTAATTAATTATCTTATTAAATTTATACTTTTTTCGTTTAGGAAGCTAAAGCGTGGAGGTTTTTCGTGTCGTATTGAGAGTTTGGAAGGAAATCTCGGGTTCAATTGGAAGACAGTGTTGGATATAGCGTATGTATTTACTGAAAATCGAGGCCATTTGCGTAGATTGAATCTTTTTTTTATATTAATTTCTTTTATAAATACTGACAAAAAAAACAAAAACCCAAAATGACTAAAAGACATATAGCTGGAATGATAAGATTGTATTTCTAAAGCAACAATTAATTAAGAAATTCACACCTATGCTTAATAAGGAATAAAAAGTAGCTAAAATTAATCAAAAAAATAAATAATAAACTTGTTTTACAAAACTTTATCTCTGTTCTGATCCCGCCTTTCTTTTCCACATTAGAATTGTTTGGGAGCAAGAGGTATTCTCTATCATGGGAGCAAGAGGTCTTCTCTATCAGAGCTCAAGTAACGGCGATGGGTAGATATGTTATACCCCAGAGGGGTCAAAGATATTATCTTGCACTTGAGGTTGATATTGTGAGGGTTGAAAGTTGAAAGATAAGTTGAAAATGATTGTGTCCCTATCAGCGCGCAGGGCAGTCTACGTATTGCCTCCCTCCTGCCACTACGCTTCAGTTGAAAAATGCCTTGATCTTCCTTCTACATAAAATAAGGAGATTTGAAATCCTGTGAGGATTGGTAGGTGATAATATAAGTGGAAGTGTATTTTCGATCATGATCCCACTTAAAAAGTAATACAAAAATTACAAAAATATATCCCTAAATTTCTAAAATTAGAATCTAGACTAATTTAGTGTCAAAAAAACCTTACAGTATGTCACCTAGTCCAGAGCATGCGGCTTGTGTGTGTACAGTTAACCTGTTTAGTAAACATTTGTTCCATTCTGCGATTTCTCTCATGCCTATCACTCATTATGTACAAGTATATACTTGGTATGTTTTAAGAATAATTTGTTGTCTTTATTATTTACAATAATGATCGATTTGGGATATGTGTATTTGAATATCTGACAGCTTCTGGTGAATGACTATCCTTTCACAATGATGAGGATATTGGCATAGTTTACAAAGACTTCTAGGCATCTAGTCCTATAAATAGAGATTACAAGTATATTTATTTGTTGAGCTGTATTAATAAAATTTCGTGGCAATAGAAACCCTTCGATAACTTCCCCTCGAAAGAAAATTATTGGTTAAATGAATTTGAGAACTTACTATTTCACAAACTGAAAGAACGGCTAACCAACATATTCCTCATGAATTTTTATTTGATCGGATAAGAACGGCATTTAATGTCGCTATGGAGAAAGCTCATAGCCAAATCTACTAGTTTCCCAAAAAATAGCACTTTTTCATTTTAAAAATTTGTATGCTATTTGTAACGGTAGAAACTATAACCCTTGCTCGTTAAAAAATAATGAAAAATAAATTTACGACACCCGTAAACTGTAAAAATTTACAAACGACAAACTGATTGACTATAGCGGTTTTCTAAAATCAGCAGTAAACGAAACAAAGTATAAATCAAGGTTTTAAAGAATTTACAGCCTAGTGGTAGAAACACCGGATGCTACATCAATCCACGTCCTACAAATGTACGAATATTTCTCCCTCAACTGGGGCTGGCGTGGCCCTGGAGAGCTTTTTGTCTGATGTAATACGGATTGAACCTTCACAATAAGTCTCTCCATATCTACTGAATATCGTATTTATACGGTGCTTGTTTACTATTCGATTTCGACTTGTTGGCCCAGATATTAAATATAAAGAATTTAATAATATAATAATATACCGATATCAAGTTTAATGTGCCTTTTTTAATAATAGAAATATTGTCGTTTTCTGTCTACGTACTTCCATCTTTCCTTTATACAATATATATTCTTCTGTAGTATTTATTTGTCCTTAGATGTTTGTCTTTATATGTATATGTTTACGTAGATTAATTAGTCTATCACATCCCTTTTGATATCGCAAGTTTTAATATTCACATATGGACATAAAAACATTGTGAACACAAATAAAATATGTTGGTGATCTTCGCCTGAGAGGGATTGGCAAGACTGCGGCTCTCTAAAGAAAATCAAACGGGCTTCAATTCCTGTACATTAACCTAAGTTACAAATATATATTCTTCTGTACGGCTGTATTTATTTGTCCTTTATTTCCGTCTTTATTGGGTTTTGTTTACGTAAAGACCTTTTAATTATAGTCTATCACATCCCCTTTGTTATCGCAAGTTTTGATGTTCACATATGGCGGGCCACCCCCCTGAAAACATTGTGAACACTGAAAATAAAAAGATGTGGTGATCGTCCTAACTTTAGAGGCAAGACTGCGGCTCTCTAACCGAGAGGTCAGGGTTCAATTCCTGACTGAGGCCAGGAAAGAAATATATATTCTTCTTTAGTATTTATTTGTCCTTAGATATTTGTCTTTATTGGGTTTTGTTTACGTAGATTAATATAAAATCGTAAAACAGCTTAAAATGTTTGTTCAATTATCCATAAATATTCTTAACGTAAATATTTTGAACATTTTCTAAAATTTTTTGTAATAATCGTGATTTTAATTTTTTTGTACCATAACTTTTTTACGTAAAACATAATCGGATGAAATATTTTAGTTCATTCATTAGTTTTATCTTGCTAGTTATCAGCATAGTATAAATAAATATATATGTGGATATTTCGTTCTAGGATTATATTGACAACCTTTCATGTTATATCTGTAATCGATTACTGAGAAAAAAAATTCCTATATTGACAATTCTATAACTTGTTACTAGCATACTGTCATAACATTTTTTCAGCAAAATACGCCGTATAATTAGATTTCACCAAGACAGGATACTCTGTGATCAAGCAAGCATATTTTTTTGTATTTAAATTGTTGGAACATGATAAGCCCTCAACGTTTTTGAGAGACCAAATACTCTTGTTTTCGATCTTCTACTCTTCCTGCAACCTTGATCGTCCCCTTGTCTAAACACACAGTTGTATAGATCTCTAAGTTAGTAGAGACACCCATCCAATTGCTCATGCCTTCCTTATATTTTACTCTCATTCGCTTCCATGAATTATTCTAGCAATACAATAAATTATTATAATAATATAAGTTTTCAAACACAAAAAGTCACACTTTTTTGACTTACCAGTACCTTTTAGATTACTATTAGTTGGGAAAAAATATTCACCATCCTGTAGCGTTTTGCTCCACTTATGCCGAAACGTCAGGGCTCAAAACACTTCCTTTTACGAAACCTAATTTTACCCACACCGTGCTTTCACCCAGTCACATATGGGATGTCTGTTGACCCGAACAGAAGAACCATATCTGATTCCTTTATCTGGATAATCAAAGTCTAGAAGCACAGCTATCAGTAATGATGTCTAGGAAAATAATTTATTTTCACTGCAATATGTTATCTCGCCAAGACTATCCAACAGAGATGTCATAGTTCATCCTCATGTAGATGGCCAGATACCTCCAAATATTCCTGGTAAATGTTAAGTATTCCGAAGTATTCATGTCCCTCAATACTTACAATCAATCTAGGCAGGTTGGGATTTTACTAAACGGGGACCAATAGGAATCCTTACAGTGTCAACTCTTACACCACCTGCTTCGATTTCAGGGTCCCTTAATATGTACTTAATCTCAGTTTAAATCTGAGAGTACGGGCAATCACAGTTTGGTGTTGGTAAATATGCAAACAGACCGTTATAAAGTTGGTTTAAAAATTGAATAAATCTACACATATATTAATGCTCTATTCAGTTGGACCAAGATTAAAAAGCCATTAAGCTTAAACTGATAACAGGATTGGAATCGTTGTACTATGTCATAAAAAGTGAACACTAATTATCCAGGCTTAGGATCTATCCTCTTATTGAGGTGTTAAAAACTGTCCGGTCCGTCACCTTCTCTTTCGCGTGCAGCATTGTCTGTTCAGTGAGCGCCTGTTTTTTTACATTGTTATGTTTATCTTCATGCCGATCACTCTAGTGTAAAGGCCTAATTAATTTTTATGCACACATTTTTTTATTGTTAGTTAGACTTTAGTGAGTATTCACTATACATTAGTTGGTTTGATTTTTTTTACTAGCTTAACCTTATGCCTCAAAGTACTGTGACACCTAAAGAAAAAGGAAGATTCTCATCCACGAAACGTAGTTTTCCATTTTAGCAACATAAAACTAAGAAAAATGCCCGAAATCCTGTTATCCTTTCAAGTAATCCATCTTCAATAATAATCTTAAAAAAGCATGTTCAAGTAATCCATCTTCAATAATAATCTTAAAAAAGCATTGTGTATAGAAAAATACCCGAAATCCTGTTATCCTTTCAAGTAATCCATCTTCAATAATAATCTTAAAAAAGCATTGTGTTTAAACCACCTTTACAATAATGGCATGAACATTTCAATTTCAGTAAGTTTCCTTCTTCCATTTGCGGGTAATAAATTCAAAAGTTAAAAATTTTCAAACACTTTCCAGACAAATCGAATATATAAAATACCACCCAATCTAACTTAAACACGTTCTCATGCTTAGTCCTGTAAGTCATTTTCCGTAAGGCTTTTTCTCTGTTCCCTCATAAAACAAAGCTTACGTTGTTTTTCACTTCCCACCCACGTCATCGTATAAGGTATGAGCTGAGTTGAGTAATGATGAATACACGATAAGGTAAAGATGACTGTTATTTATTTTTACATCACAACCTATTTAGAAAATTAGAACTTAGATACATAATTTGATTTCTACAGCACTTTTGAACGGTATGGTGTATTATATTTACTCAATTGCCAGGAATGTCTTGTTATAATAAGCTAGTAAGAAGTTTCTTAAGAGTTAAATAAAAAATGGATCTCCATAATTTGTTCCGATTTTAAAATAAAATATTACATTGAAACGATTATAACTGGATCGATTTCTTTTACACTTAGCTAATTTAATAACCTAATTCCAGTACAAGTGAGGTGAAATTTGTTAGACAAACATTCCTGTCTCAGTTAAGAAGCAGATTCCTGTAAGCTGTGTTCGCGGGTTTTGTAGCCAAAGATTTCATGTTCGTCAGGTTTAATGGTAATCATAATTTCTAAAAGGAGCTAATATTTATTGGTGATCCAACTCTGCTATGGGGGATAAGGAGATAATGATAAACAAAATTAGATGTGTCGTATTGAATACCTGCCACACGAGAATCAATTGTAATAAAACCCGTGTAGGAATCCCTCAAAGTTTATATGCACATTTTCCAAATTTCTAGTGTCTTTAATAAGATTTTGAACTATCCCTCATACCACCAAAACTACGCAAAAGACGATGGAGAGGGCCCTAATGAATATCAAATCAAGGTACACCACAGAAGCACATGTGTGTAGAGGAAGTTATGCCAAACAGAATATAACATACATTTATAACGAGGCTGTTGGACCTGTACACACTGTAGCTGCTACACCTCCGCGTACATGGGTTTGTTAGGTAGAGCTTTGTGGTGCTGGTGTAAATCAGAGACAAAGCCAACCGCTTTGACACATTATGTAAGACATGACGTAACATATCTCTGTGCACTATTGTTCGTCCTTGAGAGAACTCTTACGCTGCCATATAAAACAGTTTTCCGGGTAAATATTGCATTTTTTACCGCATCAGTATAACAATTGTATTACTATTACATTACTGCTTTTCCGGTTCACTAAGTATTTAGATACTTCGTTTATAACGTGATTAATATTACAAAAAATATATACAGGAATACTAATTTAAATTTATTCTAACAATTTTTCAATGGCTAAATTATATTGGAAAGATATATTTCACATGAAATAGATCGTCTATATATTTTGGTTATTGAATTGAAGAAATTCGATCTTCGCTAGAAATTTTGTATCGTGAGGTTATGATAGTCCAGCCACGATTATAGCATAGAAATTTTGTATCGTGAGGTTGTGATAGTCCAGCCACGATTATAGCATAGAAATTTTGTATCGTGAGGTTGTGATAGTCCAGCCACAATTATAGTATAGAAATTTTTTATATAGTGACTGATAGTCCAGCCTACGATTATAGCATAGAAATTTTGTATCGTGATGATAGTCCAGCCACAATTATAGGATAGAAATTGTGTATCGTGATTATGATATTCCAGCCACAATTATAGCATAGCATCGATAGTCCAGCCACAATTATAGCGTAGGAATTTTGTATTGTGAGGTTGTGACAGTCCAGCCACAATTATAGCAAAGAAATTTTATAACTTTAGACAAGATTTCACAAAGCTCTGCCACCAAAAATAAGTAACAATATTCATTTCACCCTGGATAAGATTGAATGTAAATAAAATAATTTTTGATCGTAATGTAATCGCAACTATCATGGTAGTGTTAAAGGTTTTACAAATGTCATACAATGTTTCTATTGATACAAGTAGATAGAACAATTAAAGTATCAGGAAGTTTAAAAAATTATAGAATATATTTCAACAATTCTTGAAATCAATTGGACAGCTTTCTAGAAAATACTACAGTGAACAGTGAAAAGAAATTAGTTACAGTAGTGTTGCGAAATAAATGCAGTCTTTCAGTATATTTTACAAATAATTTTATCAATGGTTTGAAACTATTTCTATGTATAGTGGCCTAAATAATCGAGACCTTATTAGCTGTTTAACTATTTAGTTCATTAAATAATTTTTCATCATTACTGAACGCATTCCATGAGATTTAAAGCTATTTGGCAATATCAACCAGCTTTACTGCATTTTTTTATTTTTAACAAAGTATTGAAACTTTAAGCAATTTTCTTAATATTTCTCCTGTGATTACATTCTGATATAAAGGATTCTTAATGGAATGTAAAACATCCCACAGAATTTTTACACTATATTCAAACATGATTTTAAAACCTTAAAACTTAACAAGGTTTGATACTTAAGCACTCCGGTTTACAACCTTTGGTCTTTCTGAATACACAGTTGAAATAAATTAAAGTTTATAGTAAGCATTTATGTAATTAGATATTTCTCCAAATTGAGTAAATGTTTTTTACTAAATTAAAAGGTTTTTGTTTTAGCATAAAAATGAAAAGCTTTAAAATTCCAAATCCAACAAATGTATATATTTATTAAAAAAAATAATAACTTTATAACTAGAAATATTTCCAAGATAATTATTAAAATATTTCTACTAACTCCATTTGAGAACAGTTTTTGGGACTTCTGGTTAGAAGTGATGGTTAAAACGTTATGTTTGGCAGTTAAATATTTCTGTTGGTTAATACCTAGTTCACTTGTCACAGTTAGCTCATTAGAAACTTCTCAATATTATTTTCGGAAAATTAACGGTGGTACTGTAACGTATCACCATAACCTAAAGATTCTCATTGTGATCTTGGACACTGTACAGCTGTTTGAATTACTGTGTGAGCGTAAGTTACAGATACAATACTGCACTTGTTAGGTAATGGAGATATTTAAGTGACTGGTTATGTAGGGTACGTGGGATCAGGTAAAGTAGCTTTTCAAAGTATTGTACGATCGTAAGTTATGGATGCAATACTGCACTAGTAACGTAATGGAGATAATTACATGACTAATTTATGCAGGTAATAGTGATTATGTAAAGTAGCTTTTTGAAGTATTGTACGATCGTAAGTTATGGATGCAATATTGCACTAGTTAAGTAATGAAGATCATTACGTGACTCATTATGTAGGGTACGTGGTATTAGGTAAAGTACTGAACATAGTGGTTCTTTGGAAAATGTTAATGGTGGGAGTATTTTATTATAACATAAATATTTGTAAACTTGAGATATAAATTCAATTCGTTTATTTAAAAATGCATTCTTATGTATTTTACACAGAACACAAAAAGTAAAGTGCCCTATAGAGATATGTGTGGAGTTACTAGACCAGGAAAAATAAAATAAATCCGTAGAAAACCCCTAAATTTGATGTATAATATCTTCTGACAAAGATATTTACTGGATAGCATCATAAAACTGTGTATCAATCCTGGAATATCGGCTCGTAAACTTTGATATGTGTGTCATGTTTACTTCAGACTTTCCCGTCATAAATCAATGGTCAAAGGGATGCATTGCCTTTCATATTGTAGTGTATTGCATTAGTGTTTTTATAACAAAACAAATATCATGTGAAAATTCTGTTTGACTGTTGTTTTATGACAAGGATCCCAACGTCTAAGTGTTTAATTGTTTTAAATCTTCTGAGAGGAATCAGAGATTTACGGAATAATATCGGGATATATGTTCTCAATCCTTTAATACCAGCCCCTTAGCCCCTGATGTATGTGCTATGTTTACTTCAAAGCCAAAAGCCAAAGAAATTCATTGGCTTTAAAATAATGGGGTATTATATAGAGACGTAGAAGTATTTTACAAACGAATATGATTTCATGTCATAAAACTAAAATTTATGAGTATTTCTAAAAATGTTACATTATTTTTTACTATATTCCATTAATTGAACTATATTAATGCTCTAATAATTTAACAGTAAAATAAAGCGTTGATATTTAAATTCTTTTAAAAATATATAAAGTGAGATACAATTTTGTATTTCGTAAATACAATTTTAATTTATGGCTTAACCTAATTATTTAATCGCAATATTATTGATTATATTCTGAAATTAAAAAATAACAGGATTTTATACGTATATTCCCTCTTAGGGTCAGCTAGGCTTATTTCAGAGGTTGGTAAAAAAAATAATTTTGAAGGGTTCTACAGAAAAATGTGCAAGACAAGTAATTCGCTGAAAAGCGAAGTTTTCGTATCCTTATTACTTCCATTTATCGCACGTGTACACAATTTAATTACCTTAACCGCGCAATAAAATGTTATGAAACTGGTTTTGAGTTTTAGTGTAAAATCCTCGTAAATATTCAATAATATTGTAAAAGATGTGTCTAGATTTAATTATTATGATAACCATCTTCCCGCTTTTCCAGGAACACTGTATTCAAAATGTGTGGTTAACTGCTTACGTTTTAATATTTAATTGTATCGCAAAGTCTGGCGGTTTTAAAATGGTAGTCGAGTAAGCTTGATTTCCCACAGAGACTTGTTACGCTGGGATATAGCTTAAATCAACCTTATTTTATGATACTGCAAAGTAAATTAAAAGGGCTCATTATTAATGCATTCAATTTCATTCTCATTTTTTAATTCATTTCCGGACCAGAATACTTTATATTCTTGGCAGCATTTCAAGCAATAATAATAATTTAAGTTCACAGGTAAGTGAGAAATCGGCCAGCAAAGTGCAGAAGGTGCTGCTGCTGTGATAAAGGGAAGTGATAACTGTCATTATCGGTAGTTTAATAGCATTTTCACGTGACTCGGCTTCGCACCCTACTCTTACTTCCCACTCATCCTGCCTTATCGGTTGTCTTATATGAATTTTTTCGTAATATTTTCTTTTTCTATGTTAGTTTTTGTGGCTTATTTAAAAAATATTTGGCTTTTTAATTAAGAAACCAACCGTATTTGAATTCTCTAATTTGGTATGTGGTTTTTGTAAGTATCAGAGAAGAAACATGCAATACCCAAAGTGTTTGTTTGAGAGGTACAGCTTTTTTTAGAAAATTAATCTTTCTATAGTTTTTCATGGTTAATTTCATTTTAAGTTTCATAGTAGAGACGTGAGCATTTGAAATTTGAAATGTTCTTTAAACATACTTTATAGACCATAAAATCCGTAAATTACAGAAACTGTTCGTGATCACAAAAGTTTTTTTTAATAGTTTTTATAAATTTTTCGCTGTTACTTTGAATATTACTGAGTAGTTAGTAGTGAAATATGAGAAAATAATATATAGAACTTGTAACTGTCGATATCATGTGGTGTATGAGTAAAAATAAAAAGTTAAAACAAGTTAAGAAAGGACGCTTGTGAGGTTCACTCCTCCCAGCTTATTGAGTCAAAATCCTTGATAACCCCCAACCACATTCCAGAGTTGGAAATTATTTTATCATAGAAACGAATTGTTTTTCTATGCAGAAATGAAGATTCACGCAAACATTTTACTCATAGATGTCATAGATGAAATCTTCTCAAGATATCTTTCAATATAATGCATTCTAATTTTTTCGATTAAATTAGGTTCCAGCGTTAATTTTCAAATCATAAATTTCCTGTAAGCTAAGCAGCGCATCGCAACACAAGAGTGAGCTGAAATCTAATATTGTCACTAAGATTTTTCATTGACTTTCCACTCGTTTTCTGTTTACTCTAAGAGTAAGTAACATTTTATTTTCTCGTAACATCATAGTTACTAACAATAAAAATAAAAAAATATCCACTAACGTTCTGCCACATCCTATGGAGTGACAGGCAACATCATCTAACTCAAAGTTGCTATTAATATATATATATATATATATATATATATATATATATATATATATATATATATATATATATATATATATGAAGCTCCATGCAAAATTTCAAGTTTGTAGCTCATTTATGTTTCGAGATATCGTCAAAACATATAGACAAACATAAATGAATTGTTTTCAGTCCCACGAGTGATAGGCTTTGCTAATGCTCAACCAATCAATATATTTTACCATTTATACATATTAATTATATAATAATATAAAATAACTATTTAAGTATCAAAGCACCTAATATGGACATTTGTTTAATTAAAAACGTTTAGATAAAAGCAATAATAAAACTAATTTGTTTATAGAAAGTGGTCAGATTAATGCAAATAAAACTTATTTCTTTAGATTTGTTTTCATTAGATTTTGTTATGTAAATATATATTTTTGTATGTATATGTACACATATATATTTGCCCAACACAATCTGTTACAGGAGCAGCATTGTCGTTTGAGTAAGATAAGAAAATTTTAGTCTCTTTCAGATCCGGGATTTGAAAAGAACTGCAATGAGATCGGGACCTCACAATCTAATTCAGGCGGCCCTTGTACACGGTTCTTTAGCTCCTAAGTCTTCTCTACAGTCGTTTTCGGGTTTATCTTATCAAAGCTTAATAAAATTATCTTCCACTTTCAAGTCAAGATGTAAGGAGCTGGGTTATTACATCAATGATGTTGAAAATAGAGGCGAAATTATTTTAATATGTGGTTGTGCTGTCATGAAAAAATGTTTACACAGTTCAGTTTATTACATTTAAAAGGCTCCTACGATTAACATTTCACAGCTTTAGAGACAAAGATGGTATTTGTTGATACTTTAAAAACCATTGCGGCGTAAGCAGGAGAGATTTTAAAAACAATAATAGGTCTATATTCATCCCAGGTACCCTAAGAATGCCCATGAAAAACGCCAGTTCAGTCGGTTTACGCGTGGAAGGAAAACAAACAAACAAAGGCACTTTCACATTTATAATATTTTCATGGAACTGGAGAGGTTTTGTTTCGACGTGATGTAGCACTTACCAAACTCAGGACTCCGGTCAAGGTAAAATATTTATCCTACACGATTCTCTACTCTCAAAGGGAAATTCAGCATTGACCGACGCTGGAACTTGATTTGAATGACACACTGCACACTGATGAATAATTGTACTCATAAAATTTAGGAAAACATGTACATCACTTTTCGTATTATATAAATATAACTATAACTGTGTTAGACTATCAAATATAGGTAACATTTTGTACATATAAAAGCTAGAAGCCAGTAGCGGAGCCAACAGCAGGATTACCAACCTCTACGTGAGTTGGTGTCGACCTGTTTCTAACCTGTTCAAAGTTTTGAAAAACACGGTTTAAAAGTGTCGCGTCTTTTATTGAATTTGGCGCAAAAATAAAAGTACATGTCTTCGTCTTTATAAATGTGCATGTAAAATATAGTGTAATATATGATGTAATTCAAGTAAATACGTACACTACGGAAGAAAGAGTATATTTTTTTACAGCATTTCCTTCTTTTACCCTTTAAACTATAAATTTGACCAAGAAAATAAATAATAAATTTTAAATTCATTTAAGAACACATTTATAGTTTAATTTCATTATATTTACATTTGAAGTATCCTGGTACAGTTAAGTTTGTGGTAGCTTTCCTCTTTTTAGACAATATACAATTATTGTTGCAACGGTATAGTATTAAATTTAAATAAATTTTTTTGAATAATTTTGAAGAGTTAAAATTAGGTTTGAAGAGTATTTGACAAAGGTAAATATTATAACCCTGCATATGTTTGTGAGAACCTAGTCGATGTTTCTTATATTGACCTAACTACATATTAGGTTATAAAATTGGATGACCTTCCCATCTCGGGATTTTTGGTCAGTGCAATTGTTAAGCGAATCGAAATATTTGGCTCAGTACTCGTTAGATGTAACTGCACTAGATAGGTTATGGAGAGCATTACATTGTGATATTGGAACAATGAACACGTTGTGTTAAGAAAAGAAATGAACATCATGGTAATTGATTCAGAAACCTAGACATTGGAACTATATAAATAATTTCGTAATATGGGAAAAAAAACTATTTTTAATCAGAGTAATTGAAATAAATTCGCCATTATGGTGTATATACGTATTTTACTATACACCATACACACACAGTAGGGTGAGAAGGGACATTCCTTGAGTTAGTGGATCACAACAAAGTAAAAGGGACAGTTCTGAAAGTTGTTTGCCGAGAGGGTTCCCAACTTTGATATATAATCTCCTGAAAAGGTGAAAGGTTTATAGTATAATATCGGGACATAGGCATATGTCCATATTCCTGAAAATCAGCTTTTAGTCTTCGATGTGTTTGTAATGTTTACAAACTGTCCCTTCTTAAAGCAAGTCAGGTCATAGTATGTTTTACCTTTAATTTTATAAAATACTATATTAATAGTGTTTTTAAGAAAATAAATATCAGTGGAAAATTTATATTACCTCTTGAATTATTGTACCCTTATTAATGTTAGTTAACTGAAATATATTCCAATTAATACAAGGTAAGAACTCATCACATGAACTCACCAATGTCGTCTATCAGGCTTCACTGATTTTTCATGAAAAATTTGAAGTCTATAACATATTTCATTCTCAAGATGTCCTCTGGACAGACATACAGATAGACATACAAACAAACAGAAAACAATTGGTCACAGCGTCCAAACAGGCCAAAGATAAAATGTACCAGCCGACTGAGTAAGACATGGATAGACACGCAGCTCCATCGAACTCATTCTTGTCTATGTATAAAATTCATACAGCATTTCAGTCTGCAGATTAAATCTTTCTCTCATAACATGCAAATCTCAGCCAAATTCTATAGAGGATCAACTCCATCGCGTAACACAAGTTGTTGTCTATGTAGAAATGACGTTACGCGTCAATTTTATAGTCTATAGATCAATTAATTACCTTTTGAGATATCTAACTAAAAACGTGCAGACAGACAGTTATACAGAAAAGAATTTACTCAGTATCTTTAGAGATAGCCAATTAAATTATGCAAAATGTCAAGGTTTATTCATGCTGGAGATGTAACCCTTAGTTAAGCTCACGCAAAACACATGAAGAGACATTCCTAATGAAAAATCTCCATCTTGTCTACATACAAATAAACGTTTACAATTAAGTATTGAACGACCCGTTACAATTTAACGAAGTTATTTTCCAACCAATCCACCAGATAACTTGTTAAAATGACATATTTAAAATTTTGTTTATTCTATGATTTTCTCTTGACTTATTGGACCAATATGAATTGTTCACTTACGATAAAAAATATCCCTTAGATTAACATGCAGCCATCCAACTCGATTTTTCTTATGAGTGTGTTCGAAGGTTCGGAAAACATTTCCAGTATGTAGGTCTGTTCATTTCGAGATATCGCATAGAAAGACGGACAAACAGACGTACTGACAGAAATACAATTTTTCAGCCCCAGAAGTAATAGGCTTCGCTACAGCTCTGCCAATAAAAATAAACTACGAAGTATCGAAGGAATCGATAGACTAACGAAGTTTTTACCAACAAATCTACCAGATACCACGTGTTAAAATGTCATACGAATATACCTAAGTCTGTTAAAATATATTAATATCCAACAATTTTTTATACTTAAGACCAATGTAACAAGTTATGTATGAACTTTATGTTCTGTATATAGAGGTAAAGCTTCACTCAAAATTTGCAGCGCATAGATCAGTTCATTCTTGCGCTTACAGATAATTATAGCTTAGCTGCATAGGATAGCACAGAAATCCTATATCTTTAGATATAACATTTTGTAGTTCCACCATCAACTGCCATGTTTACACTTTTCATCACTCAAATATAAAAAAGTTAGTTTTCACCAATCCAAATTGTATTAGCAAGATATTTTATTATTTGTGTTCAGATATCCATATGTGATATTATTAAAATTATTTTACTAATATACATTCCATTTCTTTTCCCATTACCACTAAGACTATTTACGTAAGTATTTTAACGGGTATTTTTAAAGTAATTCCTTATGACAAAAGAATGTTGGTTCGAGTGAGAGTGATTGTCTACAGAGCGTTGTTTCGCCATAGTGCAATAACCTGAACATTATTCAATGATAGCATAAATACAATTAGAAAGAATTAATATGTTAATATTAAAACATTGCTATTGTCTAAACCAAAATTACTTATTATTCTTGGCAGAAATTCTAGTAATAACAATAAATTCAGTCAACAGTTCAAAGAGAAATCATCCATCAAAGAGCAGAAGGTGCTGCTGCTGTGATAAAGGGAAGTGAGAACTGCCATTATCGGTAGTTTAACAACTAGTCATGTGACCCTGTGCCACGCCAACCCCCAATCACTCTGTCCTTAAGGTTCATTTTCGTGAACTGAAGTGTTTTTTCTATCAAATTTGCTCCTTCCACGATAACACTACACATTATTTGTAAAAATGTATGCTATTTTTACTTATCACAAACAGCATTTCTGAATTGCTTATTAAATTTTCTGTGCGTTATTATATATTGAAGTAAACCCGTGTGTTTTCTTTTGCGCAGTTCTTACATTTGTTGTTTTAGAGATCAACAAATCTTGAAAATGAGCTCTGAAAGTTTTAAAGCTCAGAAGTCTCATATGTAATAGTACGAGTCTCATCTCGTACTTAAATACATTTATTTCTATTACAAATTCTTTAAATCAGAGTGCTCCAGAACGTGACATAATATTGTATATTTCATATTTTTATAAATCCCAACAAAATTACATAGAAAGCATGAAACTGTAGATGTCAGACGAATCGTAACCCGTGAAAAATAAAAACAAACCCTTAAAGAGCCTCATTGAATAAAGAGACGCTCTAGCGAGGTATCGTTTTCTGCTAGACCTTATAATCTAGTTCCTTAGTAGAATAAGGCAAAACTCTTTCTTGTTTTAATGTCACTTTAGACCTCAATATTTTACATTCCTATAAATCTGTTTGTATTTTGGCAGGTAATTTTTCTAAACAAATTATAAATGTTATGCTAAAATGTGAAAGTACAATAATAAAACAGTAGAACATATAAAAACCTCATTGAATAAAGAGAAGCTCAAGAGAGGTTTAATTTTCTGCTGCTCATTTAAATCTAAAATGTTAAAGCACGGTACACTGTAACTATAATAAAAAACAATTGAACAATTTCGATCAGTTATAACCAAAACCATTTAGGTTTTATGCTTTACAAATACTGAATAAAATCAACGACTAACAAATAAAGATGCAGTTCTTTAACAAAATATTCCCGAGTTCGGTGGCCAATCATGTAACCGTTTAACAGAGTTTATAACTGTTAAAATATTACTTGCAAAGTGAAATTCAAAACGTTATTAACATTAATAAATAAATAGGAAATAATATCTAATATTTAATTTTAAAAGAACATTTTTGTACATTATACACAAGAAAGGTTTTAAGGATATATATTATACAAAATTTAAGTAGAGTATTAAGTACGTTGTATCTATTCCAAAACATCCATAAAATCACAGTTTTTATATTCCGTTTTTTTTCTAAAAATTTTAAATAATGTAATTAAACATCAACTCTAATATATAAATAGTTTACCTACGCTATAGAGTAGTAATAATAATATTGAATAATATAGAAATTAATAATGTAGAAAAAATAACAAATAATATAGAATATAATAATTATAATTATATTTATAAATGAGTAATTAAATAGCTCTATAGCTATAACAAGTCGCTTTGAGCTATACAAATTCCCGCGGAAGATTTGAGAGTAAATAGCAGCAAAGAGCTGATAGTAAGGCGAGAGATTGGGCGTTTTTCATTTCGTCAATCGCATAATCGGTAAATTTTCGCCCTGATTACGAATCAGTGCAACTAGTCATCGAGCCTATCGTGCAGGTAATCTTTTCCAAGAAAGCATAATTTCTAGCTTACTTTTGTTTCAATATTGTAACGTTGTTATAATATCACTAAACGATGGATAAATCATTATACTCTGTTACCAAGGGTAGTAAGGCTATAACGGGCCATTACCCACTGATTACCTAGGGAGGGGGAGGTAACTTTAATTAACCTGTCTTATCGGGTACATTGTCCGCAGCCGCGGTCCTGGTCATTAGTGCAGCAATTACCTTCAGTTATCTAGAGAAGTAACTGGTACCGATACATGAATCCACAGTATTCTTGATTAATGAAACATTCTACCGTTCATATTTTGTTTTCTTATATTTTGGAGAACATAGTTAAATGAGAGGATAAACAGATGCTTGTTTTGGAGAAAATTTTTAGTAACAGATAATTTTTTGGAAATATTTAGCTAAGTTTTTTAACCCGTACCGTCACAATAACAGACAATAATATAAATAGCAGTGACGCAACTACTTGTCAATACTTGTCTCGGATGTGACGTAATTGCATTGTGTTGTGTAAACGTATTTTATTACATAATGTTATTCTCCGTACTAGTTTATTACTGTGTCTAACTTTATTACTAGTACTTATAATTATTATTTTCTATGATATAATATTTAGACTAAAAGCGATTGTATCTTGAGACTATAGAAAGTAAATAAGTCCTTAGAAAGTCTGTATAATGTCCAGCTGTAAATGCTGAGTTTGTATTAAATTGTATTTAGTAAAAAATAATTTATATTAAAATTATATTTGTTAGTAGCCTATAATATTATAAAAATATTTAAAATTTATCAATATTTCATATCTTCTTTTAATTTTTCATTTTGTAATAAGTGTGTAATTCTTTGTTTCAATCTGTGAATTTTGTGTAATTATAATTATTTACGATAGGCCTACGTTTACTTTATTTTACATATGCCTAACCATTGTTGATTTTGTTTTAAATTCTACTACATTCCACATATAAATTGGGCCTAAGAGTTTTTCACCTTCAGAAACAAGTTAAGTGACATTAAATCTGTCACTTTGGGAATGATTAGAGTTTAAGTTTGACCACTTGAACAATGATAAATGGATAAACTTTTCAACAGCTTAAGAAAGGCTTGCGGTTCATTTATGAGTTGAGTTTCCTAAGAGTTTATTATTAGTATTGGCTCAAAATTAGTTTATAGGTTCAATTTTACAGTTATTAATGTAAGCAATAACACATAATACATGGTGTAATAATAATTGTAGTAACAAATTTAGTCACTCTTAAGGTCTAATAATTTATTTTCTTTGGCACAAGCAAATATTTAACAATAGCACATATTACTTAAACTGAAATAAATTGGCATGTAAAAATATTGGACGTGTTTCTTTACAAAAATAATAATACATTCAACATGTATAAACTTTACATAATAAAAAACAATGTATACATTCTATATTTTAAGAAGAGCGAAAGCAGCATTAAAATGTATATTGTACTGTAAAAATTGTAGTTTTACATTTATACTTATTACTCATAATAAGTTTGAGTAACATAAATTATGAGCAAGCACTTACTTCTTAAGCATCATAAATATTAATCCAGACTTCAAGTAACTACCTAATTTATTTTTGGGTAAGTAAATGTGTATAAAGAGACAAAGAGGCATGCCTATATATGTTGTATTTACTATTTTTTATTGTAACAGAATACGCTTATAACTATGGGTAATTTTACTTTCATGTACTATTGTGCATTTTGATTTAGATTTATTTTTTAATACAATCCGAGTAGATGCCCTCCAAACACTATACATTTTGTTATAGACAAACGCTGACAGTCGCAAAAGCTTAGCTTATACAAAAACTTCTCACACAGCGACACTGCTATTAGTGTGATTTCAAGACTTTGATTGATTAACTAAATATGATTTGTATATAAAACACATACAGACTGAAAAACGAAAAAACAAACACAGAAATACACACATAAAAACACAAACATGAAATACGGTATTTATAAAGGGATAGACTACTGATTGCATTTGATTTTTTGCTTTATTTCACCAAAGGAACAAACTCGTGAATATTGTGTAGACTTTTGTTACATAATGTATAGTGCGCATGATTCATATAGTAATTTCACAAAGTAACATTTCAAGGCATAATTAACAATATAATTTGTTTTATAAAAGAGCAATAGCTGTAATGCAATGTTCAATTTAGGTAAAATGTAATATACATCTTTCACATAAAAAATTTATGATTCTATTTAGTGATAGTTTTGAGAACAATTAAATCCCTTTCTAAATTATTCATTCTCATACAGCAACGATTTTAAATAATAAGGTACACTTAAAGAGCTTTTTTAAACAATCGAAACTATTGCAGTAGTGTTATAAGATACTGGAAACTTTTCAGCAATGAAAAGTATCAAACAAGAACTAACAGTAGTAATTTATAATGTGTGTACCTATTTCAGTGCCTCTTATTTCTAACTGACCACTTTCCGCAATTTTTTTTAATTATTCAACTCTTTACGTTGTACTAAAAATTACTGAATACCAGTTAGCAGAACGTAATAATTACCCAAACCCTTTAAGAAATCATTTCTCCATTATTGAACATATTTTAGCAGTTTCATTAATAATAATTTGATATTTCCATGTGTCCCCTAAATATTTTGGATCTTACGCGTAAGATTTCTGAATTGTTAACTTTTATAATATTAAAAAAATGCATAAACTATTCCACTTGAATTAAGTTGTATTGCAGTGATTTAAAAATATTTTAAGATCTAATTCAATGAAATTCATTTCAACAATGTACTTTAATACAATGATCGTATGTACTGTAAAAAGAGTACATAATGTACATAAAGAGAAAATATCTTTAGTTCGTGGATCAGGAAAAAGTAAAACGGACAGTATCAAAAGTTGTTTTCCAAGAAGTTTCCCAACTTTGATGTTTAATCTCTTCTGGCAAGGGTCAGAGGTTTACGGGATAAGGTTGGAACATATTTTCTCAATCCTAAAATATCGGCCCTTAGACTCCGATATCGGTAGCTGTTTACTTCATACTGTCTCTTCTCACGCAATGCTGAGTTCAAAGAAATCCATTGCCTTTCATGTTGTAGCGAATTACATTTTGTGATGATTTAATGAAAACACATACCAAGTGTGAAAGTGACATTTTCTCTTGAATTACTGGTATGGTATTTGGAAGTAACCAAATTCACTTTCAGACAATTTTTTTTTTTTTTGGAGTGCCAATGGCCGAGTAGCTAAGACGTTGGACTTTGAGTCTGAGTTAGAGATAGCGCAGGTTCAAACCCTGTCTGTGACCGTTGCACTTTTTAACAGTATCATCGACCTTGTACTGTATCGACTCTCCCCCCTTATTCTGTTTGATAAGATCCTCGCACAGGCCAGTGGCCCATGAGGACCTACAGAATAAGGCTTAAAAGGGGATAAAAAAATACATTAAAAAGATTTAAATCTGAGAATCATATGTTTGTAGCAGAATCAGATCCTCGCTGAAATTTAAACATACCTTTGGGAGATCAACAGTCACAACTCAGTGTTTACTTGAGTTTACATTCTATAAGTTTGTGTATAAATCACATGGGTTTCTAAAAATGCCTTATGAGTGAACTATAATGCATTCCATACTCCACTGTCCAAACTTTAGTGAATATTTCCTGAAAATCTTACCTACTGCAGAACTGTCTAGTTGTAATACATGTAGTCATACGTACACTGAAGCTCTATACTGAGAGATCTTAAGTCGATAACACACGCGTATTATGGTGTCAGTCGCCGTCAACATATTAAATAAACTGATACAACGGGGTAATGAAGGATCCAACTGAATACATACAAACTTATACATAATTACACAGGTACTTACCAGGTATGTACCGTGTTTCAAATCTCTATGACCTTCATATAAAAATTTCATCACATACAATGACAGACGAATATATAAACAAAGACTCGATTTTAACAATGAATAAAATAAAACTTTTTAGGCACAATGGAACATAATATATGCAAGCGAAACTACAAAAATGGCCGATTAATACAAATTGCAAACATAGTCAACATTTTATGATTGCCAACACACCCAAATATTGTCTTTCAATTTTTGAAATAAACATTTTAATGTGAGTAGAGTAGTATAAGTAGGTTTAAAAAATTTAAAACATAGATTTTGCAAATATCTAATTATTAGCTAATTCTAATAAGAATAAAGCTTCTAGAATGTATATATTTTGCAACCAAACGTTCCTAAACAAACGATAACGTATTTACTTTCCTTTCACAAAGCAGAATTATAATAGATTCAATACGATTTAAACCAAGAAATTACTTAGTTTCAAAAGTTTCAGGGGTATGGAAGTTTATCAGAGACATGATGGGTCGTTTCACAAAGTTTTATTGAATCTGACTGATTGATTCCCTGTCGATAACAGAAACAATAAAATGGTTGTCCTGACACACGCTCTTGCTCTCTCCCTCTTTCTATAATTGCATTGTAGCAAACTTTTGTTTATGGCCACAGTTTTAGTTAATGACACACCTCAATTAAATCACATATAGTTATATTTACTTTTGGAATGGACAAGAAATATATGCGTAGTAAGGCGATTTTTTATTAAAAAAATGTACTAGCGCTTATGGCAGATAGTTTACTACCAGGAGAATTAAAAGCAATTTTTCAAACGCAAACTTATTGAGGCTTCAAACATAAAATTAGCAGATCAACCGCTAAGTGAATTTATGGTTGAGGTTGGAGCACTTTAGGTACCAATATTAAAAATTAATTATATATTAAACCTAAAAATATTATAACATTTAAGCAAAACTCAACCAAAAAAATTATACACAACATGACACTAAGACCTAGGACTAAAACTTAGGGGCAGAAGCGGCTTGCCTTTACCCCTCCACTCCTCCTGACCGTCGCCTTCCTGTCCCAATGTTTCAGATGACACTACGCGATGCCCATGAAAGAGCCGACATCGAAATTATAGTTGTTAGTATCCAACTGAAGCCTGTGCATGTGTGATGTGTGATTGTGACCCCCATCGTACTTGTGATTTGTGCTCGGGACTTGTATCCTGTGCAGTGACAACGCCTGGACTGGACTCTAAGAAGCTTTTGGGTATGTTTCAACACTTTTCTTTCCCTTCTTTTCTTATTTCTGTTCTTTATATTTGTATGGATGAATACCTTCCCTACCTGACAAAAGAGGATAGATTGCAATCCTCGAAACAATGTGTGCTACCTTTTGTAACATATAATGAAGGCAAAAGTCCAAATTTCTATTATCCTATCAAACCATCCATCGTCAATAACAAACTTAAAAAAAGGACAGGAGGATTAGTTATCATATACAAAAAGTAGTTTTTAAATTAATAAATAATTATTTAGCGTTTACTTTATTTTCCTTGTTAACCATTGTTGCAACATAATTAATAATTATTGAATTACGCATGTGTTTTTATTCTACACTACAAATGTATATTCTAGTACTCTAGATTCCTAATACTGTAAGACACATTTGTTGTTTATATTTTTCCTTTTAAAAATATATCTTTGTGTTCTTTTTCATAGTTAAGCTATAGTGTAATTTTATAACGTATAGTATCTTACTAATGGTTTTTGACTACCTCTGACATGGCATAAGATTATGTAAAAGTGTTTTTTTTATAAAATCATCGCATGTTCGGATTGATACAATTATTTGTAGAAACTTCCGAAATTTAGATATATTATCCTGAATAAAATGACTCAAAAATAATAATATAAATACGTAACTTTTATTCACAATGATATAGTCGAATTTGATGATTAAAAACAAATAGATTATAGGCTAAGAAATTAAATATTGTATATTTTTATGTTATTGTAATTATTATACCTATGTAACTATAATACGTTTATGATACGTGGTCTGTTCTTCTTAGAAGTTCACACCACGTACGAAATCTTTGGATCATTTCAAGAGTTAATTAAAACTTAAAGACCCAGACCTTAACTATTGTATAAATTTTAGATTTGTCTTAATAGAATAAAGAATTTCTTTAAGGATTTTTCATGGTTGAGTATAAAATCAGAACGTATAAAAATATATAAGTTAAATAATATATTTTGCTTAACTTTTAACAAGGTTGTAGCTTATATTTAAAATAAAATAAAGTTTTTAAATTTATATACATACATATGCTATGGTAAGCATTTGCAAAATCATAATTTATCATACAGAACAAATTATAATACATAGCATTTTTTACACGTCTAAATCCTTTTTGAATTTTTATAAATACATTTTTTTAGAAACTTTGATAAACAGTAGCATAAAAAAATTGAGTTATTTATGAATCCTTTATACCATTCTGTGTTTTGGATTTAAAATAACAAATTTTCATTACAACAGTTTTTAAATACCACTAAAAAACTTAGCCGATAATTCTTGATAGTTTTTTGTTATTTAGATTAGACTTTAAGTTTTATACAGTGTTTACATGTGTAAATAAGAATTTTCACATATACGTTTAGTTACATTTTAAATTTGACACATTCGCATGACAAAATTAGTGAAAAATAGCTGAGGTTTATTATTATGTTCATTATGTTAATTTACCATACTTTTGTTTTATTAAATCCTAATTAGTTATGAAAAAGAATGAGTAGTTATTTCATCAGTTGTTTCCATAGTTAAAACTATCGTTTTTTATATTCGAAAATCTTCGGTAAATGCTAATAACTAAAAATATATAACCCGTATGTACAGATTTGTTAAAAAAAGAATAATAGAGATGCATCTTGCATAGTTAAAAAAAACTATCTAAAGGAATACAATTCTGTAATAAGAAGGGATAATCTTATTTTTTTATCAAATCCCTTAGTAATGAAAATAATTGTGTTACATAAAGTCGAACTGAAAGGACTTCTTTAGCCTATACGTTTTTATATTAAACGAGAAAATCCTGAAGCGTCATGACAGTTCAAATGTGAAAAAACGCATTAACTGAATGTGGATTGATACGGGGTGTTAATACACGCAAAGCTCTATTCTATTGAATATAAGCCTTTTATCATTTCAGCTGCATTAATGGCTCATTAGCTGTAAATGTGCTGCATTATAAATGACTTATTGTCCTTTGAATGAGGTGTGTCCAAATACACATGGACTTCCTTCGCCATTAATGATTATCATCATAATATTTTTTAAATAGACGGTATTTTTTTAAACATATCCTTCAAATTAAAAAAATTGATAGTTTTAACTTGTTCTTGTATGATATGGATAAAAAAGTTTAATCTTTGTTCTCGTGATGTACCAATTAATGATATATGAATCTAGTTTACATTTGAATGTTTTATACATATTTGATATTTTCAATGATAATATATACAAAAGAAATACATCTTTTGAATACCGAACTATTAATTGTGTTAAACATGTATAAACTTACAGTTTATATGCACAGCGAATAAGAGTTCCGTATCGGACTGATTAAATAAGATAACAGATTAAGGAGGATTTATAAATAATATTAACAAATAGTGTTATATACAAGCAATACAAATATAGAAAAAGTCACGAGGACTACAATTAGATTCAAAGTAGACTATAAATCACTGTCGTAGGTATTGTAATTTATATTTACATAATAAAAATGTAATTAAAAAACTATAACATTTTGTGATTTTCCTGAATTTTTCTTGTAATATGGTTAATTACTTTTTTGTTAAAACTTTCCTATAAAATGACTTATTTAAATTAAAATTTCCATTTATTGTTATAATAAAAGAATAAAGTAAATATTTAAATATAGTAACTCGGTTTTAAAAGAACTCACAATTTTCTAGTACCTATAATGTACACAAAATAACTTAATTGATTAGAATGATGTTATTTTCCTCACTCTTGCTTTCTGTAGATCCCCGATCTTTCCACAGGCCAATGGCACTAGAGCAGTCTCTATACAGTACTTTGGAAAAACCGTGTCCAAAGCAATCCAAAGGCCTATTTAAGCAGTACACAATCTAAGATCACGTGAAACTTCAAGCTTCGTAAACATTGTCGACGCTGATTTCAAAAAACTAATTTCAAAGAGATATTTGTGATTTTAGTGCACGTAACTGTCACATCGCATGGATCTGAAAGGGAAAAATATTATTATATTTTCCATTAGTTTGAAGGAAAGACCTGAGTTAATAAAACATTCCATCTGTTACCGACATCTGGAAATAAGTGTGATTTGTGAATTGATTGAAGTCTGTTTGCTTGAGTGTTGAGTACTCTTTTATACTTTAAGTAAACTCTATAATAATGTTTTCTTTACTAGGAGGTGAATAGAGGTTACGGATTAAAGGATACATTTACCTTTGCGTTATGTTTTATATTATTAGAAGTTCGTCTAATAACTGGAAAGAATTAACTAATTTATTGAAAAAAGTGAAATCACAGATTTCGTTCTATATTTCATTGCGCTTTCAATATTCTTGATGAAAAGACGCACGGTAAATTTATATTCTTCATTTGTTACAAAAAAACTGATTTAGTCTGAAATAATTTGTAATTGTCCTTTCCCTTAACCTTATAACCATCCTTGTATCTGAAAAATGTATAAAACTTGTTGAATGCAATTCAAAGTATGGTTTAATTCAAAAATTGTAGAAGTTATATATGTTGTAAGCTCATATTTTACTGCATAAGCTCATGCATTCATATTTATTTATTTCCTAAAACGGGTGGTTTAAATATAGAAAGTGGTCATGAAATTTTTTTTCGGAAATGCTATTGAAAATATTTGACGAAAATAAAGCTAGATTATAACGAAATTTGCTTGAAACAACTGAAATCGATTTCGCGAAGAATATGTTTGACGCACACTAAGCAAACAAGATTTTTAAGCATTAACGAATACATAAAAGCCATATGTAGGAAATTAAATAATTCACGCAAAGTTACACGGAGGTTAATAAGACACTTTCATTTTAGAAATCTAAATACACTCCTCTATAAATTTTGAATCCAAATATATTAAACTTACGTAGTTTTAATATTTGTAAGTTAAATTAGATAGTGTTATTGAGTAAAAATTTGATATTGAATGAGAATATCCTGATTGAAACAAGACCATGTAAATACTTTAGAAGATTTCTTCACCAAACAAATCGAAGCGAAAGATCAGAGGAGGATGTGAATTCTGATTATCCTTGTTTGTTTGAGCCAGATCTTGACGTGATTTGCACAGCTTTAACCAAGTTCAATAAAATCCTTTTAAGGGTTTATTTATTAGATCTTAGGTTGTTCAAATGCTACATTTAAGAGTGAAAAGCTTTAAACAGAACAGAGCAATGAAATTTAATTATTATATAAAACAATTGAAATGAATATACTTTGAAATGTCAATTTAAAATTAATATAACACTATTCTAACTCTAGTTGAGTTAAATAAATATAATGTTTCGAATTAAATTACATTTATATACTAATTTTTGTACCAGAAATTACTACTTTATCAAGTAGTAAATAGAAGAAATGATCGAACTGATGGGTTTTAATGTGAAAATACATTTTATCTTAACAAATTTAACACACAAGCTTGTTATCCTTAAAATGATATCATGAATAATTTTCACTTTTTTAAGTTTCTTTTTCAATTCAATAAGATCTTCAAAACGCTACATTGTTGTCTCTGTGTTGGAAAATTAATCTATAGAATATTACTAATGAAATATTAATATCAATACCATTTTAAAATTTAAGAATTAAAAAATATCAATCATTTTATGCAAAGATTAACAATTGTACTTGAAATAATTCAATTGCAATACAAAGTGACATGTAACATGTAAATGTGTTAAAACTGCAAAAGATAGTATTAATAATTTTAATTGTGTTCGATGTATAAAAAGAAAATATTATTCGTAATAAATAAATTATGAGGATTGTTTATAATTACCTTACAAAGAAATATAAACTTTCAATGAAAAAAGGCGAAATAAACGTCAGCCATTCTTGCTGGCAAGGAAATGTGGGATTGGGATAAAAGGAATACAACAAGAACATGTATTGTGTGGTTCTCCGTATTGTATTGCCCACCTGCTAAGCTTGATGAGGGGTTGAACTCCCCACCGAGTCGCTCTGTTATTGTACTACCATCACAAAGCTAGTGTAGTGTCTCATTAGTTCCTAATTTTCTACAGACCTCTTTATTTTCTCACACACGGATACAAAAATATATTATGAAAGTATTAAAGAAAAACTGAAATAAAAAAATTTAATAGGAAATTGGATCTACAATTCTGGAAACTTAATATTTATACAAATCAAGCATTTTTTTTTTTTTTTTTTTTTTGTGAAGAATAAGGAGGTGTATGTAATTAGTAGCACATATACCTACTTGATTGTATGTATGTGCTCATATTGTAGGAATGTGTACATATGTTTGTTAGCATTATTATTAGGTTTCCTATTTAAATAAATAAATACACATTTTTGAATCTACGTGTCAATATTAAATGATTTTAAAAAACTACACAAGTACTAAAGTGAAATCTCCGATTCACGTCTAAGAAAAATCTGACTACAGTTCTTTCAGTTGAATCTGATTAACAAATGAAGCCGTAAATCCCTATTTGTTCTGTACTTCCTACTACTCTGTAATTTCCAGGTTAGTTAACTGTAAAATAGTCCAACAAAGTAAAAAAGATTTCTTAATTTACCAGATGAGATTTGGTTAATAAGCCCTCTCTAACAATTTACCAGGGGACCAACGGCTTAAAGGTGACCGAACCACCACCAACGCAGGGCTGGCGGCTGCTTGCAAGGACAGGATCGCTCAACGGTCATCCATCTAAGCAGCAGCCACGCTCGAAATAACTTGATTCCGTTACCTCGCGATAAACGCCGTACCCTCTATAAAGCAATATTGGTAATTATTTATATCCTTAGTGGATATTTATGTATGTAAATGGATAATGAAATACCTAAGAGCTAACTATGCAAATGTTTAAGCTAAACAGTTAGTCTCAGATGATGTGTTTTAGTCAATCAAGCTTTGTTATGTTATAATATTTGATACTCCACTAATTGAACTAGTAAAAATTCTAAACAAAACTTTTAGTAAAGAAAACATTTAACCGTTTTTTGTTATTGCTTAAAACAATGTTGTTAGTGAGAATATTGGGCCATATATATTGTACCAACTTTTAAACAACCGTCCGTTGAACAGAAAAATATCAGGAAGTGGTAACAGTAATGTTCATTTCATAATTCCGATCAATCTATGTGGAGCTTAAACAGCACGCGATTACATCTATCAAGACCTTTATGCATTAATAAGAAATGCCACTTAAGCAGAACATCCGTCTCCTTCATATACTTCGTAGTTAAGGTACCTTGCATTAGTCCTACAGATAATTGTGAACTTATTGTAAACTTGTGAACCCCAATCAAAAGCAAGGGATTAAGTGTTATTGTACTCATCATTGTTCACAAGTACTACGATGATGAACAAGTAGCCAGGACCTCTGAGTTTAAAATATAATTTTAATTTAAATTAATGTTATACTCTTTGTTTATCACTTCTGATAACTGGTTCCTAAACTTGATTGAACACTCGGCTACATTTTATCGTACGATGTCAAAAAGTATTTAAGCCAAGCCTGCAGTAATGTGATAGCCTTTGACACTTTGATAAGGTTTTTAATTAAAATTTCAGCTAAACCACAAAATAAGTCCTTTCGAATGAAAAAGAAAACCAATCCATTATTTCTCTAAAACACAACTTTGTACTACCAAAAACTACTGCAGCTATTCTAACGATAATTTCAGGCATTTAGTAGAACATGATACATTTCATACCAGGAAAATTATACTAGGATATTCTAAGACAATTAAAAACCTGTTATAAACAAATATGTGTTTTTGTTAAATAGCCGAAATTCATATCTTATCGTAATTTTATATTTAGTAGAGATAACTTCTATATGATTAAAATTACGTCTTCCTAGAATAAAAAACGTTCTGGCTAGAAAGTTCGCAGACAAAATTGTTGTTCTTACCCTAATGACTTTGAAAGTTTGTTGTTCCTCCACCAAATCATTACAATCACAAATAAGTACACGATATGTGTCTACAGCTTGCTACAGTGACGTTGTGTGGATGTTTATTTAAATGTCACTTTGATTGAACTATTCAAGAAATGTTATATAAAACAGTTCAAGTCACCTATTTCTCAGCTAAGGAATTCCAGAAGTGCCGTGTTATGGCCGGGTAAACATTACGGGGAGTTAACGTGATTCTGCAGCCGACACAAACGTAGCAGGAATATTAAAAGTCGTCAGATCAATAGGAAACGCGGCCAAGGAAGGCCGCAAGGTTTGATTTATTTATGCTTGGTTAACTTTCAGAAGCTACTTGATAATACGTTTTATCTCACTAGTCAGGCATAATTTATTCCACTGGAATTTTCCACAGTGTTTAACTAATATGAACAATTATATTTATACGGTGCGTTTAATTAAACCTCTGGAATTCATCACGGTAATTGAAGTAAAACACGTATAAGGCGTTCATTATATGCCACTTGTAGAGCTCCAATATTCCCGTTATTGCCAAGATTTATTGGCGTCACTAGTCTCGAATCCAGAATATTTGTAGTTGACTAGTTTTTTTTTTAAAGAATACTACAACAAAGCCAAAGTGAATGTTTTAGAGATAGTTGCATGTATGTGACATAAAACACGTTATCCATTACGTGTCATAATTCTTGTATGATTTTTTTTAAAAGAAACACAAATATATCGTTGTTGTTTGGTTTTATTGTTAATAAAACATTATTATTCCTCTACATTTCACGTAACTATGATGAGAATGGTTGATTCAATGCGAATGTAGAGTATCGCTCCATTTCACCTTCCCTTCGTGAAGCGTTTGTAATCTGACTTTGTAGCAAACTTGACTCATGGAATCTGGAGTCATATTCATCTCATGACATACAAAAATATTCGGCGACGATGAAGCTCAAAATGGACTCTTAAAATTTTTCCATATCAGAGATGGTGGTTATTTCAACTAAGAGGAAGGTGAACTGGAGCTAAACTCATCTCACTATATTATCGGTATGTGTAGTGAACTCGGTTGCTTCGCCGTGCTGAGATATCGTGACTAAAACATCGTATTCCTCTCAATTTACACCTGATGAAAATTAGTATATATTTTGTAGTCTAGTTGTCTCTGAGGTCGAAACCATGTAAAGCATTAGGAGCTTCTTTTTCACCGTCTATTTTTGGATCTCTTCAGACGACCATGACTCCAGATTCCAAGAATCTAGTTTTTGACAGCGTCAGATTCCAGTCGCTGCACCAAAAGGAAGGTGAACAGGAGCTAAACCCAAAACGCTCACATTATTATTGTTTTCAAGACTTCGATTTAATCTATTGACTGAAAAATTTAAAAAATGTTGTACGACTTTCAAAGCTTTTTTCTGAAAAACCATCAAACATCTCTAAAGTTTGTAGATGGCACGTAAGAAGTGTCATAATGCCGCAAATTTTACTTTAAAACCTAAATTGATTACAAAATGGAGGCTAATAGTATGCACTTACTCAAAATACTCTGTTTTATTTTTATTTTAAAAACATATATCCGGCACAAATTCTAGTTCAACAGCCACCATTTTTTAACGAATAGAGCTTTGGAAATGCTGTTTACAGCATAATGTTTTTGATTATAAATACCTTTAGAATGTAAATCATATTTACCTAGGCTTGCATTTAGGAGTTTCATGACACTTCCCAAGGACGCCCCCCCTCCAATATAGGTGTGTTATGGTTATTGCATAAACATAATTGAGGTAGTTGTACAGCGATCTGTAAAGTTAGTATATTTTATTTGATAATATTTTTTAACTACTTTGGGCGCTTTTATATTTAAGATTTTATACTACTGTATTTTAAATTCGGTACTGTACACTTTTGATTGCAGAATGAGTAAATGTTTTGTTTATTAAAAATATTATAGTACATTTAATTAATATTATACTGTAAAATGAAATGAACTAAAAGTGGTCTGTTATCTATGTATTAATCACTGTAACAAGCTTTAATTGACCAGAGGGGGTTAAATAATTGGATCATCAACAAACAGCTCCGTTATAATAGTCCAATTAGAATGTTGTGCGGCAGTAACTAAATGAGACCCTTTGTACCGAGGCTGACACTTATTTGCAGTAAAGTAACATCAAGGTCACGCGATTATTATATAATTTATCGACATTAGCATATTCAATCGTTGTATAAACTAACCTATTACGTAGGTTACATGAAGTACCCATCAGGTACATAATAGTTCAGAAATATTAAATTTTATATTCAATTAAAAAATTTTGGCAGAGAATATCGTGGAAGAATACAACGTATACACGACGATTTTTTAACAATACCACGATAAGAAATCGATTGAAACCACTCAAGAAATCAAAGTATTCAACTAAAACATGAGCTATGATTTTCCTACTTTCTAACAAATTTTGAATTGTATGTATTTAAATAAAATGCCATTTATACGCCATTTTTGTATTAAGGTTACATAGGATTCAACGAGAAAAGCATAATTTTACCAACAAAAATGTTTATAAACATTAGTAGAAACATGAACTTCTAGTTTGCGTGGTCTAAGACGCTACTCTCGAATGGATGAGTTGGACTTGGAGTCGCGGGTTCGATTCCCGCGCCTGATGTTACGGAGTTTTGCGTTCTGGTCAACAGTTATAAGATTTACACTGGTCTGTGGTAAAGCTGACGGAGGGCTCACCTTAAATTGGTTAGCTTGGTTGGAAGTTGATGTGATAAATATTTGTTGTATAAATATATCAAACCCAAAAAAACCTGTTTTGTATTGTTTATCTTTACAATGAAAAACCATTTGATTTGTGTAGATTTAGTTTTTAAGAGAGTTATTAGTAAATCAAGACCATAATAATATCTATTAAGAGTTACAAAACCATTTATAATTAAAATAGCATCCAACCATGTTCAGAAACTAACCTGTCAAAGAGTTAATGTTTGGTTCATAAACATAACTATAAAAACGAATCTCTGGTCTGCGCGTCTAATTTACAAAAGTATGTCATTCATTGATTACTTATTTAAAAAAAGGATGAACATAAAAGTGTAAGCAGTATAATAATCAAACGGTACGACGCATACTTATAAGTCTTATCTAACAACGCAACTCCATCATATTTTGGTAAAATGAATATGCTCAGTTTGTTTACAAAAATGTGTTCGGCCTGCATTTTCCCTATTGCCATCTTTACTGAAAATGTGGATCTTTTTACCCCAAAATGATGCGTTGACTAAGAGTAACCTATGTGCCACGTTGCAAAAGCTTAGAACATATCTAGTAGGAATTATCGCACAGTCGGATAGACAGATAGACAGACAGACAATGACACAATTAGGAAGAATTTTTCGGATTAAAAACATTGTTTAGTTTTTAGTTGTGAAGCCTTCCTACTAGTAACAATACATTCAGATTCGCCCAATTCAGAATTTGAAAAAATATTTAAAAAGTTTTAAACGACTGACATCTAGTAAAATTACTTTATAGAAACCGTGTAGCACCAAGCTGAGTGATTACGAAGGCTATTTCCGATGTGTGGAAGCCTCGACCTTGATTTTCTAAAAAAATATTATATGTGGACCCAAATTATGGGAGTATACCAAAATTTTAAATTTTGCACCAAGTTATAATAATTTTATTACATTATATTCACAATTGGAACATTTGGATACAGTGAAACTACTTCAAAGGATATTAGATATTCGTCTTCTTCTATAATAGTGTCTTTAATTTATTGTATAACAATCATATCTATTCTTGACCGAAAATAAAGGAAGAGGTTTTTTAAAATTTTGAAGTGTTCTTGATAAACATTGTGATAAGAAATAGGTTGGAGAGTTTATGTTTCACACTATGGGACGCATTCCATATCCAGGTTTGTGTATTTTTGGAAGACAATATAATTTTGGAATTGTAGGATTGGGAACTGTAAGTTTTCTGTATAATTGGTGGTGGATTAAATTTTTGCAGTTTTTTCATGTTTCCGAAACAGATTTATTGAACTTTAGTATAGGGTTTTTTAAACATTTGCTGTATTTTCCATTATTTTAAAATTGTTTCTACTCTTTCAAAATATTCATCTTTGTCCATAAAAACAATAGTATTACTTTTGTCGGCTTTCAAATAAAATACATCCTTTTGTTTAAACTCTTTACAGTGTAACTGTGTTTATTGAGTGTTGTATAGGAAGTTTTTGCTTCATTTATACTTTTAGAAACAGTAGAATATATATCAGATCTAATTGCAGTTTTCTTACTCTCATCTAAATTATGAATGTTACTTTCTACATCTATTATAATATTATTATCTTTTAACGATAAAAGGCGTTATAAGCAAGTTTTAAATCGATTTTTTAGCAGAAATACTTATACTTTCATTTTATTTTAATTATTTTATTTATTAGTCTGACCAAGTAATTAGTTAATCGGTATTGAGATAACGTCAGTCTATGTTGGTGAGTTCTAAAGTTTTTTCCTGCCTCGGGTTTCATATTTATGAACGTCACCACAACGAATCAAATAGGATCTAAATCTGCAGTACATAATCACCTCCAGAATACAGAGGCAAAGCAAATTGAGCAATCTCAACTCCCTGAAAGCTTCACTACTTGACTCTATAATTAATTTTGCAGATTACTGTAACATCCTTTTTTGAGTCTGGAAATTCGCTCCAATCTGTCTTTAACACAAGCTATCTATTCATATCCTAAGCAATTCACTGTTTAGTGTTTGTGTGAGTTTTTGCCATGCTTTGCTATGATATACATCAGTTTAGAAGAGAATTACTTCATCTATAATATGTTTCACATCATACACATTTGTTACTTTTAGATCTACTAAAGGAACAGGTCTTCCATCTTTGTCGTTTCCGCAACTTTGGTTATATATTTATGGTTAAATACAAATTACATCACAAATGAGATTGAAGAAATACAAGAAATACAACAAGATTTATGTGACCTGACTCTTTCGACAAGGGAGAAGACTAGATAGAAGCCTCTTGAGTTCTAGCTTTTATATCTAGATTTATATTTGATAGTCGCAGACGACATCTCCAATCTCTCTCTCTCTCTCTCTCTCTCTCTCTATATATATATATATATATATATATATATATATATATATATATATATATATATCCTGAATCGGCAGGATTTGCGCCAAAGCCTCTCCTGAAGTAGATATGATGGATGAGCCTGTTTGATGTCGAAACTGGTCTATCGCGCGCATTTTGTGTTGTACAAGAGGAAAGTATTGACTTTGACACGTCACTGTTTTTAATGGCAATGTAAAGAAACTAGTGCAGTCGATAATGAAGTAACACAAAATGGGATAAATAGTCTTAATTTCGTAAAAAAAAAGAAAAAACAATCGTAAGAATTTTGTTTTCGTATTAGCGGAACTAGACTAAAGAGGATGGAGACATTTTGTGACTGCCTGTCAGTGTCTACCAATCCTCAATAAATCCCACTAACGCATAATCTTGAATATTAGCTAAAATAAAGCTTTCAATCCCTACCACTTTGCTACATAGAAGCACCTGACATGTAAATGTTGCCACTTATACATTGACCGAATTGCAAGCTGAGAATGGTGTTCCCCATTTTACAGATTCTAATCTCTAAAACTGCATTACGTAGCAGCACCTGACATGTAAATGTGCCACTTATACATTGACCGAATTTCTGAGAATGGTGTTCCCCATTTTATAGATTCTAATCTCTACGACTCCATTACGTAGCAGCACCTGACATGTAAATGTTGCCACTTATCCATTGGCCGAATTGCAAGCTGAGAATGGTGTTCCCCATTTTATAGATTCTAATCTCTACGACTCCATTACGTAGCAGTATGACATGTAAATGGGGCCACATCCATTGACCGAGTTACAGGCTCCGGATAGTGGCCGGATGGTTTTTTATATGTTCATTGTTTGAATTTTCCATTAGCGCCAATGTTCCTCGACATTATAAATGTACAAATTGTGTTAACTTCCCACAATTAAATCCAATATTAAATGTATGTGGAATTATTTACTTTGGATTGCTTTAGGGATCAGATTGCAAAAAGTAACTATAGACGTAATAGTATACTAATAGTTAACTATAATAATAGTAACTGTAGACGAAGTAACTAATATTTTCCTATATTATCTCTTCTAAATAACTTATATTGATATAATTCATAATTATATACAGATTATTATTATGTAAATGAGGTTGAGCGGAAGCAAGGCCTAAAATAACCCTTGCTCAGCCTCGTAAAATACATATTTATATTTAAATAATTGTTTTAAATTTTATATATACACATTATAGGACGTTTGATAAGAAAATTTTGATTTATTTCAAATAAATTGCAAGTTCGATAGAAAGGCTGATAGATACTGAAGATAGCTGATAGCAAAAGAAGATAGTAATAACCAATATTATGGAGCTTGTAAGCAATAAATTATGAAAATTATTAAATGCTGCGTATAGTGGTAGAGGCTGTTCGCTTTAATGGCGTTTACCAATAGTTGCTCTTTTTTTGCACAGATGTACATGTTACCAAGAACCAATAAAAAATCCTTATACTCAAACGAATTACTAAAAACAATTAAGTAACAATTTATAACCCCAGCAAGATCACTTTTGACTGGTTCATACCTTCCAGTTTAACCTACACGGAGTGCAGCAAAATTACTCTATAAAAGTTTTGACATCTTAGGAATAGGGTCCGGGCTTCGCGATTAAGCATCCACAGCTTTACCTCTTGCTTTATAGATGTCCCTTAATTTAATTTTAAACCTTGATTAATCAAATTTTATAATTTTTTCTTAACACGAATACTTTTATTGGAAATTATCACGAGTTAAATCAAATTACAGGGGTTTGTCGAAAATGTGCTATCATAGACAATATACTCGAAATTGGTTAAACAGTTTTCTAGATTTCCAGAATCACCAAACCAAAATCTGGGTATTGTGTGGTAGATAAAAAATATAGAAGTAGAGATTTATGATAAGTGAAGGACGTAAATTTAAGTGTTTATAACAAAATTAGGAATGGAGTGCTGCTTCTTCCATCTGCAATATATTTATAGTTCTTATAGAGTATGAATCCAAGAATGGAAATCTATCTACAATGATTCATATTCTAATCAATCACCTTATGAGCTTTGTTATACAAAAACATTGTCAAACTTTAAAATATTTAACTAAATCATTTAATTGTTTAATTTTCATTATTTTAATCACATACGTTTGACAGCTGTGTTTCAAGATCAATTTATAGCCCTTCCATTGTTTTGGAAGATTTTGTGAATCGCATGTTGTATTATTCAGAACCTGGAATGATGACATAGTACGTGCGTTATGGTACTTTAAGATGAGTTGTCTGGCACTTATCCAAGTTTGAAGGTTATTTTTGACGATGGAAGGATTGTGAAGGAAAATAGGATTTTTCCGGACATTTGCCACCGTTCAGTGAAACAAGAAATCAGTAACACCTGTGTATTTTTTTAGGAGTAGCCGATCCCCTTTTAAGCCTTACTCTGCCCGTCCTCATGGGCCACTGGCCTGTGCGAGGATCTTATCAAGCAGAATAAAAGGGAGAGTCGATTCAGTACAAGGTCGTTGGTACTGATAAAAAGTGCAACGCCAACAGACAGGATTCGAACCCGCGCTATCTCTAACTCAGACTTAAAGTCCAACGTCTTAGACCGCTCGGCAATCAGCACTCCCATTTGTTAAATTGTGCTATGCGATAAAAGTCTATGCGTGCAAAACAATTTTCCAACATACAATAACTAATTCACTAAAAATCTACTAATTAATTATTTCATACCTTCGGTCAACAATTTTTATCATAACCATAACGTCATTGGTAAATTTATAATTTTCATCTTGTAATGTTAATTTTACAAATAACAATTGAAGAAGAATGGAATCTAAGAGATATATAGGTGACAATTAATAGATACACAGATACAGATCTACCTGATGCCCAAGGGAACAATCAACCAGACACTTTAATGGCCCTGCAGCCTGGTGACGTCACGCCTGGTCAGCACAGGGCCTGACTCGAGTACCATTGTAGCCCTTTATCCCTTTATGTTCCCCCCGACACAATTGAGCTTTTACTGTAGAATCTTTTAGACTTATACAAATAGTAATTTTAAGTAAATTACATTACTATTATCAGTTTTATTACTTACACATATTTGCCTTTCGTTTACAATAATAATACATCAAGAAGAGAAACAAACTGTAATTATAATGTTCTAATTATTATAGCCATAAATTATTCCTATTACAATCCACAACAAAAAAATGAAAATTAAAATTTTAAACCTGGCTTTAAGCTGAACACTTTTTAATTACATTCTAAAAATACTTGAAATGAATGGTGTTTAAATTAAATTACTGAATAACACAAAAAAGGCAGTGAAAGTGAGAGAATTACAACGTAATATCATACTTATATTATATGAAAAAGATATTCAAGTTATAATTATTATATCTTCCTTTGGAGTGTGTAACCATAAGAAAAAACTGTTTTGTTTTTATTATATACTGAATGCTAATAAACTTTATTTATTACTACATTTTTAAACCACATCTTAAGTTTCATTTCAAATGCTTTTTTTAATTTATTAAATACAGGTTTAAATTAAAGTATTAAGGTATTGTAATAAAGGCTACACAATTAATAATGTCGATTTTATTATGTAAAAAACAACAACATATTGACCAAGTGCATGCAGTATGCAATATATACATAGTATGATGTTAATAATACACGTAACTATGACAATTTAAATCATCTTTATGATTTGAAAATAGCTCATATTACTAAACAGCGGGCTTCTAGTAAGCCTGACATTTCTAGACAGGAATAAGTGAGTAATTTTAAGATATTTTGGATGAATAAAGAGTTCTCTTTATTACAAGATAAGGAGGAACAACAATAACGAGTGCGTAATAAAGGAGTTCAGTCTGAAAAGCTGATTTTATCATTTCACTACTCGAATAGTAATACTCGTGCACATATCTTTGCTCATAAATAATCTACATTTGAATACCGGTGTAAATGTCAAATATAAAAATTGTAAATTTTGTTCTGAATTTCGTGAGCGTAACTATGCAAAAACCAAGATATGTTTTTGGGTTGTCCTTCTTAAAAACACTTACCAAAGAATATAATATACTGTAGCATTTGCACGCTTAATATAGGGTTTTTTTATATTAGTAAATAACTAACATATGGAAATAGGGCATTTAATTAAAAGCGTTGGTTAAACCATTTATTATTAACTCTGTATGTTGGGGGCCGTATAATTAATTAATTACAACATACATGTACAGCACAATTAGTCTTGTTAGTCCAGTTACATCTCAATCAAGTTCTGTTCTGTTCTATGTCATTCGTTCTTTTGGTTAATACATAGTCCAAAGTTAACCAGGTCCTTTCTTCAGTCCCAAACGTAAGCTGCACCTGCCGCCATTGTCCTAACAGCAAAATCACTTTTTACCGAAGTAGGCTTCTCAGTCCTAAGTAGGTAAATATATTACCTTCATCGGGACAAGGAGGCAAACGCAACTAGAGCGCTGGAAATACGAGGTGTGATCAAAAAGTTTCAGGGCTGAATTTTTATACATTTATTCATACAACATACAGGTTATTAGAATTTGGCTCCTTCAAAGTACTCCCCTTGGGAAGCTACACACTTTTCCCACCGGTGTTTCCACTGATGAAAGGCCCCAGAAAACATTCCTTTTGTAAAGGTGTTTAGCAGCTCCGTCGTTTTTCTTTAATTTCGTCAACTAGTTGAAATCTTCGTCCTTTCAGGGGTATATATGACTGAAGTAGGTACATCACAAAAGCTTGAAATAAGTGATTTTTAACCAAAGTAGTTTTTTGAGACCTATGTATTTATTTTCTTGATGAGGGCAACGAGGTAAACTCAGTTGTACCTTTATATACAATATAATTAATTAACCATAAATGCTCTTAAACATGAAAAATGTATAAAACAGTTATTTCCTCAACTTCTGATCGTCTAACCACGAGCACTGTAATAATATGAACCTGATCGTGTGCCTACTTGTGTTTAAAAAAATAATACAGGACCATCATATTACATCATGATTTGAAAAAGTAGGCTACAGAATCCGAATAAAAAACTGCGAGCGAAGCATCGGGTAACGGCTACTTTAATTGTAAATACAGCCCATGCATCCTACGCTACGATGTCCTTTCCATAGAAGTGCAGTGTAATATACTTTTAGTTATTAGTCCTTATATTGTTATAACATGTCATAACATTGCTATAACATGTTATATGAGCATTTGTATCATTTCAGACATACCTGACTATAAGATACCTTATATGATTTGTGTGTTTTAACACCTGAAGTTGTCTGGTTACTGACTTACACAGTCGACATGAACGGGACCTGATGTAAAAATTGCAGTATTCTGGTCTGTGATTGGTTAACTATTGGCCTAATCAGAATTGCAAGCTTTGTTACTACTGCCATCAGTAGTTTAGTTAAAACCGCAGATAGTTTTATCTCTTTAGCATCCGAGAAGTGAACCACTTACAGTAGGTGACCGTAATAAATCATTATCAAGCCTCGCAATATCTTCTTAGCACCAAGATATTTACTACCTGTGGACGATGTAGGATATTGCTCCACTTTCTAAGATATGATGGTTGAAATACATCATCACAATGTTCCGACAAGGTCGGTTAATTTTAAGAGATCAAAATGAGTTCAAGAAGAAGTGCCTTTATGCTTGCGCTCTTTTATTTATAATTAATAGTTTGATAAAATAATAAATTAATAAATTAAATTATGAACAAAAATTTCATTCGGTCTGCGGAGAGGATGGAAACATTTCTTTTCTGTGTGATTGTATGTCTGTCTTTCTGTCCACTGTAATCTAGAGAATTAAATGAGCAATATAGATTTGGAATTTTGCATACAAACTTAGAGAAGCCTGTTAGATGATACATGGTGTTGCGTACTTCTACCTCGCAGTCTAGAGACAATTTGCAATGTATATATATTAACACAAATCGATTTTTATTTTTTCGTAGGAGTGGTGAGGGTCTCAATAAAAGGGGATTTAAAAAGGTTAAACATATTAAACTATATTTTGTTTCTCAGACTATACCTTTCCTAGCTTGATACACTTAAAATCAACCCTCAAAAAAATAAATAGTAGTTATTTACTATCGGAAAACTATATAAAGAAACAAAGTCGTCACTTAAATAAATGAATGTAGTTAGAAGGCTGTGATTTAACATTTATTCAGTTTGATGAAATTTCTCAAGATCACAACAATATTACCTTAGAAAATAATTACCATTTCATATTTTTAACCTTTTCGATACACTCGTATTTCGACTTCCATCAAAACTAGCGCGGTCGATGATTGATTTATGTTTTGGAAGATATTTCTCTACAGGTTAAAAGTAAAAGTTTTTATGCTTTTACAATGCAAACTAGCTGTCGGTCACTGGTCTATAAAAGTTCGAATTTAATATTTAATCATTTAACTCTTAGGACACATTTATTAAAAAAAAAATCATACGAAGATTATTTTAAATGCACTTTGTTCAGTGTGTTTCAAAGAGAAATTAATTATCTCCAGTAATTGAATATGCAACTGCAAAATGCTTAGTAATTATAACAGCGTTTAGTAACAGCGATATGTCGTTTATTTTTAACAACTATAGCATGTGGAGGTTATTTAGCTAATAAAATGAACTTATCAATGCGATTGATTCAGTAATTGTTCAGTATTATCTATATATTTATAAGTAATAAATTTATAAGGCCGTCTCATTAACTAACTATTAACTAAATGCTCTGGCTATTAACACCACTCAAATCACAAGGTATTGTCCCGAAATATGTATGTAAATATGAGTCCCTGATATATAAGGCCGTCTTATTAACTAACTATTAACTAAATGCTCTGGCTATTAACACCACTCAAATCACAAGGTATTGTCCCGAAATATGTATGTAAATATGAGTCCCTGATATATAAGGCCGTCTTATTAACTAACTATTAACTAAATGCTCTGGCTATTAACACGACTCAAATCACAAGGTATTGTCCAAAATACGAAATATGTATGTAAATATGAGTCCCTGTTATATATTACAGTACTCATCACATATCATAGTTTATGCTAGATGCAAAACAGCTCCTACTAAGTGTTGCACAAAAGGTTCAATTGCTTAAAAATGTATACCATAAAAAGATTCCATATGCCGCACATACAAATAATACTATGCAGCACTCAATAATTGCCATGTGTTTAATATGTAGTTAAAAATGTTGCACTTTAGGTAATACCCTATTCCCTACCAGATATTGTGCTATTTTTTCTATGAATTCATAATATCAGTAACACCTATAAAAAAACATGAAATGTAAAATAATAGTGGACAGGACCCGTGTTTTTGCAGGCATATACATAATGTAGCCTTCAGTACAGATGCGGAGGTCTATAAAATCCCCGGAGAATATATATATATATATATATATATATATATATAATATATATATATATATATATATATATATATATATATATGCTTCACAAGCCGTTGTTTAGGAAGGTAGTCTCTTGGCACACGTGTTTCTTCATATGCAACACACCACGCATTCTTCTTTTGCATCCAAAACAAAGTTTATTTGTGGATCATAGTTTCTAAATTGCATAACAATGCACAGAGGTTGTAAAATATTTCAAATGTGATCTCTATTTCTCTTTCTCTAAGCACCATCCATCCATCTATAGGACAAAAAAATTTTGCTACATTTGTTAAAATACTGTTTACAAAAGGCAGATATTTCAGTGAGACCCCTCTCCAAAAATTTTGACCTCTCTCACTGATACTGATGGAAGATGTAAGGTATGATGGGAGGAAAACCTCTTTTAACTCTATTAAAGCTATTTACAATTTCGTACAATTAAACTTACTTGTTTGAGGCAGATCTGTATCTTGCTCGCTTTACTTGGTAGACAATAAAACAGAATAAAGCCTCCCCTTCTTCAACGGTGGCATGGCTGAGATAAAGCCCTCCATCCTTTTTAATGGCGGTTATAAGGGTACAATATGGCAGTTTGGCATCCTGGCAGGACATGGTCCATCCTCACCCATCCATCCTCGATGATATGAACTAATAAAACTGCTAATTGAATCTTTTCGGTATTACTAAAAAGAGATGAAGACAACCGCTTCAGAACTTTAGTGATGTTAACAGACTTAAATGAAGCTGAATTCGTAGCTTATTCGGAATCACTTATATCAAACACGTGTGTGCATTGGACAATATAGGAATACGCCACACTACAGGCTGTAACAGGCTTCGCTGAGGTTGCATGCAAAATTTAAATTTAAGTAGTAGGATAGTTGGGATACATGTCGACGCCTCCGAATAAGAACATCGTAACTCAAATTTTATGTTTTTTTATATTTTTACTATAAACAATGGAGAAGAAAATCTTCTATTTTATGTATAAATTCTGTGTTAAAACTGCTTTTTGTTTTTAAATTAATCAATAAAAATAAAACATCGTATCTTTTCGAACAATTCTATGTTTCCCAATAATAACATCGTATCTTGTGATACGATGATTTTATTGGGATGTTTTTGTACTTCATGGTAAATTTACAACATTTCAAAACAATGTGATGTTATGTTTATAACATTTCAAGGCATTAGTTTAAAAAACATTATGTTTTCGTTGTTCTATAAAATGAGCTATTCTTATAAAAGTTATTTTGGTACTCATGAGTTGCTCACTGATTATTTAAATCAGCTGTTCAATGTCAGAAAATTAGTAATATTAGCATCTTGGTGTAGTAGTCAGCTGCTTATTGTGTATTGGTGTTTCAGCTTTGTTCTTATAGGTTATGTTTTTCCTTTTGGATAATTCAATGTAATCAGAAGTAGTATAACATTCAAAAATGACTACAAGAGGTCGACTAATTGGTAGACATGATAACAAAGCCCTTCTACATCTTCAATAAAAGGTAAGTTTATTATTTCATGTATTGACTGTAATCAATTCAAACTATAAAATAGTTTGACTTGGCATGTTTTCAATTTCTTTAGATGTCTATTTTATTGACACACATGCCAATTAGGGATCCAATTATAATATTTTAATGTTGAGTACTGGCGAGGAAAATTTAACAAATATAGCTGATGACACATCTGCTGCAAATGCAACCTACTACTACACACAACCTAACCTTTAGTAGGCTTGGCTATGTATATAGCCTAGAGACAATGGTTGATGAGGAATGGTAATATGAATATCACCATAAATGGGCAAAGTATTAAATGCTATATAACACATCCTTTTATATTACGTTATCTTTTAAGATCCATAACTAGTTAATGCCTACAAAACCACTAATCAGTTTTTCCTACTAGAAATATCGTTCAAATTAATGGCTTATTTATGTTATCATCAAACAAAATATATTAATATAAAACAATTTATTAATTGCTGATACTGTTTTGCGGGAGTACTTAATATTTGAGTATCTTTTGCTTCTCACGTAAATGGGCATATTCTTTGTGCAGCCTAGTTCTACTACAAAATACTGTAGGCCTACTTAATTCTATGGGGAAAAGTAAATTTGTTAAGTTTAACAGGATATATACAATTTTTTCTAGTCTAGTCACAAAGCCGATTTTCAATCTCCAGGAGGAGTCACTGTTGAGTACTCACATAATATGATTTTGAAGCATGTGGCACAGAATAAATTAACATGCTTTTATTAGTTGTGGGCTTTATCAGTCACTGTAGTTTTTTATTTTGTTTCAGATTCTCAACAATATCAGTGCTCAAATGACAAAGATTTGTTTTTATGTGTGGATAAACTCTTTGAAGATGAACCTGGCAGTACCTATCAGACTAACCAGGACAATTTAACTTGCCTCGAGATAGATAATAAATCTCCGCTCATCGCCTCTAAATCCAGAGCAGGCTGCAACTGCAGAAAATTGTTGAAAATTTTATAGAAGATATAAATGACTAACGAAGAGGAATTTTTGGGATGATTCAGATTGGGAGCCGTTTGGTGAAGAAAGTGAATCAGAGAATGAGTTTAGCAGCATTAAAAGAAGTAATAAAAGAAAAGCCAGTAGAGAATTATTTTGCTCCAAGTAGCAAAAAAGCTACTATTCTAACAAGCCAATCAAACAATCCCCTGCCACTGGCTCATCAAAGCAACACTCAAGATTCCTCCTCCAGTGGTAGGAAAGAAAATCAGAACTCAAATATTACTGATTTACCAGAAGTCGATTGTACCAATACTAATAAAAAAAAGGAAGCAAAGTGTACGTGTGCTAAAAACTTGTCCTGGCAAGAAAAGGAGTGTTTCTGTTGAAAATTGGCAAAGTGTAAAAGCCAAAAGATTGAAAAACCTTGGCTTGGAATATGTTAGCCCCTACTACCAAAAACATTGTTTCGGCTAAAACAATGGGTGTTGGTTGCATTGAAAAAATGCCGATTGAAATGCCAAACCAGGGTAAACCAAGAACAACGCCTTGTTATCCTTGAAAACTTTTGGAAATTAGGCAATCATACGAGGCAGTGGGATTTCATACTAAAAACTGCTACCAAGACAGACAAAAAAACTGCAACACCACCAAAGAAAATAGAGATTCGAGAAGAAATTATTCAATTAAATATACTATTCCCAGTTCAAAAACACCTCTATTCAAGTATGCAAAAAAATGTACTTAGATACATTAAGCATAACTGATATGTGGGTTAGGACAGCGTTTCAATAAACTGGAAAGATCTGATGAAGTTACAGTAAACCCCAGATAAAAAGGGGGAAACACACTGAGCGTGGTAAGCGGATTATAAGCCATTCTATTAAACAAAGTGTAAGAAATCACATTAAATCTTTTAAAAGTGTTGAATCCCACTATATAAGAAAGGAAAGTAAGCGACAGTATCTTGAGCAAGGATTGAGCATCACAAAAATGTATCGGCTATACCAGGAATGGATAAAAGACCAAGGTGGAGAAAGTGCAACAATCAGGCAATATACTGATATATTTAATTCAGAATTCAATCTGGGCTTTTTTTGTTTCCCAAGAAAGACCAGTGTGAGTTATGTAATGCTTTTGGATTATGTGATGCAGGAAAAAAAAGAATCAATTGCTAAAGAAATAGAAACTCCACTTGAAAAACAAAAATGCTGTAAGAGAAATGAAAGATAGAGATAAGAAAAGAGCACAAAGTGACAAGTCAGTAAGTGTAGCTGTCTTCGACTTGCAGAAGACCTTGAACATCCCTCAATCCGATGTAAGTATATTTTATTACAAGAGAAAGTACGCTTGTTACAATTTCACAATTTTTGATATTGGTAATAACAAAGGATACAGCTACTTCTGGCATGAAGAAATAGGGAAAAAAGGTTCCAATGAACTTGCTAGCTTCGTTATGGATTTTATCTTGTTTAGAGTAAAAGATGGTGTCAGGAATTTATTTTTTACTCCGATAACTGCCCTGGCCAAAACAGAAATCGAATCATGTACAGTATGTATTCAGCTATGGCGGAAAAAACTGAGTGTAACGATCACTCATCGCTTTTTAGAAAAAGGGCACACACAGAATGAAGGTGATTCTATGCATGCACTTATTGAGAGGAGGAGCAAGAACCGAACCATTTATGTTCCTGAACAATGGGTCATGCTCATACGGATGGCTAAGTCAAGTGGAGAAAAATATATTGTTAAAGAGGTATGTCAAAAAGACATTGTAAAATGTAAAGATCTGGTAACATTTGATAACAGGAACTGGCAGATTGATATAAATGGAGAAAAAATTAAGTGGAACTGTATAAAGGAAGTTCATATGGAAAAGGATAACCCTATAACACTGACTTTAAAATATAACCATACTGAGGATACATGGTTTGTACTTGATCTGTACCATAAGCACACTGGAAGCAGAAGAATATTGAAGACTTAGTTTTAGGAACCTGCTTTCAAGTCTAAGTTAGCAATAACAACTTCAAAATATAAAGATCTTTTATCTTTGTGTAATGGTATGCAAATTCCAGTTATGTACCAACATTTTTTTTGAAAACTAAAACATAGCAAGACCACCACAAGTGTAGAAAGTGATTGTGAATAGAGTTGTATTTATGAATACTATATTTTGTGTATTCAGAATTTGTTGTATTCCAATTTAAAACAGTTTTATGTTTCTATAAGGTTTAAATATTGTTTGAAGTAGTAATTTTCAGCTGTTTTAAAGCATATAAAAACTAGTGTATTCTGCATTTTGTATGTAATATAAATCATAATTTGTTTCTTAATAGTAAAATAATGTAGCTTTATATAGTTTTAATCATGAAAATATTTCTTTAATAAATAAAATTAACTGTTCCTTTCTAAACAATAACTTTTATCATTGTATTACCCGAGTCAAAACAGTGAAGATGAAATTTCTTCCATATAAGAACATCTTAACTCAAGATACGACGTTCTTATTTGGAAAACTGTGAGTATAAGATAACATTTCTTCCATATAAGAACATCTTAACTCAAGATACGATGTTCTTATTTGGAAAAATGTGAGTATAAAAAATCGTAACTCAGTAAACAATCTAAATAATAAAAATTCTTCATGCACAATACTACTAAAATGTGTGTCAGCAATAGTGTATTTATCAATACAAAATTCATTACTTTAGAGAGAATAGTCTGGGCTCAGGGATTTTCTATAACTTTCAAACTGCTCCTCCTAAAAAATTGCAGATTTTGAGATTACGATGTTCTTATTCGGAGGCGTCGATGTGTTAATACGTTAGATCTTTAACTCTATTATGAGTGTATTTTTTTTAAATTGTATTAAAGGTTTATATGCGCCATAATCGGACTAAGTGTTTCTTATATAAAAATGAAGCTTAACACACAATTTTAAGTCAACATGTCGGTTCTTTCTTGTGTATGGATTATCTGAATCCTTAGCCATGAACAAATTATTAAGTTACACCAGGTTAGGCTCCGAAGATGATTTCATACAAATATGCTTGCCCTAACCGGGATAGGAAGTCGAGACACTGCGATGATACGATGAGACTAACCACTGAACTACCAGCGACAACTCTTTCTCGGTACTTTACAAGTTTAAACCCCAGTGCGGCTTAACTCCGTAGTCGGGGAGCGTATCTGTTACTAGGTAACTAGTTTGTGGTAACAAAAACTGTCACAAGATGTAATACTTCTTGTATAACCAGAATTTTAATAATTGTTTTTTTAATCATGTTCATAGTTTCAACATGAACTTGGAGATGGAAATAGTTGTTTTGTATTAGAGAAAATATGAGTTTCTTTGTGATGTTTATATCATTACTAGATAAGTTTGCAGCTAATTTAAAATAGATTGCTTTGAAAATAGTCACTTTTATAAAACGTCTCCAACACCTAAATTTGTTTAATGAATCAAAGAATGATTCCACTTGACTTTACTCTGGTATATTACCAACTATAAAAAGAACAATGAAATCATTAACGCTTATGTTTTATAAGTAAGAATATTTGGAGCATTTAATTTTTCAGAGAACTTTAACATTCTTTATAATATTTCATAGTAAGAGTTTTAAACATACTTTTTATTAAAAGGAAAACTGCTAGATATTAATTCAATAAAACTGGATATTATTTTCAAAATTAATTCATAATTAGAAATAATAAAGTTAAACTTAATCTATCAATTTGTTAACAATAAAATAATAAAGGCAGCACAAAGGTGAACACGACAACCAACACGTTGCTGTGAAAGTCACGCTGCAAGCGTCCGTCACTCACTGCATATCCACAAGTGTTTTTATTTCCTGCAAAGCTCTTGAATACGGAAATGCTTATTTGGACTCCTCGACATTCCTTTCTGTAATCCTGGAATGTTTAGTGTAAACGCGACCGTCACATTGAATGTCTGTCTTTGAGATACTATCTTCTAGTACAATTGTGCACAAACCTTCACCAGTTGGCACTCACTAATTATTTAGTGAGATACCAGTTTTGTTGGCGTAATAAAATGCTAAAGAGCACTTGTTCCCTCGCATATGTTATATGTTAAAAGTGATCACTGATACTTTTCAGGTGGGTTTACGAACCTACTGCACGTACAAGTGGTCTGCATTACCACTGCATACATAGTTCATACTTGTGTTTAAACCATATTAATCTGGCAACCAGCGTGATGATAACGCAATAAATGTTGGTATAGTTTTGTACATTAGTGTATTTTTGTGTATTTGATCAAAAAAGCTGTTTTAGTTTCAATCGATCGGTGTTTAGTGTATTTTTCGTGTAAAAATAAAAATCCAAGTTGAAATGAATATAACTCTATAGTATTTAATTTCATGGAATAAAGAACGAGATTATTTTCATCAACTGATTGGACGGCAAAGAGAACCAAATCGTGGTCATTGAAAGTGATTATATCTTAAATTACACAACTGAAAATATTTAGCTTGGTTATAATTTAACAAAATATGCAACCAAAAATCATGCATTAGAAAAGTATAGGTCTAATGAATGATCTGTGTGTAATACCACTGTTTTAAAAAGGAGGTTTTGGGAATTACAATTTTTGTTTTATATCTGAGTATACTAGATATGTAGTACTAGAATAAAGGCAATTTAACGGAAAGCAGAAACTAAAATATATATTTGTTATACTTTTTATAAACAAAACATCAAAAAGCAGATTTATGAAAAATCACTTTTAAAGTTTCAATGACTTTTCATACAAACAATTACATGTAGCTTAATAACCAATCAATACTACAAACTATTTTACTCGGTTGGAAATTTTGCAGTGTATTATTCACTAACTACTGTATAATAAAAACAAAAGTAAAGCAATTTGATATTATAATTATTGCATTATTTTTATTGTAAATGTGGAGTGGATTGGGGCATTATTATTAAGTTTATGTCATGCTAGCAAGCTTAAATTGTATAGGAAGTCTTAAGTATTGGCTGTTAGTGCATTCTAAATAGTTTTTTACACCGACACATTTACTATTACGACAGTTTTTTTTAAATAAATGTTGTTTACATTACATAAATGTTCATATTATAAGATCACAAAGGAGTGATAACGTATACCAGTCATAAACTTGTTGTTTTAGCTAGAATATACTTACTGTAATAAGTTATTACATTAATTTTATCAAAGCCTATCTCCCAGGAGGCTAGCAAAGTTTATTTATCGTTTGTTCGTTATCTCAAGATCAATTAGACCTATATTCAGAATTGCAATTCTAGATGAAAATTTATTTTTTATATAGGCAACATCTTATTTCATGATGATGGCCTCTGTAATATTTTGGTAAGAGTTACCAAAGCCATCTTCTACAGGACATCCCGAGAAAGAATTCAGCTGTACAAGAAACTTTTATGTATTCGTTTAAGTTATGCACCGCTCCTCTTCCAACTGTTCTTTTGCAGAATATCTCTAGACTTTTACACCAACGACCAAACCACACGAGATCTGTATACTTTATATTTTCATTTTTACACAGTCAAACATTGATTTTGATGATCGTGCATTATCTTTTATGGGGTTTGGCTATGAGATTATGGGAACTTTATTTATATACAGACAAGATCGAAGTCGTTAATAATGCATGTTATTCTATGGGACTTGGCTGAGCGTTAGAGAATGTTTTTGGGTATCATGAATGGAATCAAGGATTTGGCTGATCGTCAGCGTCTCGTACCTGTCCGCATGATAACTCGAAAGCAATGTTATATGTAGTTAAAATTTGGATAAACATTCATTTTTACATAGAAATATTTGAGTTCAGTGATTGTGCGCATTTCCCTCCTTGGGATTTTACAAAGTTTCTTTAAAGGTACACATTAAAGATCACGGTTTCTCTTCTGTCTCTCTCTGTCTGTTCATAGAATATTTCAAGAATGAGATTAGCTATAGACCTAAATTTTGCTTACAACTTCAGCTACGCGATATTTGGTCTTCGTACTTCTACCTAGTATTATATATTATAAAATTGTAAATTCATTGCTGTATTGGATATATAAATAGCGTACTAACCATAAAAAACAAAATTTATCGGATTTTGCAACTGGAATGTCATCTTATGGGCCTCATCTAATAATATTATTGAAATTTGTGTGATGGAAGGCAGTGCGGGTGCTATATCATACCATAGAATAATAGAAAATGTTTCATATTGTCTTTATACAAATACATAATTTTTCTAAGAAAAGTTTCAATCGTCATCTCAAAAGTGAATTCTTTATTAACAGTTAATTCACAAAATGTTCCATGTAAATTTAGTAATAGTTAATTGTAAAATGCAATTTAAAATAGAAATTAAACCATTAAAAAGGCCAAAAATACATAGTTTTAAACAAAGCTCAACCATGCACTTAAAGTACCTATGATCTGTATTCAATGTTTGTTTAACACGACGCAGAATAAGAAACAGGGATTGAAAGGATTCATTGTAAAGTTTATTAAATGAAATGAGATCCTGTCGTATTACAATTGTGAGTAACTACACTGACATTGAGGAAATTAAATGGAATAAGAAACAAGAGACCTTTTGTAGAAAGCTACGGTAGACTGAATGCCGAATACATAATGCAGCTAGTGTGTACAATGCACTCTATTATATTCATTTGTTTGTGTCTACATGTATCCAACAGTAAATTTGTGACAGACTTGCAATGTATTCCATCAAGCATAAAACCATTTGTAACAAGACAAGTATGATGTTGTTCTTGAATATTATCCAAAGCTACGATTGTATTTTATTTGTATTAACACAATCTTCCTTTATTGTTACAGATACATAATTTCCTTTGTAACGTAAAAACAATTAGTCTGATCAAATCACTGTTCTGCCTTTTACGACACTTTAAAGCTTAATGTTATTGATAAGAGTGTTAATATATTTGAAACCAATAAAGAGTAAAATCTTTTTTTCTAACACCATATTCTTAATTATTTTATTTTTAGAGGAAGATCGAATTAATTTTAAATTCATCTTACTAACCCAGTAACAATGTATGACCTGTGTTAATCAATGATAAACAACTATATGACAAATGATTAGTATAAATTATAGCATATGATTTAAGAATGTCTTTGCATCCAGTATTATTCTTGAGATGTTCTGTGGATAACCGGACAGAAAAACAGTTATATAAGAAAGTATAATAGTTTTTACTTCCCCAATAGTAAAATCCATCGTAATACTCTCGCAGATATATTGTGACCAATAATTCTTCCTCCAGATATCTCGATAAAATGCATTCTACAAGTTTTATTTTTGGGGTGGGTGATAATTAAGTTTCATACCAGTTTTTTAAATAATACAATTTTATACACCAAGTCACCATGAAAGGATTTTGAATGTGTTAGGATAGTTAAGCTGCATTAGTTAATATGTTAAAATCTCTTGTAAGTTTGTTCTTTTTCCCATCATGTTTACCCATAAGATCAATAAAAGATAGTCGCTAGCACTCATCTAAATCTCATGCAGTGATACGCTCTGCCATCGAACTCGATGTTTCTTATATAGAACTGAAGCTTCATGAAGTCTATATGATAATTTGTTCCCAATATCGTGCGGAAAGGTATAAAAGTAGACAAACAGACTGAAATAAAATATTTCCAGCTTCTCAAGTAAAAGCCTTTGCGTACGCTCATTCAACGAAATTAAAGTATATAAATCATATTTGTATGCCCTTCACTGCTACCACAGTTCATTCAGTAACTACTTCAGAGTAATTCCCAAGCGATTTCTTACTGCTAATAAAGGAGTTATTGAACAAAATGAAAGTCAAACTTTTACACTTATTTATTCTAGATATATATATATATATATATATATATATATATATATATATATATAGATATATATATATATATATATATATATATATATATATATATACGAAATATACTAAATACCAGGTATTTTGGAAATTTATCTCTTTCATAACTCTTTTGCAGGCTATAGGAACCACAATAAGATGATTCACTAGATGATATGAGATATGAAATGAAACGAACAAAGAGAGATATCCGGTTCACTTAATCAATACGGAGCTACTGCAGGCTGTATGTGAAATAAGCAATACGTAACTCGTGTTTACAATGCACGCCGTTGTAATAATTGGTTTTCTTCTACATTCATCTGGTATTGAGTGTGGAATAGGTAAGTAAGTAGTTCTTAATATATTGCAATTAGTATCTTTTCAGTAAAATATCATGCATTGCAGAATAGAGGGTTTATATTTTTTATTTTATAAAATTTTATACGTCTACTCTTTACTTACCTTTTGTATAGCATAACTTCCTTAGCAAATATACCATAAAACATTTTACTATCCAGTGCTAGTTTAAACTCCTATATGTTTAATAAGCTATCACTTAAAGCAATAATTTAGTTTTTATCTGGTAGAAACGTTGTGTTTCAGCTAACGCTATATTAGTATCTATCACGCGTGGGGCTGGAAAAAATGTCATTTTTGCGTGTCTGTCTATTTTTCTACAAGGTATCTCGAATTCGAACTGACCTATAAACTGGAACTTCAACATGCAATTTAGTTCTACACGAGGAATACTGAATTCGATGATGGTACTAATGATCATACCATGGATATAAACCTACGAGTTACCACGATAGAGAAAATATCAGTACAAATACATCTGTAAAATAACTCAGTAGACTCATAAGCGATAAAAACATGTGACATATGTTTGACACTTGTAGCCTTATCATCCCTACACACAACATCATTTTATAGTGACTTCATGCGTAGACTTTTATTTATTTAAATATCGATATGAAACCCAATGTAATTAAAAACACATCTGAAGGTATCACGTGGCAAGATATGTTGAGACATATTCATATGCAAACTTAAATTTTACTTGAAACAATTTATAAATTAATGAGTTCATTTTCGTGTCATATTCTTTCTACATGACTTTATTTTTGTCTATCTGTATAAGTACAAGTCAGTGGCCACGCCGCCTATCGATAGCTAGCTGCAGGACACTGATAACGAGCTATCGATATGTAGATCAAAAGATCGCCGCTTTTGTTTAAACTATTGTATGACTCTTGGAGCAATTGGAAAATTCTTTAAATATTACTAAATGTTAATTAAAACACAACCATTCCAAACTGTTTATTTTTTGGACGAGGCCTTTCGAAACCAAAGGTTTCATCTTCAGGCAACTCTACAAATAAATATTTACATATTGTTTGTTACAATTAATATTAAAGTAACATATGGTGTAAACATGCAAATACAAAAATTTTGGAAATATTTCAGCCAGTATGAAAATAAAATTTCACTCCAGTTTAATTTTTTTATAAATTGAGAAGAATGAAGACGGGGAATTTTCAATAGAGCCCTCTTCCTTTTTTAAGAGTTTCTCTTTATTTCTGTTTATGTGTAGTGTTTCACAAGCATTTAAGTTCATTGGTTTTGTTTCTTCTCTTATTAATTTAAGATTTTTAATTTATGTTCTGTGTTCTGATTCAATGCATTCACAGCAGACCTGTCAACTCTTCCATATTTATAGAATTCCATAAAAAATAAACACTTTGGAAAAGTTGCGTTTTCATTAACTTTTAGTAATATTTAATAGTGTATGGTGATAGCACTGAATACGTTATTAAATATCAAATTTAATAAATCAAATATTGAGTAGCTTCACTCCAACTAAGATTTGTTTGATATTAATCAGTTGCACGCTTGCATTACACCCTTCTATTTGGCAGCTAGTGTATAGTTTCTATCAGTAATCTACAAACAATACCTTGTCTCTCATGGTGGTTCAGTCTAATCAACTGTAGAACACTGAGTCATCGTTGTAATTAATGGCTTTGTGTTGATAATCCTGAGTTGCTTCAGCTGGTATCTATGTGCTTGTAAACATCGATTTGTCTTCTTGAGAGCAGAACAAACCTTGTACCGTTAGCACTTTCCTATGTCTCTGTTTTGATATCAACACTCTCATTTGTTTTGCAATTTCCAGACGTAATTGAAAACCAACATTAACAGTTATTGTATGGTGTACTCGCTGATAATGTTGGTTACCTAATGAATTATACTCGTAATAGTGTTTAAGGTTCATTCATTAAAACTTAATATATTTAAGTTATAGATTAATAATTGGGTTTGTTTAATATTGTTCTAGATTTGAATCCCTGGTTTTAAAGATAAGTGTAGTAATTCTAGTTTTAATAGAAATAAATACATAAAGTTTCACTGATTTGAAAAATCAAATATTTACATGTGAAATAAGAAATTGAAAGTACCTTACATACAAACGCTGTCTATATGTCCCCTTGTAATGTGAGAAGTGTTAAAGTGATAGTTTAATATCCAGGTATTTATTTTTCATGGTATGACAGTGATACCAGCATTTCTAAATCTCAATTAGGCAGACAGTGTGAGCCAATACACAATTATATACACACTTGTGTAGAGTAACAAATCGAAGAAAAAATACTCATAGATGGTATCTAAATTTGGGCTATAAACACTAATGTCAATAATATAACACGTAAAAAAATATATTTAGATTTAATAAATTTCCGTAGAAAATAAGATTTTTCTTATTTAGTGATAGCTTACGAGATATTAGGTCAATACACAACTCGGTAAGGTACATAGGTACCAAATGTATACACTGGGTGTCAACAACTAGATGAAGATTGAATCAAATATTAATGTATAAAAATCTATACAAACTAAAATATTTTGTACTGATAATCTATACAAAATAAATAGAAATTTTATACTAGGGATTTACAATTATCATAACATTACTGTAAACAGGATTTTCAAACTTTTATAAGCCGGAAAATACAGCATTAGCAGCGATGTCAAAGTAGCGTTAAAGCGCTTTGCACATTTTACGTTAATTAATTAATTATATTATCTGTTTTACGAGGAATAGTGTTACAGTATTATGTGAACTATCCATGACCTAAAGTCATGTCGTATTTACTCTAACGTTTAACATAAAATAAATCACAAAACATGTAAAGAAGCTTAAAAATTATTTATTTTAAGTATAATAACAGGCTTATTATATTATCCCGATCTCCAGGAGACAACAGACTTATTTTGAAGCAAACACACAGGTACCAGTTAAAGCAACTCGGAATTAAAAATAAAAAAACCATTAATTACAACGATGACTCAGTGTTCTACAGTTGATTAGACTGAACAACAGTGAGAAAACAAGACATAGATTCTCACGGTTGCATAACTGATGGAAACTCTTCATTCGCTCTAGGAGTCAGTGGTCTACAGTTGATTAGACGGAACAACCCTGAGAGACAAGGTATTGTTTGTGCATAACTGATGGAAACTCAACATTTGCTCTTACTTGGAAGGCTGTATTAGAACGATGACTCAGTGTTCTACTGTTGATTAAACGGAACTACCATGAGAGACGAGGCATTTTTTGTACTTTACTGATGGAAACTCTATACAAACTGTCACTTAGAAGGCTGTATTAGAACAATGGCTCAATGTTCTACAGTTGATGAGACAGAACTGCCATGAGAGACGAGGCATTGTTTGTGTACTTGACTGATGGAAACTCTATACTCGCTCTTACTTGGAAGGCGGTATTACAACGATTGCTCAGTGTTCTACAGTTGATGAAACAGAACTACCATGAGAGACAAGGCATTCTGTGTACTTTAATGATGGAAACTCTATACAAGCTGTCATTTAGAATGCTGTATTAGAACGATGACTCAGTGTTCTACAGTTGATTAGACGGAACAACTGTGAGAGACAAGACATTGTTTGTGCATGACTGATGGAAACTCTACACTCGCTCTTACTTGGAAGGCGGAATTACAAAGATGACTGATGTTTTCTACTTTACGGATGGAAGCTCTATACAAGCTGTCACTTAGAGGGATTGTATTATAACGATGACTCGGTGTTCTACAGTTGATTAGACACAACTACCATAAGAGACGAGGCATTTTTTGTACTTTACTGATGGAAACTCTACACAAGCTGTCACTTAAAAGGCTGTATTATAACGATGACTCACTGTTCTACAGTTGATTAGATGGAACTACCATGAGACACAAGGCATTTTTTGTGCATGACTGATGGACAATCTACATTCGCTCTTACTTGGAAGGCTGTATTAGAACGATGACTCAGTGTTCTACAGTTGATTAGACGGAACTACCATGAGAGACAAGGCATTCTTTGTGCATGACTGATGGAAACTCTACACTCGCTCTTACTTGGAAGGCGGAATTACAAAGATGACTGATGTTTTTCTACTTTACGGATGGAAGCTCTATACAAGCTCTCACTTAGAGAGGATGTATTAGAACGATGACTCAGTGTTGTACAGTTGATTAGACATAAAAACCGTAAGAGACAAGGCATTGTTTATGCATAACTGATGGACAATCTACATTCGCTCTTACTTGGAAGGCTGTATTAGAACGATGACTCAGTGTTCTACAGTTGATTAGACGGAACTACTGTGAGAGTCAAAGTATTGTTTATGCATAACTGATGGACACTCTACATTCGGTCTTACTTAGAAGGCTTTATTACAACGATGACTCAGTGTTCTACAGTTGATTAGACGTAACTACTGTGAGAGACAAGACATTGTTTGTGCATGACTGATGAAAACTATACACTCGCTGACTGATGTTTTCTATTTTACTGATGGAAACTCTATACAAGCTGTCACTTAGAAGGATGTATTAGAACGATGACTCAGTGTTCTACAGTTGATTAGGCGGAACAACCGTGAGAGACAAGGCATTTTTTGCCATAACTGATGGACACTCTATATTCGCTCTTACTTGGAAGGCTATAATACAACGATGACTAAGTTTTTTACAGTTGATTAGACGGAACAACCGTAAGAGACAAGGCATTGTTCATGCATAACTGATAGAAACTCTACATCCGCTCTTACTTGGAAGGCTGTATTAGAACGATGACTCAGTGTTCTACGGTTGATTAAACGGAACTATCATGAGAGACGAGTTATTTTTTGTACTTTACTGATGGAAACTCTACACAAGCTGTCACTTAAAAGGCTGTATTATAACGATGACTAAGTGTTCTACAGTTGATGAGACAGAACTACCATGAGAGACAAGGCATTTTTTGTACTTTACTGATGGAAACTCTACACAAGCTGTCACTTAAAAGGCTGTATTATAACGATGACTCAGTGTTCTACAGTTGATGAGAAAGAACTACCATGAGAGACGAGGCATTTTTTGTACTTTACTGATGGAATCTCTATACAAGCTGTCACTTAAAAGGCTGTATTACAACGATGACTCAGAGTTCTACAGTTGATGAGACAGAACTACCATGAGAGACAAGGCATTTTTTGTACTTTACTGTTGGAAACTCTATACAAGCTGCCCCTTAAAATGCTGTATTTTAACGATGACTCACTGTTCTACAGTTAATTAGATGGAACCATTGTAAGATACAAGGAATTTTTTGTACTTTACTGATGGAAACCCTATACTAGATTTCAAATAGAAGGATGCAATATATGTATTAGCGAGTATCTGGCTGCAGTGAAACTATTCCATACTTGCTTTACCAAGATTTAAACTCAATAACTTATTCAGTAATACTACCATAGAAGGTTAAAGTCATACACTAGTTTGCAGCGACTTGTTATCTATATCTATAGCTCGTTTTCATTTTCCTGCAGCCAGCTGGCGCTAGGCGCTTGCCACTGCCCTAACTTTGACATCCGATTTGGACGGATCTCTTATAATTTGCATGTGGCTTATTGGAGATCAATTATTACTCGTATAATACTGCTACTTCGTTGACTCTCTGGGTGAATTTCTAAACATACATGTAATGGTTCTTAATATATTATTTTATATTATATATCGTATGTTTCTCTCAATTTAAAATAGTGCGATATGTTTTTGCGACAAAATGGAAAATTTATGTATTAAGTGTCCCTTAACAACAACCGATATTACAAAGAGAACACCATAAATACCAGTTTAGTTATAATTATTTAATATAAAAAAACTCTTTACCATTTATATTCTAATCGGCAAAAAATATTAATGAAATTAACAATAAATAAATAAAAGTAAAATTTGGCCATAAGCAGTTTTCCTGGTACGTTTTTAACTGGCAGATATTTTAAGACGTTTCTTTATTAGGTTGCGTCTTGCACTTTAATCCAAAAGGAGTGGTTACCACAATTAAAATAATTCATTCTGAACATGGAAGGTACCCATATTGCTACTAGGTGCTGACTCAGAACTGTTACAATGGTACGGCAGGCTCAGCAATATGCTGATAGTACATTTATGCTGACCACGATCTGGCGCTCTGACCTGATCTCGTCTAATCTCTCTTACAATAATTAGCTTTCTGTCCTTACTGAAAGACTAATGCACTTACGTATTCCTTCCTGAAAATTAGTACTTTAAAATTAAGGAGTACATTTCTACTGCAATTCTAAACCCATTTCTACTCAAGCCATCATTATTTTTAATTTTTGCTCTCTTAATAGAATTGTACAATTCGAAATTGTACCAGTAACCCACTAAAATTTTTTTGGTCTCAAAATATAAAACTGATATTTAACTCCTCAAAATTAACTCTTTTTGACATATTGATCTTGTAATTTTATAGTGTTCTTCTTTGGAGTTACCTATATTACACGTTTTAAGACTCTTCTACCTTCCTGTGAAGAATTATTGCAGAGACGGACAGATAGACAGGCAGAGGGAATGCCCTTTGGCATTTTAACCCCAAAAACATTACGGTTCTAGAAACCCATGTACTAAGTTTCGTGTCTCTTTGACTTTTCTATCAAACGTTATCGCACAGACAGATAGGCGAACGGAAAAAGACACGGATTCAAGAAGCCCTATGGAGTCCTTAATTACTTATAATTATACTACTTATAATTAATTACTAATACTATATATATATATATATATATATAGTATAAGAATATATATATATATATATATATATATATAGTATAAGAATATATATATATATATATATATATATATATATATGTATCATAACTAGTGCACAAGTACTAAAAGTATTTCGTCGATTTAGTTGTTAGTGTTCCAAAACTATATGCTACCCTTTGACTTCAAAATTTGATACAAAAAAAATATAAAGAATTACCCAAAAATCACAAACATTAAATATGTATATCAAAACAACGAAGCACTTGCATGATATAGAACGTAAAACATGAGTTTGATGTACAAATAGCTAGAGTTTCCGTAGGATTACGATCACCTTAACCACTTGTACCGAGAAATAACTAATGTTGGAACTTATCAAACAACTAAAAAAAGGTTTAACGTTGATTTATGAAACTAGCTCCTTCAGCATTCATTGCCATTGTCATTACTAGACTAAAAGTTTAGAACAGTTACTAAAGTGCAATTTATATTTAAAACTACAATTTATATTTTACATGATGTATTGCTATATAAAACACTAATTTCCATTCGAAAATATGGAATTGAACAATTGTATTATTTTGACTTAATAGATTAAATTATTAAGCGTAATTATACCTAAAATAAATTTTAGTTTTACTACATTAATCTATGTAAAAATGACTTTAGGCTTTCTAATTCATGAGTTACTTGCTTGGTTAATAACATTAGCCTTTATCTAGTTTATTTCCTTCAATTCCAAATAAAAATAATGTAAACAGTAGAACGAACTCTTTGGACTTGTACTCTTTGGAGTTTTCTTTATTATTATGCAAACTAAGCACTTCGTTGGAACATTTTATTTGAAGGTGTTACATTTATATAAATAAATTTTCTTATTATGTTAAATATTGATGAAATATGGTTTATAATGTTCTTAGTTATATTTTAAACAATGGTAAATTCACTTGAGTAAATGATGTTTGAAACTAAACTCTGTATATGATACAAAAACCGTATAAAAAACGTTTGTTCAAGTATTTCATAGAGCTGCATAGTAACTATACAGAGTGACTGGCTCTTGGTGTGAAAAAATAAATCTCGAAATAATATAGACTTAGGGCAGTAAGAAACTATTATTTAAAAATTTGTTTACATAATTACATAAATTTTCTGAAAAATGGTTTTTTACATAAAAATTTTTTAATAATAGTTTCTTACTGCCCTAAGTCTATATTATTAAAAAGATTTATTTTTTCACACCAAGAGCTAGTCACCCTGCATACTCTATACTATAAAATATATCTACTTTTTTAAGTATGGAAAACAATTTAAGCAATTTTAGAACAGCAAATTCCCTTACAGTAACTTGCACCATCATCCAACTGGATAGATATATAAAAATAAAACACCATGCAAAGATTGAAGTCTGTATGTAAATAAGGGAAAACATAAGACATTTATTATATTTTATTTGTATTATGTACATTACAATTTCATTTCATTCTCGAGATAACATGCGGGCAGTCAAACAGACAAACATACAAATAGGAACACAAAATGTAGCTAATCGATTGATATTTCATGCAACACTTAGCTAATTAATTTCATGTTGGTAATAGTGGCAATGCAGTATTTAAACTAATAGATTGCGTGGATTAATAGGAAGCACTTTGAGCGGTAACACGATATTGCGAAGTTGCCTCGACGATTTCCCTCAGGGTTTGACCGCAAGGCAACTTTGTAAATAATAAAGGCGGGGTATTATAATGTCAACGTAACGTTAAGATGTTAATAACTTGCAACTGGAACTAGTGTACAGGGTGTTTCATGAAAGGTGGTTCACATCGATTATGATACAACATATTACCCCAGAAATGTGAACTAAAACTGTTTGTTCAAAATAAACTCAGAAGAACAGTTTATTTTTATGAATATTAAGGAACAGGATGCCCCACAATCCATGGGTTTTGGGCTCTATCATCTAGTTTTTCAAATAGGTACGTATACATAATTGTAATGTTACGAATAACTGGAATGCCCTTGTCAGCTAAACACTTTGTTGAAAGTTAAGCTTTTTATTTTAAAATTATAACCGAAAAGCTTTTAAATTTGAAATTTTAATTACCTTTATATGTTATGAACATTACTTATGAACATACAGAACTTTATGAACATGTTTCAAAGTAAATACATGGTTATTTCAGTATTCAACATAGTTTTCTTACAATACCTTGTGCTCTAGAAATAGATTTCTAAAATTCCAAACTACCCAATTTTTAAAAGTTATTTAACATAATGTATACATATTTAAATCTGTGCATCTTTGGAGACTAGAGCTATTTTTATATTTCAACTACTTTATACCTCCAGTAGTGTTCAATTTAGCATAAAAATGTATTTTACACATTGCCCTTTCGTAAACTAGGCTTGGAGCACAAATATTTTGGGGAAAACTGACTATTTCTCTTTCTAAGATAATGTGTTTTCTCACAATGGATTTAAAACATCTTGTGTAATATACCCTGCATTTTATGAAAACAATAGCCTTTGGATTCACAGAAAATATACTAAACCTTAAGAAATAATTTCAGCGTTAAATTAGGCAGACGTTAAAGAAACCAATCTATACCAAAATTTCAAATTTTTTAACAAATAATTATTTACTAAAAATTCGAATAAAATGAATAAAACTACCTATGGAGTCTGATACTAAATGTAGACATTATCTAGTACCATTATTACTAGACATTTCTGAATAGAAGCACACATTATCAATTTACAACTATAACGTTTTTCTGTTATTTCATTGGTTTTGCAGTACTCCCTTTGGGAACTCCAATACACCCTTGTCTCTTTATATTATTGCCAAGAAACTGTGAAGCAGTTTCAGTGTTATGTAAGAGACGATTTATGATCAGATATGAGCTACAGTCGCACTCCAGTAAACTCCAATTCATCTTTGTCTCTTTATATTATTGCAAATAAACTGTGAAGCAGTTTCAGTGTTATGTAAGAGTTTATTTATGATCAGATATGAGCTACAGTCGCACTCCAGTAAACTCCAATTCATCTTTGTCTCTTTATATTATTGCAAATAAACTGTGGAGCAGTTTCAGTGTTATGTAAGAGTTTATTTATGATCAGATATGAGCTACAGTCGCACTCTAGGAAACTCCAATTCATCCTTGTCTCTTTATATTTTTGCAAATAAACTGTGAAGCAGTTTCAGTGTTATGTAAGAGATGATTTATGATCAGATATGAACTACAGTCGCACTCTAGGGAACTCCAATTCATCCTTGTCTCTTTATATTATTGCCAAGAAACTGTGAAGCAGTTCCAGTGTTATGAAATACATTATTTACGCTCAGATATGAGCTACAGTCGCTCTCTAGGAAACTCCAATACACCCTTTTCTCTTTATATTATTGCCAATAAACTGTGAAGCAGTTCCAGTGTTATGAAAGAATGATTTATGATCAAATATGAGCTACAGTCGCATTCTATGGAACTCCAATACACCCTTGTCTCTTTATATTATTGCCAATAAACGGCAATCTTTATACACAATTATATTTTAAACTTGGATTTCTTGGCATACACTAATATATGCTACTTTTTAGTTCATGCGCCGAACATGAAAAAGTTTTTAAGGTTTATACTGAGCTCTGAAGTCCATATCAAAGCTTTTCAAAATACCAATTTCTTTGGAAAAATATTATTTAGGTTTCAATATTATGTTTGTTTAGATAATATCATAATATGCAATACATACACAGGGTATCGGATAACTATTTACGTAGCTTATCAGGTATTATTTTCTATGATATTTTTATTAAACGTCGTTTTAAAGATATAAATAATTAAAAAATGATTTCAAGCAGTTCTAAAATAAAAAATACAAAATTATAGATGTTTGGGTTATTACCGAGTTTTAGAAATTTTAAATGTATTATTTTTTGCCTTCATTCCAGGAATAATATATAAAAAGGCTGATGTTGTATAAAGATTAACATATTGAACTAAAGGGAGGTTTTTTAATAATTCAGCACTGAGAAAGAGAAAAGAAGGATATAAGATGCGAAAGCTTTGAGTAATAACATGCTTTGTCAAGATAAGAGCACCGTCCTTTGTAAGAGCCATTATTAACAGAGTTAAGAATATGAGAAATGTTTGAATTTATGTGTATATATATATATATATATATATGTGTGTGTGTGTGTGTGTGTGTGTGTGTGTGTGTGTGTGTGTGTGTGTGTGTGTGTGTGTGTGTGTGTGTGTGTGTGTGTGTGTGTGTGTTTGTTCTTTTAATAAAGTATGCTAAACATTTATATTAATATTTGAGGATTTTAATTTTTTTAAGTTCGACTTTAATAATAATTAGAAAACTGAATATTTTAAACAGCAAATGGATTGATAATCTGACGGTCCTAAATTGTCGTTAAATACAATAAGAGGTCTTGGCAGATATAGAAGGACGAGTACATAAAAAGAACGTAAATACAAAATTAATGAAATAACGCCGAAGACTCAAGAACAGGAAATCCGAGGCTAGATACTGTTATAGTGCAGTGTTGTTTCAACATCCTTCCTTGGTGTTGTTTATAATAAATCATTGTAGCCGGTACAGTTCAGGTTGTATTTGAATGTGGTTTTAATGTTCGCTTCTTACTTTTAAGTTGTTGGAAACTAGCGTTGAAGCTATTCAGTTTTAAAACAGATATCAACATGCTAACCAACCTTCTACACAGAAATTTGAGTGAGCGTTACCCAGTCCTCACGGGCTGGGAAATTTCATTTGTCTGTCTGTCTTCTTGGAAGGTATCTGGAGAACGAACAGACATTAAGACGTGCCGTTCTATGGAATTATTCTGAGCGATAGTGCACATGTTTACGCTATTAATTTTACGGTTAACCAAGGTAGCACCAAAAAGTAGCAGGATAAACACACGTCTCACCATTGCAGGCGAAAGTAATACTCGATCTCTTCCCACTGTCCACTATTATAACGAAGGCACATGTCAGAAATCCCATTATACTTTCACATCTTCCATCGTCAATAACAAAAATTAAACCAAGAAATGTATTACTTTTAAGACAATCTGACTGTCCCCTAAAACACACCCCAAGACTAAAATAAGCAAATAAATGAGCAAGGACTTGAAACTTTGCATACAACCTCAGCAAAGCTTCTTATCCGGAACTTGGTGTAGTGTCCTCCTACCTTGTGGTAAAGCTACACTTGATGCTCGCATTAATGTCACATAACTTATTATACATTTTCATGCATGTTTGCAATAGATATCTATAAGTATCTGTAACTTTAAATACACCAACAACGCTGCAATACTTGGGCACATTCATTAATTTAACTCACAGTGGCCTTCCCTCTGTGGTGACGGCAGTCCGATGTCAGCTGTTAGAATAATTTATATTGAACAGCCGCGATCTGATAGTTTCCAGTGAGTTGCTTTCCACACAATTACGCACAGCTGAAGAGAAGATTTCTAGGTTCCTTCAAGATTCTAATCAATGTTCGATGTTCATGCATTATGCAAGCAGGAATGCTTCTTGAAATTAAAATATATTTTATAGATATAAAGCGTATTTAATAAGGTTGTTTTTTAAAACAATTTTTGGTTATTTTAAAACTATAAAATATGTTAAAACAATACTTTTAATCACATTTTTATAGCACTGCTGAAGGGATTGAAAAATCAAAGGGGTTTTAGTTTTCTTTTATTTTAATGCTAAATGATTTTGTGATATATTTTCTTATATTAGTATACTACCAATACAATCAACCTGTTTGTTTATAAAAGTATTTTTTAAGACATTACACCTATCAAATTCTTTCTTCTAATTAAGCTTTGATAGGCATATCCATCAAGGACAAGGATTTAGATAATCGATGCAGTAGTCATATTTTAAAGGTTAAAAATAAAAACACAAACTGTATTAAATGTTCACTCATGTTAAGTACTAATTCCATAGATAAACTTTTTAAGCTCATGATATTAACATTTCCAATACCAATGTAGAATTAGTAGAATATTCTTTTATCCCGACATTCCCCAGTAAGCTGCATCCCACATCTATCTGAGTGATTGTTTCGGTACCTTGAAACTTAGCTTTGGAATAAAACCTTATCACATGAAACACATAATCTATATCACTGTCATGCTGATTATCCAGTTAATCAATTTGCTTTAGAGATTTTTTGCGCTTGTATAACATTTTTTACATTAGCGCATTTTAAGTAATTAGAAATGAACAATTGTGTTCACTCGAAAATGTTTTAAATCACATTAATACTACTTATATTTGGCTGATCGTCGCAAACTCTATTACTCGAGAGGCTGGAATAATTACATTTTTGTTTATATTTTATATCTGTATGTATGTTTGCAGACTCGATATTGAGATTAAACTGTCTGATATAGGCTATAAGCGAAATTTATTTCGATAATGCTGCACGTGAAACCCCCATGAAATATTCTCATCAGCGTCAGCAAATATTTTTACATTGGTTTCATGGGTAACCACGTATGCAACTAAGAAAACGCAGAATAAATAAATTTGTGGAAGAATGTATTACAGTATGTAAATTTAACATAGGATATAGTAATACACATAGCCTCTCTGTAAAATGAGCTATAAAGTTGAAATTGTGCATGCAACCTAAACGAATCTAACTAACTTTGCAAGCGTAATCTTATCTTGCGTATACTATCTTGCCTTAACATTTGTTGTAGCTAGACAGTTTAGTTATAGTAGTTTAACGATGTGTTAGTCAGGGATTGATTAAAAATATATTATTTGAGAGAGCTATCAGCCGAGGGGTTTTAATTGTTGTAATAATTGTAAATAAGAGCCATAATAACAAGTGAAAAAGGAAAAGATACGATATAAGTTATCGTAAAAATACATTCAAGAATCAGAGCGGAAACAATGGGAGTCTCAGTTGTTCATGGAATCGGAAATGTTTACGAGTAAGTTTACAACCGTGAATAAAATATTATTCTATGAGTATTTTTTCGTTATATTTTATTAAAATGCCAACGTGTCTTACCCATTACTTATAATAGAATGCTGAGTATTATTCATGATATTTTCAATTTAAAGCCTTATTTAAATGGTTTCAAAAAGTTTTCTTTCGTATATTTTGCTAAAAGCTATCTGCTTTCAAAATTTAATTGGAAAAAATACCTTAAATTATGTTAACACATTTATGTGAAATACAATGTAACCGGATTTAGAGAAAGTATATGCTTTATATTTATACTTGTTTTCCATTCAAGTCCAGGGTATTTTTAAAACTGTGACTTATTAGAAGGAATTAGTATTTAATGTACAGTCTTCCCCTTCATTTAGGGTATTAATGGAACACACCCTATTATGTGCAAAAAAAATCTCAATATTTTTCGAATTTTCCTATTTTTTTGCTAAACTATTTATGCAAAGATAAATTAAAAGTAACCTCTCTTTGCGTAAGCTTATAAAAAGTTATAAGTAAATAAGTATTATAATTAAAAAATATAAGTAGAATGTTATTGGAGTTTATTGAGGATAACATAAAGGATAAGGAGACGAGTTTGAACGTGCGATTTACCAGTGAGTTAATGAGTCTTCCTTTCACTAAACAGTTCAGTGAACTCAATCAATTGAAGTTTAGTACTTTCCTTCACCTTTCAGGTCTATTTCCTTTCTTCAGTTCAATTTTGACTTTAACTTTATCTTTTCATCAAATCAAGATGACTATCCAAATAAATATGAAAATGTGCTTAAGGTCAATTGACCAAGTCTTTGTAATTTTGTATATTAATGGCTTAATTTCTCTCGTATTTTTAATAAAAGTTTCCCGCACTTCAAGGAGAGTTTTTTGTGTACTCTCAAATACTAATTTATATCTCCCATCCACCCCCCTAGTAACTTGTGTTCCGCTCTTTACTAATCTACATTTTCTAACTAACAATTTTTAAAATAGATTGCTAGTAAATGGTATAAAACACAATATGAATCCAGCCATCCTAGATATTTTATTGCGAGTTCTTCATTTTTTATTTCTCAAGAGACAGTATAGATTTTGAAATGTTTAATCTCTAATTGTTTTAGAGGAATTTTTGCTATACATAAAAATCTTCAACGTACTGAGGAAAGATGAATTTTGTATACGGATCCGGATGTCCAGGATGAAAGTCAAGGATGAATTATGATTGAGATAAGATAAACTAATCTGGCCAGCGTACGGAAACATTGACGCAGATTGACTTCGTCGACCAATAAACTCGTCCGTATATTTTCATTAAAGAAGAGGATAGATTGTTTCCTTATCAAACAAGTAATTCAAGACATTGAGTGATTAGCTGGAAAGGAAAACCTTCGTTTATAAAAGCAGTAGATCTCATAGAGCTCAGCCCAACTTCATTGTTTAAACACCAGCTTCTAAGAGAACAGCGCCGATGAGATTAAATGAGCTTATCTTCATTGTACGGATTGTTATTAATAATGGTGGGATTTGTCTTTGCTCAGTCAATTGAAATTGAAATAAAATAGTAATATAGCTCCGAGAGCGTCGTAAATATTGCAAAATAACGAGTACGTCGAAGTTGGCTCGTACAAAAACGATAAGAGTATTTATAGACTATCATAGATTTTAAATGTCGTCGCTGAAAAAATATTGCAATGTTTTTATTTTTACAACAAAATTTATAATTCATGCTACTTTTAATCAAGCACTCTTTAAGCTCTATACTTGCGCAAAACTTACCGTATCACTTTTTCATAATTTATAACCAGTATTTTTTTGACGTGACAACGTCTTAAATTAGGTTGCGGCTCGGAGTCACTCATGAAAAAGTGTAACGCCCGGTAACGTTACGATGCCCGTCCAGTGGGTCCGCCGCACGGGATCCGCACGGGATAAAGCAGATAACTGTGGGTCCGCCGCACGGGATAAAGCAGATAACTATGTTTATTCGTGAAAATGTGGAGTGCTTAGATTAGTCATTTACAACAACTACAACAATAAAGGTAAATAATTGTACACTGATATTTCATTATCGTAAACTATGATTGATTGATTAATTGTTAGATTGACACAAAAGTTGAGAAACTGAGATTATAGGTTATGTCATACTATTGACAAATGTTGATAGTGTTAAGTAAATTATTAGTTTAAATCACTCTGCAATCAATCGTAATTCAGTCGATTGAGAAGAAACAGCGCGTATTGCTAGTCAAACATTTAAAATAACAAATTATAACCTCTAACCTGTCATAACAGTGTGACCAAAACAAACGAACTAAACCGACCAATCACCACGCGCGGAGTTAGAATTTAACTGTGTTTAGCAAGAATTTCAAATTCCAATTTTAGTAAATGTTTTATTCAACTTTACCATTTACAATAACAAATTTTAATTAATTTCAAATTATGTACAATGTTTTAGTAAACAAAATATATGTCTATAGTTAAAATTTGTGCAATTCTTATTTTCATTCAATTCCTTGTTCCTATTGTGCAATTTAATAATATTCATATCAATAAATATTCTACCGAGAAAAAGACGTTGTCACGTAAAATCTTCGCCCGTAAAACCGACTTTACAGGCAACCATAATTTTTTTTTGGTTATTCCATCCATTCACCTGGTTACTCGCATCCTGTTAAAAACTTGTATGGTTTTAATAAAAGTGTGAGTTGATTTGTATAGCATACTGTCATTAACATTTATAAGGCTTTATGAACGACCACTTTACAGGTGTTGGTCTAATAAAATGTTTTCTTCCATTCCAATGCACAAATTGTGAAGTTTTTTAATTCATCTCACTGTAAATTGGTATGCTTTGAAATACATCTAGAAGTGGGCAAACATTTCAAAAATCAAATTATTTAAAACTCATAAACCAAGCTTTAATGGCATATGTATTTTAAAACACCTGACAATAACATCATTCTTAAGCCTTAAAATGTACCCTATCACTAATAAAACACCTTTTTAATTCTTTACTGACGATGGAAGACTGGTTTACGAGTACTTGTCATACAACCAAGTAAACAATTAAAGAGTAATTAAAAAAGTGAATAGAAAGCAAACATTACCTGAGCTACTGTAGGTCAGAGGCACACCATATCAGGGCTCAACTTACTACTGAGCATGAAAAACAAATACAGAAAAAATGTGTCGTAAAGATGCTTAAGTGTGCTACCACGATACCGTAGAACATGCCACGAAGGCATTGTCTGCCCAGAATCAACTTACCTGCTAAAAGGCTGATAATATGTTACATTAGCATGTGTTTTGTCTTAGTTTTCTGCGATTCTCCTGCAAGTGATTATGTTATGTTCATCGCCACGTGTTTTGGTTTTTTATCGCCTCACACCCTTTTTTGTAAAACCGAAACCTGAAGAAGAGAGCAGATCGCAGTGAATTTGTAATAAATTAGTTTAAGATTAGAATTGTAATAATCTATTTCGTTGAAGTGTGCGTTTACTCTAAATGAGCTTTGAGACCTCTCTGCCAATCATAGGTCTCTAAATAATGAATTCTGATTGGTCGTTTAAATGAACTGCAAAATTACTGTAGAGTCCCTTGACGGTAACGCTGTAGTTTCATTCAGGCCAGTTGTTCTTGAAATTCGATTCTTCAAACTGTGTTTATCGGCGAAATATTTCAATAGTTATCCCTCTTCTGGCAACAGACAAAGTTAGGGTTATAAATGTAATATTGACACGCAAACTATTGCAGAGGCCAGGTTAGGTCACAACAAATCATTTAAGAGTTTCTGTAGGTTTATGTAAATTTCTTAATTTGAATACTCTCTGAGGCATTTCAGATCAGATCTTCTTGAACTGCATTTTTTTAAGTGATAGGCAATTCCTCAGGGGACGACCTTCGTCCGTCGTCATTATTGCAGGAAGCACTGGTGCTCATGGATTCTACACTGAAGGACAGACGCATTGGTGTATAAGATAATAGCATTGCCTGACCACCATTTTTGTAAAAAGGTAAGTTATAATTCAACTTTTGTCTTCTTATGCTAGCCAGAAGAGTAAGAGCCCTCCTCTTTTAGGACTGAAAAGTCCACTTACCGCAAATGTATAGTCTTAAGTCACGGTCAATAAATACATTTAACAGCCTTAAATATAGAGCATTGATAAAAAATCTATCATCTGTACGTATCATATGTTTCCTATGTACAAACAATCAATTTATAAGTCTTTCTGAGTTAGATGAAACCTAATAAACCACTGCGTAAAATGAATTTACTATGTCTAGAGGTTATCGTTAAAACAACAGATCACGTCGTAAGTATTAATTTAGAACCGAAATGAAAATATTATACACATACTATAAAATATGCAGTGCAATACACAGAGTGTCTTAAACAATATATAATTTTATTTTTATTAATTTGGCACAAATCATAGATGTGTAATGAACAAATCATAGATGAATTTGACACTTTTACTACTTGGAAATGTATGTAAATGTATGTTCACAATACCACCGTAGATAATTTATATTGACTACCTATATTAGAAGTATGTTCTAAACAATTTATCTGAGACTCCTTCCAATTTTTTCTCTCGAACAGAGCCACATAAAAATGTTATATCTGATTCAAATATGGATGACTTAAAATTACGAGTGGATCATTATTTGCTCTGTAAATATGGTTATGACGTTGAATTCATCCACTAATCTGGACCATTGTCTGGGGTCATGAGAAAGTTATAACGAATTTAATTTGACAAGACAATACGGTAAATTATAAATCATTTCATTTATAACCTTGTTACGAAACGACACAGAAATTCTTGTAACGTATTTATTGAATACATGCATATATTCAATACATTAAGTTTACGGTATATATACCGTAAACTTAATGCTTTCTACCTTCACATCCCAAAATACTATAGAAACTTTTGATAAAACATAAGTATTCGTTGCACTTATCAACGAGTTTATCATATTACTCACAGTTTCTTCTTGAAAACAATGCATTAATTACCACTCTCAGTCTTATAAAACACTATTAACTTCGTTAATTGAATCAATTGTATTTAAACCAAGGTGATTACAGATAAGGTAAATTTGCTCTTTAGCTGAATTACTCTGAAAATTTTGAAAACACTGAAACATTAGTTTTATCATTGCAAAATTGCATTTTGGGAATTCAAATTTTTAATATTTCGCATCTTTTAGATTTTACCGGGTAAAAAAAATCAAACACGGTTTAACTCACGGCGTTGCAGTGATGGATTTTTTTATATATAATTAATATATTACGTTCCGTAAAATATCAATCATTATTAGTTCAAAAATAATGGGCTGTTAAAATAATTGTAGTAAAATTTCATGAAATCAAACAAGAGAAGAAAAATTATTGACAGTAAAATGTACTCGAAGCTTGTTAAAGTATACATACATTGATATCTTTTTTACGTCAACGGATGATAAATATGAAATACATAAATGCGCTTATATGCTCTTGTAATACAGTTCTCTTGATATTCATTGAACTTAATTCAACAGGAATAATACAAAACATTTAGTTCCTTTATTGAACCATAACAAACAATATATTACAATATTTTTGTAAACAATACTTATTGTGTAATGACAATGTTTTCTCTACTCATAAATATTCAAGAGTAAATAATGCTACAAAACATTTCTAACGCCACAAGTTTGATACTTTAACGATGGAGATTCTCCTTCAGTAGAAAATTATATATATATATATATATATATATATATATATATATATATATATATATATATATTATTTCCTGCTTAAGAAAAAAGTGTATATATATAAATTATTATATATATCTATGTAATTTATAGAAAAATATAAATGAGACGTCCTGTACAAAAACGTAAATATAAACAGATTCTCATTTATATTTTTGTATAAATTACAAAGACAGTCTGAAAGACGCTAAACGAAGACAAAAGTAATGTAGTAACTATTGTTTTCCTTCTAATTTGAGCCATTCCCAACTCAGTCAGTTTGGCCAACTTTGGGTATTCAGTTTTACGAAACTGAATACATTTTTGCAATTTGATAATTTTTATATTTGAAATAGGTTTATTTCTTTTTTTTTATTTTAGGTAGTAGTGATGTTCAAAAAATGATTTTTTCTTCAAATTTGTCAATCATGTTAGGTACCTAAAATTATGATTTTGAATAGATATTTTTACTCAGTCACGAAGTTTCAGTGATTTGTATCATATACTTTTTATTGATCGTTATTATTAACTGAATATATATATATATATATATATATATATATATATATATATATATATATATATATATAAAAATAATATTTGAGAAATAGCATAGGAACAAAAATTATGTTTCAAAGATCCTGCATGCTTAATTGGCAACGTTTATACAGATACAATACAACACTTGACGTGAGTAAGGAAACACTTAGACCCAGGACACGAGAACAAGACGGAGAAATGGCTGTGGAAGAATGATGACCACTCCATACAACTAGGTTACCTTGTTTACTGAACCTCCCGTCTTGTTTATGTTTACATTCGGATGATATATGGACAGTGAGTTGTTTATTAACCGTACACTCAACAATGACATATTATTATTATACTTATCTTATACTATTGTTCTACTGCCAATTTAAATGAAAGCGTTAAAATCAGTGATTATAACGAGAGTATCTTATATAAAATAACTAAATGTATGTAAATATTTTTAATGCTAAAGGTTAATATGCCAATCTGATGCCTGGTTATGGAATATGACAACAACTTGAGTTACTCAGTTTTAAACCTTATTAGTCGAAACAAGGACTTGATAACTACGGAAAAGCTGCTTACCTTTATTGTGTTTATAAACCCTGGCAGCTTAGACGCCCGGAGGATTTAGAGTCCTTTGTTTAGTAGGTATCTGAAGAGGAAATCCTGTACTTATTTCATTTTCCATCTTATTTCCCAATTCAAATTATAATTAGAGAGCATGAAAAGTATATTTAATTATATTTTTTTTTCATTATTTTAATTTCAACCAAACTGTTTAATATAACATATTCGTCTAAAATACATTCACTCGAAGTAACAATCATAAAAATATTTTTATTCCTAACTTCTAAAGTTTACTGTGAAGTATATTTCTTAACTTTGAATTCATTTTAGTTTCAGGTAATCCATGTATTTAGTTAAGTTGTCGAAACTATTCTGTGATATTCTTATTAACTTATAAAATTTGGTTAACAGGAAAACTTTGGTTAAGAATAAAAATTTTAAACTTTAAATCAAAGTCCTCTATCGTGCAGGTCTTCAGAAGTAACAATTATTCATCCTTTATGAAACAAGAATTATTTTACACTTAATAAGAAATTACAAATTTTACGTATATAAACATGAAACATACCAATAATTTAAGCATTCTTCAATTAAATCTACTCGACAAAGATGATTTTATAATAACGAGACCCCAGCAACTAATGAACCAAATTCGACAGTCCAATGCTTTATAAACAGTTGTCGAAATAAAATTTTGCCACAAAATTGTTTATTTCCAATATAACAATAACTGTTAATTCCAATTCTATTGTTTATTTATTTGAAATGTTGAATTCTCTTGAATAACATTGGGTTATCCTTATAAACCTTCTATAAAACATTTAAACAATCTCTATTTCAAACATTTCAGATTTAAAAAAATGTTTTGCATGAAAAATAAACATAAAATTCCTAATATATACACAAACCATCTATTGAAAACTAAAAATTATGTATTTGCAACTGAGAAACATTCGAACAATTGTCCACAAAATCAGAGGCTGAGGTTTACACGGCTTATTTAAATATTGAATCCTTTCCGAATTCAATTACATTTTAACGTTCAACCTCTAACAGCTTTTGCTCATTTTCAATCTGAAATACCTAACACGTCCCTATAACATTGTCTGCATTGTTAGACACATTCATACGAAACTACTTTCTTTGGCACAGTTCAAATCCTGTCAAAACATCTTGCTAGTTTTTTTATATGCAAAATCCCTAAAGTAAGAAATAAGTTTTACGAATTATTTGAAAATTATTGGTGTTTTTATAGCTATCCTGCATATGTCGAATGAAGAATGTCGAATGAGAATACCACTTGAATACACAATTGGGTACGCTATTTGTTTAATTTAATTCCTTTTGCACAAGTGTCCTACTATCAGCAAGAGGCCTGAATACTTCAAATGGAAATACTGTGCAAGATATTGAACAATGCTTGATATAAAACATTCCAGAATTTGGAGATCGCAGTACTTGTGCGTGGATTACGGTTCCAGTTTGAGGACTTCCGGTGATCACCCGCTTTATTGCCATCCATCATTATAACGACCTTCCTCAATGCTTACATGATTTTCTTAGTATTGAAGGTAGGAGCAATATATTGTATCTGTACATGTATACATTTTAAAGTATATAACTAATTATCTAATCGTTGTATTAGTTATATCAATCATAAGGGTAATGTAAAACATGAGCACTGTGTAAACCAGGAAAACGTTTACAATTAAAGGTGTTTTTAATTATATATACGTCATACGTTTCAAAGCTGTAAAGCTTAATTTTCAGTACAACATTCTGTAAAAAAGAATAGCCACAAAAATGTTTACGTCTTTACTTAAAAGCTTTGAAAAAATAATGTGTTCAGGAGAGAATGCTCTGATTGATGAATGAACTTACAAATGCCAGAGTGCATTGTCTTTGTTCTAGAGAAGATTTAAAAAAGAGTCAATACAGAGATCATAAATAGCTGTTTCTTAATAAACTGTTAAAGAAGGAGTGCTCTGATTTATGAATGAAGTTGTAGATGCGAGAGTGCACTGTCTTTGTTCTAGAGAAGATTTAAGGAAAGATTCAATAGAGAGATCATAAATAACTGTTTCTCAATAATGTGGTGAAGAAGGATTGCGCTGATTTATGAATAAATGTGTAGATGCCAGAGTACACTATCTTTTGTTTTAGAGAAAATGTATAACAAACAGTCAATTCAAAGATCATAAGTATGCAATCCCTCAATAATATTTTTAAATATACATTTTTACAATTATTTTTAAGATTATTTAACATTCTTACACGATTTTCTTTAGACAATACTCTCAAAACTTCTAACAGGTATTTCAGAACAGTTTAGTTACTAGAGCGAAAATTATTCAAAAAATTCATAAAAACTACAACTTTATAAAGTACATCATTAAAGAAACACAAGAATAAATAGAATTTTGTGTATATATTTAAGGCTATAAAAGTTATTTACAGCTAGTGGAGGACTATATTTAATTGTGTGCTCTTAAATATGTACTAATTTTCATGTGCTTCTTTGCGGAACAAAACATTTACCATCAAAGATTTTTGGACACTAATAGTCTTTATAGTAATAATGTGAGAGGTAATCATGGTCCAAACTGGAACCCATCTTATGAAATAGTAAGTGATTAAATTTCATCCAAACATTTATGTAATAAACGTACTGAACATCTGTTTTTATAATTAATAATACCGTAACACTCTAATTATCTTAAATTATCGCTAGGAATTTTTAGCCCTTTTAACCCCGACGTCCGTACTATACGGACGTCATAAAAATGGCGTCAACTCCCGACGTCCGTATGGTGCGGACGTGCACTTTTTATTACTTTACTGGCCACCTATTTCACCAAATGCTTTGAAATTTCACAGACTTGTGCCACAAAGATATTTTGCATCGAAATATATTTGTTTGTAATGGTTTGACTTCGTGTTTTGTCAGTCTGTGACTGAGCAATTGCAGTTCGTCTTGACTGACTGCTCACGTTTGTTGCAGACAGCTGTATATCACGTGGTTGTGAATATTCCGTTTTCTTCACAGTTTTAGGTTAAAGCAGTGTAAAGTACGGCAGTTAAAGTTTAGTTTATTATTTGTTTGATTTTAAAATGAGTAAAAGACATCGTTCAAAGTCTCCCGTAAGTGAAAATACACTAATTAGTAACCTAGTTGCAAACAAACAATTCACCCCAATTGTTTTGGTGACCACAAGTGCTAAAACATTTTGTAGTGATGTACATATTGTTTTAAAACTTTTTTAAATTTAGATTATGAACAGTTTTAGTTATTTTGTCAGAAATAACTTTGGTTTTATGTTTATTTTAAGTACTGTGAATTTCAAAGGTCTTGTTACATTGCCTTGCCCAGAAATGGCAAAAAGAAAAATGTACATGGCTTTACAAAATTGGATGTTACTCCACTTGTAAATAAGGTAGGCCTATAATTTTTGTTTCCTTTTATTAAGAATTAAATATATCATAAAGTAAATGGGTATTTTGTGTCAAATATTTTATTTATCTATATGGTTTCCATGATCAAACTTGAAATTTTTTCATTTTTATTTATTTTTTATATATGTTATGTATGTAAAAAATTACTTTCAAAATAATAATTTTATTTGTATATTTCTGTAAGTTACATGTATAAAGAAGTAAAACAAAAAAATAATTACCTAAATATCTTAAAAAATAACTGAGTTATGAATTTTTTACAAAACCCTTAAATTTTGTCTGAAAATGGCTTGGGATTTCTGGCACATCACTTGATTTAAAGGCCGGGGTTAAAAGGGCTGATAAAATACGGTTATTTGTAATATAATATTTCTATTGAGGTATATTAACAGATGTAAAAATGTTAATATTTTCAATATTTAATTCTAAGAAAACAAAGACGCAGTCTTGATTTTTAACGACATTGAGTGATTTGTGAGTGAAGCGATTAAATTGGTGTTGCATTTGACAAGATTAACTAAAGCTAAATACTGTGGGCCTGTATTTAAGAAGAACATCGCGAATATATGAATTTTTCCACCTTTGATCTTTGTAACACTAAGATAAAGGTGTTTTTAAGTTCGAACCTCTCGCTATTGTCAAGTGATTTTTATTAGAATTTGTTAATTTGCAACTGTAAATCATTTAGTAGTATGCAAATGTAAGTTCAGCGACGTCTCCGACTTTTTTCACCGATAGTTGGATTTCGTAATGATTTATCTAAATTATAAGGTTCAACGAGCCAACCCTACCTAATTACAAATACCCATCGCCCCTTAATATATAAGGGACAATTTATACTGAGAGTGGATTTTTGTAACCATTATCATGTAGCACATCATGAATATGCAATGAATGAGATACTGCAGTAAACGGGGTAATAAAGGATGGAGGAAAAAAATATATCATCACAAGAAATGCAGTACTCTGTCTATACATATCCCATTAAGTGTAACTAGATTAGCGCATACGGTAACGGTAACGAAAGACAAAGAACACAAATATATCAGTACATGATATACTTTATGGATACATAATTTCGAATATGGAATAGATGAGAAAGTACAGTAATAACGGTATCGAAGGACAGAGATACACAAATATATCAGTACAAGATATACTTTATGGATACAAGTCCTTGAATATAAAAGAAATGAAATCGTACAGGAATAACGGTAGTGAAGAATGCAGCGACAAAAATATCACAGATATATCAGTACAGATATATCGGCATGGTGCGGTGTAATTTACGGATATATGGAAATATGCTTCAACCGCATCACACCCACAGTCCATTCTATTGACCCGGAACAAATTTATTGTTGATGAATTCCTGTTATATTTATATTACCATAGACTACATAAAATTTTGAGCTGCTAATTCTTCTGATACAGTAAAAACCAGCTCTTTTATTGTTTAACCAATCTAACAAATAGGATACCGTTGGATTTATCATTGAAAATTCAACATAACATTGTACTTGCAAAATTGTTACAGGAAGTAATATTTGAGAGATATTTAATTTGACCATTTTAAAACGTCCAAATTTTTATTTAGAATGTGATATTTTATTTTTGTTAATTTCCAATTACTTAGCTTAATACAATTTATAGTTTCTAATTATTTAGTTTAAACGTAAATTTTTGTACATATTAGAGGTACTAGATTGTAGATCTGTTAAATTAAATTATATAAATTATTGTTTTTTTCTTTCAAGAATATAAAGTATTACATATTTATTGTTTGTTGAGATGAAATACTTTTGTTTGATTGTCAAGACATATTATTTTATTGGTAAATTTTAAAATGAATGGTTTGAAGGATTATTTTGCTGGCGAAATAAAATTTTATCTCATATGTCTATCTAACTCAGGTTAATATACTTACAAAAGTAAACTATTAAAATAGTTACACTTTTGTAATAACATTTCAAATTATTCTCAAACTAGTTCCTGACGTAAATAATGAGTAGGTAATGGATGGCATTTACATATTTCCGGGAACTTCTACAAAAGTAACGTAACTGATTGATGTAAAACTCGGATCGTTATATTTATTATATGTGGGTTCAAAATCACCTTTAAATAATTTGGATTACAAATACCAATAATGAAGAAACAGAATGAGATATTTTTCTAATTCAACTGGGATTTTTGAAGTGAAAACTTCTTTAGGCGCGTTGAGCGTTTTGGTAGAGGGTAAAAATCCTCGGTTCGCGTCACCGACATGCTAATGAAAATACTCTATGTAAAACAGCTGATCCCTATCAAAAGACAAACTGGTTGTTGTTCCAGGCTTGTGCAAGCCTACCTTTAACGTGGTTGTGTTTACTTGGATTGACGAAATTCAATGAAACAAGTACCGTTGGAATTGTAATGTAATTTTTCATTTAATTGGTGTCTAGTAAGTTTTTTATAACTGTACTGGTTTTTTCTAATTTGCCTTTAAAATTTTAACCGTAGACTTGGCCGCGGACTACTAACCTGCATGAAAAAGTCAGTCTCGCTGTGTTAAAACTGTCCCGGCGGAGTATGAAAACAGACTGCGAAAATCAGTGACCTCTACGGCTTCCTCTCGCGATTTAAAAGTGAAGCCAATGTCGTAAAATTCTGTAAGATGCGTCAAAATTAAAGCTCTTAATATTTACAAAATCTATTGGTTACATTTTTAAATATTAAAAAAAATTTCGAAATAATTTTGATTATTGTTTACATTTTACATAGCGTTTAAAATGACAAGAAACAAGTAGTAAGCGAGGATTTTTTTTTATTTTTTGGTCAGCAGACAAAATTTGTCAGCGAGAAAGGTGTGTGAAAATAGATGAATATTTTTTTTGTAATTTATAATTTTTTATTGGAAGTTTAGTTTAGCCTGTAGTAGCGTATGAAGTGATGAGTGAACGTTTCTGCCGGAACTGTAGTTGGCGCATTGGCTCACTGATACCGTATTAACTCAATAAATTAGTTTATTGTGCTATAAAAATACCTTTACGAAAGAACCAAGTTAATTTAACTAATTTATTAGTCTTAAAAATATTGTGGGTTTAATTGTTATTGCAATTATATACTTTATCCGTAGCAATAACTGTATTATTTACAACGGTGTTAACTCACTTGTATTCTATGTTTAACTAACTATTAATATTGAGCAATTACAACAAGTATAATGATTGCATTGAACTTTTTTGCATTAAAATAATATTCTTTAATACCTACAGTACTTTTTTACAATGGAGCGGCGAGTTCCTCCACATCACTGGCGTCACTATCCTCTTCACTATCGCTGGTCTCAGAATCACCGATGTTTATTATAAAACTTTCACTAATACATCGACTATTTCTGACTGTATTATGTGCGCGTTGGACGCTTTTTGGATAAGTATAATTTTGTGAGTCACGTCAACAATACGTTGTAGTAGCAGTACATCTGTATAATTTTTGCATATAGTTTTAATTACTCTCAACTTAATATTTCCGTTTTCACTTCTATCGGCAGTCCCACGACTGCTACTTTTTTTAAATATATTATTCAACACAGTTTAAATTGATCTTTGTTCGGTATTATTTACATGCATATTATATATGAGGATTTTAAATTGTTCTCAAAATGAAAAATTAAATTTTGACATCTATTGGTATTAATTTATACAGAACAGCTAGTAGCTATAGAGACACGCACCAAATCATTATGGTAACATTGACAGTGTTGCCATATCGCTGCTGACCATCAGCTGTTCCTTAATGTTGAGACGGATCAGTAACTTGTCCTACACGTAAAACTGGCAAAGGTGTTGTGCGTGGGGTGTTCAATTCTATCTCTGTTAAATCTTTATACACACGTTTGACTGGTACAGTAATGCGAAAAATAAACAAATATCGTGTTTTGTCAAGTACAATAATGCAGCAATGTACAAAAAATGCAAGGAAAAGCAAGAACGAGATAATTTAACTTTTGAAGTAAAAATTTTAAGGAATTTAAAAATCCAAAAATTAAACTTGAGGAACTCTAAGCGAATAAAACACTGAACTCATTACGAATTCATCGGGGATTTCTTAAACCCAGAAAAGGAGGTTTCTGCTCTTATTCGTTCCGGTAACTTATTAACAATTGAATGGTGCTAAAAATTTTAATCCGGAAACTGAATTCAGATGCTAATGATAAGCCAATAAATGTGATTTCAACTTTATAAACAATACAATAATGTGGAATAACAAATATTTTGTCATCGTATGTAATAAAATAAGCCGTTATTGGTCCAAGATTTATTTTTTCCGAAATTTTACCGACTTTAATATATAACTGACAGTAATATTTGTTCATAAACCTAAACAAAGTATCGTATTTAATTTATTATGTGAAAACTGGCATTTTGGCAATCCAATGACCCAATTTTCTTATCAAGTTCCAATAGTTAAGCAAAGAAAATCTTAGGTTTCTGAGCTTAGTAATACATAAATCAGTGTTTTATAAATTCAATTTCCCAGTGCGATTCAATAGTTTTCATTATAGGTGCTGGTTAAACATTTTTGGTTGTCTCTCTACGTAATGGACGCAGCCTGGACTTAGTGATTCAGGAGGTTGAGCAAAATTCTCTTCTGACTATTCGTTGGTTGTTTTTTACCGCAGAATATTTCAGCACGTTAATTAAAAACATATGCAAAAGCAATTTTAATTATGGCACTTGCGCATGGTATTTGGTATGAGAGTTAACAAAAGTCGATAACTCAAACAGATGGATATATCGAAAATAAAATAAATGGATCTATAGTTGTCTGCTACGTTTCTGTATGGCAATGATCAATTCTTTTCCGTACTATAATCTGTGTGTCTGTAAGACTTTGTATGCAACTTCAACGAAGCCGATTTTACGTGACACGCGATCTATAGTACTCATGCCTTGTACATAGAAAGTATTGGGAATGCCGAAGGCCGAGCGGTCTAGGTCGTTGGACTTTGAGTCACAGTTAGAGATATCGCAGGTTCAAATCCTGTCTGTGACCATTGCACTTTTTATCAGTACCACCGACTTTGTTCTGTATCGACTCTCCCCCTTATTCTGTTTGATAAGATCCTCGCACAGGCCAGTGGCCATGAGGACGGACAGAATAAGGCATAAAAGGGGATCGGCCTCTCCTTTCTTTTATAAAAAAAAAATAACATTTTCTAATAATGGTAAAATTATTATTTGCTTTCAAACATTTTGACAGTTTAATAAAATGTTTTAGTCTTTAGCCCGGACATAATTGACTGCTTTGTACATAAATTTGTAATTCTACGAATCACTCTTGCTGTAGAGCATTGGTTAATTGGTAGAAGGGAGGGGTTTAATATACACTGCTGTGGTTAGGACTATGTGGCGGGGAAGTAAATTCCCCATCTGGATTATTCTGTGTACTGTGGGGCCTAAACTGATTAAATATTCGTCTCTCTTAGTCTCTTCGTAATATAATTAGACGTATAAAATGGCTCATGCGACGTCATAATTAACATTCATGATTTGTTTTAACCTCCTTAAATTTACAGCATGGATATGTTATTCCATTGGTCATGACATAAGAGATTAAATGGGTTTACAATGCTAGAGACTGTGTTAACTACTATCTTAACCGGATGTATATATTAATACATATATGTTTATACAATTAGTAATTTTCAACTTGTCAGGTACATGATTAAATATTTAATTACCTAATGGTAGGCAAATCCTCGATAACATTACTTCACAGAACAGCAGTCATGATACTATTACGAATTAGTACTATTACTAATACTGATTTATATCGATATGTGAACTAACTAAAGTATTAGTATTCCGTGTGTAACAATTATAAACAATATGGTAACAATTTTATTATTTAAATAATTACAATATCTCTTTAGTTACAAAACCCTAACGTAAAGGCAATTTCTAGCTCTGATGTAACCCGTATTCAAATAAAACCGTAGAGATCTTATCTAATGGTTCTGATAATTATCTAATCAGTATTCCATAGTCCACTTCCAAACAATTTTTTCCCATCCTGTAGTAATGGGGTTGAAAAATTGATATCACTCTGTACGGTAATGGGCTACTTTCCAATATATCTTAGACATGCTAAAGTCATCGTCTACTCGTAGCTAAGTCAGCTAAGATTTTCCCTGCGTAAAAAATTCTTTCTTTGTGTAAACAAGTTTTTTACTGTATAAATTATTAAAAGTATTCACTTCACTTTAAAATTCTTTGTTCAAAAAGCCAACTTAAAACACATAAATTATTTATAAAATATTGATGTGTTTCCTGAGGAAGAATAATTACAAAAATGTCATATAATATTTTTGAAGGTGTTTTCCCTTATTGCAGCATGATGAAAAGTATCGTTCCATACTTGTTTCGAAAGTTCGGCTGGAAGGCTTGATAGCATTTTTATTCGGCTTCACCTTACGTGTAAACAACACCTTGTCCCGCAATATTATGAGGACTGGTAATGAAGTTTTCAATGCACCAATGTGAAGTTTCAATTATAAAACCGTACTCATATTTACAACTTCTAAAAATATACAAAAAATAATAAATACATGTTAAAACAATCTAGAACATTTAAGGTGAAACATCTAAACATTTGTAATATTGCTCTAATAAACACCTTCATGTAATTATTATGGTTCATATCAAACTAAAATTATTTTGTAGTGGTTCAATTTAAATAGTAATTAATAAATGAGAGAAATCCAGGAAATGTCTATTTAACGAAAACCATTTAAGTGTTTAAAGTATACAGATAATCAGAACATTAAACTAGCTAGTAAAATTACTGATTAAACATTATCATAGCGTATCCATTTAGATACATCATGATATCTGTTGTGCGAAGGACTTACTGTATACTATCAAAAAAAGAAATAACAATTTACGACTCTTTATAAAAATAAACTTCTACAGAACAAACGTCTTTTCATTGACATATATCTTTTGAGATATATATTCTATTAATATATATTCTATTGACATATATTCTATTAACATATATAGCTGTTTTACACGCGTTACAGAATATACTGCAAACAATAATTATTAATAGTAGTAAAATTACAATGTCTATATTACCAATAAAGTAATAATAAAAATAAATGTGTATAATTTAGTAACAATTACATATTTCTTTTGACAGACTCTCAAAAGAAAAAACGATGGTTGGAATTAAATCCATTTTTAAGCCTAGTTAATGTTATCACCAAGCACTAAACAAAACAACAAAAACAAATATACAAAGAGAGATAAAAAATATTTCCATTGAACATTTGCCCAATAAATAAATCGGTCGGTTTGGATAAACTTGATGAAAGGGATAAGTGAATCTGGTAAAGAAGGACAAGTTTATTTTGATTTTGTTGATACAGCATCAACAAAGTCCATCGTGTATTTGTGGAGCAATACTGTGATGTAAGCCCTATGTGGGATGTACAGGTATGCTTTATTTTTACAAGGTGCGCGCTTTTATTATTTTATTTTTGGCTTATTTGAGCGTCAAAACATTTCCTTGATGAATGTTTTATTAATTTACTACTCACAGGTAAGTTTTAAAGTCTCGGAAAATAAGGTCGAATATTTAATCAAAATTTAAGTGTATTCTAAATAGTAACTCTCATTTTCTAATGGAGCCATCCTACTATGATTCCGCTGAACGTTTGCTAAGAATCACAATTTTAAATAGGATATTTTAAAGATTATAGACTGACTATACAAAAAAAATAGCATTGAGACATCGTAGAAGATTTTGATTTTTCAAATAATTAAATAGGGGAAAATAAATCAGTTTCAAGCCTTTTATAGAAACATTTCACTATTAAATTAAAGATTCTAGATAGAACATTACAGTACACCACTAGTAGGGCTCATAAGAAAATATGGATTTGGAAGCCTGATAGGAGGGGTCTGATGGAAAATAGAGTTTAAGGAATATCTCTTGTATGGAAATAACATTTTGGTCTATTTTTTTACAATGAATTTATGTTCCCATTGGATAAACTGGATAGTCAATAATTATATTTGATATGATCAAGCCAAATATGTAACACTGCAAACAATATGTTTATTACAACTACAATTTTGTTTAGTAACATGTTTATCTATAAAAAATATTTCCTCAACTCTTATAAAAAGTTTCTTAATCATTACTATGCTATTATATAATAATTTGATCAAGGGTTGGTTAAATAGTTGCATTCCTAATCACAATACCTGTGTCATAACTTTTAATATTAAAGATCTAGGTCAAAATTTTTTTTTTATTTTTCATGTAAAACTGGCAAATTAAGTTTCTAATTAATTTTAATAAACACTTTCACAACCTATAATTTATGTTATACGTATTGCAGGAAACACGGCTGCGCAAAACGTCACGTAAATGTACCACGATATTGTGGTTCGGGTAAGAGAAAATAATAATTGTGAAAATGGAGAAAAATTTAATATTCTCTTCAAAATTAAAATTTTACATATTGTGTTGACAACAAAAACTTAAATCATTAGAAACTGAATGTAAACCATCTTTATGTATGTACATTTATAATAGTACATACGTTTATATTACATACGGTATGTACTATAAGTTGTGTAAATTTCATGAATATTTAGTTATAATTTATTTCTAAAATTATTTTGTTTATCACAGTACCACTGTAAATTTTAAAAGCATTGAATCCAAGATGTAGGGATTTATTTCGATATTTTTTTATAGTTTTATGACAGCCTCACATGGACATTTCACTGGTACTTTGAAATCATAAAGCTGTAATCGACCCACAATATTTATTTGCCCATAAGGTATTTGCTTTATGAACAAAAGAATAATAAACATATGAGCCGGGTGGTTTAATATCAGACACTGTGCCTGCGAGACGTATTTTAAACGACTCACATGGGAGTGTCATAGCTGTGATATAAGCACGTTTCCACCTGTCGATCGATCGTACTTTACCGCGAAGCAGTGACGATGTGCCTGGTGCTGATATACTGAAACTGTATATCGATAATTTCCTCTGTCCCCGTGCACCACATATTCATGTCTGCCATCAGTCGCTGTATTATAAATTACTGGCATGGGATTTACAAAGCTGCGGTAGAAGAATATTTCTACCTGTCCACAAATCGTACTTTAAGGTGATGGTGTTTCGATGTGTCAGATGCCGATATACAGATGAGGCGGTTTTTGTCTCTATGTTATACACTATAAGTGTTAGGCGTATTATACCTAATAAATCACTAATCACAATTTAGTTTCAGTGTATTGTATTGTACCGTTATTATAGCACATATATTATATTAATTTGGAGCTAATACTTTATAAATCAAAACAACTTTTTGGAAATACTTAATTTATTCCGAATTAGAGTTCACCAAAATTTTAACAAAGTTTACAAACTTTAGATTTGATTTTCTTCAAAAAATCCTCACAATCGATCAAATCTAATTAGGAGTCTGATCAAAAGAATTAACATTAATATGAAACTAAAAATGTATACTTCTCCAAAAATGGTTTAAATTAACAAAATAAAATAAAAAGTTCTTTTCTCAAAATATTCAAAAATCAATATAACACAAAACTTCATATTAAATTTACGACCTAAATTTAATTCATAATACTTCAAAAAAATTGAATTAAATTCTCAGACTCTGTAAGATGGGAAACTTTAGAAATTTAATTACAACAGTATAAAAAATAAAAGATATTAACTACACACTGGTACGGGACTTACTACTTTGAAGACTATGGAGGCTGATAGGAAACTAAAAAACGCACTAAAGAAAATTAAAAACTTGATTTTAATTTACACCCGATTAAAAGAATTACTCTCTACATCCCAAACTATAGGACTAGAGGAAGAACCACCGCTTCTCTACTCGACGTCTGCACCTTGTCGTTGTGGCTTCAAGACTGGGCTCCCTCTCTCCACCCAACAGGTTCGGAACGTATCACCGTAGATATCTCGATCAGCTGATATCTTGTCTCGAACCAACAAACAATGTCCACGCACCGCGTCTAGTTAACAAAGAGCATACTTCCTACCGCGATTCAGTATAAATAATTACAACTACGGTACAGTATCATTTGCCGGTTATCGACCACTTCTGACCTGTAAATATATATTTCTTGGAATAATCTTTAACAGAAATAGCACAGGAACAAAAGACATTCTTTAAGTTCCTGCATACTTAATTGGATACGGTTTATAACGATTCAAGACAACACTTGACGGGAGTAAGGGAACACTTAGACCCAGAACACGAAAACAAGACGGAGAAATGTCTGTGGAAGAATGATGACCACTCCGTACAACTAGGTTACCTTATTTACAGTCGGATGATATATGGACAGTGAATTATTTATTAGCTGTACACTCTACAATGTAATATTATTCTTATACTCTTCTTTATAATATTATTCTAAAAATATTTAAGGAAGTGTAAACAATCAGCTGTATAAAGAGAATACTGTATATAATATAACAGCTTTGTTATGTAAATCATTACAATGTTTAATTCTGATAAGGAGAAAATATGCCAATTTGACGCTAGTTCCTGGAATACGACAGTTACTAGAGTAACTCAGTTTTAATCCTTGTTATTCACAGAAAGGACTTGGTAACTACGGAAAAGCAGCTTAGCCTTATTGTGTTTATAAACCCTGACAGCTTAGACGCCTGAAGGATTAAGAGTCCTTTGTTTAGTAGGTATTTTGAGAGAAAATCCTCTACAGCGACAAATTAATTTAAGTTTTTCGTGGAAACACATGGGACTGGAAATCCCTGAGGTATAGTAATGAATACTTCGTATTGCGAAAATTACTTATAAGTTTAGTTATGGCAAAATAACAAACAAATGTCACTTTAAGATATTACTTTAAAAATCATGACTTGCCACATTGTTGCCAAAATAAAATAATAATAAACTGAAATTATATGTTGAGTGGTTGGGCCTGGTGGTTGCTATGTTCTTTGGAATTTTACCCGTGAAATTTAATCATTTAATACAAACATAAAATTACTTCCTTTCGCGCTGATGTCGACTCACACACTACGGAGTCAGTATCTTGGCTCGACATTCCAGCTGTAGTCACGAAAAGTCTAGAATGTAATATTGAAAGTACTCAAATTTGAACAAGAAATTGATTTCGCCTACAAAAAAATGGCGACGGTATTAGCCATTTATCGAGACAACTTATGATCAGGACAAAACTGTCTCGACAAAAGGACATGACCACAACTAATATCTGAATTAATCTGGCTAATAAAAAATCATCATAGAAAAGTTACTCTAATATTTTGAAAAACTTTCATTCTACATTACATTCAAAATAGCAGTGTAACCAGAAAAGGCAAATTTATAAAACGGAAAATGTCAATTTTACTTACGGACAAGGCGCGCGAGGAGTTCCTCGGCAGCAAGAACTTCATCTACAAAGATCAAAAGAAAACATTATTATGATTTCCAATTAGGTTATTACTCCACCAAGTTCTAATAACTTTGGACAAAAATTATAATAGCCAGTAAAGAGTAACATTGTTGCGAAAAAAATATATATTACATTGTATCATTAAACTAGGTGAGGACAATAATACTTCACGAGCTTCCAATAGATATATCACTACTTAGTTACAATAATATTTAGAGATTCTTTTGAATTTTACTAGACATCCTTTATGTTATCTCCAGATAATAATAATTTGAGAGCATGATATATGAGATATATATTTAAATAAATTTCGATTAAGTATATTTCAACTAAACTGCTCAATATAAAATATTCTTTTGAAATACATCTTCCATCGGAGTGGTTTTTATTGCTAACTTTAAATTCCTGTAGCCCTGTGCGTAGGATATATTTTTATTGTTAATAAAGTGTACTTATTTGTAGGCAATCCATGTAATAAGTTTAGCTGTTAAAAATATTCAGTGATATTTTCCTTAACATAGACATAAAAAATTTGGTGAATACAAAGACTTGTTTGATAAAAAATCCAAAGTCGACTTTTAGTTAATCTATCGGTCGAAATTTTTTGTCCTACAAGTCTTTAGTAACAAATTATTCATCCTTATTGAAACAAGAATGATTTACAATGAATTGGAAATACAAGTTACACTTATCGAAAATTGAAATAAACCAAGAGGCTGAATGTATCAATGAAGTCTATTCGACAAAGAGAGTACTCATGATAAAGAGATCCGACAACTAATGAAGAAGAAAAGCGGATAAAGTGTTTATAAATTGTTTTATAGATACTGTTTTCACTACAATTTGTTGTATGATTCCAATTTAAATTTGTCTTTAACTTAATTTTAAATTCAGGTAAAAAATGCTGGATTGCTTTTATAACCTCCTTTAAATTATCTCTTCCTCTTTACTCTTCATCTCAACCTCTCTACAATCTCTTCCATAAACAGTTATGATTTCGAACAGTTGTTTTAAATATAAAATAATATTTGGAAATTCTGTTTCTATTGTATTTTTGAGGGTGTATTAGGAAGATATCTCTAATCCATCTATTTAAAATTATAAATTCTGTTTTTAAAACTCACAAACGTTTCGACTAATATCTTTACAAACTCAGCAATTGACTATAAAAGAGTACTTTAAATATTGAAACCTTTCAGAATTCAATTACACTTTAACGTTCAACAATTAACAGCTTTTACTCATTTTTCAGCCTGAACATTTTAAAGTGCCTCTATAACATTATCTAAATTCAGAATCACCATTAATCGACTAGGTTCATTGGCACAGTTCAAATCCCAACATGATACAGCTTATTCAAAGCTTTAAATCAAATATCTGAAAATTAGAGTAAGTTTTACTATATCATATTTTACGAAGAAGTTTTTTTTGGGAATCGTTACTTATATAAACATTGCATTATTGTATAAATACTATTTTATTTTAGAATTATTATTTTGCATGTAATAAAAATATTCTGCAGCCAGAATTAAATGGAGTCAGCATTACTGGAATACATTCAAAAAGACTTTACTGTTTTAGATTATGTACCATATTAGGAATGTTTTCATAATCAAAAACCTTTACTTGTACTATAATGATTATGTTGAATCTCCTAGCCGTAGAGCACCAACAGCAGAGTTGGAACACTTTAACGGTTTTCTAATCTTGTTACCTGTTAACAAATGACTCAAAACAATGTTCTTGGTAAAAGCATTATAAAATCACCTGGAACTAGAGCACACACTAATGCAAACAGCAACAATGAACGAAAATTATGTAATAGGTTCGTCATATGTAACATATAATAAACTATGCTAGAAAATTAACATGCATAAAGAAGCACAAAGATCTTATAAAAAATATTAACTAGGTTTATATAAATTATTAAGGACTACTTGCAATCGCCCCCCCTGCAAACGTCACATTGCTATTATGTTCACCACAATGGAAATGAGAAAACTTCAGGATAAAAACATTTAAATAAACTGACAGCAAGATGAAATTGTATACTTTAACATGGTAAGACATGTGATACAGTCAATTTGTTGGATATTTGATTTGAGATATCAAACTTTCATTTGATCTTCAGGGTGGCTCGGTGAGTTATGCACGAAACCCACAGGCGACCAATGCGTACATATTAAATAAACAAATGATTCTCTCTAATATCACACATAGAAGTTCAAAATAATTCCTTAGGAAAATAATAAAAAAGCTCACATATAAGGTCCTACAATTTAATCTAGAAATATTTTACAGTATAAATATCTCTGATTCACTAATTGGATTATTTTAAATTAATACACATATAAACTATTAATTATTAAATCATAGACATCACAACCAATTTTTTAAGTAGCACTCCAAGCACTGCTGAGTTACATGACAGTTGTTCCAATCTCTCTATGAGATAATGACGAAAATATTTATAAATCACTAAATGTCCAATTAGCCAATAGACTGGAGCTGTTTGACCCTGTTGAGTGAGCGAACACTCTGGACTGAAATGGTGTGTAGGAAACATCTTATGGAATTGGCTGACGGAATATAAAATTATTATTTAAGTCTCAGTCTATAGTAGCTTCTTAGTTCGCCACTGTAAGATACTAAGGCTATTTTATTTCTTTTTTTTTTCAAAAAAATAAGAACTTAATTTTTCTAATCTATTCAAGTTTGACAGCTAGGTATAATGAATAGATTAAGATGGTTCTAAAACACATAGTTTAAACTAAATTAGCTGGCAATGAACAAATATAGCTTTAGGCAAATAAAAAATATTCTATAAATCATAAATTCTGTTAAAAACGCACAATAAATTATAGTGCACTGAAAGGGATCAATTTTAATAAAAGGTTCTGTGTATCTGTGTAGCTTCAGCATATCCATTCGATATTAAATAAAAACATAAGTTGGATATGATTTATAAAATTAAAATTTCATTTCATTTCTCTACTACGCAAAAACCTTCAAGTAAGAAATATATTTTGGAAAATTGCATTAAGATAAGTTTTTATTATTATCTTGCGGATGAAAAAGGTATATCTAGTATAGATATTGGAAGAATAGAAATAATATACAATGCAGTAATAGACTTTTGTGTTTAATTTGAGTCGTTTTTTACAAGTATCCTCCTATCGGTGCGGCGAGACGCCACTAATACTTCAAATGGAAGCAGTGAGTATGATAAAATTCTATAATCTGGAGAATTGCAGTACTTGTGCGAGACATACGGTTCCGGCATGAGGACTTCCGGCGTGCCACACGCCAAGATAAACAACTTCACTTCCGCAAAGTGAGGCTGAAGGTTTCTCTTATTTCAATCCACCATTAAAACGACCTTTATGAGTAGTAATTGATTATTTTAACAAAGGTAAGACCATAGTAAAAGATGTGTCCAATTATATATTGTAAGATGTAATTATAATTAATTATGACTAAAGGTTGTATTTAAGTTATTGTATTAGTCGTAAGAATATACATTATATTACTCTGTGAACCAGAAATAAATCAAAGAATCGTTTTAAACGAGAGGTATTTTTATTTATTAATACATTTCCGTTGTTCTATGGGATCTGCGGCACGTCTCAATAGTTTATGAACTTGAAACTTTTCATTACTCTATTGTATGGATGAATATACAAAGATTGCATACCATAAAATACAACAGCCACAGTATATCTTCGTCTAAACTTGAGAGGTTTACAAGCAACAATGTGATAAAGAAGGAGTACTCCGATTGATGAACAAATGTGGAGATGACAGAATCCAATGTCTTTTGATCTAGAGAAGATTTACAATCGAACAGTAAGTGTAATTGTTTTTTAATAATCGCTTTAAAATGTGCAACATTTATTTTTTATTTTGTTTCACAATATTACAGAGTTTTATTCAGACAAATATCTAAAGATTTCTAGTAGTAGTTTATAAAACTTCTTCGTAAGGTAAATCGTTAAAAATATGCAAAAATACTAAAAATATTCATTTAGCCATGCCCATCAAACTAATTTTATAGTAGAATAAATATATTTTTATTAATTTATTTTCTGAACGAATTATTACTATCAAAAATATTTGGTTACAGTTTTGTTTTTATTGTAATAATGAACTATTTAATAAATATGTAAATTGGAACCCATATTATGAAAAGATGAGCAATCCAATGTCACACCCATTCGACCTAATATAACAAGCAGATGGATGGCGATCATTACTTATACTTTAGTGTAAAAACTTGTTTCTGCTTGTGGAACTTGGATTCTGTTTTTGTTCACTTTTAATATTCCAGTACTAAGATATCCATGCCTTTTACTATACTTTTAGAAGTTACTTTTTACATATTAGAAAACGGAAACGATTGATATTTTATGAATACCAACAAGTGATGATAAAAATGTAATGCAAATCTGTTTATAGAATTTGTAATTCGTAAAAGTTTCAAGATGAAATTATAAAAAAAATAATCAATCTATGTAGACCTATGAACACAAGGATCTTCAGGATACAAGACTCAAATGCAAAAGTTTCACAAATAAACAATCATAGCATTTTCATGGGATTTCCTTTTGGTTTGTGGATCCCGAAACAAATATTTCAACTGAAAGCCGTAATTCCAGTTTTACACCACCAACAATTTCAGTAACAATCAAAAACACACAAAGATGATAGCTCATAAAATTGCTTTTTACATTTATCTTTCCTACATTTTGAATTACATTTTGGAAATTGTCTATAAGTCTCAAATTATCTTCAATATTAAATTACCAATTGGAGTCATAGAATACAGCACGATATTTTGAAATGAAATAATTATATTGAAGGATGTCTTCAGATCTAAAAGTATGAATATTTGCAGTGTTAAATTGAAAGAAAGCAAAGAACGTTCTTGAGCGTTTCGTTAACGAAATTGTGTAATTCGTGAGAGAAAATTTTAAATTGGTGTTACATTCGACAAGATCAATTATCGCTAAATACTGTGGTCCTGTAATTACCATGTAGAGCAAAGTGAATACATGAATTGTTTCGCCTTTGATCTCTGTAACACTAAGACAAAGGTTTTTGTTTTAATTAGAACTTCTCGCTATCGTCCGTGTATTCAATTAGCATTCGTTAATTTGTACCATTCAATTGACATATTAGTAAGTAGATACAGGTTCAGTGGCTTCTATGATGGCTGGTTTTTCAATACGAGTTGTATTTTGTAAATAATTTCCTCAATTTATTTAATTTCTAAATAGCCGCCCTACTTAATTATTAAAACCCACTGCCAGCTATATATCACTAAGAGTAGTTTTTTTAATCCAATGACTTCTACGCTTTAAATACCCTAACGACTAAAACCCACAGCCTGTGTATAACACATAATCATATAACCTTTTATATATCAAACGATAACAAAATTCAATGGAATCGTAAACGATTAATTACTTATTTCCTCGTACTACTTCCTCGAACAAGATTAGAAAACAATTCTAGCTTTCAATCTGTTGTCTTATCAAATTATGTTAGGCTCTAATGTTTCTGTTGCTGATGCTGACGAACCAATCAAGTCTATTGAGCTATCTATCACATTAGATGCAAATCCTAGATTCAAGTAGCGGTTTTTTAGTGAAAAATTATTTTTTTTTTTTACTAAGGTAACAAAAATTTTTAGTAAGTTTCGTCAACATATTTATTCTAAAGTAGAAAATAATATAAAATTTATTTAATCAAAACATGATTTTTGTAATTAAATGTTGAAGTAATAAAAGGAATAAAAATTATTTAGGTATTTAAACCCAACAGGAAAGCATGTCACGCCTAAAAAGAAGACAAATATTAGGAATCTGGATTGATAGGAAAATATTAAATAAGTATAAGCAATTCTTAAAAATCTCTGAAGATGTTGAAAGTTTTAAGTGACTTCTAGCGTAAATATTTCTACAGTAAAGTGAGCTTAAAATATATTTTTTTACAACGATTGTAGATTTCTCGCTATAGGACTTTTAGACATGAATATACACTTTAGAAAACTGTCCCTTAGATGAACAAAAAAATGATTGATCAAATGTATACTATAATAGTTGGTAATAACAGGCTACTGTTGTAAAGGTTTTGAAGAACAGAGGTACACGAATGTATCAGGGCATGATATAATTTTGGATATATAGCCTCGAATTAGTAATAGTAAATGAGACCATACAGAAATAAAGGTTATGAAAGATCCAAGGACACAAATGAAACAAATCCAATATTTCATGTATACTGTGTACATAATATAGAAATTGGTCATAGATCAGCCATACTGTTGTGACGGTAACGGAAGGCACAAATATATCAGTAAAGAGTATACTTTATGGATACAAAACGTTGAATACAGAATAGATGAAATCGTACAGGAATAACGCCAATGAAGAACGCAGGGACACAAATATAATCAGTACAGAGCATACTTTATGGATAAAAAAACCTTGAATATGGAATAGATGAAATCGTACAGGAATAGAGGCAAATGAAGAATGCAGGGACACAAATATACCAGTATCAGATATATCGGGACGGTGCGGTGTAATATATACAATACATCCTTCTTCCTTAAACATATGAAAAATATGCTTCGACCGCATCACACCCACAGTCCCTTCCATTGTGACCCAGTAGACATTTATTGTTGATGAATTCCTATTGTATTTAGATACCCGTCGGTTTTATATAAAAACTATCAAATACCCGCGGCTTCGCCTGCAATTTCTATGCAACATTTCGTGTATTTGTTTGAATAACTCCCGCGATTTAAGTACGGTAACACTTGAACATTTGTACACCAATTTATATGAATTCAAATTTCCTAGCTTTCTTAATGAAAGTACTTATGATTTTACAATAGGGTCCTATGATATTTAAAAAATTGCATTAATTTTTCAGTGTTCAAGATTAAGAAGACCAGATATTAACAAATTTGCGAGTAATTCTAATATCAGGTTTTGCACTTCTAGTTTATATTAATTATATTTCTAACGCAAAATTGGCGTTTTGCAATGAAGCTCCTATAAACAATACAATTAGACCTACATATGGTTTTGTAATGAAGTTGGATTAAAAAAACTATGGTAATCTAGATTGGATGGATATAGATATTGTTATTGAAAATTAAAAACTTTAAATCAATAATACTAACACTTTTCAATATTTACATTAGGACAGTTTACATTCATATGCAAAGATAATAAATGATACAGTAAATTTCTTGCTTTCCTAACTCATTTTCGCTAAATAATACCACTTCCTCAATCCAGGACTTTCGCATAAAATTTCAGAACAGTCGGTTAGATAGTTTGTACATGAAAACAAAAGACACACAAAGTCTCTTTCGCATTTGTAATATTATTAGGATGTTGAATTGGATGTTCTTCTCGTGCAGTCAATTACATAAACGCTATAATTCTTTAAACAATTTTAAGCAAATGTAAAATTATTGAATTCGACATTAAAGTTTCAACATAGAGTTACTGTTAGGGAATAAATGTTTTGGAGATATTTAATTTAATAAGTTTTAAATATCCAAATTTTTATTTAGCAGGCGATATTATTTATTTGTTTCTTTCCATTTACTTAGCTTAACATAAATTATATATTATATATATATATATATATATATATATATATATATATATATATAATTATATATATATATAAGCCTAACAATATGTCCAGTCTTGTACATAAAAATATATCAATTTTCTTATTACGGTGGATTTTCGGTTTGAAAGCGACGTTTGAGTAAAACACCATACATATCCAAGAAATTTTACCACAAAGGGATTTGTATGAAATCTACGTAATAACGTGTTTATATTTGTAATTTACAAAAGTTAATCTCTAGGGATGGTTAAAAGGTAAAAGTCAGTAATATTTCTAATTTATGTACAAAGATGAAACCAGTTTATTGTTTTTTTATATTAAATTACGTAAAACTACCTTTCTAAATAATTTCATTTTTAAGAATCTAGTCTTCCTGCTTGCTAAAATATATTTCTTAAAGCTAAATTATAAAAATACATTAGGTGTGTAACATTATTTTGTCGGTTAAAATGTTATTTATATTTCAGATATTCATATAAATCAGGTAATAAACTTAACGAAATAAATATAATATTCACATACATTTTAACTATATTTCCGACTTTTTTTCAAATTTTTAGTTACTGACGTAAATTGTGCAGCTAATAGGTAGGATTGAAGTATTTCCGAGAAACGTCCCCCAGGGACGTAACTAATTAATGTAAAACACGTTACATATATGTTTATATATGTATACATGTTTATATAAGTATATATGTTTATTATATTAGGGGGGTTTTGAATCGCCTTAAAAATATTGTCGAACATATAAAATATTGTTGATAAGATGCAGAGTTGGATGCTTTGCGAATCCAACTGAGAATGGAAAGCAAGTACTCATTAAAATTGAATCAATCTTTGTAATATATTATTTACACAAACATACTTATAACTAACTGTATGTAAACCCCCTCTCTTCATCTTCCCCTCACAACACTCCCCACTCCCCCCCTCCCACCTATATTATACTTTTTATTTTAGAATATCTTGCTTATCACAGTTTTTTTTACAAGTTTGGAGTTTTACCAATGTAACGTTGAAAATTATCAAATGCTTTTAAATGTTTGCTTGGATGAAAAGAATTATTTCGATATTGTTTAAATCTTTTTTATGAGAGAACCACAATTATTTTCCCTGACCCACAATATTTTATACAAATAACTCCCTTATTTTGTAAAATAAATAATTAGAGACGAGCCGGATTATTTCAGTGGCAGACACTGTCGCTGCGAGACGTATTATAAACAATTCACATGGGAGTGTCAGGGCTGCGGTAGGAGCACAATTCCATTTGTCCATAAATCGTACTTTACCGTGAAGCTGTGATGATGTGTCTGGTGCTGATATACTGAACCATATATCGATAATTTCCTCTATCCCAACGTAACACATACAGCCTTCTGGTATTGTACGCTTTTAAATTGATTTTTTACATTGAAAGTATTTTTAATTTATATTTTAAATTTTTTATCTGGTTTAACTCTTTACACAAAATCAATTTAAGATTTGTCACAAATAAAACATATATTTCATCGATATAAACAATTTATCGATGGTCGATAGAACGCACCTAAAAAGTCACTTCCTGGTTTGCCATATTATTATCTTTTGACCCATCAATACAGTTATCCCTCAGATCAAGAGAAACCCGTGTACCAAATTTAACATATCTACGGCCATTCTATCAATAGATACTTCACATTCGGACAGACTAACTGACATTCAGACGATTTTTTTTAGTTTAAAATTTTCACTACAATCAATATGGTTCTTCCTTGGAGTAAGGGGAACTCAAGAGTATCTTCAACCTAAGAACTCCTCCACTCTGAACTAAAATAATTTAGATGTTATTAAATTTTGTAGCTGTTTAATAAAAACAAATCATAAAGCGATGGAGTAAAATTCATTACACAGCCGATTATAAAACGTTGACTATATGACTTCAGAGTTCCAAAAACCTATATTTAAATGTAAACCTTAAATGGATAAAATGTTAGTATATCTATGAGTGAGTATTGTTTGTCTCAAGACAGTTAAGAATGTTATTAAAAAGAAATATTCATACCAAAGTCCATATGCGGACAACTGCCAGTGGTTTTATGCATGTCGGATTACGTTAAAAGAAAAAAAGGAACGTAATAAATATTTCATACTTTTTAAAATTTGTAATTTGTTACTCCGTACTAAATCGACACTATTATTATTATGGCATTGTATTAGCCTACCAGATTCGTTTGAAATTCGGCTATTGCCCTAATAATTTTTAAAACTATAGAGAGAACAGCATTAGCTCCTTAAAATAAACATAGTCGACGTTTACTTGGCTCTCCTCATCACCTGCATATCTCATCTGCAAGTAAACAAAATATTATTCTGACATCCAAGTGTAGCTATAGAGAACGTATCATCAGGAAATGGCAAACTCTGCTGCGATCTTATTAAATTACACACAGTCATCGTCTTCTGTGCTCTCCTTTCTTTTCTGCATTTCTCATTCAAGAGACACAAAATAGTATCCCGACATGAATGTCAGAGCCAAAAGAACTACAGTTAAAAGTGAAGTTGTTTGTATCCCATTCAAAACATTTGGTAATGTACATCTTCTTTACACAAATAATGTTACATTTAGAAATACTAATTGGTATGGTCTGTATTATACTTTTTCAATACAAAACATTCGTTTAAATACCCCAAAAATACAAATATTCGAACAAATGCACTATTAAGGTTTAACTTAAAAATATATTACAGGTCTTATACAACTAAACTAGAGTGTACGCATAGAGAGATATCATATTTAGAGAAAACGTGATGTGACCAACCCTTGCAGAATGTCCTAAAATCCTCTAGGCCTTCAAACGACCATCCTAAAAAGATATGCTAACATGATTATGGAACCCTAAAGTACGTTTAATGTAATATGCAGAGGTTTTCACGAAAGGTTAGAACACCTTCAGTATATTGCGGTAAATATACAAGGAAAAAACATTTTTTGACATATTTCTGGTCTCTCTTACTTTAGTGTTTTTCATAGTTATGAGAGATATTTTAATTTTTTATCACGTCCTATAAAAGTTAATGCAAATAACCTTAAACTTTGTATTATCATTAAAATTATATTCTGATCAAAACAGGGGTTTTCAACCCATTTTAACTTAACCCTTATTTTATTTAACAATAATATATCTCGTAAACCATTATTTCTATAACATTTTTGCATCATTACAGTGATTTTTGTTGTGAACATAAATGTTGGTAAATGTATAAAATTTTAATAGATTGAGAAATAAGTGCGATACGGCTATTTTGACCCTTAAGTGTTTATTTGTTATAGGAAAAAGTACTTAAATAAGTGAAATTTGTTTAAAGTTATTTGTTTTTAGGATCATTCAATTGTTTCGAAATAAAATAAAATATTTATATCCACGGAGACAGTTATTATTTATTTTTAAATCCGATTTAAGTAAATAAGCTACCGTAGGATTTCTCATTGAATTTAAAACGTAACAAAATTTTTGCAATATTATTATAGACAGTAACGGTTTTTATAAAAATGAATTTTAAAAATTTAAGTTCCGCCAATTTTATATTAAAAGCAATATTATCTAATTATTCATACTAAACTGAACATATGTCCTATGTTTTATAGATATTCGCTTGTTTTGTGGCTACTACCAAAAGCTTTTTGGAACCAATCCCTCACGAACACCATTTATATTTGCAAAATAATTGCTTTATGTAAATTGTAACGGTTCTGATATTACTATTTGTAACATATTCAAACTGCGAGAATATTTTTCGATCTGAAGTCTGAGGTAAAAAATTCGCAATGAATGAGGTCCCGACTGAATATTCACCTTACCTTTTATACTCTTATAATGTACAATGATTATTAAAGATGGGTGTAATAATTTATTTTTACACAATTAATTAAATATATTTAGAATAAATAAAATGTTGCTAAATGTAACTAATGCTAAATTGGTCTGTATTATAGAGAGGTAGTTGTGAGGTAGTGAATGTTCCAGTTTTGTTAAACTTGCATACAAGTCTTTCTTCAGCTCAATAATCGAGACTTCGTTGAAGAATACAAAACTTTTCAGACAGAGGCTTAAGGTAAATAGACCCAAACTAGAACTTGGACATTTTTGTTATATAAAACTTTCTGCACGCAGACCTTCATATACTGTAACCAATTCAATACAGTATTTCAGTTCCTTTGAGTTTTTTTTTGAAAGTACATATTTTTTATAAAAGAATCAAATGTCCTTAATGAAAACACTTTAATAAATTACATATTCTAGATTTGTTAACAAAAAACCAAATAAATAAATGTGTACAAAATTTGGAACACATGTTTACAACCCGGAACGATCATGGGAATAGTTTGACATCTCTATAATTGTTACACATGTGCTGTCTAGTTGTGCTTTGTCACCGGGGGCTGTAGTATGATATAATGGCAGAGACATTGATACTGGTGTTTGTGTTGCAGTGTACAAACTGTATTAAACATATTTATTATCAGACTCATCCTTCATCTCTTTTATGATTTTCAGTATGTAATTTATTTAGCCTCCACAGAATTAGTATTATTATAATATAATAATTCGAATTTATTATAAATAATAACAAAATAAAATGACGAACTATTATTTGTTAACACTACAAAGCTTTATTGTGTTGATTGAATTTGCACAAAAAGTTGTGTAATGTTTTCCCTACATAATGCTCTGTAAATAAATTAAAAAACAAGATTAGAGTGTGTTGGAATAATCACCTAAATTCTTTGTAGTCAAATTCCAGTTATATTTTCAATATTTTAAAATCCTAACGTAACATTTAATTCTCAATTGATAATTATTTGAGGTTGTGCTGAAAAATTATCAAGTTCTTATCTTAAGTGGTTCAGAGTATCAATGATTAGTCGAAGTGTTAGTTTAGAGAGACCTAATCGAATGTCAAGGTTATAAATACTGTACAAAAATTTTACTCCGGATTGACAGATAATTCTTTTCATAAACGTCTCATTCAAATATAGATATAATTGGAAACTTCAGTTATCCATATAAATTTTTTACTAATTCATAAGAGTTCTACAAAAATTAAACACATGATATTAATAGTAATACGAGTATGATATGATAATGTTATATTATGAAACATTTTAAAAACCAATTAACGAGAATCTTTGTTTTTAAGTTGCACCGTCTACTAATTACGAAATATTAATTAAGGATAATTGTTATAAATGTGCCCCTACAGAACGATTGCAAGTCCTTAATCACTTATAACGTAAAATCTATCTAAGAACACACAAGCTTATTGTGGTAGTTTTTAAAAAAGGAAACAAAGGCAGTATTTTTTAACTAAAAAAAGAGTTTCCAAAAGTACAAAGTCTAAACCTTTAAAAATAACATACACTGAACTTGGCACCAGGCCAACCACAAATTTTATTTTAGTTTCAATGCAAAATAGCGTGCAGCGCAATTAAAGAGCCAGTTCAATTATTTTCGGTGACTAAAAGAATTTACGGACATCAGCTGATACTATCCGATAATTAGTGTAAGACATACGTAATTATTAGTAAAATAAAATTCATAGAATCAATGGACAGATAGTTGCTGGAAAGGAAGTCTTGTATTACAATTCGATACAAACATCCTCCGGATGTAAGTGGATACGCACATCCGCCCAGACACCGACGATGAACAAACAGGAAATGTTTGTTTAAGCAGCAGAAATGCTTATTTATAAAAAACCGTGCGAAGATGTAAGGGACAGCCATGCTGATTGGTACTCACCAATTATGATGGAGAGATTTGGCAGAAGCGTGGTCATGAGCTGGCGGAAGAACAAACATCCAAACAAACCTGAAAGTAGTATGCTCACCTCAGAAGACCCATCACTACATCCAAAAACCGAACAACACAGGAACTCTAGAAATCATCCTACCCTGTGAATGTTCTCTACACCACGAAGAATTAACACTTATAAACACAGTAATACCATGTGGTTTCCAAAAACCCGGACAACTATCAAATAACACATCTTCTGCCCATTTCTTGGTCAAAATTTCACTCTATAACTATATTACCCCTCGAATCAGAAACAAGACAAGAATTCCAACACCTCCATGAAATCTTAGATGAAAAACTGGACCTTATTGACACCCACCTACTTCGTTCACAATCTACAAAGACAACACCACTTCCAGCTAAATCACGACGACAAAAACTTAGTAAACAACACGGAACTCATTTTGTACATTTTATTAGCCTGGACTTCTATATTAACACTACTTATTTTTATAGCCCTCTACTTCATCCACATTAACAACATCAAAATAAAATTCCTGAAGCCTACAGTACATGAACGTGACTACCCAATGGATAACCTTAATTAGACAATAAGTACGATTCGTAGGTAGAATCCTCATTAAGCCAGGGGAATTTAAGACATTACATAATTATTAGTAAAATAAAATTCATAGAATCAATGGACAATCTTCTTCCAGAGTTGCTGGAAAGGAAGTCTTGTATTACAATTCGATACAAACATCCTCCGGATGTAAGTGAATACGCACATCCGCCCAGACACCGATGATGAAACAAACAGGAAATGCTTGTTTAAGCAGCGGAAATTCTTATTTATAAAAACCGTGCGACGATGTAGGGGACAGCCATGCTGATTGGTACTCACCAATTATGATGGAGAGATTTGGCAGAGGCGTGGTCATTAGCTGGCGGGAGAACAACATCAAAACTGAAGAACAAGGAAGAGAGGAGGAGGTCGAGGACGGGAATTCGAAAAGCGACGTTCGGGAGTGCCAGTGCTTGTGTTCGTGTGCGGGAAAATATCTTTAGGCGTAATAAGTGTCAAGTGCAATAATAAAATGTAAGTAATTTTAGGAACTTAGTATTATATATATCAGGGTTCATTAATCATTCACAATTCCAAGGTACCTGTACCTAATATAATGAAAAGAATATAATGTGTAGAAGTCAAATGAATAGTTTAATATTGAAATTCATATCTTCTTAATTCATATATTTTATTTAAATATTTAAATGTTCACAATTTCGAAAATGTAAATTTATGTTAATGTTTAGATATTTTAAATGGAAATTTCTCACGTTAGTCCATGAACTCATATTTATTGCAAAACTACAAAATTACTAGTAAATGTTATAGTGAATTAAATTAAAATAAATTGTAATAAATAATTTAATATTAAACATGTCTTCAAAGTATTAAGGTATTAAAATTTGTGCTTAATATGTCGGTAGACGTTATCAATTGTTTATTAAAATTTTAATCAATTTAATGAGATGTTGTCACAAATAAAATACGTGTTGTTTCATTTGAGTGTGTTTAATTGCCAATCTAACCTATTATTATATCCTCTCACAGCAGCTCTTGCTCATAATATATTATATATTTCACAACCTTAATCTAAACCAACCTTACAAAACCTTACATTAGTCTGTCTGTATGTATAACTGTCTGTCACTTGCAACGATATCTCGAAAAACGGACATACAGACTTTAAGTATTGAATTAAGCTAAGATCTGCTTTCGATGTAAGCAATATTGATGGTGGATTTGGATCTGAGGTTGAAAAAACGGCCCTTTATGTATACTACAGTGGAGTCCGCTAATCCGAACACGTGTAATCCGAACGTCGGTTAATCCGAACAGGTCCAGGAGGAATTAATTATAACGATAATGGACAGTTATAGGAACTAATTACTTAAAAAATGAAAATGGGTGCATCATTTCGTACATAAACAAAGAAAACTTTAATTAAATAGACATACAGTATTTTTATTAAGACAAATTGTGTACGGTACAGTACAAAAATAATGAAGTTACATACAGTACCAAATTGAAAACTTATAGGTTAAGTATGAGTTAATTACTGTATTAAGAAGTGAAATCAAACAAAATTGGACGTACAGTACTGATATTATTATTGAGTACAATATTAATTGTTAAAAGACATAAATTCAGTTATTGTCTTCTGTCGCATTGAAGAGAGTCTATTGGATGACGCGTAGTTTCACCATCGTGTCATAAACATGATATCGGCAGGTGTAGCAGTAGCCTGTTGCTCTAAGTATCGTAGTGCAAGGTTAAGCGCTGCTGCACCGTCTGCGTGTGGCACCAACTCTCCTTATCACCCAGGTTCTCGTCGTCCCGTAGCGCGTGGACCCGTACAATATCCAGTACGCTCACATTGCTTAACAATAGAACTCTCACACTAAATACGGTAAATGTGCTTAGTATTCTCAAACACGTTTATTTGTCAAGAAATACAATGTAACAGTCAGTAAACATATTTTAATAAAAAATTTTGAATAATTCTATAACAAAATAGACCCATTCTCAAGTTTAAAACCGTATTTTTCTGCAATTCTGGCTAATCCGAACAATCACATAATCCGAATAGGGCTCTCGGTCCCAATTAGGTCGGATTAACGGGACTCTACTGTAGTTGCATTTGGACATGTATTTGAAAATTACAGTAACGTATAAATTCCAATTTGTAAAAGATTATTCAGTAAAGGTTTATAAGAAAGTTAGTGATATTTAAATAATTTGAAAAGTATTTCATTATGCTAATGCAAAATAAAATATAAATTTTAAACACAAAAAGTTCGGTTAAATGTTGATGTAAAAGCAGCTCTTGACATTTTACGCTCCAACTATCATCAACTTCATTAAAATGTTACCTCAGACTTTAGGCTGTACTTATACCAGAAACAAATTAACAGTTCCTAACTGAAGTCTGGTACCTTGCAGTAACTGATTCCATTCAATTCTCGTGTTAACTTTTTCCAGACTCTCTGAAGTGAAATTAATTATTAGAATTAATTATAACTAATGATTGGCTGATAAACATGCAGGTTAGCTTTAAAATTCTACTTATTATTAAGTTTTACATGTTGTCATAAATCAACACTTAAGTACTAAAATTTAGTGCCTTATACTTTCATACTCACTTTTTTGCCCTTCAAGTTGATTCCTACCACTAAGTAATTTTTATAAACAGTTTGCCAGTAACATCTTCTGTTATAATGTACGTATATATATATATATTAAAATTGACATATATTTCTAAAACAAAATATTACCCTATGGTTTTTTAGTTTGATACTTTATATAAATAAAACTACACTAATTAAAATACGAGTGTATTTATTTTTTTGTGTAGCTTTATGTTACGGTTTTTTAAATCTGAAGAAGAGGGTAGATTTCAATCCTCGAAACGTAGAGCTCTATTTTTTTAACATATACGATGGCAAAATTCTGAAATCCTTTAATAATTTATTTATTTTTAATCACGATTTGTTATTAAGCTTAATCTTACGGATCTTTGTTAAAATTGTTAACAAGTACTAAGTCAATGTGCACACGAATGATATGGAAACAATTAGTTCACATATGTAACAAGTAGATGTGAACGATGCAAATGTTGTTCTTACGAACTCTCTCCGTTGAGTCCGCTTTGAGAATAAGATCCAACGGATTAGATCTTTGGAATTCACCGACAAGGTTCTCTTGATTTTATAGTCAAAGTAGTATCTTCAGACAGTAAAACATCTAGAGTAGCTTTTATTTCAACATATCAGCCTAATCTTCTGTATTTAAATATATATATTTTAGTTTACAACTATGGAACACGTATTTTTCCTAATTATTTATACAGCACTAAATGTATTATAGATTTTTACTTGATAAATCTTTTATTGATCTGCAACTGTATTCTCCAAATAAAATTTCTTAGGTTACTATTATACATTTAAAACTTGTGGTTAGCTGAGCTTTAATGAAGATACTCGAGAGGCTGAAACCCTCATTCTCTCTGTATGTTCAGACCTTATCTCGAAACAAAATGACGAATGTTTCATGCAGCTTCATTATTTTATATATGAGCCACACAGAGTTCTAAGATGGTGCATATCATCCCACAATATTTTGTTTAATACTAACGAATATTTTTACATTAGTCTTATGGGCAACGAGAAAGTATCAGAATAACTCTACGTACAATTATAAGTGATTACAACATATTCATTTATAGAGTAAAAACAAAAAAAAAACTGAATTGAGTTTAAAGACAATTTTTAAACTCATGTCAAGATTTAATTTCAGTGCAAGTTCTTTATGGAAAAATCATTTTAATGTGTCATGTTGCAAGAGATCTCAAGAAAGGTTTCATCCATAAATCTTAACTATTCCATAAAACTTCATTTCTATAGAGACGAGAACATGGTGGGGCATACCTAACCATATAAATTGGCTTAACATAACGTTGTGCAATTTTTTTCTATACGATCGTCTGTCTATTTGGCCGCAGGTTATTTCGTTACATAGATAAACGTTAAGTAAATAAACATATCCTGAAATAAGATACATCCATCTGGTCCACAAACTTTGAACTGTTGCACGACAAAATTTTCGTATTCACATGCTTCATAATTGCAGAATTGACACGCTTTTATTCTAATGTTTTACAGATTGAATTTTATGATATGGTTGTAAAAATATTAGTACCTACATTTAGCATCTTTTATTATTATTATTATAAACAACTGACATAATCTTAATACTCTTTATGTTATATAGCGTTAAATATTTAACTGCCCCACATCCTGAAACTTTATAGGATTAAAGTATTAAAAATATAAATATATTGTTGTTTTGAGAATTCAATAATAGTAACTGCGCCAAGATACGAATTTTCATCTTTACTGCTTTTAAAATAAAATCTAAAAACTTTACAGATAGCCAGTAAGACAAACTTTTCTAACCTATGTTTATATATCATTTTTGTTTTTATCGACCTAATGAACAGATCTCCAAAATGTTACAGGAGAGTTTGTTAAATATCAGTCAGTAACTAGGGGGCACCACTGGAAACAAACTTTACTCTAATGTAATAACGTAGCATGTGGCAGTGTAACACCAACAATATTAATTCAGACATATAAAAACATGATTAAAGAACGTAAAACATAAATAATTTTTTTATGTAAAAAAAGATATTTTTTTATCTATTCGAAAACTAATTTCGTTAAATACATCACTGGTAATTTTCTTTAAAATTATATTCTATTAAAAACATACTTTCCATGAGTCATAAATAGATAATAATAATATCCCTCGCTGAATCTGCAACCCATGTATACATATTTCATATTTTTAACAACATCCAGTTATATTTGTGGTTAATTACAATATTGCATAAACTTCCTACTTTCAATGTCTTCAATTCTTAGGGACTGATAAAATAAAATTGTATACTATTCCTGTCTTAGGGGGATTTTTCCTAAAGGGCTATGAATTTAAGTACAAAAATTATTTCCTCACTCGACAATCGATATGATAAAAATAGGACATACACAGTATTTCTAAAATAAAAGTATATTACAACACTAAATAGCCTGTAATCTTATAAGTTGAAAGGTGTCACTATTTCTCCTCTCTTTTAATTGTTCTTTAACTTGCGAAAAATAGATCCTGATCTGATATTCTTATAGGTTTTGTCCAAGATTTTAAATATAGTACGTACAAGTATGAAACACTTATATGACGTTTGTGGTTTAATACAATTTTTAAGTGATTAATCGAAACGGCTTTTGATTGAGGGTAAAATAACGATTTAAATTAATCTACATGGATAAAAAAAATATCAACAAACTTTTCAATAATAAAAAATAATATATAGTATATAAAAATTGGATCACAGTAATATACTAATATTTAATTAGTTGTATTTTAATATTAATTGTTTACAAGTGTCTACAAGCATTTGAAAAAAAATGTTTGAAACATTATAAAAAGATCAAGGTAGATACGTTATTCAAATATTGAACTTTTTTAGGGCTATTTATTTTTTCACATAACCGTATAATAGCATAATTTTTTTGCTCTACAAAAAAATAATGCATGTCTTTTAGCATACAAGGTAAAAGATAATATTGCATGTCTTTTATAAGCTAAAAGATAATATTGCATTACTATATTATTTTTTGCTTAATTGTAGTTAAATCACTCTTGGAGATGGAAAATGTTCATATATGTATGTCTGCACATCACAATAACGAACAAATGATAATAGATTCAAAATTTTACATTAAGCTTCAATAATATATCAGAAACACTGAGTTCGATAATAGTGCATGTGACTCTATGTAATTTTGGCTGTGACTATCAAATTAGTTAACACTGGATTTGTGGGTAACAATCATGAAAACCATACTTGATTTTAACAAGTGACATATTAACACATATCGATTATTCAAACTGTAAATAAAAAGTAAATTTTAATAGAATAACGCACTCATGCGTTATAGAAGACTATCTACCTTACCAGAATTGTAACTTGTAAACTCTTCTTTAACATCCAAAGTTCTAGACCACACTTTATCCTCTGCCACTGTGGTTTTATCACGCACCCAGTTAACAAAATGTGATTGATTCTGTTTCCCTGACTTAAAAATTTCAGTATAATTTAATTCAAACTAGTTTAATTCAATAATGGTTTATACACGTTTGTATTAGCTTTGTGTAATAGTTAGGAAATACCTATTAAATCTGTCTGTTCGAAAACTAAAATTAACTTACCTTTGGTTTAGCTTTAGTAAAAATGTTTATATTTGAATTATGGTTAACCAATTTGCCAACAGTTAAGTTTGTATATAGACTCAACTCAATTAAAATTCTTTTTATAATTTGATATATGTTGAATTTGTTGGTAACACTTTTGTTTCTTTCAGGTTCTTCGATGTCCGAGTATATTTTAAAAACATACAAGTATGAGTTCGATGATGGCGCATGTCTCTCCATGGGAGCGCACTGCGTATTTCCAAAGCCCATAATTCAAGGGAATATCCAGAGAATAAATTAAACCTTAAACTTAAAATTTTTTTTTAGCTTAGCTGTCAGAAAATCCATCCTCTTTCTTTCAGTCGATCTGCATGTTGTTAAGTTCAGTAATCTATGAGGTTAAGTGGTAGACAGGACTTTATAGTCCTAACTTCTCCTCTAATAAAGTCATTTTTCATTTCATTTCATGTGTGTCTCTTTTTTTCCTCGTTACTTTAAAAAAGAATTCAGTTATAGATTTGCATGAAACTGCATTGCTACATATACAAGAGCTAGTTTGATGAAGGTCTACCCATATAATCTTTTATTAGCGTTATTGAGTCTATCTCTTAGTAAAATGGTGGTTTTATTTTCCACATGTCTGGGAATTAAAAATAGCATTAATAATAATATCGTATTCAATACCTACTTTCCTGTGATGTTATAATTTTAATTTTGAAGTCTGATTTAAGTGATCATATTTATTTAATGTTTTATTTGTAAAAATCGACCACTTTTCCAAATACTTCTTTACCTTGGTGTCTTTGGTAATTGGAAACATTCCTTTTAGCCGAAATAAAAAAGTTTAAGCTACATTTCGACGCCATTAAACGATTCTTGGAGAAAAACTTTCTACATACTTCCATCTTTTGGCACTTCTCTGACATTCCTGGTAATGTAACCTATCGCCTTATTTATTATAATGGTCTATTTTAAAATTGAACTCGCCTTACACGCAAATACACATAAAAATAAAACGTTGTTAAAGGCCAATCCAGACGTTTTCTAAGAAACTACATTGGTACGCATAGCTCAAGTTTCCAGACGCAGGTATTACATTTAAGAAGCCTACAAGAGTTACTTTTCTAAACAAAAATTTATTTTATTCACCAGATTGTAAATCAGAAGACATTTTAAAGTTCAGTGGGTACAATATAAACGTGAAAAATATCATACAGCTTATATTGTGAAAAATACAAGCTCGAGTTAAACAGAACAGTGGAAATAGACGCGAGTAATCAATATTTAACATTCAGTACAGATGGAATACCGCAGAGAATGGAGCTTATCAGACGAGGCTAAGTTGATAATCCGCTTAGTGAAAATACACCCCAGAGTCTAATATTATTGTTATAATGGCACAGCTGTGTGGTATAGACATGTGATTACCAGTGTTGGTGGACATGTTTAGTACAGCAAATAAAAAATAAAAACAAAACACTTTTTGTAATTTGTGTAGTAAATAATTCCCGACGTCATTAAAAATATAATATTTCAGATTATAGCGCTTAGCTTCATGTTTATTTTTTAAAATTTTAAATGGTTAAAGTATAAGAGATTTTTAAAAGACACTAAACATTGCAAATAATATAAATTACTGTATAACTGTTTTTGATTATGAATGGTATAGAGCAGAATTAGTAATATAGAATGGAATATAACCAAAGAAAAGTATTTTCATAGCAAATTGTAACATACATAAAAGCATACTTTTACTAGTAATATGCTTTTATCTATGATTGTAGATTAAGATATATGACATGGTTATGGTCTGCTATATGCAGAATTATATTTTCCACAGTGTGTATTAGTGAATACTTCAAACTTATTTTCCATTTTGCAAATAATCATGTAACCACTTTGTTATTAATCTTAGAAATATTTATTAGTCAGCCTGGTGTAGTTTAAAAAATTTCAAATAAGCATTGTTCACTGAAATTAATTACTGTTATATTATATTTTAGAGACGACAGGAAAAAACCTAATTGCGTCAAATAATTGTAATTTATTCACACAATAATATACAAATTTTAGCGTATGGCATATGTTACAAATATAAACACATAAGATTAGTACGTAAATAACCGTACGTGTGTTGCAATTTTTATTCGACTTGTTCATCGATAACTAACATAAGACACATATTAAGTTGTCTGAGTGATTATTCGATTAGAGAATTCTATACTTCACATCAACTTATTTTTGCTTACGCCAGATTACGTTCCTGTCGATTATTTTCTTTAAAAATTTATATTTATGGTTTTAGATAAATTATAAGAAACGTGTGTCTATCATATGTGAGCTACAACGTACCTTCGGGGTTTTAAGATAATAAATTTAGTTTTTATTAACAGTTCTAGGTAATAAATTGTAATATATTAAAATTCATTTGTGACTTTGTCAGTTCAAACAGTGACATTGGTCATATTGTTTTATGAATGTTAAATTCTCCATTTCTGACAAAGTTTTAAAGATGAATGAGCTCTTTTTTTATTTCTCTAAGTTAAAGGTTTTTAAGCATAAAAAACTATTGCCTTCCCTTACGTAAAATGAAAACAATTCTAAAAGAAATGAAACCATTTTAAATTGAATTATTAATATTTAGAAAACCATATTTTCACAATATTTAATGAATGAGTGGTGAAAGGTGAATAAGAATATATTATTTAAACAATCTAAGTAACATGCACTCAATGTAAAGAGCTAAAAATCCAAAGACGTATTGTCGGTTGCCATTGCGTTTGTAGTGAGTGCCAACTTGAAGTCAGTGCGTGCACAGAACATTGTGTTGCCCATTTAACAAACCAAACCATCCTCGCATCAACATTTAAATAAGCCGCCATTTACAATTCACTCAGCATGCTGAACACGATCGTCAGCACCGGTCACTGAAGCGGGAGCGGTGCTGAAACGTAACCGCTCGTACAAGAGTTTGTTTTACAATTCAATTTACAATCTTTCACGTAAAATAGAATCCATCTATTTAATTAAAGCAAAAGAATTTAGTAGACAATGTCAAAAAGATTTCACCATCTCGCTGTTTTTTCCTTAGCTCTGAACGAGTAAAAAATATATAAGTTTATTGTAAATTAGTTTCCAAATTCAAAATGTACAACAACTTTTTCTAACTACAAAATCGTACTTTTGCAACTAAAGTCAAACTATTTTTCCAACCAATTAATTATTTATTTTGTAGTTAATTATAATGTTGTAAATTATGCAAAAAATGTATAATATATAAAATATATATAAATTGTATATAAAAAATATACAAAATATATATGCAAATTATAATTATTCCTAAATAGGAAAAATATCACTTGTTTAAACATTTAATATTTTATGTTAACATAAACACACTTACCAATCTATTAGATTGATGTTTATTTCAAATTGTTTCGTCTTTGAGGAAATAAGTATACATTTTTACTTTAGAGATGTTGCTTTTGGCAATTAATATGAGCTATTTTTATTTAATATCAAATATAGGTGATTTTAAATTTTTTATAGGACCTTTATATTTTTACAGGATTTTTATTATTTCATTCATGTAATGGAAATAATTGTTTAAATGCTAAATTTTACTACAAACCATAGCTAGGGAACAGTCTTAGAGCTCACATAGCCTTCGTCTTTTTCATCCGTAGGAAGATAAATTTCTCGCTTTATTGACTTCCAAAAATCAATTTTCAGGGACTTCCATGTAATAGTCCTTAAATCTTACAAGTTAAGAGTTTTCCAAAGTTCTTTAAATGGATTAATGGTCAGTAAAATTGTCTGGCCTATAATAAATTACAGCCAATTGTAGGATATATCATCTAAAATATTAGTAAATGACATAAAAATACTTGTAAAAAAGTACGAAAGCACCATAGAGGTAGACCTAATTGTAACTGTAGTTTTTTAATTTTTTAACCTAATTAAACTGCTCTTTGTGATTGTAACTTTTCAGTCATTCAGTCAAAACGTACTTAATGATGGAGCCAATTATAGATAATTTGTGTCACCAATTTCGCATGCAGAACTGCACAGTCAATGTGGTCTGTTTAATATAATTAGCACTCTATTTGTTTCCTGTAATTATCGGATTTCAAGGGAGAACATCAGTACTTATGTTAATCACGTTTAGTAAATTTGACACAGTGACTATAATATAGTTATAGTAAATACATTAATCATGATGTTATTCTTTTGGTATAAAAGATTTGCTGAATAATTTGTTCAATAGGGATATCTTTCAATATGACTACTGAGTGAATACACTACAGAAAAATTGTGTCTAAAAGGATTTTTACAAAGTGTCAAAAAGCAAAAAAACATTCTTTAAAATTTGAAATAAAAATCTAATTATACTATACTATAATTATGCATAGCTAATTATACATCAGTTTATGAACTGAATAAGTTATTTAAGGAAGAAAGAACAAAATTAGAGTTAATTATTTTTCGTTTTGCCAAATTTAAATTGGTAAAGTAGCTCCAAAATGTAGAAAAATATTTTTCTTTATATAGAATTTTGTAATGAAATATGTAAAATAATTTTTCAATTTAATTTTGGCCTGAGCGCTAGCGAAATCTTATGGAAAACTGTTCATTATGGATAAGAACCAGTGTAATATTATTTGGATATAACACTTAGTGCTTAAGAATAGAAGTTATACATTCCCATACATTCTTCGTCATCGTCACAGATGGCACAAGCAATAATTTAGTAACACCTTATAAACTATAAAACTGTCCAAATGAGGTTTTTATATTATCCTATTAACGCTCGCGAAAGCGGCAGTGAAATCCAATTTTAGAGTATTTTAACAGTATTTAAAAAAATCCTTAAACCAAAGCTAAACAAAACTGTTTATATTCGAAATGTAAAAGGATTTTAATTACTGTTTGTTTATCTTTTCGATTCCACGTCTACTGCTGTTGGATTTTAAAGCTCTAAATATTTTTTTGTGGTTTTGGAGATGAAATTCTGCAATCACTATCACCATGGCATGACGTTTTTCTGTGTTCTTTATTAGAAGTTGCATGTATCCCTAATACCATATTGTGGGGGTAAACGGGAGTTACGTGCTATATATTATATCAGAGCATTGCGCATGTATATTTACATGGTAATGACTTTTACCATACAGATCTATGGATAAGATTATTTTTATAATTGAACTTTCACTCCATTGGACTTGGTTAATTAGTATTTCATTACATTAAGTATTAAGCGATACGACTATATGAAATTAAAATTAGAAGCCAAGGGTTATACCGGATGATCTGAATTTTATAAACACTTGAAGATTTGTTTGAAACTATAAGAGTTACAGTAAAGAACACATTTTTCAACCTGTCACAGTTCTCTTATTAGTTCTTGTAATGAAAACGTTTTTCAAGCAATCTGCATTAAATTTCTTTTTCAACGTGATATAGAAACAATTTTCATGACCGCAGGAGCTGTGGAACTCGAGTCAGTATTTTTTTTAATGTAAACAACCTATTTTTTACTCAATTAAAGTAAAGTATGTTTCTCAATTATTTCGGGAATGCCACATATTTTTTTACATTACTCGTGAGTTTCGTTAAATACTTTATAAAAATGGGCTTTTTGCATGATATAAAAGGTATTCATTACTGCTGGTTACCATGCTAATGGTCACTTTCACCCATCTGTCAGACAATGTCGGATAAGGTAGGAGTACGCCTAACCACGTGTCACGTAACATGCTTCGATGAGGTCGTATGCAAGATTTAAAATAATACAGCTGACTTCATTCTCAAGATGCGTTAGACAGATAATCCTAGAATCATGCAGAAAATACATTTTTTACAACCCTCCTGCAAACAAAAGAGTACCAGACCTAACGCTTACATTTATTGTAGAAACTACGATCTAAATCTTATTTACTTCAAATCAATATTTATTATAGTACAAACTGAAAATTGTTTGTAATTAATTGTGATATAATAATAAATTAAAATCTAGGACAGTAATAGATTACATCATAATGATATTACAACAAAAGCTAACAAAACCGTATTTTATGCAAAGCACTAAACATTTTTACGGCATTTTATTAAAGGAAACACAGTAACTTATTTAGCCTGAATATTCACCCGGTAATTTATTACCTACACTTTACTTTATTGCTTCCCTCTTGTCCATTGGACTCCTGAGACTCATCAGAAATAACGTAAACACTTTATGTTAGTACATTTTATCTTCAGCGGACCTTTTTTATTATCACCAGTCGTAGAAAAAACATAAGATTTTACTTTATTATTATATTCTTTATCAAGATCTGTGATTGCAAACGTGTAATAAAACTATTTTCTGCTGTTATCTTAGAAATGTTTATCTGTTTTTTTTGTTGGTAACGTAGCTTCTCTTGAACATTTTGCTCCACTCAGTTAAAAAAAATATATTTTACTCATTTCTCGTTCTACAGCGATCTGCCTATAGTTAATGTGTTAATTACCACCCATATGTCACTTTAAATATTGTATTTAAGGTTACTAACAATTCTAAAATAAATAAATAACATAAAGGCAATAAATAAATAATTTAGCTAGGTCCGTAATAAAGTTATTTTATTACACCCAACTTCACAATTCTTGTTTTAACATGGACCATCATATTTCGTAAAGGCCGCATGGCCTATGGAAACCATATCATTGGATTTATACTATATTCACTGTTCACACAGTTTTCATGTTCCCTTTTATTATCTGGGGTGGTGTGATGATGTGGGATCTTGCATATTTGTAACTAAGAATTATCGAAGTGACATCACAATTATTTTAAGCAATATTCGAATTCTCCAAAGCTTTCGTTTAAATGCCGACAAGCGTTAAAACACAAAGTAAGCACAAGCGGAAGAGATGGGAAGCTGCTACCTCGGGATGGGAACAGGAAGACGCTGACATTTGCGCAACGGCGACATGTACTTTGTCCATGTACATTTATTTTATTCTTCTCCATGTTTTAATTTTGTTTTAATGCTTTTAGGTCAGTTCATTCTCGAAACAACATGTGCAGACCGACACAAACATTTTTTCTAGCCCATCGAGTGAAGTATTTTAATTTTATCAACCCTGATAAAAGCCTTGTCGAGCCTTTTGCTTATGGTTAAACAATAACTCTTATTACTCTTTCATTTATTTCAAAATTTAAATTTATTTAACTTTTTATTTTGAACATACTATTAATTTGTTACAGTGCAGTTTATCAAATTAAATTTCAACTTCTCCCCCCCCCCACCCCCCCCCCCCCCCACCCCCCCCCCCCCCCACCCCCCCCCCCCCCCACCCCCCCCCCCCCCCACCCCCCCCCCCCCCCACCCCCCCCAAAAAATATTTTTCTACATTTTGGAGCTACTTTAACCAATTTAAATTTGCCAAACGAAAAATAATTAACTCTAATTTTGTTCTTTGTTCCTTTAAATAACTTATTCAGTTCATAAAATGATGTATAATTAGCTATGCATAATTATAGTATATTATAATTAGATTTTTATTTCCAATTTAAAGAATGTTTTTTTGCTTTTTTGACACTTTGTAACAATCCTTTTAGACACAATTTTTCTGTAGTGTATTCACACAGTAGTCATATTGAGAGATTTGATTGAACAAATTATTCAGCAAATCTTTAATACCAAAAGAGTAACATCATGATTAATGTATTCACCATAACTATATTATAGTCACTGTGTCATATTTACTAAACGTGATTAACATAAGTATTGATGTTCTCCCTTGAAATCCGATAATTACAGGAAAACAAAGAGAGTGCTAATTATATTAAACAGACCACATTGACTGTGCAGTTCTGCATGCGAAATTGGTGACAGAAATTATCTATAATTGGCTCCATCATTAAATACGTTTTGACTGAAAAGTTACAACCACAAAGAGCAGTTTAATTAGGTTAAAAATTAAAAACTACAGTTACAATTAGGTCTACCTGTATGGTGCTTTCGTACTTTTTTACAAGTATTTTATGTCATTTACTAATATTTTAGAAGATATATCCTACAATTGGCTGTAATTTATTATAGGCCAGACAATTTTACTGACCATTAATCCATTTAAAGAACTTTGGAAAACTCTTAACTTGTAAGATTTAAGGACTATTACATGGAAGGCCCTGAAAATTGATTTTTGGAAGTCAATAAAGCGAGACATTTATCTTCATACGGATGAAAAAGACGAAGGCTAATGTAAGCTCTAAGACTGTTCCCTAGCTATGGTTTGTAGTAAAATGTAGCATTTAAACAATTATTTCCATTACATGAATGAAATAATAAAAATCCTGTAAAAATATAAAGGTCCTATAAAAAATTTAAAATCACCTATATCTGATATTAAATAAAAATAGCTCATATTAATTGCCAAAAGCAACATCTCTAAAGTAAAAATTTATACTTATTTCCTCAAAGACGAACAATTTGAAATAAAACACCAATCTTATAGATTGGTAAGTGTGTTTATGTTAACATAAAATATTAAATGTTTAAATAAGTGATATTTTTCCTATTTAAGAATAATTATAATTGCATATATATTTTGTATATTTTTATATACATTTATATATATTTTATATATTATATATTTTTGCATAATTTACAACATTATAATTAACCACGAAATAAATAATTTAAATTGGTTGGAAAATAGTTTGACTTTAGTTGCAAATTAGTACGATTTTGTAGTTAGAAAAAGTTTGTTGTACATTTTGAATTTGGGAACTAATTTACAATAAAATTATATATTTTTTACTCGTTCAGAGCTAAGGAAAAAACAGCGAGATGGTGTGAAATTTTTTTGACATTGTCTACTAAATTCTTTTGCTTTAATTAAATATATGGAAAGATTGTAAATTGAATTGTAAAACAAACTCTTGTACGAGCGGTTACGGTTTCAGCACTGCTCCCGCTTCAGTGACCGGTGCTGACGATCGTGTTCAGCATGCTGAGTGAATTGTAAATGGGCGGCTTATTTTATATGTTGATGCGAGGATGGTTTGGTTTGTTAAATGGGCAACACAATGTTCTGTGCCACGCACTGACTTCAAGTTGGCAATCACTACAAACGCAAATTGCAACCGACAATACGTCCTTTGGATTTTTAGTTCTTTACATTGAGTGCATATTACTTAGATTGTTTAAATAATATATTCTTATTTACCTTTCAACCACTTAATTATTGTATATTGCGAAAATATGGTTAGGCCGTTGCTCCGTAAATAGCTACACAATATAAAGACTACGCTACAATGATTTGAAGATTTGTATATACAATTTCAATAGTATATACAAATTTGATTAGAATCGATTTGTTATAAGTTCCGATAAAATAAATTTGTATTTAAAATTTTTTAGCAGGGAAGTCTTATGGTATTTTTAAAAATATAATAGCCTCTAAGTAGTGATAACTCAATTTAAAAAATCTTTTAAAATTGTTTTCATTTTTACGTATGGAAGGCAATAGTTTGTTTTATATGCTTAAAAATCTTTAACTTAGCCAAATAAAAAAGAGCTTATTCTTCTTTAAAAACTTTGTCAGACATAGAGAATTTAACATTCATACAAGAATAGGACCACTGTCACTGTTTGAAACTGACACAGACACGAATGAAGTTTAATATATTACAATTTAATACCTAGAACTGTTTATGAAAACTAAATTTATTAGCTCAAAACTTCGAAGGTAAGGTTGTAGCTCACATATGATAGACACACGTTTCCTATAATTGATCTAAAACCATAAATATTCATTTTTAAAGAAAATAAATCGACAGGAACAGAATCCGGCGTAAGCAAAAATAAGTTGATGTGAAGATATCAAATTCTCTAGTGGATAATCCCTCAGATAATATAATATGTGTCTTACGTTAGTTATTGATGAAAAAGTGGAATAAAAAATTGCAACATACGGTTATTGACGTACTAATCTTAAGTGTTTATATTTTTAATATATGCAGTACGCTAAAGTTTGTATATTATTGTGTGAATAAATTACAATTATTTGACGCACGTCGTTGGGAAGATTTTAATTATAAGAGATGTAGCCTCGAAAAAGTATTTTGTAAATATGTAATATAATTATAAATCTTTTAACACTTTTTTAAAAACTTTTTATTTCCATACTATGTACATTTCGAATTCTGGGAACCTTAGTACCTGAAGATGAATTCCCAGAATTATAAATGTACATAGTATGAAACTAAAAGGTTTTTAAACAGTGTTAAAAGGTTTATAATTTTATACATATTTTAATTACGTTTTTCCTGTCGTCTCTAAAATATAATATAACAGTAATTAATTTCAGTGAACAATGTTTAATTGGAATTTTTAAAATTACACCAGACTGAGTAATAAATATTTTAAGAGTAATAACAAAGTAGTTACAGGATTATTTGCAAAATGGAAAATAGGTTTGAAGTATTCTCTAATACACAATGCGGACAATATGATGCTCTATATAGCCGACCAAATCCATATCATATATCTTAATGTACTATCATAGATAAAAGCATATTAGTAGTAAAAAGTATGCTTTTATGTATGTTACAATTTGCTGTTAAAAATACTTTTCTGTGGTATATTCCATTCTATATTACTAAATTCTGCTCTATACCATTCATAATCAAAACAGTTACACAGTAATTTATTATATTTGCAATGTTTAGTGTCTTTTCAAAATCTCTTATACTTTAACCATTTAAAATTTAAAAAAAATAAACATGAAGCTAAGCGCTATAATCTGAAATATTATATTTTTAATAGCGTCGGGAATTATTTACTACACAAATTACAAAAAGTGTTTTGTTTTTAATTTTTTATTTGCTGTACTAAACATGTCCACCAACACTGGTGATCACATGTCTATACCACACAGCTGTGCCATTATTACAATAATATTAGTCTCTGGGGTGGATTTTCACTAAGCGGATTATCAACTTAGCCTCGTCTGATAAGCTCCATTCTCTGCGGTATTCCATCTGTACTGAATATTGAATATTGATTACTCGCGTCTATTTCCACTGTTCTGTTTAACTCGAGCTTGTATTTTTTCACAATATAAGCTGTATGATATTTTTCACGTTTATATGTTGTACCCACTGAACTTTAAAATGTCTTCTGATTCACAATCTGGTGAATAAAATATTCTTAAATGTAATACCTGCGTCCGGAAACTTGAGCTATGCGTACCAATGTAGTTTTCTTAGAGCACGTCCTCGATTGGCCTTTAACAACGTTATATTTTTATGTGTATTTGCGTGTGAGGCGAGTTCAATTTTAAAATAGACCATTATAATAAATAAGGCGATAGGTTACCATTACCAAATGTCAGAGAAGTGCCAAAAGATGGAAGTATGTAGAAAGTTTTTCTCCAAGAATCGTTTAATGGCGTCGAAATGTAGCTTTAAACTTTTTTTATTTCGGCTAAAACGAATGTTTTCAAATTACCAAAGACACCAAGGTAAAGAAGTATTTGGAAAAGTGGTCGATTTTTACAAATAAAACATTAAATAAATATGATCACTTAAATCAGACTTCAAAATAAAATTATAACATGACAGGAAAGTAGGTATTGGATACGATATTATTATTAATGCTATTTTTAATTCCAAGACATGTGGAAAATAAAACCACCATTTTACTATGAGATAGACTCAATAACGCTAATAAAAGATTATATGGGTAGACCTTCATCAAACTAGCTCTTGTATATGTAGCAATGCAGTTTCATGCAAATCTATAACTGAAATTCTTTTTTAAAGTAACGAGGAAAAAAGAGACACACATGAAATGAAAATGAAATGAAATGAAATGAAAAATGACTTTATTAGAGGAGAAGTTAGGACTATAAATTCCTCTCTACCACTTAACCTCATAGATTACTGAACTTAACAACATGCAGATCGACTGAAAGAAAGAGGATAGGATTTTCTGACAGCTAAGCTAAAAAAACTTTTAAGTTTAAGGTTTAATTTATTCTCTGGATATTCCCTTGAATTATGGGCTTTGGAAATACGCAGTGCGTTCCCATGGAGATACATGCACCATCATCGAACTTATACTCGTCTGTTTTTAAATATTACTCGAAGCATCGAAGAACCTTGAATGCAACGAAAGTGTTACCAACAAATTCAACATACGAGTATATTAAATTAAAAAATGAATTTTAATTCAGTTGAGTCTATATACAAAACTTAACTGTTGGCAAATTGGTTAACCGTAATTACAATATAAAAATGTTTACTAACGCTAAACCAAAAGTCAGTTAATTTTAGTTTTCGAGCAGACAGATTTAATAGGCATTTCCCTATCCATTACACAAAGCTAATACAAATTTGTATAAACCATTATTATTTTAAATAACCTTGAATTGAATTATACTGAAATTTTCTAAGTTCAGGGAAACAGAATTTAATTACATTTTATTAACTAGGTGCGTGAATAAACTCACAACCGGCAGTGGATTAAATTTTAGTCTAGATGTTTGATTCTTTAGGAGGGACAAGTTACAACAGATAAGCGGACTTACAGCCATTAGTGTCAAACTGTCCGCTTTAACATTTAACCGCTTAATAGCCTGTGTCATTGGATAACAGTTAACTCAGAATAGCACTGGTTACGCATTACATGTATGTAGATCACTAACCTAAGGAAGTAACTATATTGGGGTAATATAAGTTACAAGAGTTTGGCTGTAAGAAACTTTGAGTATCCACATAAGGAAATGTTAATTCTCTTGCACTTTTATACCATATTTAAACCGTAACGTTATGTAAAACGTTTATTTTATTTTGAAGGACTCAGTTAATTCACGTCCGCACACTTTTATTTTATCTGGTAAAGCTTTTTTTTAATATTTAGATAATAGGTGAAAGGTTTGATTATTTTTGTGAATAACCAATAACAATATCGGAGTATAGCCTTTGGATACGAATTAATTATACGTTTAAATATAACCCGTAATTCTACGTTTGAAAAACAAACTTGTGAACCTCCAAGAGGCTTGAACATTGTTATTATGGGGCAAAAATAATTGAAAAAACAGCTAATTTTATAAATTTCTATTTTTTTACTCTTTACTAAATTAAGAGATTTTAAATTTTGGATATATTTATCCAATAATATAAAATTTTTTTGAAAAAAAGAAGATGCGCGTCTTTCGTTTAGCCGAGATCCACAGAGTCCTTTCAGTGTCGAAATTGTATTAGCATACTAAGTGCTTTCAATGAGAATTTCGTTCATTAAGTTATGTTAAAGAAGAGTTTAATCAATACCAATTCTCGTAAGGTAGATAGTCTTCTATAACGCATGAGTGCGTTATTCTATTAAAATTTACTTTTTATTTACAGTTTTGAATAATCGATCTGTGTTAATATGTCACTTGTTAAAATAAAGTGTGGTTTTAATGATTTTTACCCACAAATCCAATGTTAACTAACTTTGATAGTCACAGCCAAATTTCATAGAGTAACATGCACCATTATCGAACTCAGTGTTTTCTAATATATTATTGAAGCTTAATGTAAAACTATTAATCTATTATCATTTGTTCGTTTATTGTGATGTGCATACATGTACATACATATATGAACATTTTTCCAACCCCATTAGTGATTTCACTAAAATTAAGCAACAAATAATATAATAATGCAATATTATCTTTTAGCTTAATAACAGGCATGCAATATTATCTTTTAGCTTATAAAAGACATGCATTATTTTTTGCAGAGCAAAAACAATTATGCAATTATATGGTTATGTGAAAAATAAATAGCCCTGAAAAAGTTCAATATTTGAATAACGTCCTCTACTTTGGATCTTTTTATAATGTTTCAAAAACCATTTTTCAAACGCTTGTAGAAACTTGTAAACCATTAATATTAAAATACAACTAATTACATATTAGTATATTACTGTAATATACTATTTTATTGAATACTATATATTATTTTGATTATTGAAAAGTTTTGTTGATATTTTTTTATCCGTGTAGACTAATTTAAATCGTTATTTTACCCTCAATCAAAAGCCGTTTTCGATTAATCACTTAAAAATTGTATTAACTACAAACGTCATATAATTGTTTCATACTTGTACGTACTATATTTAAAATCTTGGACAAAACCTATAAGAATATCAGATCAAGATCTATTTTTCGCAAGTTAAAGAACAATTAAAAGAGAGGAGAAATAGTGACACTTTTTCAACTTATAAGATTACAGGCTATTTAGTGTTGTAATATACTTTTATTTTAGAAATACTGTGTATGTCCTATTTTTATCATATCGATTGTCGAGTGAGGAAATAATTTTTGTAATTAAATTCCCCCTAAGACAGGAATAGTATACAATTTTATTTTATCAGTCCCCTAAGAATTGAAGACATTGAAAGTAGGAAGATTATGCAATATACAATAACCACAAATATAACTGGATGTTGTTAGAAATATGAAATATGTATAACATGGGTTTGCAGATTCAGCGAGGGCTATTATTATTATCTATTTATGACTCATGGAAAGTATGTTTTTAATAAAATATAATTTTAAAGGAAATTACCAGTGATGTATTTAAACGAAATTAGTTTTCGAATAGATAAAAAAATATCTTTTTTACATAAAAAAATTATTTAATGTTTTACGTTCTTTAATCATGTTTTTATATGTCTGAATTAATATTGTTGGTGTTACACTGCCACATGCTACGTTATTACATTAAGAGTAAAGTTTGTTTCCAGTGGTGCCCCCCTAGTTACTGACTGATATTTATCAAACTCTCCTGTAACATTTTGGAGATCTGTTCCTTAGGTCGATAAAAACAAAAATGATATATAAACATAGGTTAGAAAAGTTTGTCTTACTGGCTATCTGTAAAGTTTTTAGATTTTATTTTAAAAACAGTAAAGATGAAAATTCGTATCTTGGCGCAGTTACTATTATTGAATTCTCAAAACAACAATATATTTATATTAATAATACTATAAATCCTATAAAGTTTCAGGATGTGGGGCAGTTAAATATTTAACGCTATATAACATAAAGAGTATTAAGATTAATGACAGTTGTTTATAATAATAATAATAAAAGATGCTAAATGTAGGTACTAATAATTTTTACAACCATATCATAAAATTCAATCTATAAAACATTAGAATAAAAGCGTGTCAATTCTGCAATTATGAAGCATGTGAATACGAAAATTTTGTCGTTGTGCAAACAGTTCAAAAGCTTGTGGACCAGATGGATGTATCTTATTTCAGGATATGTTTATTTACTTAACGTTTATCTATGTAACGAAATAACCTGCGGCCAGATTAGACAGACGATCGTATAGAAAAAAATTGCACTACGTTTATGTTAAGCCAATTTATATGGTTAGGTATGGCCCACCATGTTCTCGTCTCTGTAGAAATGAAGTTTTATGGAATAGTTAAGATTTATGGATGAAACATTTCTTGAGATCTCTTGCAACATGACACATTAAAATGATTTTTCATAAAGAACTTGCACTGAAATTAAATCTTGACATGAGTTTTAAAAATTGTCTTTAAACTCAATTCAGTTTTTTTTGTTTTTTACTCTATAAATGAATATGTTTTGTAATCACTTATAATTGTGTACGTAGATTTATTTCTGATACTTTCTCGTTGCCCATAAGACTAATGTAAAAAATATTCGTTAGTATTAAACAAAATATTGTGGGATGATATGCACCATCTTAGAACTCTGTGTGGCTCATATATAAATTAATGAAGCTGCATAAAACATTCATCATTTTGTTTCGAGATAAGGTCTGAACATACAGAGAGAATGAGGGTTTCAGCCTCTCGAGTATCTTTCATTAAAGCTCAGCTAACCACAAGTTTTAAATGGTATAAATAGTAACCTAAGAAATTTTATTTGGAGAATACAGTTGCAGATCAATAAAAGTTTATCAAGTAAAAATCTATAATAAATTTAGTGCTGTATAAATAATTAGGAAAAATACGTGTTCCATAGTTGTAAACTAAAATATAGATTTAAATACAGAAGATTAGGCCTGATATGTTGAAATAAAAGCAACTCTAGATGTTTTACTGTCTGAAGATACTACTTTTACTATAAAATCAAGAGAAACCTTGTCGGTGAATTCCAAAGATCTAATCCGTTGGATCTTATTCTCAAAGCGGACTTAACGGAGAGTGTTCGTAAGAACAAACATTTGCATCGTTCACATCTACTTGTTACATATGTGAACTAATTGTTTCCATATCATTCGTGTGCACATTGACTTAGTACTTGTTAACAATTTTAACAAAGATCCGTAAGATTAAGCTTAATAACAATCGTGATTAAAAATAAATAAAAGATAAAAGGATTTCAGACTTTTTGCCATCGCATATGTTAAAACAATAGAGCTCTACGTTTCGAGGATTGAAATCTACCCTCTTCTTCAGATTTAAAAAACCGTAACATAAAGCTACACAAAAAAATAAATACTCGTATTTTAATTAGTGTAGTTTTATTTATATAAAGTATCAAACTAAAAACCATAGGGTAATATTTTGTTTTAGAATTATATGTCCATTTTAATATATATATACGTACATTATAACAGAAGATGTTACTGGCAAACTGTTTATAAAAATTACTTAGTGGTAGGAATCAACTTGAAGGCAAAAAAGTGAGTATGAAAGTATAAGGCACTAAATTTTAGTACTTAAGTGTTGATTTATGACAACGTGTAAAACTTAATAATAAGTAGAATTTTAAAGCTAACCCTGCATGTTTATCAGCCAATCATTAATTATAATTAATTCTAATAATTAATTTCACTTCAGAGAGTCTGGAAAAAGTTAACACGAGAATTGAATGGAATCAGTTACTGCAAGGTACCAGACTTCAGTTAGGAACTGTTAATTTGTTTCTGGTATAAGTACAGCCTAAAGTCTGAGGTAACATTTTAATGAAGTTGATGATAGTTGGAGCGTAAAAATGTCAAGAGCTGCTGTTAAGTATTATTGCATTAAATAACTTGTTTTTTTATTGCCTAATATGAAAAGGCTACTTTTATTGAATAATAATTATGTATATATTTTTTGGGCAATTTATACTCTATATTTGAATTTGTTTACTAAACTGTATATACTACATTAATCCTATATCTCTTTCTGCGGCCTAGTGCCTACAATACCATTCCTTACTGGATTAAAATATTCACGTACAGTGACAGACCAATGAACCATTGTTTCCCGAATCAGCTGTTTACTGTACACTGACCAACCAATCACAACGGTTGACTTATCAATTGCCCACCTTGCAAGCGTAGGCACGCTTGCTCATTATACTCTCGATCCCGCCTGGGGCACTCATGTACTCTCTAGCCACTGCTTACCATACTTACTCTCTCCCCCATGTGTTACTCTCTCATTTAAATATTAGTTTATTCTATTTGTTGTACATTTACATTAACATTAAAGTCAGTGCTCTGGATTGGCAATCTCTACCAGAACGTCTCTGCTCCCGGACACCCGCGTCTACCGTGCTCTACAGGACTGGCCACAGTGTTATGAACTATTCGTTTGCGGTCGTATTGTGCGTGAGTGAATCCGTGAAGGACATCTTCCGTCTTCACGCCTGCCTACAAGACAGCAGCCTATTTCCAACACTTACTGATCACAACCTGGCCCTCAACAACAGCAGACTACGGTTAGGTACCTCTCATGAAAATAAAGGTAACTGTTTATTTTTATACACTTTATTTGAATATGCACTGTTCATAAACTCATTATGTGTAACCTAGTGAACTCTTGTTAAAATCAGTGTGTTCGGCGTCTTCACTGCCTAGTGTGAAGTGGTCCTTCTTAGTCGAGCCTCTAAAATATTATTTCACGGTTCTATAACCAAATTCCATTCTTTTCATGGTCCTTAGCGAGCCGGATAATAAGAACTTTAGTCCATTGGTGAATATCAGTGCAATCTCAACTCTTATAAGCTATATACAGTGCATATTTCAAAGTGTGGTTTCAGGTTCTTTCACGATTTGCAAAGTCCGTGCATATCGATTTTCCAATCCCCTCTCCAGTCATATCAGCTGTGATCATATCAGCTGTGACGTCTGATCATATCAGCTGTGGTGCTCTGTCGACTGCATTGTTTTGTTGACAAACAAGCTTTCAGACTGTTACAGCACAGGTGAACTGATTACTACTGTGTTTTAATGGTTACCGCTTCTCAATACTTGCTGGTTATCAGCCCTACTTGTAATACGCATTATTCTAAGCAGGTTAAATATAAACAATCTTGGTTATTGACACTTTACCTTGAGCAGGACTTGCCACCCTTATTGCAAAATTAAATGTTTATTTTGTCAACACTATATTCTAGTCTCAGCTTAAAAAGAAAAAAAGGCTACTTACTGCTCCACAATTGTTTATTATAATTTCTATTTGAACATTGCTCACGCATATGTATGCATGGTTTATGGTTACTGTCACAACACTACCATACTTTACCACTGACAGTTTACATGTAGTACGTGCGCATAATGTTTCCAGAGCCTCTGCTACATTATAGCTGAATTTAGCTCAACAATAACCTTAATTGTTGTTTATTATTTAATAACAACTTGTCTTGTTTACGTTTTTTTCCATAATAACAGTGTATTTTATTTTCTCGAAACAAAACTATACTATAGGCCTATACGAGCCTACTCTACTTATTGCATTATTATTGAGTTTTTACCTCAAAAAACTAAACAATATTTTTTAAATTGTTTTTCATTGTATTATATTGTTTAGATACTTCTTATTTCTTGGGGAAAATACTTCAGAGGAAAATAATTTAGTTTCTATTTTTATCACTGTCTCAATTTCAAGAGGACAATATTTTGTTTACTTTTCACCTTTGAAGTTTTACTCAAATTGATTAATTTTTCTACAAACACTTTCAACATGGCGATGTCTCTTAAAGTGGCCAATGCAAAGCGAGAACACCTCTTTTCTCAGATACAAAGTATCTATGATTTAACTAAGAAGACTTCCGATCCAAATATACTTCAGCAGTTGCTTGTCAGAGCTAAATCTATTCAGAGACTTAGACAGGAATTTTCAGCAATATTAGACTTGTGCCACGAGTTGGAATTAAAAGTGGAAGCCGACTATACACCTAACTATTCCGCATTAGCGAGCGTGGACGAGTTAGTTGATTACATTTCTGCTAACGTGCTTATGATTGAGACCAAGAGACAAGCTAAAGCTAATAAAAGCGAAACTATTTCCGCCTGCCTCCCCTCAAGTCAACGTCCGGCTACCGAAATTGGAATTAAAAACTTTTGACGGAGCTGCCTTGGACTTCTGTACGTTCATCAACGTTTATGAACAAGCCGTACACAACAATGCGCACTTAAGCGATGTAATGAAATTTCAATATCTCTTGAGTGTGCTTTCAGGCGAACCACTCTCTCTGATAAAGTCGCTAAATATAACTGAGCAAAATTATGCAATCGCTTATCAGCTGCTGAAGGATCGCTAACCATAATACTAGGCGTCTACTCACACTACATTTAAATCAAATACTAGACCTTCCTGTCATCTCCAGCACATCTGTGAAGAATATCCGTGCTTTCCTTAATCTTTTTCACGAACATACGCAATCACTTAAAGCGTTAAACAATGACATCACTAGTAACAACCCACTTCTCTCAGCCTTGTTATTACGCAAGATTGATAATCGGATGGTCACCCGCCTAGAACAGTTTCGAAAAAAAGGAAGAGCTTCATACTTTGCCCTCGGTTGAACAAATAATTGAGTTTTCTCAACCTGGAATGCAGCCACATTGAGGACAGTAGTCTACATGACAAAATTGTGGACCCCAAGAACGCTTCAAGTTCTTATCTTGGGTCAAAACCCAGATTTGATAAGCCCAAATCGTCTCTTAAAAACGTGAGCTTGTTAGCGGCTTCCTCTCCACCCTCCTCGGCCTATAAACAAGGCCCATCATGTTTTTTATTGCCGTCAGAGCGGTCATAAAATTTATGGCTGTCCCAGCTTCGGCCAAAAGACACCTCAAGAACGGCACGGGATTATTAAACAGCACAACCGCTGTTCTTCTTGTTTGGGGACGCACAGATTAAGTGAATGTCAGTCTAAATTCACGTGTCGAACATGTCGTGGTCGTCATCATACCTTGCTACACTTCACTGATCGGCCAACACGGTCCAGTGTTAGTACGTCGGACCGCGTTCGTCCCGTTGTGGAGAACGGCCGTGACGGCGGCCGGCCTGCAACACCTACACCTGCTGTCCGCCCTCCGCCTGCGACCACAGCGCTCTCACCTCCTAGCCCGGCCGAACACACCACACTACACGCTCATGGCACACTGCATCAAGACCTCGCCCCTAGTACCACGGTTCTTCTGGGTACTTCTCTTGTCAAGCTCACCGCCTCTAACGGACAAGCTTATGTCTTTCGTGCCTTAATTGATTCAGGAAGCATGCTAAATTTTATTAGCGAGAAAGCCTCCCAACTGTTGGGTACACAGCGCCGTCCGGCCACTATTAATCTCGCCGGCCTTTCTCAAACCTCTGCTCACACACGCGGATTTTTAACTCTGGGCGTGGAAACTCTTGCTGGCCACCCAGTTGCCGCCCCCGCACCTCGTTCCACATATTGCCACAAATCACTGTAGATCTCCCACGAGTGCAAATATCTCAGGAGGTCATGAATAAGGTTAAAAATATTACACTGGCTGATCCAACCTTCCACCTCCCTGGTGGCATTGACGTGCTTATTGGTGGAGCGCTATTTCCACATATTCTTACTCACGAGACCTACTCTCTTGGTCTCAATTTACCTCACGCCCTGGGCACCTGTTTTGGTTTCGTGCTGATGGGGACGGCTCCCTGCACACCACTGACGCAGTCTGTCTCTACTATGGCTGTCTCTCTTCTCTCGACTGCTGAGGTGGACCTCCACGCCTCTCTGCAGCGTTTCTGGACACAAGAGGAACTGCCTGCTCCCAGTAAAAGGTCTGCAGAGGAAACTCAATGCGATGAATATTTTTCTACCACGCACTCCAGGGACCGTGAGGGTCGATATATGGTCCGCCTCCCTTTCAAGGACACCAGTACTCATCTGGGAAGTTCCAAAGTTCATGCTGAAAGTAGACTCTATTCACTCGAGCGCAAGCTCCACGCTCCCACTAATGTGGAGTATTATAATTTATATTCTGATTTTATACATGAATATCTCTCTCTAGGCCATATGCAGGGCTGCCCTACTCCTGACTTAAGCACTCCCCACTACTATCTGCCACACCACGGTGTTTTTAAGGCACAAAGTAGCACCACCAAACTACGCGTCGTTTTTGACGCCAGTGCCAAAACCAGTTCCGGACTCTCTCTCAACGACACTCTGTTGACCGGACCTAAGCTGCAAAATAATATTTGTGACATTCTTCTGCGCTTCCGCCTTCAGAACGTAGTGTTCTCTTGTGACATCAGACAGATGTACCGCCAAATCAAGGTGCATCCTGACGATCAACATTTTCAACTGATATTATGGCGTGATCACCCTACCGACTTGATGTCCACGTTCAAGCTCACGACAGTTACCTACGGCCTGAACTGTTCACTCTACTTGGCCATCAAAACGCTACATCAATTGGCAGAAGACGAAGGTCACCGCTACCCCCATGCTGCTGAGATTCTCAAGCACCAGAGCTACGTCGACGACCTGATCTGCGGGGCTGAGACTGAAGAACTCGCCGCTGAACTTCAAGATCAACTCATCAAACTCCTTCGGCTCGGTGGCTTTGAGCTCCGGAAATGGGTCTCGAACTCTCCGAGACTTCTGCAACACCTTCCTGAAGATCATCGGGAAATCCCAGTTTTTCTGCAACCCTCTCAGGAGCCTCATTTCTCTATTTTTGGGCCTTAAATGGACCCCTCTGACTGACACGTTTACGTTTAATTTTAATTTTTCTTGTGAAAACCCCACTAAGCGTAAAGTGTTAAGTCTCATTTCTCAAGTCTATGACCCCTGTGGTTTTTTGGCGCCTTGCATAATGCTCGCAAAAAATATCATGCAACTCGTATGGATTTCTGGCATAGATTGGGATGATTCGCTCCCTCCAGAAATATACCAAAAAATGGCACGCCTTTTTATTTGAACTTAAGCACGTTGCTACTATTACAATTCCTCGTGCTATCCCCTACTCTGCTGCTACTCACTGGGACTTGCACGGTTTCTCTGACGCCTCAGAACTAGGCTATGCTGCTGTAGTCTACATCCGCTCTACCTCCAATGACACGGTGCACGTAAGCCAAGTTATGGCTAAAACTCGCGTCGCTCCTCTCAAAAGAGTGACGCTGCCCCGACTGGAGCTATGCGCAGCTCATCTCCTGGCCCAACTTGTGAAATATTGTGTTACTCAATTAGCTCCCACCCACAAGTTTGGTTCTATTGTCTGCTGGTGCGACTCTACTGTGACCCTCGCGTGGATCAAAACACCTTCTTATCGCCTCAAAACCTATGTGGCTAATCGTGTGGCGCAAACTCAAGAGCTTGTTGCTGTGGAGTGCTGGCGCTACATACCCAGTGCTTCCAATCCTGCTGACTGCGCCTCCCGTGGGATCCTTCCCTCTCAATTGGTGGATCATCCCCTTTGGTGGCATGGACCCGACTGGTTGCGTCTCCCCTCCTCGGCCTGGCCAGATCCTGATTCCAGCCTGGACTCGGTCTCTCTGGAGAAGCTAGGGGAGCTGAAGCATTCCACTCCTGTCATTGCCTTGGCCACAGCACCGCCTACGTGGGACCTCCTCATCCAGTACTCTTCCTGGAGGAAATTGTTGCACGTGATGGCCTACGTCTTGCGTTTTATCCACAACTGTCGTTCACCAAACCGCCACTTCGGACCTCTCTCCAAGACAGAACGGGACTCCGCCCAGCTGCGAATTTTCAAGACCGTGCAAGAGGAAGCTTTCACTGAAGATCTAGCTCTACTGCGGGACCGAAAGACGTGTTCTACCAGACTTCAACGCCTCGCCCCATTCCAGGGTCCGGATGGACTTCTCCGCGTCGGCGGCAGACTACGCCACGCTGACCTCCCGCCGAACGTGTCTCACCCGTGCATCCTGCCCAAGAAGCACCCTGTCGTGGACCTCCTCATTGACCATGTCCATGTCAAACATCTCCACGCTGGCGCGCAGCTTACTCTCTCTCTGCTCTCCCAGCAAGTCTGGATCCTCTCTTCACGCAGCGTGGTAAGATCTCGCATTTTTAGATGCCTCACATGTTTTAAGAATCGGCCTAAAAATAACGCCCCTCTCATGGGCGACCTCCCCAAAGCTCGCATTACTCCAGCCCGAGCTTTTTCTCTCCACCGGCATGGACTATGGTGGCCCCTTTTCGCTCAAGGTCCATAATTTACGCTCTGTCCGCATTATTAAGGCCTATATTTGTATTTTTGTTTGTATGGTTACGAAGGCCGTTCACATTGAGGTGGTGACGGACCTGTCCACCGAAGCTTTCCTTGGTGCTCTCACTCGCTTCGTTTCTCGTCGTGGCCTGTGCACAGACCTTTATAGTGACTGTGGCACGAACTTCGTAGGTGCTAAAAATGCCCTACACAAAATCCTCACGGCTGACCAGCGCAAAGTCCAAGACTTTGCTGCTGACCGTTCAATTCGATTCCACTTCAACCCTCCTGCTGCTCCCCATCAAGGTGGAATTTGGGGGAAAAGTGCCATCAAGAGTGCTAAACACCATCTAAAACGTGTCATGGGACTCCACATACTAACTTTGTTCTCAATTCATGACGCTCACAAGTCAGGTTGAAGCGATGCTCAACTCTCGCCCGCTCACCGCTCTTTCCAGTGATCCCCAACGACCTTCTCCCACTGACGCCTGGACACTTCTTGATCGGCTCTCCTCTGGTTTCCGTGCCTGAAAGAGAACTTGATGGACATACCCACGAACCGCCTTTCTCACTGGCATCTGGTTCAAGCGCTGCACCAACGTATCTGGAAGCGTTTGGCAGCGAGAATATCTCCAGACTCTTCAGCAGCGCCTCAAGTGGAGCACTCCTTCCCGCAACCTCCAACCTGGAGACCTCGTCCTGGTGCATCAGGATACTCCCGCTCTCTCATGGCCCCTTGCACGGGTCACTGATGTCACTCCAGGACAAGATGGTACAGTTCGAGTGGTACATCTCAAGACCTTAAGTGGAACTCTCACTCGTCCAGCAGTGAAGGTGTTTCTCTTACCTCACCTCTACAATTAATTAACTGTCTCTCTACCACCGCCTATAAACTTTGTAATTTGAGCCTATATTGCTCTTTCTCTCATTGAATCCCAAGGTGATTCAAGGCGGCCGGTATGTTAAGTATTATTGCATTAAATAACTTGTTTTTTATTGCCTAATATGAAAAGGCTACTTTTATTGAATAATAATTATGTATATATTTTTTGGGCAATTTATACTCTATATTTGAATTTGTTTACTAAACTGTATATACTACATTAATCCTATATCTCTTTCTGCGGCCTAGTGCCTACAATACCATTCCTTACTGGATTAAAATATTCACGTACAGTGACAGACCAATGAACCATTGTTTCCCGAATCAGCTGTTTACTGTACACTGACCAACCAATCACAAAACGGTTGACTTATCAATTTGCCCACCTTGCAAGCGTAGGCACGCTTGCTCATTATACTCTCGATCCCGCCTGGGGCACTCATGTACTCTCTAGCCACTGCTTACCATACTTACTCTCTCCCCCATGTGTTACTCTCTCATTTAAATATTAGTTTATTCTATTTGTTGTACATTTACATTAACATTAAAGTCAGTGCTCTGGATTGGCAATCTCTACCAGAACGTCTCTGCTCCCGGACACCCGCGTCTACCGTGCTCTACAGGACTGGCCACAGTGTTATAAACTATTCGTTTGCGGTCGTATTGTGCGTGAGTGAATCCGTGAAGGACATCTTCCGTCTTCACGCCTGCCTACAAGACAGCAGCCTATTTCCAACACTTACTGATCACAACCTGGCCCTCCACAACAGCAGACTACGGTTAGGTACCTCTCATGAAAATAAAGGTAACTGTTTATTTTATACACTTTATTTGAATATGCACTGTTCATAAACTCATTATGTGTAACCTAGTGAACTCTTGTTAAAATCAGTGTGTTCGGCGTCTTCACTGCCTAGTGTGAAGTGGTCCTTCTTAATCGAGCCTCTAAAATATTATTTCACGGTTCTATAACCAAAATCCATTCTTTTCAAAAAATTTAAACGAAAGCGTTAAAATCAGTGATTCTAAAGAGAATACGTTATATAATATAACTAAATTTATGAAAATCTTTGTAATGCTAAAGGTTAATATGTCAATCTGAAGCCCTGGTTCTGGAATACGACAACTACTTGAGTAACTCAGTTTTTAAACCCTGTTAGTCACAGCAAGGACTTGGTAACTACGGAAAAGCTGCTTACCTTTATTGTGTTTTATAAACCCTGACAGCTTATACGCCCGGAGGATTTAGAGTCCTTTGTTTGGTAGGTATCTGAAAAGGAAATCCTGTACTTATTTTATTTTCCATCTTATTTCCAAATTCTAATTATAATTAGAGAGCACGAAACGTATATTTAAATTTTTTTTCATTATTTTCATTTCAACCAAACTGTTTAATATAACATATTCGTCTAAAATAAATTTACTCGAAATAACAATCATAAAAATATTTTTATTCCTAACTTCTAAAGTTTACTGTGAAGTATATTTCTTAACTTTGAATTCATTTAAGTTTCAGGTAATCCATGTATTTAATTAAGTTGTCGAAAACTATTATGTGATATTCTTATTAACATATCAAATTTAGTTAAAAGGATAACTTTCGTTAAGAGTAAAAATTAGATTTGTAATAAAAAATTTAGAGCAAAGTCCTGCTATCGTGCAGGGCTTCAAAAGTAACAATTATTCATCCTTTATGAAACAAGAATTATTTTTGCTTAGTAAGAAATTACAAGTTTTACGTATCTAAACATGAAACATACCAATAATTTAAGCATTCTTCAATTAAATCTACTCGAGAAAGAGGATTTTATAATAACGAGACCCCAGCAACTAATGAACAAAATTCGACAGTCCAATGCTTTATAACAGTTGTCGAAATAAAATTTTTGCCATAAAATTGTTTATTTCCAATATAACAATAACTGTTAATTCCAATTCTATTGTTTATTTATTTGAAATGTTGAATTCTCTTGAATAACATTGGGTTATCCTTATAAACCTTCTATAAAACATTTAAACAATCTCTATTTCAAAACATTTCCGATTTAAAAAAATGTTTTGCATGAAAAATAAACATAAAATTCCTAATATATACACAAAACCATCTATTGAAAACTAAAAATTATGTATTTGCAACTGAGAAACATTCGAACAATTGTCCACAAAATCAGAGGCTGAGCTTTACACGGTTTAGTTAAATATTGAATACTTTCCGAATTCAATTACATTTTAACGTTCAACCTCTAACAGCTTTTGCGCATTTTCAATCTGAAATACCTAACACGTCCCTATAACATTGTCTGCATTGTTAGACACATTCATACGAAACTACTTTCTTTGGCACAGTTTTCAAATCCTGTCATAAAACATCTTGCTAGTTTTTTTATATGCAAAATCCCTAAAGTAAGAAATAAGTTTTACGAATTATTTGAAAATTATTGGTGTTTTTTATAGCCATCCTGCATATGTCGAATGCAGAATATCGAATGAGAATACCACTTGAATACACAATTGGGTACGCTTTGTGTTTAATTTAATTCCTTTTGCACAAGTGTCCTACTATCAGCGAGAGGCCTGAATACTTCAAATGGAAATACTGTGCAAGATGTTGAACAATGCTTGATATAAAACATTCCAGAATTTGGAGAATCGCAGTACTTGTGCTTGGACTACGGTTCCAGTTTGAGGACTACGGTTCCGGTGATCACCCACTTTATTGCCATCCATCATTATAACGACCTTCCTCAATGCTTACATGATTTTCTTAGTATTGAAGGTAGGAGCAAAGTATTGTATCTGTACATGTATACATTTTTAAAGTATATAAATAATTATCTAATCGTTGTATTAGTGTTATATCAGTCATAAGGGTAATGTAAAACATGAGTACTATGTAAAGGAGAAAAACGTTTACAATTAAAGGTGTTTTATTTATATATACGTTACACGTTTCAAAGCTTTAAACCTTAATTTTCAGTACAAAAACATACTGTAAAAAAGAATAGCCACAAAATGTTTACGTCTTTACTTAAAAGCTTTGAAAAAATAATGTGTTCAGGAGAGAATGCTCTGATTGATGAAATGAACTTGCAAATGCCAGAGTGCATTGTCTTTGTTCTAGAGAAGTTTTTGAAGAAAAATTCAATACAGAGATCATAAATAACAGTTTCTCACTAATGTGTTGAAGAAGGAGTGCGCTGATTTATGAATAAATGTGTAGACGCCAGAGTACACTATCTTTTGATTTAGAGAAAATGTATAACAAACAGTCAATTCAAAGATCATAAGTATGCAGGTCCTCAATATTATTTTTAAATATACATTTTTACAATTATTTATAAGATTATTTAACATTCTTACATGATTTTCTTTAGACAATACTCTCAAAACTTCTAACAGGTATTTCAGAACAGTTAGTTACTAGAGCGAAAATTATTCAAAAAAATCATAAAAACTACAACTTTATAAACTACACCATTAAAGTAACACAAGAATAAATAGAATTTTGTGTATATATTTAAGGCTATAAAAATTATTTACAGCTAGTGGAGGACTATATTTAATTGTGTGCTCTTTAATATGTATTAACTTTCATGTGCTTCTTTGCGGAACAAAACATTTACCATCAAAGATTTTTGGACACTAATAGTTTTTATAGTAACAATGTGACAGGTAAATCATTGTCCAAACTGGAACCTATCTTATTAAATAGTAAGTGATTAATTTGCATCCAACAATTTATGAAATAAATGTACTGAATATCTGTTTTTATAATTAATAATACCGTAACACTGCTACGACCTCCAATTATCTTAAATTATCGCTAGGAATTTTTAAATAAAATACGATTATTTGTAATATAATATTTGGTATTGAGGTATATTAACAGATGTAAAAATGTTAATATTTTCAATATTTAATTCTAAGAAAACAAAGACGCAGTCATGATTTTTAACGACATTGAGTGATTTGTGAATGAAGCGATTACATTGGTGTTGCATTTGACGAGATTAACTAAAGCTAAATACTGTGGGCCTGTATTTAAGAAGAACATCGCGAATATATGAATTGTTTCCACCTTTGATCTTTGTAACACTAAGATAAAGGTGTTTGAAGTTCGAACCTCTCGCTATTGTCAAGTGATTTTAATTAGAATTTGTTAATTTGCAACTGTAAATCATTTAGTAGTATGGAAATGTAAGTTCAGCGACGTCCTCGACTTTTTTCACTGATATTTGGATTTCGTAATTCATTTCACTAAATTATAAGGTTCAACGAGCCAACCCTACCTAATTACAAATACCCATCGCCCCTTAATATATAAGGGACAATTTATACTGAGAGTGGATTTTTGTAACCATTATCAGGTAGCACATCATGAATATGCAATAAATGAGATACTGCAATAAACGGGGTAATAAAGGATGCGGAAAAAAATATATCATCACAAGAAATGCAGTACTCTGTCTATACATATCCCATTAAGTGTAACTAGATGAGCCCATACGGTAACGGTAACGAAAGACAAAGAACACAAATATATCAGTACATGATATACTTTATGGATACATAATTTCGAATATGGAATAGATGAGAAAGTACAGTAATAACGGTATCGAAGGACAGAGATACACAAATATATCAGTACAAAGATATACTTTATGGATACAAGTCCTTGAATATAAAAGAAATGAAATCGTACAGGAATAACGGTAGTGAAGAATGCAGGGACAAAAATATCACAGATATATCAGTACAGATATATCGGCATGGTGCGGTGTAATTTACGGATATATGGAAATATGCTTCAACCGCATCACACCCATAGTCCCTTCTATTGACCCGGAAAAAATTTATTGTTGATGAATTCCTGTTATATTTATAGTACCATAGACTATATAAAATTTTGAGCTGCTAATTCTTCTGATGCAGTAAAATCCATAACCAGCTCTTTTATTGTTTAACCAATCTAACAAATAGGGTACCGTTTGATTTATCATTGAAAATGCACCATAAAATTTTACTTACAAAATTGTTACAGGAAGTAATATTTTGAGAGATATTTAATTTGACCATTTCAAAACGTCCACATTTTTATTTAGAATGTAATATTTTATTTTTGTTAATTTCCAATTACTTAGCTTAATACAATGTATAGTTTCTAATTATTTAGTTTAAAACGTGAATTTTTGTACATATTAGAGATACTAGATTGTAGATCTGTTAAATTAAATTATAAAAATTATTGTTTTTTTCTTTCAAGAATATAAAGTATTACATGTTTATTGTTTGTTGAGGTGAAATACTTTTGTTTGATTATCAAGACATATTATTTTATTGGTAAATTTTAAAATGAATGGTTTGGAGGATTATTTTGCTGGCGAAATAAAATTTTATCTCATATGTCTATCTAACTCAGGTAATATACTCACAAAAGTAAACTATTAAAATAGTTACACTTTTGTAATAACATTTTAAATTATTCTCAAACTAGTTCCTGACGTAATGGATGGCATTTACATATTTCCGGGAACTTCTACAAAAGTTATGTAACTGATTGATGTAAAACTCGGATCGTTATATTTATTATATTTGGGTTCAAAATCACCTTAAAATATTTTGGACTACAAATACCAATAATGAAGAAACAGAATGAATATTGATGATACAGTTGATGATAATTCAACTGGGATTTTTTAAATATATTATTCAACACAGTTTAAATTAATCTTTGTTCTGTATTATTGACATGCATATTATATATGAGGATTTTAAATTGTTCTCAAAATGAAAAAATTAAATTTTGACATCTGTTGGTATTAATTTATACAGAACAGCTAGTAGCTATAGAGACACGCACCAAATCATTATGGTAACATTGACAGTGTTGCCATATCGCTGCTGACCATCAGCTGTTCCTTAATGTTGAGACGGATCAGTAACTTGTCCTACACGTAAAACTGGCAACGGTGTTGTGCGTGGGGTGTTCAATTCTATCTCTGTTAATCCTTTATACACACGTATGATTGGTACAGTAATGCGAAAAAAATATACAAATATCGTGTTTTGTCAAGTACAATATAAAGCAATGCAGCACAATACAATAATGCAATGTACAATAATGCAGCAATGTACAAACAATGCAAGGAAAAGCAAGAACGAGATAATTTAATTTTGAGGTAAAAATTTTAAGGAATTTAAAAATCCAAAAATTAAACTTGAGGAACTCTAAGCGAATAAAACACTGAACTCATTACGAATTCATCGGGGATTTCTTAAACCCAGAAAAGGAGGTTTCTGCTCTTATTCGTTCCGGTAACTTAATAACAATTGTATGGTGCTAAAAGTTTGGATCCGCATACTGAATTCAGATGCTAATGATAAGCCAATAAATGTGATTTCAACTTTATAAATAATACAATAATGTGTAATAACAGATATTTTGTCGTCGTATGTAATAAAATAAATCGTTATTGTTCCCAATATTTATTTTTTCCGAAATTTTACCGACTTTAGTATATAACTGACAGTAATATTTGTTCATAAACCTAAGCAAAGTATCGTATTTAATTGATTATGTGAAAACTGGCATTTTTTGCAATACAATGACCCAATTGTCTTATCAAGTTCCAATAGTTAAGCAAAGAAAATGTTAGGTTTCTGAGCTTAGTAATAGAATCTAAATTTTTTTATAAATGCAATCTTCCTAATTCTCAGAGCGATTCGACAGTTTTCATTATAGGTGCTGGTTAAACATTTCTTGTTATCTCTCTCAGTAAATGGACGCAACCTGGACTCAGGATTCAGGAGGTTGAAAAAATTCTCTTCTGACTATTCGTTGGTTGTTTTCCGCAGAATATTTCAGCACGTTAATTAAAACATGGACAAAAAAGTTGAGTTTATGGCACTTATGCATGGTATTGGTATGAAATTATCAAAAGTCGATAACTCAACAGATGGATATATCGAGAATAAATGGATCTATAGTTGTCTGCCATTTTTCTGTATGGCACTGAAAATTTCTTTTCCGTACAATAATCTGTGTGTCTTAAGACTTTGCATGCAACTTCAACGAAGCAGATTTTACGTGACACGCGATCTATAGTACTCATGCCTTGTACATAAAAATATTGGGAATGCCGAAGGCAGAGCGGTCTAAGTCATTGGACTTTAAGTCTGAGTTAGAGATATCGCAGGTTCAAATCCTGTCTGTGACCGTTGCGGTTTTTATCAGTACCACCGCCTTTGTACTGTATGGACTCTCCCCCTTATTCTGTTTGATAAGATCCTCGCACAGGCCAGTGGCCCATGAAGACGGAGAGAATAAGGCATAAAAGGGGATCGGCCTCTCCTTTCTTTTATAAAAAAATGACAATTTTATACTAATAGTAAAACGATTATTTGCTTTCAAACATTTTTAAAAGTTTAATAGAATGTTTAAATCTGTAGCCCGGACATAATTGACTGCTTTGTACATAAATTTGTAATTTTATGAATCACTTTTGCTGTAGAGCATTGGTTAATTGGTGGAATGGAGGGGTTTAATATACACTGCTGTGGTTTAGGCTATGTGGCAGGGAAGTAAATTCCCCTTCTGGATTATTCTGTGTACTGTGGGGCCTAAACTGATTAAATATTCGTCTCTCTTAGTCTCTTCGTAATATAATTAGGCGTATAAATTAGCTCATGCGACGTCATAATTAACATTCATGATTTGTTAGAACCTCCTTACATTCAACAGCATGGATATGTTATTACATTGGTTATGACACAAGAGATGAAATGGGTTTACAATGCTAGAGACTATATTAACTATTATCTTAACCAGGTGTATATATTATTACACATATATTTATACAATTTGTAATTTTCAACTACTCAGGTAAATTATTAAATATTTAATTACCTAATGGTAGGCAAATACTCGATAACATTACTTCACAGATCCAGCAGTCATGATACTATTACGAATTAGTACTATTACTAATACTTATTTATATCATTATGTGAACTAACTAAGTATTAGTATTCCATGAGTGATATATGGGAACAATTGTATTATTTAAATAATTACGATATCTCTTCAGTTACAAAACCCTAATGTAAAGGCGATTTCTAGCGCTGATGCCACCCCTATTCAAATAAATTTTTACTAAAGACATGTGTAAATACAAGACAGCAGAGATCTTATCTAATGGTTCTGATAATTATCTAATCAGTATTCCATAGTCCATTTACAAAGAGTTTGTTCCCATCCTGCAATAATGGGGTTGAAAAATTGACATCACTCTGTACGGTAATGGGCTACTTTCCAGTATATCTGAGACATGATAAATTCATCGTCTACTCGTAGCTACGTCACCTAAGATTTTCCCTACGTAAAAAATTCTTTGTTTATGTAAACATGTTTTGCCCTGTACAGACTATTAAAAGTATTAATTTTTCTGTAAAATCCATGTTCAAAAAGCCAATTGTAACACCAAAATGATTTATAAAATAAAGTTGTGTTTCCTGAGGGAGAATAATTACAAAAATATCATATATAACTTTTTCCCTTTTTGCATCGTGATGAAAATTATTGTTCTATGCTTGTCTCGAATGTTGAAGAATGTTCTTCCCAGAGGAGGCTAGATAGCATTTTTATTTGGCTTTCACCTCACGTGTAAAACAACACCTTGTCCCGCAATACATCACTTCGAGACTGGTAATGAAAAGTACCATTTATTGTAGCAATGTGCAGTTTTCAATTCTAAAAACGCTGACCCATTTAAAACTTTATAAAAATTCTATAAATATGCAAAAATTTATAAATACATGTTGAAACAATCTAGAACATTTAAGGTAAACATCTAAACATTTGTAATATTGCTCTAATAAACACCTACATGTAAATATTACTGGTTTACATCAAAACTAAAACTAGTCATAATGGTTTAATTGAAATAGTAATTAATTAAATTATAGAAATCTAGAAAATGTCTAATTAACTAAACCATTTAAGTGTTTAAAGTGTACAAATAATCAGAACATTAAAATAGCTAGTAAAATTACTGATTAAACATTATCATATCATGTATACATTGAGATACACCATGCTCTCTGTTGTGCGAAGCACTTATTGTATACTATCAAAAAAAGAAACAAGAATTTACGAATATTTATAAAAATAAACTTCTACAGAGCAAACGTCTGTTCATTGACATATATCCATAGCTTTTTTTTACACGCTGGTTACAGAATATACTGCAAACAATAATTAATTATTGGTAGTTACAGTGACTATATTACCAGTAAAGTAATAATAAAAATAAATGTGTATAATTTAGTAACAATTATAAATTTTTTTTAATAGACCTCAAAAGAAAAACGATGGTTGGAATTAAATCCATTAATCCTTGTTAATTTTATCACCAAGCACTAAAACAAAAACAAAAACAAACATACAAAGAAAGATAAAAAATATTTCCATTGAAACATTTGCCCAATAAATAAGTCGGTCGGTTTTGGATAAACTTGATAAAAGGGATAAGTGAAATCTGGAAAAGAGGGACAGGTTTTATTTTGATTTTGTTGATACAGCATCAACCAAGTCCATCGTGTATTTGTGGTGCAATCCTGTGATGTAAGCCAAAGTGGGATGTATGCTTTATTATTACAAGGTGCGCGCTTTTATTATTTTATTTTGGGCTTATTTGAGCGTCAAAACATTTACTCGATGAATGTTTTATTAATTTATTACTCACAGGAAAGTCTCGGAAAATAAGGTCGAATATTTAATTAAAATTTAAGTGTATTCTAAAGAGTAACTCTAATTTTCTAATGGAGCCATCCTACTATGATTCCGCTGAACGTTTGCTAAGAATCACAATTTTAAATAGGATATTTTTAAAGATTATAGACTGACTATACAAACAAATAGCAGTGAGACATCGTAGAAGATTTTGATTTTTCAAATAATTAAATAGGGGAAAATAAATTAGTCTCAAACCTTTTATAGAAACATCTTACTGTTAAATTAAAGATTTATAGATAGAATATTACAGTAAGCCACTAGTACGGTTCATAAGAAAATATGGATTTGGAAGCCTGATGGGAGGGGTCTGATAGAAAATAGAGTTTAAGGAATATCTCGTGTATGGAAATAATATTTTGGATCTATTTGTTTACAATACATTTATATTTCTATTAGATAAACTGGATTATCAATTATATATGATATGATCAAGTCAAATATATAACACTGCAAAAAGCATGTTTATTGCAACTAAAATGTTATTCAGTAACATGTTTATGTATCAAAATATTTCCTTAACTCTTATAAAAGTTATTATGCTATTAACTATTATAATATTAATGAGTATAATTATTTGATCAAGGGTTTGTAAAATAATTGCTTTCGTAATCAAAATCTCTTTGGCATTAACATTTTAGATAAGAGATCAAGGTCAAAACATTGTTTCACTTTTTCATGGAAAACTACCCAAATAAGTTTCTCTTTAATTTATTTTAGCAATTATATTATGTTGTAAATATAATTTATGTTATACGTAGTGCAGCAAACTCGGCTGTATAAAAATGTAATATTTTCTGCAAAAATAAAAACTAAATATACTATTAAAAAGAAAAAATTAAACTCATTAGAAACTGAATGCAATCATTTTATGCATGTTTATTTATAAATGTACATACGTTTATATTACATACGGTATGTATTATAAGGTGTATACATTTCATGAATATTTAGATATAATTTTATTTGTAAAATTATATTGTTTATCACAGTACCACTTTAAATTTTAAAAGCATTGAATCCAAGATGAAGGGATTTATTTCGATATTTTTTATAGTTTTTATGACAGCCCCACAAGCATTTTTCACTGGTAATTTTGAAATCATAAAACTGTAATCGCCCCACATTATTTATCTGCCATAATTTATTTGTTTTATGGATAAACAACTAATAAAGAGATGAGCTGGTTTAGTAAGAGACACTGCAGCTACGAGACATGTTATAAACGACTCACATGGGAGTGTCATAGCTGTGATATAAGCATATTTCCACCTTTCCATCGATCGCACTTTACCGTGAAGCAGTGACGATGTGCCTGGTGCTGATATAATGAACTGTATATCAATAATTTCCTCTGTCTCCGTGCACCAAATACCGATTTCTGCCATCAAACACTGTATTATAAACGACTGGACATAGGATTTACAGAGCTGCGGTAGAAGAATATTTCTACCTATCCACAAATCGTACTTTACGGTGGATGATGTGTCGATGTGTTCAGGTGCCAATATACAGATGAGGCGGGTTGTTTCTATGTTATACACTACAAGTGTTAGGCGTATTATACCTAACAAATCACTAATCACAATTTAGTTTTAGTGCATTGTATTATTTACTTGTTATCGACCACTTCTTAACTGTAAATATATCTTTCTTGGAATAATCTTTACCAGAAATATCACGGGAACAAAAAACATTCTTAATGTTTCTGAAATACTTAATTGGATACGTTTATAACGATTCAAGACAACACTTGACGGGAGTAGAGAAACACTTAGAACCAGAACACGAGAACAAGACGGAGAAATGTCTGTGGAAGAATGATGACCACTCCGTACAACTAGATTACCTTGATTACTGAACTTCCCGTCTTGTTTACAGTCGGATGAATATATGGACAGTGAATTATTTATTAGCTGTACACTCTACAATGTAATATTATTCTTATACTCTTCCTTATAATATATTATTCTCAAAATATTAAAGGAAGTGTAAAAAATCAGCTGTATAAAGAGAATACTGTATATAATATAACAGCTTTGTTAGGAAATCTTTACAATCCTTAATTCTGATAGGGAGAAAATATGCCAATTTGACGCTAGTTCCTGTAATACGACAGTTACTAGAGTAAACTCAGTTTTAAGCCCTGTTATTCACAGGAAGGACTTGGTAACTATGGAAAAGCAGCTTAGCTTTATTGTGTTTATAAACCCTGACAGCTTCGACGTGTGGAGGATTAAGAGTCCATTGTTTAGTAGGTATTTTGAGAGAGAATCTTCTACAGCGACAAATTAATTTAAGTTTTTCATGGAAACAGATGGGGCTGGAAATCCCTGAGGTATAGTAATAAATAATTCATATTGCGAAAATTACTTATAAATTCACTTTAAAATATTAACTTAAAATCATGACTTCCCTCGTTTGTTGCCAAAATAAAATAATAACAAACTGAAATGATATATTGAGTGGTTGGGCCTGGTGGTTGCTATGTTCTTTGGAACTTTACCCGTGAACTTAATCATTTAATACAAACATAAAATTACTTCCTTTCGCGCTGATGTCGACTCTCACGGAGTCAGTATCTTGGCTCGTCATTCCAGCTGAAATGACGAAAATTCTAAAACATAATATTTGAAGTACTCAAAGTTGAACAAGAACTTCTTTTCGCCTAAAACACAATGGCGACGGCATTAGCCATTTATCGAGACAACTTATGATGAGGACAAACGTGGTCTCCTCAAAAAGACATCACCACAACTAATATCTGAATTAATATGGAAAGCAAAAAGCATTATAGATAAGTTACTCTAATATTAAAAACTTTCATTCTACATTACATTCAAAATAGCAGTCTAGCAAGAAAAGGCTAATTTATAAAACGAAAAATGTAAATTTTACTTACGGATTAGGCGCGCGGGGAGTTGCTCGGTAGCAAGAACTTCATCTAAAAAGATCAAGAGAAAAACATTACTACGATTGCCAATTAGGTTATTACTCCGTCAAGTTCCCATAACGTCGGACAAAATATATAATAGTCTGTAAAGAGTAACAGAGTTGCGACAAAAAAAAATTAGAAATTGGAATCATTAAACTGGGTGGGACAATCATTCTTCACGAGCTTCCAATATATATCTCACTACTTAGTTACAGTAACATTTATAGATTCTATTCAATTTTACTGGATATTTTTCATATTATATCCAGATAATTTTATTTTTAAAGCATGATAGATGAGATATATATTTAAATAATCTTGACTATATGCATTTCAACTAAACTGCTTAATATAAAATATTCCTTTAATATACCTTCCATCGGAATGGTTTTTATTGCTAAATTTAAATTCCTGTACTCCGTGTGTAGAATATATTTGTATTTTGAATAAGATGTACTTAAGTTATAGGCAATCCATGTAATAAGTTAAGCTGTTAAAAATAATTCAGTGATATTTTCCTTAACAAAGAAAATTTGGTGAATACAAAGACTTGTTTGATAAAAAATCCAAAGTCGACTTTAAGTTAATCTTTCGTTCGAAGTTTTTTGTCCTGCAAGTCTTTAGTAGTAACAAATTAATCATCCTTAATGGAATAAGAATGATTTACAATGAATAGGAAATACACTTATCGAAAATTGAAATAAACGAAGAGGTTGAACGTATCAATGAAGTCTATTCGACAAAGAGAATACTCATGATAAAGATATCCGACAACTAATAAAGAAAAAAAAGATGAAGTGTTTATAAATTGTTTTATAGATACTATTTTACTACATTTGTTGTAATTCCAATTAAATTTTTATTTGCCTTAATTTTAAATTCAGGTAAAAATTAGAATAAATTTATTCTAATTTTTAGAATAAATTTATTCTAATTTTTAGAAGAATAAGAATAAGAATAAATTTATTTTCTCAGGATAACATAAATACATACAGTAGTTACAGAGCGTGAAAAAAAAACAAAACAAAACAAAAACTCTCCCAGGTCTGACCTTAATGAAGAAGAAAAATATCAAATTATACAAACTAAAAAAAAAAAACCTTTGTCCAAATTGTTAAGTCTTAACTACTATGTACATTACAGCAACTACAATATGAATGTTAATTAAAGTATACATCAGATAAAAGCTAACAAAATACACAACTAGAGGAAGAAAAACTAATAACATTTTTAATATGTACATATAAAACAATATTTTAAATCCTGAGAAAATTTAGGGCCTCCAAGGCAAGCCTGTTTAGAGGACACCGTGTAATTATATTATTAAAAACTAAAAAAATAAAAAGTTCAGACAGTTAAATTTAAAAAGAAAAAAGTCCCTATAAGCTATTTTATTGAAATTTTGTAATCATGTGTAAGATAATACATGCTACTGGAATCTATTTCAGGGTAAATTTTGTGGACCATGCTTGGAAAATTAATGAAAATTTAATTCATTTATTCCTGAACCTCAATTAAAACCTCAATGTCGCAGAAAGAAAACAACCATTGTTTTAATGTCTTCAAAAAACAGAATTTTGACTTTTTAAATTTTATTTCATTAGGAATTTTGTTAAATATTCTTGGGGCTAAAAAAGTAAGTTTTAGTAAAAAATGTTTTTTGTGGTTTAGGTGTTCTAAAGTTATTTGCATTGCGAAGTTTAAACCTATACTCATTAATGTCAACATCCGGTAGGTTTCCACTCTTATCGTAGAACAACTTTAAAGTTTTGTACACAAACATAAATCTTAGAGGTAAAATATTAAGGCTGACAAATAGAGGGAATGAGGTTTCAGTTTTAGGTTTGTTTACTATAATTCTAATAAAATGTTTTTGAAGTTTCAAAATAGGCTGTAGCTTTGTCTTGTAAGTGCCTCCCCAACACGAAATACCATAGTCTAACCGACTGTTTACCAATGAAAAATAAAAAAGACGTAATATCTCTTTGTCACAAAAATTCCTCAGAAAATAAAAAACTCGTAAATAATTTTTTAATTTAGATTTCAATACTAATATGTGGTTATTCCAGTTTAATTCTCTGTCTAACACTACGCCTAGATATTTAACTTCACTTGCTTCTGCAACCGGTTTACAAGATAAATTGCAAATAGAATTATTGCAAAGACAATTAAAACATTTATAAATAATTGCACCGGCGTCAAAAGGCACTTGACCTCTTAAACTAAAATTAATATAACTTGTCTTCTCAGGGCTAAGAACCATTCTGTTTTTACAAAACCACCACTTTAGCGCTTTGAGATCAACATTCATAGCAAGCTCTATATCACCCCAGCTGGAGCTGGAATAACACAAAGCAGTGTCGTCAGCAAAACAAGTTATACTACCCTGAAGACTAGCATTACAAAGATCATTGATGTAAATTAAGAAAAGAGTAGGGCCTAAAACTGATCCTTGAGGTACACCACACTTAATTTCACCCATTGCACTGAAAACTCCATTAATTTTTACACACTGTCTTCTAGATTTTAAATAATCTTGAAACCAATTTAAAACAACTCCCCTTATCCCACAGTCAAACATTTTTCCCAATAATATTCCGTAATCAACAGTGTCAAAGGCTTTTTTTATGTCCAAAAACAGCCCACTAACATGTTTGTTTTGGTCAAGTCCCTCAGATATCAATCCAATGAAATTTAAAAGTGTAGTTTCGGTGCTCACGCCCTCTCTGAACCCATACTGATTGCGACTAAAAAACTCCGTCAAAGTGAGGAAATTAATCAATTTTCGCTTCATAATTTTCTCTAAGACCTTAGATATGGTAGAAACCAAAGAGATAGGGCGGAAGTTGCTACAAATTGTTGAGGGGCCTTTCTTGTGAATCGGCATAAACAACTGCTGACTTCAATTTTTCCGGAAAAAACTCCTGTTTGAAAACTTAAATTTACTATAAATAAAAGAACATAACAAATTTTAGGAAATGTGTGTTTAATTAAAGTTGAACTAATTCCGTCTAATCCGGGAGACTTGCCATTCTTTAATGAGTTGACAGCGTCTTGCAGGTCCTGTAAGAGTACAGGTTCCAGAAACATAGAACGCATTTCGTAATTCTTAGGGAATGACCCGGCATAAGGCAAAAATTCACAATTTGTCGGTTCTTCAATACTGTCGGCTAAGCTATCAACAACCGTTAGGAAATAGTTGTTGAATTTATCAGCTATTATTTTAGGATCTCTAGTAATTTCATTTTGTCCTATTTCCAATGAATAATCCATTTGTTTACTTTTTTGACCAGTTATTTCATTTAAAATATTCCAAGTTTGTTTTGGGTTACCTTTTCTTTTTTCAAACAGATTTTTATAATAAGCATTTTTTAGATCTTTTATGTCTTTGTTCAGTTTATTTCGAAAGCGAATGAAAAAAATATTAAACCTGTCACCTTGTTGGTTTCTGTGCTTTTTAAATCTCTTAAACAGTTTATTTCTAAATATGATACGCTTACAGATTCCATCGTTGATCCAAGGTTTCAACTTAACACATTTATTTCTTAGTTCAATTTCAGCTTTACTTGCACTAATCGCAACTTGCAACAAATCATAAAACTTATCAAAAGCATCAGACGCGTTTTCCGTTCCATACACTTGTGCCCAGTCAGTTTGGTCGAGAACATCGTTAAGATATTTATAGTTGATGCGGTATTGTTTACTTGTGCTATCAGCTGTTCGAGGACCGGGTGAGGAGGGCGCCCCCCCTCAACCCACCCCCACACGGCTGTCAGCGAGTGGTCGGTTATGTGAGCATGCTCTACCGCAGCACTGATCATTGTCTTGTCTTTGCAGGCAAGTTTAACATAAACATGATCAATGCATGTCTCAGAACGCTCTGCAATTCTTGTAGGCTCATTGATCATCGACTCAAATCCATGACTAGCCATCAACATTTCGTAATCGTCTACTGCACTACTATTGATTATTAGTAGTGGATTACTTTTAAAACCTCCATTTAATCATTTCTACAAACTTTTCTACTAACAGTTATGATTTCGAACAGTTTGTTTTGAATAAAAATAATATTAAAAAATTCTGTTTATATTGTATTTTTGAGGGTATATTAGAAAGATATCTCTAATCCATCTATTTAAAATTATAAATTCTCTTTTTAAAACTCACAAACTTCTCACCTAATATCTTTACAAACTCAGCAATATAGGTTAAAAGCCTACTTAAATATTGAAACCTTTCAGAATTCAATTACACCTGAACGTTCAGCAATTAACAGCTTTTACTCATTTTTGGCCTGAAAGTTTTAAAGTGCCTCTATAACATTATCTAAATTCAGAATCAATCAATTAGGTTCATTGGCATAGTTTCAAGTCCCAACATAATATGGGTTATTCAAAGCTTTAAATCAAATAACTGAAAATTAGAGTAAGTTTTACTATATCATATTTTAAGAAGAAGTTTTTTTGGGAATCGTTACTTGATATACATCGCATTATTGTATAAAATACTATCTTAGTTTAGAATTATTATTTTGTATGTAATAAAAAATATTCTACAGCAAGTATAAAATGGAGTCTAATAAATACACAGGTACTGGAATACCTTCAAAAAGACTTTACTACTTTAGATTATGTACCATATTAGGAATGTTTTCATAATCAAAACCTTTACTTGTACTATAATGATTATGTTGATGCTCCTAGCCGTAGAGCACCAACAGCAGAGTTGGAACACTTTAACGGTTTTCTAATCTTGTTACCTGTTAACAAATGACTCAAAACAATGTTCTTGGTAAAAGCATTATAAATCACCTGGAACTAGAGCACACACTAATGCAACAGCAAAAATGAACGAAATTATATAATAGGTTCGTTAAATGTAACATATAACAAACTATGCTAGAAAATTAACATGCATAAAGAGCCACAGATATCTTACACAAAAGTATTAACTATGTTGAAATTATTAAGGACTTCTTGCAATCGCCCCCTTGCAAACGTCACATTGCTATTATGTTCACCACAATGGAAATGAGAAAACTTCATGATAAAACCATTTAAATAAACTGTCAGCAACACGAAATTGTATACAGTACTTTAACATGCTAAGACATGTGATACAGTCAATTTGTTGGATATTTGATTTGAGATATCAAACTTTCATTTGATCTTCAGGGTGGCTCGGTGAGTTATGCACGAAACCCACAGGCGAACAATGCGTACATACTAAATAAACAAAAGATTGCCTCTAATATCACACATAGAAGTTTAGAATAATTCCTTAGGAAATTAATAAAAAGGCTCACATATAAGGTCCTACAAATTAATCTAAAAATATTTTACAGTAGAAATATCTCTGATTCACTAACTGGATTATTTTAAATTAATAGACATATAAACTATTAATTATTAAATCATAGACATCACAACCGATTTTTAAGTAGCACTCCAAGCACTGCTGAGCTACATGACAGTTGTTCCAATCTCTCTATGAGATAATGACGAAAATATTTATAAATCACTAAATGTCCAATTAGCCAATAGACTGGAGCTGTTTGACCCTCTTGAGTGAGCGAACACTCTGGACTGAAATGGTGTGTAGGAAACATCTTATGGAATTGGCTGACGGAATATAAAATTATTATTTAAGGCTCAGTCTATTGTAGCTTCTTAGTGCGCCACTGTAATATGCTATAGCTGTGTACTCAAAATGTCAAACACTTAGTTTATTAATCTATTAAACTCCGACAGCTTGGTATACTGACTACATTAAAATGGTTCTAAACACATCGTTTAAAATAAATTAGCTGGCAATGAACAAATATAACTTTAGGCAAATAAAAAATATTCTATAAGCCATAACTTCCGTTAAAAACGCACAATAAATGGTAGTCCACTAAAAGAGATCAATGTTAATAAAAGGTTCTGTGTATCTGTCTAGTTTCAACATGTCCATTGATATTAAATAAAAACTTAAGTTAATTATTATTTATAAAATTAAAATTTCATTTCATTTCTCTCCTACGCAAGAACTTTTAAGTAAGAGATATATTTGGGAAATTGCGTTAAAATAAGTCTTTATTGTATAAAATTTCACGTTTCTGTTCTCAGTGTGTTTAATTGTTTTTATCCTGAAGTTTTCTCACTTCCATTGTGGTAAACATAATAGTAATGTGACGATTGCAAGGAGTCCTTAATAATTTCAACCTAGTTAATACTTTTCTGCAAGATATTTGTGCTTCTTTATGCATGTTAATTTTCTAGCATAGTTTATTATATGTTACATATGACGAACCTATTACATAATTACGTTCATTGTTGCTGTTGCATTAGTGTGTGCTCTAGTTCCAGGTGATTTATAATGCTTTTACCAAGAACATTGTTTTGAGTCATTTGTTAACAGATAACAAGATTAGAAAACCGTTAAAGTGTTCCAACTCTGCTGTTGGTGCTCTACGGCTAGGAGATTCAACATAATCATTATAGTACAAGTAAAGGTTTTGATTATGAAAAAATTCCTAATATGGTACATAATATAAAGTAGTAAAGTCTTTTTGAAGGTATTCCAGTACCTGTGTATATATTAAACTCCATTTTATACTTGTTGTAGAATATTTTTTATTACATAAAAAATAATGATTCTGAAATACGATAATATTTATACAATAATGCGGTGTATATAAAGTAAATATTCCCAAAAAAATTCTTCTTTAAATGTGATAGAGTAAAATTTGCTTTAATTTTCAGACATTTCCTTTAAAACTTTTGAATAACCCATATTATGTTGGGACTTGAACCATGCCAATCAACCTAATTGTTAATAATAATTCTAACTTTAGATAATGTTATAGGCAGACCAAAATTGAGTAAAAGCTGTTAATTGTTGAACGTTAAAGTGTAATTGAATTCTGAAAGGTTTCAATATTTAAAGTAATCTTTCAAGATATTAGGTGTAATGTTTGTGAATTTTTAAAACAGAATTTATAATTTTAAAATAGATGGATTCAGAGATATCTTCCTGATACACCCACAAAATTACAATATAAAACGGAATTTTGAAATTTTATTTTATATTTAAAACAATTGTTCAAAATCAGAACTATTAGTAGAAGAGATTGCATGTTTTAAAGAAGGTTATAAAAAATAATTCTTTAATATTCACCTGAATTTAAAATCTAGTTAAATAAAAATTTAAATTGGAATTATAAACAAATTTAGTTTATTCGTGTCCATACAACCATTTGTAAGTACTTTAACAATTCATTGTCTTCATTTGTTGTAGGATCTCGTTATTATGAGTATCCTCCGTGTCGAATAGACTTCACTGATGCATATTCAACCTATAGGTTTGTTTCTAGTGTAGATAAGTATAACTTGTATTTATACTCATTGTAAATCACTCTTGTTTCATTAAGGATGAATAATTGTTACTTGTGAAGACTTGTACGACAGCAAACTTCGAAAGAAAGATTAATTAAAAATCAACTTTGTATTTTTTTTAAACAAAGTCTTTGTATTCACCAATTTGTCTATGTTAAGGAAAATATCACTGAATATTTTAACAGATTAACTTATTACATGGATTGTCTATTGTTATCGTGCGTATGAAAAAAGTATATCTAGTATAGATATTGCAAGAATAGAATTAATATACAAAGCAGTAATAGACTTTGTGTTTAATTTTGAGTCGTTTTGTACAAGTATCCTCCTATCGGCGAGACGCCAGTAATACTTCAAATGGAAACAGTGTGGAAAGATAAAATTCTATAATCTGGAGAATTGCAGTACTTGTACGAGACATATGCTTCCGGCATGAGAACTTCCGGCTGTGCCACACGCCAAGATAAACAATTTCACTTCCGCAAAGTGAGGCTGAAGGTTTTTCTTATTTCAATCCACCATTAAAACGATCTTCAAGAGCAGTGATTTGATTATTTTAACAAAGGTAAGACCATAGCAAAAGATGTGTCCAATTATATATTGTAAAATGTAATTATAATTAATTATGTAAAGTTTCTATTTGAGTTACATTATTAGTCGTAAGAATATACATTATATTACTCTGTGAACCAGAAATAAATCAAAGAATTGTTTGAAAAGAAAGGTATTTTTATTTATGTATACAATTTTCCGCTGTATCTACTATCTATGTTTGTATTTGTAAATTGGCTGCTGCCTTTGAAAAATAAATAAATTAATTAATTAATTAATTATGCTTTTCTATGGGATCTGCGGTATGTCTCAATGGTTTATGGAACTTGAAACTTTTCATTACTGTATTGTATGGATGAATATACTGAGGTTGCATACCATAAAATACAACAGCCACAGTATATCTTCGTTTTAACTTGAGAGGTTTACAAGCAATAATGTGATGAAGAAGTACTCTGACTGATGAATAAATGTGGACATGCCAGAATCCAATGTCTTTTGTTCCAGAGAAGATTTACAAATCGAACTGTCATTACAGAGATAGTAAGTGTAATTGTTTTTTAATAATCGCTTTAAAATGTGCAACATTAATTTTTTCACAATATTACAGAATTTTCTTAAGACAAATATCCAAAGATTTCTATTAGTAGTTCAAAGCCAGTATATTACAAGAGTGAAACGTTTATAAAAGTTCTTCGTGAGGTAAATCGTTAAAAAATGCAAAAACACTGAAAGATTCATTTAGGCATGCCCATCAAACTAATTTTATAGTATAGTAAAAAAAATGTTTATGAATTAATTTACTGAATGAATTATTAATTTTAAAAAAACATTTGTTTACAGTTTTGTTTTTATTGTAATAATGTACTATTTAATAAATATATAAATTTAAACCTATCTTATGAAAAGATGAGCAATCCAATTTCACACCCATTCGACCTAATATAACAAGCAGATGGATGGCGATCATTACTTATACTTTAGTATAAAAGCATCTTTCTGCTTGTAGATTCTGTTAAATTTATCACTTTTAAAATTCCAATATTAAGATAGCTATGCGTTGTATTATAGTGTTAGAAGTTACTTTTTAAATATTAGAAAATGGAATCGATTGATATTTTATGATTAACAACAAGTAGTGATACAAATGTAATGCACATATGTTTATAGAATTTGTAAATCGTAAAAGTTTCAAGAGGAAATTATAAAAAAAATAATCAATCCATGTAGACCTATGAACACAAGGATCTTCAGGATACAAGGCTCGAATGCAAACGTTTCACAAATAAACAATCATAGTATTGTAATGGGATTTCCTTTTGGTTTGTGGATCCCGAAACAAATATTCCAAAAACAATTCTAGTAACAATCAAAACACACAAACATGATAGCTCTTGAACTTTCATTTACAACTATCTTTCAATTCCTCAATTACATTTTGGAAATTGTCTGTCGGTCTCAAATTATCTTCAATATTAAATTATCAATTTCAGTCATAGAATACAGCACGATATTTTGAAATAATTCTAATTAAAAATGTCTTCAGATCTAAAAGTATGAATATTTGCAGTGTTAAATTGAAAGAAAGCAAAGAACCTTCTTGAGCGTTTCGTTAACGACATTGTGTAATTCGCGAGAGAAACTTTTAAATTGGCGTTACATTCGACAAGATCAATTAACGCTAAATACGGTGGTCCTGTAATTACCATGTAGGACAAAGTGAATACATGAATTGTTTCACCTTTGATCTCTGTAACACTAAGACAAAGGTTTTTGTTTTAATTAGAACTTCTCGCTATCGTCGGTACATTCAATTAGCATTCGTTAATTTGTACCTTTAAAATAACGTTTTAGTAAGTAGATACAGATTAAGTGGCTTGTATGATGGCTGGTTTTCACTACGAGTTGTATTTTGTAAATAATTTCCTCAATTTATTTATTTTCTAAAGAGCCGCCCTACTTAATTATTAAAACCCACTGCCAGCTATATATAACTAAGAGTAGTTTTTTTAATCCAATGACTTCTACGCTTCAAATACCCTAACGACTAAATCCCACTGCCTATGTATAACACATTACTGTTATATATCAAACGATAACAAAATCCAATGGAATCGTAAACGATTAATTATTTTTTCTTCTCGTACTACTTCCTCGAACAAAATTAGAAAACAATTCTAGCTTTCAAACTATAGTCTTATAAAATTATATCAGCCTCTAATGCTTCTATTGCTGATTCCTACAAACAAATCACGTCTATTGAGATATCTATCACATTAGATGCAAATCCTAGATTCAAGTCACGGTTTTTAACATTATTTTGTTTGTTTTGTTGTACTAAGAAAACAAAATTTAGCATGTTTCGTCAACATTTTCATTCTAGAGTAGAAGATAATATAATATTTATTGAATCAAAACATGTTAAATGGTTTACCAATAAAAGGAATAAAAGTTAATTAGGTATTTACACTCTAGAGGAAAGCATGTCATGCCAAGAAAGTAGAAAATATTAGGAGCTGGATTGATAGGAAAATAATATACAGGGTGAGTTTTAAGTCCCTTCCCCCCCTATTTTTTTTTAAACCGTATAAGTTAGGAGGTTTAAACTCCGTACATATTCGTTAGACCTAAATACCTTGTTTTTCATGGGTTCATTGACTCTCCACCTCCAATGGGGGACGGTCCACGAGGAGTAAGCCGAGATTCTTAAATGTAAGCATAGGTTGATATGCACATCAAATTAAAGGTCTCTGTAAGTAGAATACAATGCCGCAAACCGGACCTCAAAAGGTTAATCCTAATGAAAATTACAGGGTGTTAAAATGTACAAAATAGTAATGTGCTATTATCTGCGTTTTATCGCGCAACTTTTTAAAAGTTCATTTCAAAACAATTTTTCTATTGCTGTTTATTCTTTAAAAGAAACTTTATTTTGTTGTGTTTAATGATTTTAAGGGATCACTGGAAGTCCGAGATCTAGGAGTTAACTAAAGGATTTAATAAGAAGTCGGTCATGTGATGTGTCGTTTAACATTGCCTTTTAACGCTGGAAACTGTGCTACAATCTGAATTAAAAAAGGATAATTCGTAATTTTGTTAATAATAATTTTGTTCAGAATCTGTGGTCTGCATTTTTAAATGTAATCTTTGACATAGTCCCTGTGTCGTTGTAAAAGTTAAAGTTGTATGTTATCTGGGTATTCCCAGAGACTTGTTATGTTTGGTTTCAGTTACTTGGGCCATTAAGTATCTGACCTTGTTAGTTGCAGTGTGGCTACTGACCTTGTTAGTTTTAGTGCTGTTAAAGTTAGAAACATGTCTCGCACTCTTCAAGAAAAAGTTGACATGGTGTTTATTTTTGGCGCTTCTGGGAATAATTACCACGAAACAATGAGACGATTTAATGAAAACCATCCAGAAAGACCTGTTAGTAGAACCTATTTAAGGCAGTTAATAACAAAATTTAGAGAGACTGGTAGCGTTACTGATGCAAAACGTTCAGGCCGTCCTCCTTTGTCAGAAGAAGTTGATTTTGAGGTTCTTTGTACAGTTGTGAAAATCCTCAAACCTCTTCGAGACAAATAGCAGACAATATCGGGGTATCACAACGCAAAGCAATAATAACCCTGAAGAAGCACAAATTTCATCCCTACAAAATTATGCTACATCACGCATTAAATGAAGATGACCCGGACAGAAGATTGCAGTTCTGTGAAACTATGGATAGACTAATTATATCAAATCCAACAACCGTAAATAATATCTGCTTTAGTGATGAGAGTACATTTTACGTAAATGGTTTAGTGAATAGACACAACTGCAGATACTGGGATAACTCTAATCCCCATGTTCACAGAGAACATCATACCCAGTATCCTCAGAAAGTAAATGTTTGGGCAGGTCTCTTTGGTAACCACGTGATTGGACCACTGTTTATTGACGGAAATTTAAATGGAGAAAGTTATTTACATATGCTCCAAAATAATATTCATCCATTAATAGAAAATACAATTCGCACTAATGGTGGGGAGTTTAATCGAGAAGAAGTAAGGTTCCAGCGGGGCGGTGCTCCTCCACACTACGATGTTAATGTTCGTGGTTACCTTAATGTACATTATCGTGAGAAGTGGATAGGACGACGCGGGGCAATAGAATGGCTGGCACGGTCCCCTGACTTGAACCCACTGGATTTTTTTTGTGGGAACACTTGAAGTCTGTGATTTATTGTACACCACTCGCATGTGTGGAAGATCTTCGGAACAGAATTACTGAGGCCTGCAGGAAAGTAACACCAGAAATCCTAACCCGTGTAAGGAGTGAATTTGTTAACAGACTATACTACTGTCAGGAAGTAACAGGCAATCAGTTTGAGCATCTACTACAATAAAAGGGTAAGTAACAATCTACTAGTTTCAGAATCGTACAATATTAGAACCGGAATCGCTGTTGAAATAAAAATAAATGGGTCTAAAACCTTTGTAAGACAACAATTCTTTAAATAAAATACTTACAAGGCGACACAACACATGATCGACTTCTTATTAAATCCTTTAGTTAACTCCTAGATCTCGGACTTCCAGTGATCCCTTAAAATCATTAAACACAACAAAATAAAGTTTCTTTTAAAGAATAAACAGCAATAGAAAAATTGTTTTGAAACGAACTTTTAAAAAGTTGCGCGATAAAACGCAGATAATAGCACATTACTATTTTGTACATTTTAACACCCTGTAATTTTCATTAGGATTAACCTTTTGAGGTCCGGTTTGCGGCATTGTATTCTACTTACAGAGACCTTTAATTTGATGTGCATATCAACCTATGCTTACATTTAAGAATCTCGGCTTACTCCTCGTGGACCGTCCCCCATTGGAGGTGGAGAGTCAATGAACCCATGAAAAACAAGGTATTTAGGTCTAACGAATATGTACGGAGTTTAAACCTCCTAACTTATACGGTTTAAAAATAAATAGGGGGGGAAGGGACTTAAAACTCACCCTGTATAAGTATAAGCAATTCTCCTAATTCTCTGATGTTAAAAAGTTCTAGCTTAAATATTTCTACAGCAAAGTGAATTTAAAGTATATTTATTACAAAGATTGTAGATTCCTCACTATAGAACTTGTTCACATGGAAATAAACTTAAAAAAACTGCCCCTTAGATCAACAAAAAATTTATTGCTCAAATGTGTACTGTAACAGTTGATAATAATAGGCTACTGTTGTGAAGGTTTTGAAGAACAGTGGTGCACAAATGTATCAGGGCATGATATAATTTTGGATATATAGCATCAAATTCGTAGTAAATGAGACCATACAGTAGTAACGGTTATGAAAGATGCAAGGACACAAATGAAAGATATACAATATTTTATGTATACTGTGTACATAATCTAGAAATTGGACATATATCAGCTATACTGTTGTGACGGTAAAGAAAGGCACAAATATATCAGTACAGAGCATACTTTATGGATACAAAACCTTGAATATAGAATAGATGAAATCGTACAGGAACAGAGGCAATGAAGAATGCAGGGAAACAAATATATCAGTGCCAGATATATCGGCATGGTGCGGTGTAATATAGGGACATATAAAAATATGCTTCGACCGCATCACACCCACTGTCCCTTCCATTGTGACCCAGTAAACATTTATTGTTGATGAATTCCTATTGTATTTATACAGCCGTCGGTTTTATATAAAAACTGGTAAATACCCGCGGCTTCGCCTGCAATTTATATGCAACATTTCGTTTATTTGTTTGAATAACTTCCGCGATTTAAGTAACACTTGAACATTTTTTTACACCAATTTATATGAATTCAAAGTTCTTAGCTGAAAGTACTTATGATGTATTACAATAGGGTCCTATGGTATTTTAAAAGTTGCATAAATTTTTCAGTGTTCAAGATTAAGAAGACCAGAGGTCAACAAATTTGCGAGTAATTCTTATATCAGGTTTTGCACTTCTACTTTATATTATTTATATTTTAAACCCAAAATTGGCGTTTTGAAATGTAGCTCCTAGAAAACAATACAAATTAAACCTACATATTATGGTTTTGTAATAAGGTTAGATTTAAAATGTATAGTTATCTAGATTGGATGGATATAGATATTGTTATTGAAAATTAAAAACTTAAATCAATAATACTAACACTTTTGAATATTCACATTATGACAGTTTCCATTCATACGCAAAGATAATAAATAATACAGTAAATATCTTGCTTTCCTAACTCATTTTTGCTAAATCATACTACTTCCTCATTCCAGGCCTTACATATAATGTTTCTGAACAGTCGGTTGAATAGTTTATACATGAAAACAAAACACACAAAGTCACTTTCACATTAATAATATTTTTAGGATGTTGAGTTTGATGTTCTTCTCATGCAGTCAATTACATAAACGCTATAATTCTTTAAACCGTTTTAAGCAAATGTAAAACTATTGAATTTGACATGAAATTTTCAACATAGAGTTACTGTTAGGGAATAAATGTTTTGGAGATATTTAATTTAATAGGTTTATATATCCAAATTTTATTTAGCAGGCGATATTATTTATTTGTTCATTTCCATTTACTTAGCTTAACTCAAACTCCACTTTTAAAATTATTATATACATTTATTAAGATAAAACGCATTATGTAAAGTAGAAAGTTATTGAACATGGGTTGGATATATTATTTAGATTTAAAATATTTTTGCTTCTCTCTCCCAGCCTCTCCCTCTCCCTATATGTATTGAACAGATTAGACCCAGTGTTAATCCTACACTTACAGCCGACCAATGTAAACTTATCAATAACTTCCTATAGTAATAAAAGTCGTCAATGGAAGAAGGGAATGACAAGAAATAATTTATCTTATTTGAGACATCCTATAAAGAAAAACATCAATAAGACATCGTGAAAATTATTGCCTTTTAAAATAATTAAATAGTAGGAAATAAATTTATTCAAATAATTTCAATCAAAAAAGTTTATCATTAAGTTTGGTTAAAATCTCAAATCAAGATATCCAGATATTGAGCGATATAACAATGTAGTATGCAACTCGTAGGTCTCTTATATTCCTTTTACGTGTTTAGGAATTGGAGCGGTCTGTTAGAAAATTGCGGAATATCCAAAGATATGCCAGAATAATTTTAGACCTATTTTCTAAATTCAAATTCTGAGTACATTAGATTAACTGGATTATCAACTATAATAATATGATATGATCGAGTCAACTATGTAATTCATGTAGCATGTTTGATTACAATTATGATATTTTCAATAAAATATTTGATGTATAAAAAGATTTCCTTAACTCCAAGTAATTTTTTTACTTATTTTATTAATATGCCGCGATAGTTAAGGGTTGATTTAATGATTAAATTTTTATCGCAATATCTCCGTCATTACCGTATAAAATGAAAAAAATCGGAGCTTTTTCAATTCCAAGTGTTTCAAATAAAATAAACCAAATATACTACTAATTTGAAATAAATTTTCACCTTTACGCCCTTGTTTATGGTGTACGTTTACCTATGAAAAGTAAATCTGACTTCGGTAATCATTGCGTCTTTGTAACTCTATATAGTAATTGAGGTGAGAGCAATAAAACTGAAACTAAACAGCAATTTTATTACACTTTTTATTTTAGAATAGCTTGATTATCACAGTTTTTTTACAAGTTTGGTGTTTTTACCAATGTAACGTTGAAAATTATCAAAACCTTTGAAATGTTTGCTTGGATAAAAAGAATGATTTCGATATTGCTTTAAATCTTTTTTTATGAGAGAACCACAATATTTTTATACAAAGAACTCTCTTATTTTTTAAATAAATAATTACAGACGAGCCTGATTATTTCAGTGGTAGACACTGTAGCTGCGAGACGTATTATAAACAATTCACATGGGAGTGTCAGGGCTGTGGTAGAAGCACATTTCCACTTGCCCATAAATCGTACTTTACCGTGAAGCTGTGATGATGTGTCTGGTGCTGATAGACTGAACCATATATTGATAATTTCCTCTATCCCCATGCACCACATGCAGACTTCTGGTATTGTACGATTTTAAATTGTTTGTTTACATTAGAAGTATTTTTAATTTATATTTTAAATTTTTTATCTTGGTTAAATCTTTACACCAAATCAATTAAGGATTTTTCAGAAATAAAACATCTGTTACATCGATATAAAATATGTATCTATGGTTAACAGAACGTAGCTAAAGAGTAACTTCCCGGTTTGCCATATTATATTTTGACCCATCAATACAGTTATCCCTCAGATCAAGATAAACCCATGTACCAAATTTAACATATCTCTGGCCTTTCTATGAATAGATACTTTACATTCGGACAGACTAACTGACATTCAGACGATTGATTTTAGTTTAAAATTTTCCAACTCCGTACTAAATTGACACTATTATTATTATGGCACTGTATTAGCCTACCAGATTCGTTTGAAATGCGGCTATTGGCCTTATAATGTTTTGTAACGATAGAGAGAACAGCATTGTCTTTAAATTAAACATTGTCGACGTTTTCTTGGCTCACCTCATCGTCTGCATATCTCGTCTTTGAGTAAAACAAAATATTACTCTGACATCCAAGTGTAGTTCTCTGTAGCGATAGAGAACATAGCATCAGGAAATGGCAAACTCTGCTGCGATCTTATTAAATTACACACAGTCATCGTCTTCTGTGCTCTCCTTTCTTTTCTGCGTTTCTAATTCACTAGAAACAAAATAGTATCCTGAAATGAATGTCAGAGCCAAAAGAACTACAGTTAAAGGTGTAGTTGTTTGTATCCCTTTTTTAAAAAGTTGCTAATGTACATCTTCTTTACACACATAATGTTATAGTTAGAACTACTAATGGGTATGGTCTGTATTATACTTTTTCAATACAAAACATTTGTTTAAATACCCAAAAATACAAATATTCTAACAAATGCACTATTAAGGTTTAACTTAAAAATATATTACAGGTCTTATATAACTAAACTAGAGTGTACGCATAGAGATATATCATATTTAGAGAAAACGTGATGTGATCAACCCTTGCAGAATGTTCTAAAAGTCTGTAGGCCTTCAAACCACCATCCTAAAAAGAAATTCTAACCCTGAAGTAACTTTATTGTAATATGCAGAGGTTTTCGCGAAAGGTTGGAACACCTTCAGTATAGTGCGGTAAATATACAATCAAAAAACATTTTTTTGGCATATTTCTGGTCTCTCAGTGTTTTTCCATATTTATGTGTTTTTGTTTTAATTTTTTTAATCACGTCCTATAAAAGTTAATGCAAATAACCTTAATCTTGTTATTATAATTAAAATTATTATTCTTATCTAAAGACCGGGTTTCAAAACCATTTTAACTTAACCATTATTTTATTTAACAATAATATATCTCGTAAACCATTATTTCTACAACATTTTTGCATCATTTCAGTGATTTCTATTGTGAACCTAATGGCAAATGTATCAAATTTTTAATTTGTTAAGAAATAAGTGCGATACGGCTATTATGGTCTTTAGCTGTTTATTTGTTGTAAGAAAAAGTACTTTAATAAATAAGTGACAATTTTTAAAGTTATTTGTTTTAGGATCATTCAACTGTTTCGAAATAAAATAAAATATTTATATCCACGGAGACAGTTATTATTTATTTTTCAAGCCGATTGAAGTAAATAAGATACCGTAGGATTAGTCATTAATTTTAACATAACAATGTTGTTGCAATATTATTATAGAGAATACCGGTTTTTATAAAGATTAATTTGAAAAAATTAAGTTCCGCCAATTTGATATTAAATGTAATATCTAATAATTCACAGTAAACTGAACATATGTCCTATGTTTTATAGATATTCGCTTGTTTTGTGGCTACTACCAAAACCTTTTTGAGCCAACCGCTCACGAACACCTTTTAATATTTGAAAAATAATTGCTTTATGTTAATTGTAACTGCGAGAATATTTTTAGATCACTTAACATGGACTGAAGTCTGAGGTAAACAATTAGCAATGAATGAGGTCCCGACTGAATATTCACCTTAACTTTTATACTCTTATAATGTACAATGATTATTAAAGATGGGTTTACTAATTTATTTTCACACAATTAATTAAATATATTTAGAATAAATAAAATGATGCTAAATGTAACTAATGCTAAAATGGTTTGTACTGTAGAGAGGTAGTTTTGTGAGGTAGTGAATGCTACAGTTTTGTAAATTTGTATACAAGTCTTTCTTCAGCTCAATAATCAAGACTTTCTTGAAGAATACAAAACTTTTCAGGCGGAGGCTTAAGGTAAATAGACCCAAATTCGAAACTTTGACATTTTTGTTATATAAAACTCTCTGCACGCAGACTTTCATAAATACTGTAACTAATTCAATACAAGCATTTTAAGTTTTTTTGAGTTTTCTTTTGAAAGTACCTATTTTTTATAAAAGAAACAAATTCCCTTAATGAAAAATACGTCAATAAGATGCATATTCCAGATTTGTTAACAAAAAACCAAATAAAGAAATGTGTGCAAAATGTGGAACACATGTTTACAAACCCGGAACGATCATGGGAATAGTTTGACATCTCTATAATTGCAACACATGTGCAATCTAGTTGTGCTTTGTCACCGGGGGCTGTCATATGATATAATGGCAGTGACATTGATACTGGTGTTTGTGTTGCAGTGTACAGAACTGTATTAAACATATTTATTATCAGACTCATCCTTTATCTCTTTTATGATTTTCAGTACGTAAAGTTTATTTATCCTTCCACAGAATTAGTATAATTATAAATAATAATGTGAATTTATTATAAATAATAACAAAATAACACGCCAAACTATTGATTGTTAACACTAGAAAGCTTTATTGTATTGATAGAATTTCACAAGTTGTGTAATCTTTTCCCTACATAATGCTCTGTAAATAAAATTACAAAACAAGATTAGAGTGTGTTGGAATAATCACCTAAATTCTTTGTAGTAAAATTCCAGTTTTATTATATATTTTTAAAATCCTAACGTAAAATTGTATTCTCAATTGAAAATTATTTGAGCTTGTGTTTGCAGAACATCAAGTTCTTATCTTAAAGTGGTTCAAAATATCAATGATTATTCGAAGTGTTAGTTCAGAGGACCTAATCGAATGTCAAGGTTTATAATACTGTACAAACCATTTTACTCCGGACTGACAGATAATTCTTTTCATAAACATCTCATTCAAATATAGATATAATTGGAAACTTTCAGTTATCCATATAAATATTTTACTAATTCATAAGAGTTTTACAAAAATAAACACATGATATTAATAAGTAATACGAGTATGATATGATAATGTTATATTATGAAACATTTTAAAAACCAATTAACGAGAATCTTTGTTTTTAAGTTGCAACCGTCTACTAATTACGAAATATTCATTAAGGATAATTGTTATAAATGTGCCCCTACAGAACGATTGCAAGTCCTTAAATCACTTATCACGTAAAATCTATCTAAGAAACACACAAGCTTATTGTGGTAGTTTTTCAAAGGCAGTATTTTTAACTAAAAAATAGATTTCCAAAAGTACAAAGTCTAAACCTTTAAAATAACATACACTGAACTTGGCACCAGGCCAAACACAAATTTTATTTTTAGTTTCAATGCAAATAGCGTGCAGCGCAATAAAAGAGCCAGTTCAATTATTTTCGGTGACTAAAAGAATTTACGGACATCAGCTGATACTATCGGATAATTAGTGTAAGACATACGTAATTATTAGTAAAATAAAATTCATAGAATCAATGGACAGATAGTTGCTGGAAAGGAAGTCCTTGTATTAAAATTCGATACAAACATCCTCCGGATGTAAGTGGATACGCCACATCCGCCCAGACACCGACGATGAACAAACAGGAAATGTTTTGTTTAAGCAGCAGAAATGCTTATTTATGAAAAACCGTGCGAAGATGTAAGGACAGCCATGAAGCTGATTGGTACTCACCAATTATGATGGAAGAGATTTGGTAGAAGCGTGGTCATGAGCTGGCGGAAGAACAAACATCCAAACAAACCTGAAAGTAGTATGCTCACCCTCAGAAGACCCATCACTACATCCAAAAACCGAACAACACAGGGACTCTTTAAATCATCCTACCCTGTGAATGTTCTTTACACCACGAAGAATTAACACTTATAAACACAGTAATACCATGTGGTTCCAAAAACCTTTACAACTATCAAATAACACATCTTCTGCCCATTCCTTGGTCAAAATTTCACTCTATAACTATATTTACCCCTCGAATCAGAAACAAGACAAGAATTCCAACACCTCCATGAAATCTTAGATGAAAACTGGACCTTATTGACACCCACCTACTTCGTTCACAATCTACAAAGACAACACCACTTCCAGCTAAATCACGACGACAAAAACTTAGTAAACAACACGGAACTCATTTTGTACATTTTATTAGCCTGGACTTCTATTATTAACACTACTTATTTTTATAGCCCTCTACTTCATCCACATTAACAACATCAAAATAAAATTCCTGAAGCCTACAGTACATGAACGTGACTACCCAATGGATAACCTTAATTAGACAATAAGTACGATTCGTAGGTAGAATCCTCATCTAAGCCAGGGGAATTTAAGACATACGTAATTATTAGTAAAATAAAAATTCATAGAATCAATGGACAATCTTCTTCCAGAGTTGCTGGAAAGGAAGTCTTGTATTACAATTCGATACAAATATCCTCCACGCACATCCGCCCAGACACCGATGATGAACAAACAGGAAATGCTTGTTTAAGCAGCGGAAATTCTTATTTATAAAAAACCGTGCGACGATGTAGGGGACAGCCATGCTGATTGGTACTCACCAATTATGATGGAGAGACTTGGCAGAGGCCGTGGTCATTAGCTGGCGGGAGAACAACATCAAAACTGAAGAACAAGGAAGAGAGGAGGAGGTCGAGGACGGGAATTCGAAAAGCGACGTTCGGGAGTGCCAGTGCTTGTGTTCGTGTGCGGGAAAATATCTTTAGGCGTAATAAGTGTCAAGTGCAATAATAAAATGTAAGTAATTTTAGGAACTTAGTATTATATATATCAGGGTTCATTAATCATTCACAATTCCAAGGTACCTGTACCTAATATAATGAAAAGATTATAATGTGTAGAAGTCAAATGAATAGTTTAATATTGAAATTCATATCTTCTTAATTCATATATTTTATTTAAATGTTCACAATTTCGAAAATGTAAATTTATGTTAATGTTTAGATATTTTAAAAGGAAATTTCTCACGTTAGTCCATGAACTCATATTTATTGCAATACTACAAAAATTACTAGTAAATGTTATAGTGAATTAAATTAAAATAAATTGTAATAAATTAATTTAATATTAAACATGTCTTCAAAGTATTAAGGTATTAAAATTTGTGCTTAATATGTCGGTAGACGTTATCAATTGTTTATTAAAATTCAATTTAATGAGATGTTGTCACAAATAAAATACGTGTTGTTTCATTTGAGTGTGTTTAATTGCCCAATCTAACCTATTATTATATCCTCTCACAGCAGCTCTTGCTCATAATATATATATATATTTCACAACCTTAATCTAAAACCAACCTTACAAAACCTTACATTAGTCTGTCTGTATGTATAACTGTCTGTCACTTGCAACGATATTTTGAAAAACGGACATACAGACTTTAAGTATTGAATTAAGCTAAGATCTGCTTTCGATGTAGGCAATATTGATGGTGGATTTGGATCTGAGGTTGAAAAAACGGCCCTTTATGTATACTAGTTGCATTTGGACATGTATTTGAAAATACAGTAATGTGATAAAATTCCAATTTGTAAAAGATTATTCAGTAAAGGTTTTATAGAAAGTTAGTGATATTTAAATAATTTGAAAAAGTATTTCATTATGCTAATGCAAAATAAAATATAAATTTTAAACACAAAAAGTTCGGTTAACCCCACCCCCCCCCCCCCCCACCCCCCCCCCCCCCCACCCCCCCCCCCCCCCACCCCCCCCCCCCCCCACCCCCCCCCCCCCCCACCCCCCCCCCCCCCCATCATACGACTGTAAAATTTTTTTTGTGAAAAACCATCACGTATCTATACAGTTTGGAGATGGCACGTAGGAAGTGTCACAATGCCGCAAATTGTACTTTAAAGCCTTAATTGATTACAAAATGTAGGCTAATAGTACGTAAGTACGCAAAACACTCTTGTTTTTTTTTTTTAGAAACTTATATCCTATACAAAACGGCTGTTTAAGGTTATATATTGATACATTTCAAAAGCCGCCTTTTTTTAATGAATCAAGCTTTAGAAGTATTGTTTGCAGCATAATGCTTTTAATAAGAAATCCCTTTAAAATGTAACGCATTCAGGATTTTTTATGACACTTCCCAAGGTCGGTCTCCCCAATATAGGTGTGTTATAGTTATTGCATAAAAATAGTTGAGTTAGTTGTACAGCATTCTGCCAAAGTAAGTATATTTTATTCCATAATATATTTTATTACTTGGGCGTTTTCATATTTCAGACTTTACAAAACTGTATTTTAAATTCGGCACTTAACACTTTTTAATTGCAGAAGGAGTAAATGTTTTGTTTATTAAAAATATTACAGTAGATTTAATTATCATTATGCAGTAAAATGAAATGAACGCAAAGTGGGTGTTAGCTATATATTAATCACTGTAACAAGCTTTAATTGACAAAAAGAGAGTAAATAATTGGATCATCAACAAACAGCTCCATTACAATAGTCCAATTAGAATGTTGTGCGGCAGTAACTAAATGAGACCCTTTGTACCGAGGCCGACATTTATTTGCAGTAAAGCAACATCAAGGTCACGCGATTATTATATAATTTATCGACATTAGCATATTCAATCGTTGTATAAACTAACCTATTACGTAGGTTACATGAAGTACCCATCAGGTACATAATAGTTCAGAAATATTAAATTTTATATTCAATTCATAAATCTTGGCAGAGGAATAACGTAGAAGAATACAACGTATACATAACGTTTTTTTAACAATACTACGATAAGAAATAAATTGCTGAACTAAAAACATGAGGTATGATTTTCGTACTTTATAACTAATTTTGAATTATATGTATTTAAATAAAAAGCCATTAATACGCCATTTTTGTATTAAGGTTACATAAGATTCAACGAAAAAAGCACAATTTTTTCAAAACAATAAGTTTAGCATGAACTTCTAGTTTGCGTGGTCTAAGACGCTACTCTCGAATGGAGGAGTTGGACTTGGAGTCGCAGGTTCGATTCCTGCGCATATGTTACGGACTTTTGCGTTCTAGTGCACAGTTAGGAGAGTTACTGTTCTTTGGTAAAGATGGCGGAGAGCACACCTTAAATTAATGGTGGTTAGCGTTGGTCAAAGGTGATTGTGATCAATATTTTTTGTATACATATATCAAACCCAAAATACCCATTTTTATATTGTCCACCTTGACAATTAAAAATTTAGTTTTTCAAGGGATTTTATTATTAAATCATGGACGTAATCTATTAAGAGTTATAAAACCATTTATAATTATAATATATTATAATACATCAACGATGTTCGGAAACTAGCCGGTCAAATAGTAAACGTTTGGTTCATAAACATAAGTATAAAAACGAATCTCTAGTCTACGCGTCCTAATTTACAAAACTATGTCTTTCATTGATTACTAATTTAAAAAAGGATAAATGTTTAAAAGTGTATGTAGTATAGTAATCAAACGGTTAGACGCATACTTATAAGTCTTATCAAATAATCCAACAAAGAAACTTCATCATATTTTGATAACGTACTGGAGAATTGAATACGACTATACTTGGTTTGCTTACAAATGTGTTGGTTCTGGAATTTCATTACTGTCATTGTGGCTACCAATAAGGTCAATGTAAATAAGTGTTTTATTTATACCCCAAAATCAATCCTTGGACTAAGAGAAAACTATATGCCACGTTGCAAGTTCTTAAAGACCTTCCTAGTAGAAATTATCGCACAGACGGGTTCACAGATAGGCAGGCAAGGACCCAATTAGGAAGAATCCGTCAGATTAAAAAGTTTGATTATTTTTTCTTTATGAAGCCTTCCTACTAGGTACAAAACTTAAAGTTAAGATTCCCCAAAGAAGTAAGATATTATAGCTATAATAAGAAATATTATAATAATTTTATTACATTTTATTCACAATAGATATTGTATCGAATCGCCAACAAATAGTTAATCCCCTCTTAAAGATATCTACACACATTCAGACTTCCGATTGCACATAACTCATACAAATACAAACGCATTGACTTCAGATCCAGCTTTTTCAAATGTTTCAACGACTCATCATGAATAAATCAGCAGACTAAAACGCCTTTAACGATAAAAGTCGTTTTAAAAGCAAGTTTTAAATCCATTTTTTTATCAGAAATATTTTATACTTTCATTTTATTTTTAATTATTTTTATTTATTAGTCTTCCGCCAAGTGGTTGCAGTAGGTGTTGAGATAACGTCAGTCTATGACGGTGAGTTCTAAAGTTGTTCCTTCTTCTAGTTTTATATTTATGAACTTCACCGCTACAAATCAAATAGGATCTATATCTGCAGTACATAATCACCTCCAGAATACAGAGGCAAAGCAAATTGAGCAATCTCAACTCCCTGAAAGCTTTCCTACTTGACTCTATAATTAATTTTGCAGATTACTCTAACATCCTTTTTGGGGTCTGGATTTTCGCTCCATTTTTTAACACAACCTACCTAATCACATCCTAAGTAATTTTTCCATGCTTTGTTGTTGGTATACATCAGTTTAGAAGAGAATTATTTCATCTATATGATGTTTCACATCATATATATTCCTTCCTTTACATCTACTGAAGGAACAGGTTTTCCATCTTTAACGTTTCTAAACATTTGGTTACAGATTTATAGTTATATACAAATTACATTAGAAATGAGATTGAAGAGATTCAAGAAATACATTGAACAAGATTTATATGACTTGATGCGTTCGACAAAGAAGAAGATTAGATAGAAGCCTCTTGAGTTGCTTTTATATCTAGATTTTTATTTGATAGTCGCAAGTAGAACGGGCGCCACTTTGGGCGCTAACATGGGCTCTTATGGAGTTATTCTGGACCAATGAGAAAGCAGCAATGGCGGCTAGGCCACGCCCCCTGCCCCCCTCCCCTCCCCCCTCCAACACCCCCCGCCCCCTCCTAGACCCCCTGCGACGACCCCCCCAGCCAATGGGAGAGCAGCAAGCCCCCCACCTTACGAGAGCGATGGCGGACGAGCGATGGCGGACGGTGTCATGGCGGATGAACAAAAATTTGTGTCTCCGGCGGCCGGTATCCGAACCCGGGCCCCTACGAATGCGAGACTGTCGCGCTGACCACTGGACCACGGAGACGAGTTGTGCGTGGCGGCGCGATATGGCTGTACGTGCGGCGCGGGGCGCCCGGCGTTAAACGACTCCAATAATAACTACACAGATGTGCATTCCAACGGCTCTTCTCCCTCTCTCGGTGACGGATGCAGGTGCACATTCCAACGACTCCAGTAATAACTACACAGATGTGCATTCCACAGTAACCAACATGAAACATTAAATCATATTGCGTCAGCCTGGGAGCTACGTGAGCCAAGTGCAGATCATTAGTCTTCAGTCCATACCGGTGAGTCAGCTATTTATAGGTGCTCAGGTTACCGAACATTACCGGAGCGCTATATAAATAGAGCGGCCGACCGATGGCCAGTCATTAACCGTGCTGCTGTTCACTGTGGTAAGCCTGCTTCTTACTTGTTCACTTAACACTATTCTGTCATTGTCATTGTGTATAGCTACATTGTACCATCTCAACGATAGCCGTTCATTTAAACAAATTTAAAATAACATTGTCATATTTGTTTAACATAAACCTCAACTACATTTCTCAATAAGCCATATATCATGTCGGTAAATATGCTAGAGCCTGTATATTTAGTAAACACCAGTGAAACGTTATGTCAAAAAGTTTAGACTTTACGGTATGAGAACAACGTTTAAATTCAACAGTCCTCCTGAAGGAATATCTGAACTGGATTGGATTAAGCGGGGTTCGGAGAAGTTGTAGAGCAAATGAAAGCTAAAGCTTCAGATACAGATTACCTAGGTTTCACTTTGAACAGTTTAAATTTCAAGAATAAAGATCCGGGATACGTAGCCTTTAGACCAGCTGATGAAGTTAACCTTGACGTGTTATGGAAAATATTTGGAGGTATTGTACAGAGTAACGCTGAATCTGTCACTTCTAGTGATACGTTTCAAGTGTCTTGTACGGTTGTCAATCTGCCCGTAGGTAGAGGTAGAAATAGGCCCGGTAAATACAATAGCTTCAGCGAAGAGTGCAAAGGACGAAAAAGGTATCGTAGTCATTAAGAATAGCGATAATCTGTGTCTGCCCCGAGCTATAGTGGTAGCAAAAGCCTTTGCCAAAAAAGATCCTCAACTTAAAGCTATACGAGAAGACAAGGCTAAGAGACAAACATTTAGAGCACAGAAACTAATGGCAAAGGCAAGAGTTAATATTTCAGAAGAGGGGGCTGGTATAGCTGAACTTGAAAAGTTTCAAGACCACTTGAAGAAATATAACATAACAGTATTCAGCTATAATGTAAAAGGGCGGGACGTATACTTCAGCGGTAACAATACGGAAGCCTCTTATAAAATAAACTTGTTGTTTCAACAAAGGTCACTTCAACGTGATAATTAATTTGACAGCAGCTTTCGCTTGCCATTTCTATTGTGAAGCTTGTCATGTGCCGTATGACCACAGAGGTGATCACCGATGTTCTAATGTCTGCTCTGCTTGTAGCACAATCTCACCTCCCTGCAAGCTCGAGCATTCAGGAATAACCTGCCCTGAGTGTAATCGTCACTTTAAAAACCAGCGCTGCTTTGCTGCCCACCAAGGTGATCTCTGCAAAAACGTACAGAAGTGTCTCGACTGTGAGAAAAACATATACAAGAAACATAGAAAAACACAACATGAATGCGGTGAAGTATATTGTAGCACTTGCGCAGAATTTAAACCCGCTAATCATCAATGTTACATGCGCCAAAACAAAGTACCCACTAAGAATGATAACTTTTCTGTACATATTCTTTGACCTGGAGACTCGTCAGGACGAATGTTTAGAGAACGAGCCTGACGTCAAGGTTCACAAAGCTAACTTGTGCGTCTCAGAACAGTTCTGTAGCCAATGTATAAATAATAACGAGTTTTGTGAAAACTGCCTCCAACGCAGAAAAATCTTTCAGGAAGACCCAATATCCAGTTTTATGAACTATGTAATGGAAATTCGCAAACCATACAAAGACGTGTGCGTCATAGCTCATAACGGACAAGGATTCGACTTCCAATTCATCTTGAGATATATTCTGGAAGAGACCAAATTCACACCGGAAGTCATTACTCGTGGGACAAAAGTAATTTTGCTGGAGTTTGACAACGTACGTTTCATTGACTCTCTCAACTACTTTCCCATGTCACTGTCCGCTCTTCCTAAAGCCTTTGATCTTGGTCCCGAAATGAAGAAAGGCTACTTCCCTCATCTGTTCAACACGATCGCAAACCAAAAACTACGTGGGACCGATACCAGCAAAAGTATTCTATTGCCCAGAGTCAATGTTTGAAAAGAACTACAAAGACTTCGAGAAATGGCACAATGAACAGGTATGCAATAACTATGTGTTTGACTTTCAGAAGGAATTGATAGAATATTGCATCTCTGACGTTGACATACTGGCAAAGGCGTGTATTAAATTTAGATCCCTATTTTTAGCCGAATGCAATGTCGACCCCGTTTCTGGAAGCTGTCACCATAGCTAGCGCATGTAACCTAGCGTTTAGACGTAATTTCTTAAAGCCTGAAAACAATCGGAATATTGCCAAAGAAAAGGATACAGATTAGTGGACAATCATTCTGGCATTTCTTTACAATGGTTGACGTGGGAAGAAGAGCGGCGAGGTGTTAGAATACAGCACGCAGGAAGAGAGCGAGAGGTCAACATTGAGGGAATGAAGGTGGATGGATTTGATGGAGACAGAATATATGAATTTCAAGGTTGTTACTATCACGGATGTCCAAAGTGTTTCCCGTACAAAAGAGGTGAAACCGTTGAAAAGAAGATCCTTCTGACACCCTCGAACTCAGATACGAGAGGACAAGAGCCAAAATCGAGAAGCTGTCACGTACACCTTATGAGGTGGTAGAGATGTGGCAGTGTGACTTTAATAAACTAAAATCAGAAAAGGAGCTAACATATTTGGAAAACCATCCCGTGTTGAACACCTTACCGCTCAATCCACGAGACGCATTTTTCGGAGGAAGAACCGGAAATGCCATGACGTATTACAAGTGTACGGAAGATGAGACAATACAGTATGTGGACGTATGCTCCCTATATCCCTACGTTTGTAAACATGGTAAATATCCGATATCCCATCCTACCATCTACATTGGTGACAAAGAGTGCAGAGAGAGGGGAATGCAGGTTGAGGGCTTGCTAAAGTGCAAAATGCTACCTCCAAAAGATCTTTATCATCCAGTGCTTCCAGCTAGAATGAATGACAAATTAATGTTTGTACTGTGCAATGTCTGTGGCGAAGAGCTCAACAACGATGACTGTCAACACAGTGACGAGGAAAGGGCGTTGATTGGCACATGGACGATGGATTGAAGTACGGAAGGCAGTTGAAAAAGGCTATAGAGTTGTTGAAATGTACGAGCTGTGGGAGTACAACGTAGCCACTTTCGAAACGGGCGGATTGTTTACAGACTTTATCGACAAATTTCTAAAGATAAAACAAGAGGCGTCCGGCTATCCATCATGGTGTCGGTCAGACGAGGAAAAGGAAAAATATGTGCAGGATTATTACGACCACGAGGGAGTAAAGCTCGATCCGTCAAAGATAGAGAAAAACGAAGGCCTCCGCTCTCTAGCAAAGTTAATGCTTAACTCGTTCTGGGGTAAGTTTGGGCAGAGAGAAAACCAGAACAAAAACGCTCATCACCAGAGACCCTGAGGAACTGTTTAAGCTGTGTATGGATTCTAGCGTTGCCGTAAACAGAATACAGGAAATCAACGATGACGTTGTCCTGGTAAGCTGGCAACATTTAGAGGAAGTGGGCGAGTCATTAGCCACTGTAAACGTTGTCCTAGCTGCCTACACTACAAGTCAAGCCCGTTTAAAGCTTTATGATCATCTGGAGGCACTGGGTAAACAAGTATTGTACTACGATACAGACAGTGTTGTGTACGTATACAAAAATGGCTTGTACAGAGTAAATACCGGCGACTACCTAGGGCAGATGACAGACGAGCTGGCTAAAGACTACGGTCCCGGATCTCATATTGTAGAATTTGTTTCCGGTGGTCCAAAGACGTATGCTTATCGCGTTTTTTTTTTTCCACAAACAAAAACGATTTTGTATCTGTCTGCAAAATCAAGGGTCTCACTCTTAACCTAAAAACTTCAAAAAATCTAAATTTTGAAAAACTTAAAGAAATGGTTCTTAGTGAAACCTGGGTAACACTCGATATTGAAGAAAACAGAATTAGGAGAACAAAGTCCAGGCAAATAGTTACTGTCAAAGAGACAAAGGTTTTCAAAATTACAGGTCCAAAACGCAGACGCGAAGGTGAGTATGGAACCCTGCCTTATGGTTATTGTAAAATGTCAAAAAACCAGTTAGATGGTACCTTATGCTGACAATACAGAATTATGTTAACAAGTAATGAGTCTATTGTCACAGTCGAATTGAGTTTGGAGCGAAAATGAGAAAATAATGAATAAATTTACCTCTGTACTGTATTCCCTTTAGTCGTACTCCATCCACCATCACCACCACGACACCGGAAATATTCTGGTTCTTCATCTTCCTCACCCGAATATCCTGATTGCGAATTCCGCAAAAAACTACTAATCACTAGCACTGGAGACCACGGATGACGCAGAGGATGATCGTGATAGTGGTATTATTAAAAACGTATCAACGAGAAACGAGTATAGGTGATACGCACCAAGAATAATTGGTAGCACTCTGCACGGAGCCGAACTCAGTACTGAGAGCGGGATACGTGGCAGAACGGCGCCTCTACTAGCACATGTGGTCAACACATGTTGTGACGCACTTCCTGCGCTGTTGTATTCGCGGTTCCAGAGCCGGGGTGACGAGGAGGTTGGTCTAAACACCGTAGAAACAAACTTTTCCTTCGGTCGTTACGAGGTTGTGACCATGTAAGGTGCGAGGACTCACGCATGTAGATGGGTGAAACCTTCACTGGACGGGCACCTCTAGCGTCCACCACCCTGTTAAAGCGCTCGGAAACCCGTGTTTACGTCAGCAGGTGTATAATGATATGAAGTATGCAATAAGGCTAATTTCAGCCACTAATCCGATTTATGCCTCTGCAGACTCTAGATTATATAAACTCTTTCCACAATCCTACTACCACTACTAAAGGGAATATAGTATCATACTCTCGGTCTTTATCGCTGCTCGAGAGAATACCCTTGTTCAACGGACAAGGAAGGGAGGTGGGAACTCGTTGTCCCATCACAGCATACAGCGTTGGTTGGGGCTGTATGGGTATTCCCGGTCGGCGTGTTGACAGTCGATCAGAGTGTTGACAACCATCGGTAATGCCAGGGGGATAACGGAGGCATGAACTAGCGTCTTTTGGAGCATGCCACGGTCTACAGCGGTGGAGGGGCTGTAGAATTTAGGGGGTTAAATATAAAAGATTACTTAGATATTCATCATTTGCGTAATGGACAAGCGTCAAGCAATAGCTAACGAGCTACACAGACCGGCTCGTCGCAATTTCAAGAGGCGTGGCGTCCACCTTGAAAGGTAAAGACGATTTGTACCAAGCGGATCTTGTAGAGATGCTACCGTACGCTGGTGAAAACAAAGGTATGAAATACATACTTACGATGATAAATTGCTTAACAAAGTTTGCTTTTTGCTGTACCGCTAAAGAGTAAAAACCGGATTAGAGGTAGCGAGAGCGTTAGAACCAATTTTGAAGAAGCATAAGATGAAGAACTTTCAGACCGATCAGGGTAAAGAATGGTTCAACATTCATGTTAACAAACTGATGACGGCGTACGAAATAAATCACTATAACACTTACTCAGAGCTTAAAGCAAGTATAGTAGAACGGCTCAATCGGACGCTAAAAGAAAAAATGTGGAAACTGTTTACTGCTAGAGGTAATTACGAGTGGCTCTCCCATGTTACCGAGAATAGTTAAGGAGTACAACGCGTCCGTTCACAGGAGCATCGGTATGAAACCGAAAGGATGTGAGGGAAAAACACGTAAAGCTTATTCTGACGCGTATCGAAAAATCGAGAAGAAATAAAGGGAAAAAACAGATCGAGTCAAAGTTCAACGTGAACGATAAAGTAAGAATTAGCAAGTACAAGCGTGTTTTTAAAAAAGGTTACATGCCGAACTGGACGAATGAAATATTCACAGTGTTCGCCGTGAAACCGAGCAATCCAAAGACATACATTCTGATGGACTCTAGCGGGACTGTGTTAAAAGGTGGTTTTTACAAAGAGGAACTAGCCAAAGCAAAAACTGGTGACGTTTATCTAATTGAAAAAGTATTAAAAAGAAAAAAAAGATAAAGTACTTGTTAGATGGACAGGTTTCGATAAAACAAGTGATACGTGGATAGACAAGAAGCATATTATCTGAGGACTTAATGTTCCGTCCAAGAGAGAGAGAGAGAGAGAGAGAGCGACTGCTGGTGCAAGCTATATTTAAACATAGATATTTACGATGCGCAGTCAGTAAACAGGCTGGAATGCGTGTCGTGAAGCAGTCTCTGGAGCTACCCGTGTCTAATTTTGACCGGTATGTGGGTGGAGGGGGAGATTTGGAAAAAAGCAAGCACGGTCTTCTCCTACCAAACTCTATACGCTGTATTATTGCAGGGCCTTCTAATTGCGGTAAAACCAACGTGCTGTTCAACCTCTTGTTTGATCCAAACGGCCTTGTTTACGAGAACGTGTACGTTTTTTCTAAATCACTTTATCAACCCAAATACCAATTTCTTGCAAAGGTATTGCCTAAAGAGATTGGTTACTTTCCTTCAGATGACAATAACACCGTTATAAGTCCTAGCGAAGCCAAACCGCATTCCATTATGGTTTTCGACGACATAGCGTGTGAAAAGCATGACAACATCCGCGCTTATTTCACTATGGGCCGTCACAACAATATCGATGTTTTCTATCTTGGCCAAACGTACAGCAGGATCCCCCCAAACAACTGATACGAGACAATGCAAATTTTTTAATACTCTTTAAACAGGATGACATGAATCTTAAACACGTGTACGCTGATCACATCAATACAGACATGCCGTATGACTCTTTGAAAAAACTATGCACTCTAGCGTGGAATGACAAGCATGGATTTCTTGTCATAGACAAGGATCGCGAACCTTTATAAGGGCAGATACCGCGTTGGGGTTGACACTTTCCTTGAGTCACTATGAGTACGCGGATCTATTACTACAAACGACGTTAGAAGGTATGCAGATGCCGGTTGCGGTGGTATCAAGAGACTTACAAAGGTAAGCTCTAATCTTTGCACGTGGTATTACGCAGATAAGAAAAGGTTTTGCGGTAACTATTGCAGTAGACGTGGTGCACACGGTCATGCGTATAATAGACTTTGTTGGCGTCATAGAAGACCAGGTTGCTACAGCAGGAGCTTACCGCCAATAGTGCTGTTGATGATTTCATCTAGCCAGCGTATATACAACAGAGATAGGTGGATAGCGTTTATAGCCGAGTGTCAGGAGAAGAATGTACCTATTGAATTGGTAATTTACCATGAGGACATGCTAAACGGTACGGTGCGTGAACCCATGAACCTACTGTCTCGGTTTAGACCGTTCCCCGACCTCTTTGGCAAGCCGATATTGAAACTCAGTAACAGTCACGGTAGTTTGAACTTTACTCAGATATACTTAAGGATGTTGAAGTATGCTTGTGATATACCTTATGCCACTAAGTGTATAGTGTTGACTGAGCGCAGTAATACCAGTTAGATCCCCCGTTACACTCTATAGACGTGCACTGCGGTCGCGGTGTTATCTTTAAAACATAAGTTACAATGTAAGTTACGGCCCAATGCCTAGTAGTGTAATGGGAAGGCGGGGTAAACCGTTTGCTGCAGTGAACAACATATGTCAAGGACTGTACACAGCAGATTTCTTGAAAATTGCATTACCCACAGTACCACTGCAGTGCGAAAAATTCGGCATCTCTTTGGTAACGAAAACCGGTGAGTATAAAATAACGCAACCAAACCTGTTTAGAAGCTGGCATGAATTTACCGGCGCAAACTCGGATGAGTTTCTTCTTCTAAACTCATATCTGTTGCACAACACTAACGTTGATCGACCTATTCAACGTTTGAAGGAATATATGGACAGAACAGTGTCAAACGATCAGTATACGGTCGCTGAGATCCCTCAGTGGCGGCACGGTATTAAAAGAACATTTATTTTTAGAGATATGACGCTACGAGAACGCATACCCAGATTCAATCCTGAGACAGACAGATATTACTACGGCCTACCATTGACCTCTGGTGTTTCACTTAAAGAAGTGATTCGTTACATTAGAAAACACAAGAAGCGGGCATTGTTTTTTAGACAAGTAGAACTGCCATGAAGAGGGTAAGGTTTGACGATAGAGTGGAGGTAAGGCTAGTTTCGCGGTATGACGAGTGCAGATTATTCGATACTTCATCATTTTTCGAACAGATGAGGAAATCCTATATAAATAAACAGATAGCAGGCTGTGGGTTCAGTGTCAATCATGACGCGAAACAAGAAGCAGCTTATGACGGAGATATCAAAATTAAAGAAAGCTATAAAACAAAAGTATAATCGGTTTAGTTTTAAGCGGGGTGAATTGGAGTCCGAGGAGATGTTTGAAAAGCAATACCAGCCGTTGATCAAGGAATTGCGTGACACCAAGGAGACCCGCACTTTACACACCGATGTCAAGAAGGAAATCAAGAAAGAGGAAGATGATGCAGATGATGACGATGATGAAAACTCAGAGTTTCTACCAAATGTATTTTCTTCGCCTAATCTTCCCCATTTAAAACCATCGGTCTCCACTAGACTTGATTCTGGAGCAGAAGAAGTGTTTGAGACAGACGACCAAGGTGATGGTGGAAACAACGAAATTACAAAAATGCTCTCAACACCTACGGGTCTACAGACGGCGTCCCAATATATCGCCGACAGCTTTGCTCATCCCGTTGACCAGAAAGTACATGCAAGAGCTTATGAAGGATTTGGGTGGGCGTTCATCTAAAATTGACCATCTTTACGGTCCTCGTTACGAAAAAAATACTTTAATGGTTGGCAATAAGGAATTGCAGTTTGATGAGGACGGTAGTATTCGAATAGATGATGTGGCGTATAAGCCACAAGAGGGTCTGTACGAGTTGATTTTCAAGCGAATACCGGATGATGAAATCTACAATGACGAAGACAAAATCGCTTACAAAGATATACTGAAGAAAACTAGCGCTCATAAAAAGAAACTATAACCCAAATGGAGTTATCAATCGCAACACGTCGCTCAAGTATAAGTATGTAATTTCAGACTTATTTCCAAAAGTAGTTAAGGGTTCTGGAGCTGACAGGAAAGCTCATAGTGTGACTAAATCACTATCAGATCCCGATACGGTTTACTGGAACGATCCAAATGAGTTGTGCGACCGTCTTAGGCTGTTGGTGGCATCCGCTGAAGCTGGAAACACGAACCACAAGAACGAGATTATAAATATCATTGAAGAATTGAAAGAATCAAAGACTATATCAGGTGATGGTAACGCGAGATTCAGATCATTGATGAGATGACCGTCAATAAGTTTGGTCAGAGGCCACAATCTCTGAAGAAGCAAGACATCCAGAGAGTTATGAATACTGTAAACAAAAAGCTAAAGAAAGATGTAAGAAGATTGTACTCTCAAATTGCAATCCTTCAGAATCAAGCGCTTATTCAGCAGGATCAAATAAACAGCTTACAAAATACAAATGAAGAAGCTATAAGACGTCTAGCAGTTCAACTATTTCACTGGATCAACAAGATACACACTACCGTACCTCCAGGTCGCTTCCACGCCGTCTTAGATGCTGATGAAAACTCATATATTGACTGGGATAAGATATTTATAAAGAGCAATGTACAGGAGGAGTCTTCATCACTTGTAAAATGAGTGTGGACAAGTTTGGACGACGCTTCAAGCGTACAAAGGCTAAACAAGGTCCGAAAGGCGAGGGATTCAATGTGACTGCCGAAGGTGACTATGACGTGCAGAGAAAACGTCTGAGAAATCTAGGGAACCCTGAAGATGAACTAGACGCTGTTAATCTACAGACGTTGATCAGTAAGTTAGGAGATCTGCAGACCGAAATGATTACTTTAACCGACAAGTTAAACAGCTTGAAAGATTCGCAAGAAAATTCTATGAAGCTTTTAGCGGTTCAATTGTTCCATTGGATCAATAGAGTACACAGTACCGTAGCTGTTGGTAGGTTTCAAGCACACTTTAACGTTGATGCACATACATATATCGACTGGGATAAGATATTTATAAAAGAGTAAAGTTCGTGACTCGCCATCACTTGCACAATGAGTGTTGACAAGTTTGGACGGCGATCCAGGCAGTTTGGAAAAGGCGGGTTAAGGGGACCGAAAGGAGATGGATTCAAGCTGACGGCCGAAGGTGACTACGACATTAACGGGAAACGTCTAAGACATGTAAAAAGTCCAGAAGATGATCTCGACGCCGTAAATCTACAAACGCTGACCAGTAAATCGGTGATAATCGGGAAAGATGGAATTGACTGCCGGAAACAAAGATTGATCAATATAAGTAAAGCTACAAGACCATACGATGCTTTACCTCTCACTCAACTGGCCGAACACATACCGTCAAAAGATTTAAAGGATAAATCTTACAAGTTCCAGCGCTTTAGATTACATCAAATTGGGGAGCCTAAACAAAACGATGACGCGTTAACACTCGGTTACTTCAAAAATAACACTATCAAAAAAAGGCAGGATGGTTGGGAGCTTGGAAACAAAAGGCTAAAGCTAGTGGCCGATCCTGTCGAGCTTCGTGACGCTGTGACGCTCAACTATTTCAACGCAAACACAGTTACAAAGAAGCAAGACGGTTGGGAGTTTGCAAACAAAAAGTTAGGGTTAGTTGCAGACCCTACCGAAATGCAGGATGCTGTGACAATGAACTATCTCGTTCGTGTCTTAAGTGAAGTGTTTTACAGTTTCTATATACGTCTCGCTCCTCCTGGTGATAGTGTTAGATCGGTCGCTAAAGACCAGTGGATTCGTTCAAACGTTGTTGATCCGTTTTTCTTAAACGCCAAAACGAAAATAATGAGATCGGAAGACTAATTATATAAACTGTGATTGCAAGCCATACACTGCAGTCTGGTTTTGGCCACGGCGCGGATAAAATGGCAAAGCGCAAAGGGTCGTCCGTCAGACGAAAGCGAACCATCGGAGGAGCAGGAGGTATTATCTCTAGTGTTATTAACAAGGCGATTGACCTTCTACCTTTTGAAGCACACATCCCCGGCTATTCTTTCTGCGGACCTGGCACATTTTTGAAAAAAAGAATCGCTAGGGGTGAGAAGGGGGTGAATTTATTGGATGATGCCTGCCGTATTCACGATATAGCTTACGATAAATACAGTGACTCGGAGCATCGCAATCAAGCAGACAAAGAGTTGGCAAAGCGGGCTTGGGATAGAGTAAAAGCGTCAGACGCGACTTTAGGTGAAAGAGCAGCTGCTTTAGCGGTAACTGGTGCGATGAAAGCTAAAACGGCTTTCGGTGGTGGTGGTGGTGGGAAGAGAGACGAAGGAAAGTTGTTAAGAAGAAGAGCGGAAAGACGAAAGGTAGGGGCCTTTACCTAAAACCTTATCCAAAGAGGGGAGCTGGTGTTAGAAAGAAGAAGAGGAGTTGTTGTAAAAAAAAATCTCGATCCCGATAAGACCGTTGACAAATTTCGAGTTGATCCACTACGCTAAACAACTAAGCATTCCCAATTTTAGAGGGGTGTTTATGCGTGACACGTTACCTCAAACAGGGCCCAGAAAATACGAGTCAGCTATAGTTAATCTGGACTCAAGTTACGGTGACGGTACTCATTGGGTTTGCTACAGAAAACGCCGGCATAATGTGAGCTATTTTGACAGTTTCGGAAATCTTCGCCCTCCTTGGGAACTCATATACTATTTCGGACCCACCGCTGACATACAGTATAATTATCAAAGTCGTCAGGGGTTTGATTCAGTTGTATGTGGACATCTGTGCTTAGAGTTTCTCAGCGGAAAGAATGTTTTGCCTGAGCGGGAAAGGTTCAAGAATAACTTGTGACGTATTTCCTCCATACGACACCAGTGATGGCGATTACGTAATTGGATTGATAGATCTGAGCACGTTCAATTCTATTCCCAATATTGAAAAGAATGTAAACGATAAATTTTATTACGGAAACCATGATGAAGTGATAACGTTTGAGGAAGGTTCTTACGAAGTAGAAGATATTGCGAATTATATACAGGGGAGACTACCGGAGGGGATCACAGTCCGCTTGAATGCAAATAACAATACTCTTAAGACCGAGATTAAAAGCAACGTGCAGATTGATTTCAGCAAGAAAGGCACAATTGCATCGATATTGGGCTTCAGCAAAAAGGGTGCTGCAAGCTAATAAAGTACACACTTCAGACCTGCCTGTGAATATTCTCAAGGTGAACAGCATAAGAGTTGAGTGCAACGTTGTTCGCGGCTCGTTTGATAACGGTGTAGAGAGTCACGTTATTCACGAGTTCTTTCCACAAGTAGAGCCGGGGTATAAAATAGTCGAGACACCTGGTACAGTGATTTATTTACCGCTCAACGTTCAGAAGGTGCACACCATAACTGTCGAGCTTAAAGATCAAGACAACAATCCTGTGAATCTCAGAGGTGAAACGTTATCTTTGAGGTTGCATATAAAGAAAGTGGGTGCTCATGGGTCTAGTATTTAAGGAGGGTGTGAACATAATTCAGGTCATTAGACCGTCGCGCCTGATAGGGGTAACTTCTGCTAACGCAAATTTCTTGCGCTCTCTTGGCTTTAAAGTTAACACCGGCGCAATTCGTGAAAATGCTCGATATAGAGAGTCCCGCTGAGTACAATGAAATCATTACCGGACTGGAATATCACACACATAATCCGTATGCTTCAACCACGTTTAATAATAACGATGAAATACGGATACCAATCAGTTATCAGGATTTAATAACAGCTCCTTTTGAAAGCACACTACACGTTGTGGGTACAGTAAGCGGTAAGAAAGCTGACGGTACAAACAGATGCTAAAGTGTCTCTGGTTAACAACGCGATTGCTTTTCTCTTTGATGATATCCGATACGAGATTGGCGGTGTGGAAATTGATCGCACAAAGAATGTAGGTATAGCCAGTTCGTTAAAAAATATATTATCAGCTCGTGCGGAAGACGAAAATAATCTGGAAAATGCATGCTGGTTCGGCCCCGGTGGAAAGAAAGAAATGAACAAATTCTCATTTTCTGTGCCTTTAAGGTTGTTGTTGGGATTCGCAGAGGATTACAAGCGAATAATTGTGAATGTAAAACAAGAGTTGATACTGCTGCGGTCGGCGACAGATGCCAACGCTATTATTAGCGATATGACGCAAGCGACCCACACGTTGAAGATCACCAATCTGTACTGGCGGGTGCCTCACATCTCTGTATCCGACTTGTTTCGTGCTAAAATCCTACGTCTAGTTGAAAAAGATACTCCAATACATATACCGTTTAGATCGTGGGAGTTGCACGAATACCCCTGTACTGCCGCAAACTGAACGTCAATCATGGACTATAAAAACTTCTTCTCAATTGGAGAAACCACGATACGTGATTGTAGCTTTCCAGACAGAAAGGAAAAACAACTTAAAGAAAGACATGTCATGTTTTGACAGTTGTAAGTTATCGAACATCCGCCTGTATTTAAATACACAATATTTCCCTTATGACAACATTCACGGAGACACCGCTATATTCTATGAAATGTTTGTAAGATTTCAAAACTCCTATTATGGCGATTTAGGCGGTCGTCGGTGGCCTGACGTCAGTCTGGACACGTTTAAAAATAAAACACCTCTGTATGTGATTGATTGTTCACGCCAAAATGATTCGGTCAAGTCTGGACCTGTCGATGTGCGGCTAGAATTTGAGGCTACGGAAGCGTTCAAGGCCAACACCACAGCCTACTGTCTACTGCTTCATGACTCGTATTTCGTTTACACAATGCTCAAGGGCACGGTAAAGAAGATGATGTAACGTGAATAAAACACGATGCAAATGACAGAATCTTTCAGTTTTCAAATTGGACGCCACGATGGAAGGTTCACGGAAGATAAATATTGTCCTTGATTTGGTCGGTGAAATCCGTAGATTAATCCGCAATCACCAGTTAACAACAATGAAACGGACGAGTGATGGCTACATGCATTATTGCGAATGTGCGTATACCGCACCGGATTGTCAAGATGTACCAGACACTTGTGTATGTGTAATGATTGACAGGCGGAAAGATGAAATATTCAGACTGTTAAATGAAATTTACGATAACACTGTGCAAAACGACGACGACGATGTCATAGAAGATGATAGTGACTATACGATATCCTCTATGGAAGAAGGGGAGGAGGAGGAGGAGGAGGAGGTATGTAATTGTATAAGCCAGTGACTAATACGTCAGGTACTTAATGGTTTGCTCAAGGTGTACAGAGTCATTCGTGATCATGGAGCGAAAGAGTGAAGACATACTGGCTACAGTCGCTGATGCTGTGTTCAAGGAGGAGGAGGAGGACCAGCTGGTGAGTCAACCAATGGAAATAGACAAGGTTAAATCAGTCCGTAAAAGCTCAAAACGAAATCTCCCGAATCTAGTTTACCGGTGTGTTTCTAAAGTCTCTTTACTTTTTGAATCCTGATTGTTCCAAATACTTGATTGTAGGATTGTTTGTTGATCACGACAATGGTGTCGGTATCTTGATGAAAGGTAAAAGGGGAACGTTTGCGTTTTGGAAACCTGAAATGTTCAACATTCTATTAGGGTGCGCGAACCAAATCACCGGACTCTTGGAATCGACAGGCGTGCATAGATTCAGTAGTTTCTAAAAGCGAAAGTGGAGAGAATATGGTGGTACGTAGAGTATTTGGTCAGCAGTACGTTGTACTGTACGACGGAAAGAATACATTAACTCTGTCCGTAGACGAGTGGACTCAGTTCACCAACTGTCTGCCCTGCGTAACACGTCAAATCAACGAGTTGTTTTTAACGGAGGATCTATTGAGATCTTACGTCGGTGATGTGTTAGCATTGCCTAACAACGGAAGTCCGGACGAGGGTTACGTTGATCCGCCTGAGGCTTTACCACGTCACCTTTTGCGACAGACTTTTTGATGACGTCCAGTGCTACAAACGTTGGCCACATTCCAGCGGCGATGAATGTGGCAGTAGTTGAATTTCAAGCTTTTCAAGGTAACAAAAAACCGTTTATAATCAAAGAGTTTGCCATTGTGGCTAATTCATTTCAATGTCAAATTGTTTTCAAACCTCCGTTTCCTAGGGAGAGATTAAACAAGAAAATGCGTACAACAGCTCTGTGGTTAGAGAAGAACTACCACAAGATCTTGTGGGAAGAAGGCGATTTCCCTTACAGTGGAAGTGTCATTCGCAACCTGTGCAAGCCGTTTACCATAATTTATACACGTGGTCATGAGAAAGCGAAATTTTTAAGACGGTTTCACTCTAACGTTTGTGAGCTAGACAACCTGGCATGTTATGACAGTAGTACATTATGCAGTTTGTAAAGGATCGCATCGGTTTTCCTGCTCCCTACCGCAACACAGCGGCCGTGATGAAGATGTACGGTGTGCAATGCACGCTGCTAGATGTCGTTTTGAAATCCTGAATAAACAGACTCACCAGTCCACTTAGTAGTAGTCATTCTGTTCACGGTCACTGTTGAGATTACATCGTGTCAGCATGGCGAGTACAGCTGCTGCTGCTGCTTACCGCTGCTGTATGGGACCTCATTTCTCGAGAGCCCAAAGTGCCTGTCGGTGTGCTCACTGATGCGTTCATTTTGAAATTTAGTCGCTTTCTGAATTGGAAGCTTTTATCGGCAAATTATACTTTTTCGTTTGACATGTTGAGAATATTTCAGCATAAAGTAATTTGGACCACGATTTTTGGAAAATGCTCGCCTTCCTGAATTCATTTTACGTGAAATGATGCCGAACTTTGACACTTACTGTTGGATAGTAATAAGTCGTCACCAGGTTCTATCGGAGCAGTTTATACACGATTTTGCTGAACAGCTGGACTGGGGATTACATACTATTGTACCAAAACCTTAGTGGAAAGTTTCTTCAGGACCATTGTAATTATTATAGTGATGAAGCGTAATGTGTTCCGTAGAAAAACTCCAGTTTTACGATAGACCACATTGAAAGGCTTCACCGAGTAAAGTGGTCAACATCCGATTCTCTGCTTGTGTTTCACGAGTCACATTGAAAGGCCTCTCTGAGTAAAGTGACTTGTAGGAATCTTGCTGAGAATCGGTTCTCGCTCATCCTCTGTAAGTTACAACGAGTCACATTGAAAGGCTTCTCCAAGTAAAGTGGCTTGTATGAAACCGACTGAGAGATGCTTCAGCTTCACCTGGATGAGGCAAGTCATATTGAAAGGCTTCACCAAGTAAAGTGACTTGTCGCGTCCACCTAGTAGTATAATGTAGATTAGTACAAAAAATGTCCTTCTCGGAAGGAGGAGGAGGAGTTCGGCATTGAGTTGAGAACTACTCCTGGAAAAAATGTCTTTGCGAGAGCTAAGGAGTTTGGCATTAAGTTGAAAACTTCAAAGCTCACGTGGGGCAGAAAAAACACTTGCAAAATATAAAAGTTTTTGCGAGTACTTGACAGTGAGACGGAAAGGTTCGGCATTTAGTTGAGAACTTTAACGGACTCGCTAAACGGTCTCGCAAGGACACAAAAAAAAAAGTTTATTTTTTCGGAGGTGGCAAATTTGTTATGGAGTGGCCATCACGACAGAGTGGGCGATGGTTGGGGCCCACTCGCAAAGAGAGGTGACACGGAGAGGTTCGGCATTGAGTTGAGAACTTGAACGTGTTCAGTGTTCTTTGTTAAGTGAGATTAGGCCTCCTGGGGAAACTCACTATAATAAAAAACGCGCCGAGACCCCTACGGCCTGGCTCAAAGCCTACCGTGGTGATGGGAAAAACGTGGGTCAACTACTACGCTGCATTCCTGTCTATATTCAGCTTGGCAGTTTGCCACGACCACAGCTGCGACTACCTCCAAGGTATATATACTACCTGTGGCAAGCTGATCGGCACAGTCACTCTTCGTCTACGTGTCAACGCTCTCGTTACAGGTAAGTGACTACACTACAACATTTAACCGTTTTCTTTAAGATATTCGACTGCGCTCTCTATTTGCGGTGTGTTGCTCACGCATAGTTATTCTCAATCCGCTAACCAAGTTAATAGATTTACAATGAACTCGTTGTTAAGATTATTCGCTATACAGATTGTCGGTTTTCCTTTACAGATTGAAAAATGGAACTTTCTACAAAGCTTTCGTCCCTGGAGAAGCATGGTGAGCCCACACCAAAGATGGCGATAAAAAGAGTTGACACGGAAAGCTGGCTACAGGATCCTGGAGGCAAAGAAGGTGGACACTAAATTTGACCGGAAGGCAGTGATGTTACTCGTAGAAGTGGACAGCACCAAAACAGCCGTCACATTTCTACCGGTGAGATTTGAAAAGACTTTAGATGACAATGATCTACAAGAAATGACGTCGTCTAAAAGGTATAAAGTTAGATGTACGGGTGTTAACGGACTTTTGGTAGATGTTAAGATTTGGAAATGTATGTAATCAGAACGCTTTTAATAAACGTAGTACGGACGTAAACACGTGTGTTATTTCTGCAACGCCCCGGCTCCCTGCTATTTTTAGATAGTGCATCTATGCAGGAGATGTACCGTCACATGTGGTGACCACATGCAGTTGCTGGTGTTCATAATTGTGGGTCTTCTCACTCAGTACTGTGTTCGCGCCGACTCGGTTAAGATGATATCAGTAATTATTGCTGCTTATTCTTTGTATTTACGTGTTATTGACCTGTTGTCGACTCCATCACCACCACCGTGTCCCCTTTCGAGATCTTCCTCATTCACCTCTTCAACAGTCTCCTGGGGTAGTGTTAGTAGCGGTTGGGAGTTTTTTTGGGACTCAGAATCAGAATCCGAGAGTGGATATTCAACACAAGAAGAAGAAGAAGACGATTTGCGTGGTGGTGGCTGGAACGGCTGGAGAGAGTACTAGGCTACTAGACTTCCAAAAAGGGTGAGTTATTTTTATTGTTGTCTCCGGTTATCATTAACAGATCACTACATTTCACTGTGATAATGTTTCCGTCTCTAGTTCACCAAATACCAATAGCTGAAGATTCCGACTCTAGCTGGTTTTAGATTTTTTTACAATAACCGTACGGTAAAGTACCATATTCACCTTCACGCTTGCGTTTTGGGTCAGTAATTGACAGAGTAAGACGTACAGATGGCCTGGTACACACATGTGCAGTTGTAGTCATTGGAATGCACAGCTGTATCCGCTCTGTCACCATGTGCTGTAATGAGATTATGCTCGCCTACACGAGAGAGAGCAGTCATCGCTCTTAAAGGTATGCCAACCGAGTGGTCTAAGCGCTCGTCTTACGTTCCGCGGGACCAGGGTTCAAATCCTGGGCGGCTTGGTATACTTTTTGCGTCCTCACTTGTCGCTACCAGAATGTTGTAAGCCGTCTCTACCAGATAGCAGCACCGCAGTCGCACACGTACGCTCAGAAAAATAGTGTTACAGTAGGCATACCTTTTGCGTCCTCACTTGCCGCTACCAGCATGTTGTAAGCCGTCTCTACCAGATAGCAGCACCGCAGTCGCAAAGCTAAGAAACTACAGCTGATATGGAAAAAACCCGTTGATCGCCGGGCGCCCCGCGCCGCACGTACAGCCATATCGCGCCGCCACGCACAACTCGTCTCCGTGGTCCAGTGGTCAGCGCGACAGTCTCGCATTCGTAGGGGCCCGGGTTCGGATACCGGCCGCCGGAGACACAAATTTTTGTTCATCCGCCATGACCACCGTCCGCCATCGCTCGTCCGCCATCGCTCTCGTAAGGTGGGGGGCTTGCTGCTCTCCCATTGGCTGGGGGGTCGTCGCAGGGGGTCTAGGAGGGGGCGGGGGGTGTTGGAGGGGGGAGGGGAGGGGGGCAGGGGGCGTGGCCTAGCCGCCATTGCTGCTTTCTCATTGGTCCAGAATAACTCCATAAGAGCCCATGTTAGCGCCAAAGTGGCGCCCGTTCTACTGTCGCAGACGACATCTCCAATCTCTACATCCTGAATCGGCAGGATTTATGCCAAAGCCTCTCCTAAAGTGGACATGATGGATGAGCCTGTTTTATATCAATACTGATCTATCGCGCGCATTATGTGTTCTACAAGAGGAAAGTATTGACTTTGGCACATCACTGTTTTTAATGGAAATTACAAAACTAGTGCAGACGGTAATGAAGTAAGAGTAACACAAAATGGGATAAATAGTCTTACTTTGTAAAAAAAATAAAAAACGATCTTAAGAATTTTGTTTATAGGCTGATTATTAGCGGAACTAGACTAAAGAGGATGGAGACATTTTGTGACTGCTAGTCAGTCTCTGTCAATCTTCAAGAAACCCCACTAACGTATAATCTTGAATATTAGCTAAAGATTTATATAATTTTAAAGCTTTCAATCCCTACCACTTCGTTATGTAACAGCACCTGACTTAAAATAGCCCCACTTACACATTGACCGAGTTTCTGAGAGTGTAGTTCCACATTTTACAGTTTAAAATCCCTACCATTGCATTACGTAGCAGCACCTGACATGTAAATGGGGCCACTTATCCATTGGCCGAATTACAAGCTGAGAATGGTGTTCCACATTTTATAGATTCCAATCTCTACGACTCCATTACGTAGCAGTATGACATTTAAATGGGGCCACTTACACATTGACCGAGTTACAGGCTCCGGATAATGGCCGGATGGTTTTTATGTTAATTGTTTGAATTTTCCATTAGCGCCAATGTTCCTCGATAGTAAAAATGTACAAAGCGTGTCATTTTTCCCACAATTAAATCCAATATTACACGTATGTGGAATTATTTACTTTGGATTGCTTTAGCGATTAGATTAGAAAAAGTAACTATAGACGTAATAGTATACTAATATATAACTATAATAATAGTAACTATAGACAAAGTAACTAATATTTTTCAATATTATCTCTTCTAAATAACTTATATTGATATAATTCATAATTATATACAGTTTTATTATTATTATTATATAAATGAGGTTGAGTGGAATCGAGGCCAAAATAAACCTAACTCCGCCTTTAATAAAAAACATTTATATATACACATTACAGGACGTTTGATAAGAGAAGTCTAATTTATTTCGAATAAATTGCAAGTTACTTAGAAAGGCAGAAAGATACTGAGTAGGTAGAACAAGAAGATCAAAATAACCTATATTATGGAGTGTGTAAACAAAAACATTATTAAATATTGCGTATAGTAGTAGTATAGTGGTTCGCTTTAATGGCGTTTACCAATAGTTGCTCTTTACACAGATTTACATGTTCCCAAGGACCTATAAGAGTTTCTTATACTCAAACGAACTACTAAAACTAATTAAGTAACAATTTATAACCTCAGGAAATGACTTTTGACTGGTTCATACCTTCTAGTTAAACGTACATGAAGTGCAGCAAAACTATTCTATAAAAGTTTTGACATCTTAGAAATATGGCCCGGGCTTCTCGATTAAGCATCCCCAGCTTTACCTCTTGCTTTATAGATGTTTCTTATTTTATTTTTACACCTCGATTAATCAAAATTATTATTTTTTTCTTAACACGAGTATTTATATTGGAAATTATCACGAGTTAAATCAAATTACAGGGGTTTCTCGAAAAATGTGCTATCATAGACAATATACTCGAAATTCGTTAAACAGCTTTGCATAATCACCTAACCGAATCCTGGGATATTGTGTGGTAGATAAAAAAGATAGAAGTAGAGATTTATGATAAGTGAAGGACGCAAATTAGGTGATTATTACAAAATTAGGAATGGAGTGCTTCTTCCAACTGCAATATATTTATAGTTCTTATAGAGAATGAATTCAAGGATGGGAATCTATCTACAATGTTGCATATTCTAATCAATCACCATATGAGCTTTTTTACACAAAAACATTGTCAAACCGTAAACTAAATCATTTAATTGTTTAATTTTCATTATTTTAATTACATACATTTGACAGCTGTGTTTCAAGATCAATTCATAGCCCTTCCCTTGTTTTGGAAGATTTTGTGAATCGCATTTTGTATTATTCAGAACCTGGAATGATGACCTAGTACGTGGGGTATGGTACTTTAAGATGAGTTGACTGGCACTTATCCAAGACTACAAAACGAAGCAAAAGAAGCCGATCCCCTTTTAAGTCTTACTCTGCCCGTCCTCATGGGCCACTGGCCTGTGCGAGGATCTTATCAAGCAGAATAAGAGAGAGAGTCGATCCAGTACAAGGTCGTTGGTACTGATAAAAAGTGCAACGGTCACAGATAGGATTCGAACCCGTGCTATCTTTAACTCAGACTCAAAGTCAAACGTCTTAGACCGCTCGGCTATCGGCACTCCCAAACAATTTACGTACAAGGCATGAGTACTATAGACTGCGTGTCACGTAAAATCGGCTTCGTTGCGTACAAAGTCTTCAGACACAGATTATTGTACGGAAAAGAATTTTTTCAGTGCCATACAGAAACATGGCAGACAACTATAGATCCATTTATTCTCGATATAATCCATGTGTTGAGTTATCAACTTTTGTTAATGCCCATACCAATAACATAAGTGCCATAATTCAACTTTTTTGTCTATGTTTTAATTAACGTGCTGAAATAATCCCATTTGTAGCATTGTGCTATGCGATAAAAACCTATGCGTGCAAAACAATTTTCAAACCTACAATAATTAATTCACTAATAATCTTCTAATTAATCATTTCATACCTGCAGTAAACAATTTTTATTTCTAACCATGCATTATGCTTTAAAACGGCATTGGTAAATTTATAATTCTTATCTTGTAATGTTAATTTTACAAATAACAATTGAAAAAAGAATGGAAACTAAGAGAAATGTACGTGACAATTAATAGAGACAGATACACAGATACAGATCTACCTGATGCCCAGGGAACAATCAACCAGACACTTTAATGGCCCTGCAGCCTGGTGACGTCATGCCCGGTCAGCACAGGGCCTGACTCGTGTACCATTGTAGCCCTTTGTCCTCTTTATGTTCCGCCCGACAATATTGAGATTTTACTTTAGAATCTTTTAGACTTCTACAAATAATATTTTAAGTAAATTACATTCCTATTATCAGTTTTATTACTTACACATATCTGCCTTTCATTTACAATAATAATACATCAAGAAGAGAAATAAACTGTAATTATAATGTTCTAATTCTCATACGCATAAATTATTCCTATTACAATCCACAATAAAAGAATAAAATAAAAAATTTAAACCTGGTTTAAAGCTCAACACTTTTGAATTACATTCTAAAAAATACTTGAAATGAATGGTGTTAAATTAAATTACAAAACAACACAAAAAAGCAGGGAAAATGAGAGAACTACAATGTAACTTTTATTTTTATGTGAAAAAGATATTCAAGTTATAATTATTATAACTTTCTTTGGAGTGTGTAACCATAAAAAAACTCTTTTGTTTTTGTTATTTACTGAATACTTATAAACTTTATTTATTACTACATTTTTAAACCACATCTTAAAATTCATTTCAAATGATTTTTTTAAATGTATTAAATACAGGTTTAAATTAAAGTATTGTAATAAAGGCTACACAATTAATAATGTCTATTTTACTATTTAAAATACAACAACATATTGACCAAGTGCATGCAGTATGCAATATATACATAGTATGATAATATACACGTAACTATGACAATTTAAATCATCTTTATGATTTGAAAATAACTGATATTACTACACAGCGGGCCCCTAGTAAGCCCGATATATATAGACAGGAATAAGTTAGTAAATTTAAGATATTTTGGCTAAATGAAGAGTTATGTTTATTAAAATATGGGGAGGAACAACAATAACAAGTGCGTAATAAAGGAGTTCAGTCTAAAAAGCAGATTTTATCCTTTCACTACTAGAATAGTAATACTCGTACACGTTATATGTATTTGGTTGTCTTTCTTAAAAACACTTACCAAAAAATATAATATACCGTACCATTTGCAAGCTTAATTTAGGTTTTTTTATATTAGTAAATAAATAACAAATGGAAATAGGGCATTTAATTAAAAGCGTTGGTTAAACCATTTATTATGCTCTGTATGTTGAATTCCGTATAATTAATTAATTACAACATACATGTACAGCACAATTGGCCTTGTTAGCCCAGTTACATCTCAATCAGTTCTGTTCTGTTCTATGCCATTCTTTTGGTTAATACATATCCAAAAGTTAACCAGGTCCTTTCTTCAGTCGCGCAGTAACTGCACCTGCCGCCATTGTCCTAACAGCAACATCACTTTTTACCGAATTAGGCTTCTCAGTCCTAAGTAGGTAAATATATGACCTTCATCTGGACAAGGAGGCAAACGCAACTAGAAATATACATGACTGGAAATACATCACAAAAGCTTGAAATAAGTGGTTTTAACCAAAGTAGCTTTTGGAACCTATGTATTTGTTTTCTTGGTGAGAGCAAGTTGTACCTTGATAGATATAATTAATTAACCAGACATACTCTCAAACACAGAAAAAATTCTAAAGAGTTATTTCCTTAACTTTTGATCGTCTAACCATGAACACTGAAATGATGAAATGAATCTGACCGTATGCCTACTTATGTTTAAAATATAATACAGGACCATCATATTACATAATGATTTGAAAAATTAGGCTACAGAATCCGAATAAAAAACTGCGAGCGAAGGATCGGGTAACGGCTAGTTTAGTTGTAAATACAGCCCATGCATCCTACGCTACGATGTCCTTTCCATAGAAGTGCAGTGTAATATACTTTTAGTTATTATATCATAACATTGTTATAACATTTTATATGAGTATGTATATCATTTCAGACATTGATACCTCATATGTTTTGTGTGTTAATTCCTGAAGTTGTCTGGTTACTGACTCACACAATCGACATGAACGGGACCTGATGTAAAAACTGCAGTATTCTGCTCTGTGATTGGTTAAATATTGGCCTAATCAGAATTGCGAGCTTTGTTACTACTCTCGTCAGTAGTTTAATTACAACCGCAGATAGTGTTATCTCTTTAGCATCCGAGAAGTGAGCCACTTAGGTGACCGTAATAAATCATTATCAAGCCTCGCAATGTCTTCTCAGCACCAAGATATTTACTACCTGTGGATGGTGTGGGATATTGCTCCACTGTCTAAGATATGATGGTTGAAATACATCATCACAATGTTCCGGTAAGGTCGGTTAGTTTTAAGAGAACAAAATGACTTCAAGAAGTGCCTTTGTGTTTGCGCTCTTTTATTTATAATTAATAGTTTGATAAAATATTAAAATTATTAACAAAATTTTCATTTGGTCTGCTAAGAGGATGGAAACATTTCTTTTCTGTGTGATGGTGTGTCTATTTTTGTGTCCACTGTAATCTAGAGAATTAAATGAACAATATAGATTTGGAATTTTGGATACAAACATAGAGAGGCCTGTTAGACGACACATTCTACCTTGTAGTCTAGAGACAATTTGCAATGTATATTAACACAAACCGATTTTTATTTTTTATAGGAGTGGTGAGGGTCCCAATAGAAGGGGATTTAAAAAGGTTAAACATATTAAACTATATTTTGTTTCTCAGACTATACCTTTCCTAGCTTGATACACTTAAAATCGACCCTCAAACACAAAAATAATAGTTATTTATTATCGGAAAACTAGATAAAGACACAAAGTAGTCACTTAAATAAATGAATGTAGTTAGAAGGCTGTGGTTTAACATTTATTTAGTTTGATGATATTTCTCAAGATCACAACAATATTACTTTAGAAAATAACTACCGTTTCATATGTTTAACCTTTTTTATACACTCGTATTTCGATTTTCATCAGAACTAGCGCGGTCGATGATCGATTTATGTTTTGGCAGATATGTATCTACAGATTAAAAGTAAAAGTATGTATTCTTTTACATTGCAAACAGTTGTCGGTCACTGTTCTATAAAAGTTTGAATTTAATATTTGATCATTTGACTCTTAGGACACATTTATTTTAAAAAATCACACGAAAAATATTTTAAGTCACATTTTTCAGTGCGTTTCACAGAGAAATTAATAATCTCCAGTAATTAAATATGCAACTCCAAAATGCTTAGTAATTATAACACCGTTTATAGTCAGCGATATGTCGTTTATTTTTAACAAGTACCGCATGTGGAGGTTTTATATCTAATAACATGCACTTATCAATCTAATTGGTTCAGTAACTGTTCAGTATTATTTATATGTATATAAGTACTATATTTATAAGGCCCTCTTATTAACTAACTATTAACTAAATGCCCTGGCTATTATCACCACTCAAATCACAAGGTATTGTCCCCGAAATATTTAAGTAAATATGAGCCTCTGTTATATATTACAGTACTCATCACACATCACATTTTGTGCTAGATACAAAACAGCTCCTACTAAGTGTTCCAAAAAAGGTACAATTGCTTAAAAATATATGCCACAAAAAGATTCCATATGCCGCACATACAAATTGACCTTCATCAGGTCAATTTGTATGTGCGGCATTACTATGCAGCGCTTAATATGTGCCATGTGTTTATTATGTAGTAAAAATCGTTGCACTTTAAATAATAACTATTCCCTACCAGATATTATGCTATATTTACAATGCATTCATAATATCAGTACCACCTATAAAAAAACATGAAACGTAACATAATAGTAGACAGGACCCGTGTTCCTGCAGGCATATACATAATGTAACCTTCAGTACAAATGCGGAGGTCTATAAAATCCCCGGAGTATATATATATATATATATATATATATATATATATATATTCACTAGCCGTTGTTTAGGAAAGTAGTCTCTTGGCACGCGTGTTTCTTCATATGCAACACACCACGCATTCTTCTTTTGCAACCAAAACAAAGTTTATTTGTGATCCATAGTTTCTAAATTGGATAAAAATCCACAGAGGCTGTAAAAGATTTCAAATGGGATCTCTATTTCTCTCTCTCTAAGCACCATCTATCCATCCATAGGAAAAAAATTTGCTACATTTGTTAAAATACTGTTTACAAAAGGCAGACCTTTCAGTGAGACCCCTCTTCAAAACTTTTGACTTCTCAGTCACTGATACTGATGGAAGATGTAAGGTATGATGGGAGGAAAACCTCTTTTAACTCTATTAAAACTATTTACAATTTCGTACAATTAAACCTACTTGTTTGAGGCAGATCTGTCTCTTGCTCGCTTTACTTGGTAGAAAATAAAAAAGAATAAAGCCTCCCCTTCTTGAACGGTGGCATGGCTGAGATAAAGCCCTCCATTCTTTTTCTTGGCGGCTATAAGGGTACAATACGGCAGTATAGCACTCTGGCAGGAGATGATCCATCCTCAATGATATGAACTAATACAACTGCCAATTGAATCTTTTCGGTATTACTAAAAAGAGATGAAGACAACTGCTTCAGAACTTTAGTGTTGTTAACAGACATAAACGTAGCTGAATCAGAATTACCTATATCCAACACGTGTGTGCGTTGTACAAAATAGAAATACGCTGCACTACAGGCTTCGCTGAGGTTGCATGGAAAATTTAAATTTAAGTAGTAGAATATTTGGGCTACACGTGTTAATACGTTAGATTTTTAACTCTATTATGAGTGTTTTTTTACTGTATTAAAGGTTTATATGCGCCATAATCGGACTAAGTGTTCCTTATATAAATATGAAGACTAATACACGATTTTAAGTCTACAAGTTAGTTCTTTCTTATGCATGATTTATCCGAATCCTTGTCCATGAATAAATTATTATGTTACACCAGGTAAGGCTCAGAATATGATTTCATACAAATATGCTTGCACTAACCGGGATTGGAAGTCGGAGCACTACGATTATAAGATGAGACGCTAACCACTGCACTACCAGCGACAACACTTTCTCGGTACTTTGCAATTTTAAACCCCACTGCGGCTTAACTCTGTAGTCTTAGAGCGTATCCGTTACTAAGTAACTAGTTTGTGGAAATAAAAACTGTCACAAAATTTAATACTTCTGGGATAACTAGAATTTTAATAATTGTTTTTTTAATCACGAAGTTTATCGTTTCAACATGAACTTGTAGATGGATATAGTTATTTTGTATTTAAAAAAAACATGAGTTTCTTTGTGATGATTTATATCATTATTAGACAAGTTTGCAGCTAATGTAAAATAGATCTAACACGCTTTGAAAATAATCACTTTCATAAAATGTTTCCAACACATAAATTTGTTTAACGAATCAAAACCTTTTTTCACTTGACTTTACGGTATAGTACCAACTATAAAAAGAATAATGAAATCATTAACGCTCATGTTTTTATAAATAAAAATATTTGGAGCATTCATTTTTCAGCGACCGTTAATTTTATTTATAATTACTTCATAGTAGGAGTTTTGGAACACTGCTATAGATTAATTCAATTAAATTGGATATTTTCGAAATTAATTCATAATTAGAAATAATAAATTTTAACTTAATCTATCAATTTTAAAATAATAAACGCAACATAAAGGTGGACACGACAACCAACACGTTGTTGTGAAAATCACGCTGCGAGCATCCGTCACTCGCTGCAGATCCACAAGTGTTTTATTTCCTGCAAAGCTCTTGAATACGGAATTGCTTATTTGGACTCCTCGACATTCCCTTCTGTTATTTTTGTTAAGAATAAACGTGTATCTGAATTTGAACGTGTGTCTTTGTGATATAATCTCCTTATCAATCGAGCACAAACTTCACTGGTTGGCCGCTCACTAATTATTTAGCGAGATATCAGTTACCTCGGCGGTGCTAAAGAGAACTTGTTCCCTCACGTATTTTAATGTTGAAAGTGATCTCTGACTCACCATAATTTTAGTGACAACTCATTTATTGGGAAATATACAACGAAATGAAAATGTGAAACATTAGTTTGAATTTGGTTCAATGAATCCACTATATTATTTAAACAATACTCTCGTTAGGTTGTGTAATACTCTTAGGGATTAAAAATATTTCTTAAAACATACGTAAAATATTGTTACTTTAAATTCAGAGACTTCAGAACATTATTTTGTTTGTCTAAATGTGCCTTAAACATAGGATGAGGCATACATGAATACGAGACAAGAGTCAGAGGTAACTATCGTACGGAGATGCACACAACGGTGGTTTGTGAACATTTGTCTTCACAGAAATGAGTTCCTCTTCTGAACAGATTTTCAAACTCAATCAAACATGCCTTAAAGGCCCAAGGTATTTCAAACCAAGCCTGACATTAAACGCCTTTACAGTGTTGATAAGTTTTTGGAGTGTAACTGAAAGAGCACGCAATTAGGAAACTGGCTCTAACGCTGGGAGTGAGTGTAATTGGTAGGGGATGATTGGACTGGATGTTTTAATGTTGTAAGTTTCAATGTGGGCTTGATGTAGGATAAATGTAAAAGTCTAAATAATAAATTGCGTTTGTTACGCAATAGATATTGTGGATTGCAAATAAAATATTTCATTTTGCGTATTTTAAAGTTAAAGGTAAATTAAACTCTACAGTTTTAATTCGTATTATTGGTCACAATTGGGACATCAAAATTAAGTAGAGAGGAACAAAAAAATTTATATATATTTAGAAGATTTAGAAGATGGTATAATTATCTTAAAAATATATTAAGTGTGTTTACAGTAAATTTTGTAACGTCTTGGATATTACGGAATATAACAGGACTGATATTACATCTATTTACAGATTAATGTCAGGTGGGTTTAGTAACCTAGCGCACGTGCAAGCACTCTGCATTACTACTCCGTACGCAGTTCATAGTTGTGATTATATGATATTAATCTAGTTATCAGCATGCTGATTACACAATAAATGTAGTTTTTCGTTGATATAGTTTGATACATTGATTTATTTTTATGTATTTGATCAAAAGAAACTGTTTGAGTTTCAATCGATTGGTGTTTAGTGTGTTTTTGGTGTGTCCAAATAAAAAATAAATATGAATGTCCAAGTTGAAATGAATAAAACGCAATAGTATTTAATTCCTGGCATACAGGACGAGATTATTTCCATCAAATGATTGGACGACAAAGAGAACCAAATCATAGTCATTGGAAGTGATTATATCTTAAATTACACAACTTAAAATATAAAGGTTGGTTATAATTTGGCAAAATATACAATAAAAAAAATCATGCGTTAGTAAAGCAGGGGTCTAATGAATGGTCTTTGGGGAACACCGCTGTTGTCAACAAGGAGGTTTTAGGAATAATGATTTTTGTTTTATATCTGAATATACTATATATGTAGTACTAGAATGAAGGCAATGTTACGGAAAGTAAGGAATAAAATCATATTCGTTATACTTTTTATAAACAACAAATCATCATAAAGCAAATTCATGAAAAATCAATTTTAAAGTTACAATGACTTTTCATACAAACAATCACATTTAGCTTAGTAACCAATCAATACTACAAACTATTTTACTCGGCCAGATATTTTGCAGTGTATTATTCAATAACTACTGTATATTAAAAACAAAATTAAAGCCATTTTAAATTATAATTATTGCACTACTATCACCGTAAATGTACTAGTGGATTGGGGTATTATTAATAATTTTATGTCATGGTAGCAAAATTAAATAGTATTCCAAGTCTTAAGTATTGGTTGTTAGTGCATTTTAATTTGTTTTTACACTGATACATTTATTAATACAAGTATTATTTTATAAATTTTGTTTACATTAGATTAATTACATTACATAAATGTTCACATTATAAGACTCGATGGAGCGATAACATCAAAAAGTCATGATCTTGATGTTCAAGCTAGGAGATCCTCACTGTAGTAAGTTGTTAGCTAAGCGTTATCAAAGCCTTTATCCCAGGAGGTAGCAAAGATTATTTAATGTTTGTTATATCAAGATCAAATTGACCTACATTAAGAATTGCAATTCTAAATGAAGAATTATTTGTTATACAGGCAACATCTTATTTGATGATGATGGCCTCTGTAGGATTTTGGTAAGGGTTACCAAAGCCATTTTCTACAGGATATCCCGAGAAAGAATTCAGCTATACAAGTAACGTTTATGTATTCGTTCAAGTTATGCACCGCTCCTCTTCTAACTGTTCCTTTGCGGAATATCTCCAGACTTTTAAACCAAAGACCAAACCACACGATATCTTTATACGTTATATTTTCATTTTTACACAGTCAAACATTCAGTTTGATGATATGATCGTGCATGACGTTTTTGGGATTTGGCTAAGAGTTAGCTTAGTCAGTAGAATATCTCGACACCGATTTGACCTATAGATTTTAATTTTGAAATAGAACTTTATTTATATACAGACAAGATCGAAGTCGTTAATAATGCATGTTATTCCGTGGTACTTGGCTGAGCGTTAGCGAATGTTTTTTGGGTATCATGAATGGAATCAAGGATTTGACTGATCGTCAGCGTCTCGTACCTATCCGCATGATAATTTGAAAACAATGTTATATGTAGTTAAAAATTTGGATAAACATTTATTTTTACATAGAAAGATTTGAGTTCAGTGATTGTGCGCATTTCCCTCCTTAGGATTTTGCAAAGTTTCTTTAAAGGTACACATTAAAGAGCACGGTTTCTCTTCTGTCTCTCCCTGTCTGTTCATAGAATATTTCAAGAATGAGATCAGCTATAGACCTAAATTTTGCTTACATCTTCAGCTACGTGATATTTGGTCTTGGTATTTCTACCTAGTATTAGATATTATAAAATGTTAAATTTATTCCTGTATTGGATATATATATATATATATATATAATATATATATATATAGCGCACTAAGCATAAAAACTAAAATTTATCGTTTTTTGCAGCTGGAATGTGGTCTTATGGGCCTCATCTAATAATATTATTGCAATTTGTGTGATGGAAGGCAGAGCGGGTGCAATATCATATCATAGAATAATAGAACATGTTTCATAATGTCTTTATACACTGATATAACTTTTTTACGAAAAGTTTCAATCTTCATCTCAAAAATGAATTCTTTATATTAACATTTAGTTCACAAAATGTTCCAAGTAAAGTTAGTAATAGTTAATTGTAAACTACAATTTAAAATACAAATTAAACCATTAACAAGGCAAAAAATACAAAGTTTGAAACAAAGCTCAACCATGCAATTAAAGTAACTATGATCTGTATTCAATGTTTGTTTAACACGACGCAGAATAAAAACCAGGGATTGAAAGGATTCATTGTGTTAAATGAAATGAGATCCTGTCGTATTACAATTTTACAATTGTGAGTTACTAAAATGACATTGAGGAAATTAAATGGAATGAGAAACAAGAAATCCTTTGTAGAAAGCTACAACAGCCTGAATGCCGAATAAATAATGCAGCTAGTGTGTACAATGCACTCTATTATATTCATTTGTTTGTGTCTACATTTATTCAACAGTAGATTTGTGACAGACTTGCAATGTATTCCATCAAGCATAAAACCATTTGTAACAAGACAAGTATGATGTTGTTGTTGAATATTATCCAAAGCTACGATTGTATTTTATTTGTACACAAGCTTCCTTTAGTGTTACAGATACATAATTTTCCTGTAGCGTAAAAAAATTACTCTGATCAAATCACTGTGCTGTCTTTTACGACGCTTTAACGCTTAATGTTATTGATAAGAGTTTTAATATAATGAGTGCTCCATCCATAATGCACGATGATAATTGTTAGTCACACCTTAACGTCAAGTATTTTCCCCAACTTAATTTGTCATTTTTTTGTTTCAGTGTTCGACAAATTCAACCATGGAGAGGTATACCATTGAACAGCGCGTTAAGATTGTTGAAGCATTTTACGAAAACGGACGTTCAAATCAAAATGCGTTTCATGCACTTCGTTATTTTGGTCACCATAATCGACCAAATGTGTCCACAATCGGGAGAATTTTGCGCAAATTTCAGCAAAACCGGATCTGTGGGAAATGTGAAAACACCTGTGCGTGCTCGCCCAGTTCGTTCTGCGGAAAACATTGGTGTTGTTCGCGATAGTGTGGCAGAAGAGCCGTCAACCTCGACTCGTCGTCGTGCGCAACAATTGAACATCTCACGAACATCACTGATGCGAATATTGCATAAAGATTTGAATTTACATGCTTACAAGGTTCAATTAACTCAAGATCTGAAGCCTACTGACCATTTCAAGCGTCGTCAATATGCCGAATGGTTGGTTGAACAGACAGAAGTCAATGGTGATTTTTCAAAGAAAATATCTTCAGCGACGAGGCACACTTTTACATCAGTGGATTCGTAAACAAGCAGAATTGCCGAATTTGGGCAAATAAGAATGCACGAGCGATTGTTGAAAAGCCGATGTATCCAGAAAGAGTGACTGGTGCGGTTTATGGGCTGGCGGCGTCATCTGGCCATACTTCTTCGAAAATGAGGTCGGCCAAGCAGTGAATGGTATTCGCTATCGGAAGATTATAACGGACTTCTTGTGGCCAGAAATAGAGGATAGGGACCTGGACGATATGTGGTTCCAACAGGATGGTGCCACTTGCCACACATCCAACGAAACAATAGCTCTTTTGCGCGAAAAATTCAATGGCCGTGTTATCTCACGTCGTGGCGATGTTAATTGGCCGCCACGATCATGTGATTTGACACCGTTGGACTTCTTTCTTTGGGGATATTTAATAAAAAAGTGTACCTCATAAGTCAAGAACAATTCAAGAGCTAAAGGATGAGATAATTCGGCATATTAACGACATTTAGCCTCAATTATGTCTCAGAGTCATTCAAAATATGGAGCATCGGATAGAGGTATGACACCGAAGCCGGGGCGAACATTTGGCCGATATTTTGTTTCACACATAATTGTCATAGATCTTTATATCATAATAAAATATATTAGGATAATTCTCTGAAAACTCTTTGTTTTATATAAAATTTACCTCATGCATTTTGGTTGGACCACCCTTTATTTCAAACCAATAAAGAGTAAAATCTTTTGTTTTTTCTAACACCATATTCTTAATTTGGTTTATTTTTAGAGGAAGATCGAATTAATTTGAAATTCATTTTACTAACCCAGTGGCAATGTATTACCTGTGTTTACGATTTGACACATGATATAGTGGAAATTATTACCTATGACTTAATATTATTCGTGAGATGTTCTGTGGACAACCGAACAGAAAAAACAGTTCTAGAAGAAAGTAGTTTTTTACTTCCCCGATAGTAAAATCCATCGTAATACTCTCGAAGATATTGTGACCGCTACTTCTTTCTCCAGATATCTCGATAAAACTTAGGATACAAGTTTTTTTGTTGGGTTGGGTTATAATTAAGTTCCATAACAGTTTTTAAAATAATACAATTCTATACACCAAGTCACCGTGAAAGGATTTTGAATGTGTTAGGATAGTTAAGCTGCATTAGTTAATATGTTAAAATCTCTTTTAAGTCTGTTCTTGTTCCCATTATGTTTACCCATAAGATCAATAAAATAGTCGCTAGCACTCATCTAAATCTCATGCAGTGATACGCTCTGCCGTCGAACTCGATGTTTCTTATATATAATTGAAGCTTCATGAAGTCTATATGGTAATTTGTCCCCAATATCGTGGGGACTGGTATAAAAATAGACAAACTGACTGAAATTAAATATTTCCAGCTTCTCAAGTAAAAGCCTAACGTTAATTCAACGAAATTAAAGTATATTAAATCATATTTATGTGCACTTCACTGCTTCCACAGTTCATTCAGTAACTACTTCAGAGTAATTCCCAAGCGATTTCTTACTGCTAATAAAGGAGTTATTGAACAAAATGAAAGTCAAACTTTATATATAAGTAGATATGAATATGGCGGTTCTAGCGCACTTTTGGGACAGACAGAAAAATCAAGGGAAAATACTGTTTAAAAGGACAATAAACGAATCTGTAAAATCAAACAGTAAGGCGGTTCTAGCTCACTTTTGGGACAGACGGTAAATCAATGAAAAATACTGTTTAAAGGACAATAAACGAATCTGTAACTCACGAATGAAAAATTACCGAATCTATAGCTGTTTGCTTCTACTTTCTTGAGCTGTCAAATCAATCTATTTGAAATGTCTGCTACGACGAAAAATCTTCTACTCTACAAAATTGATAGTAACACAGTCTTTATCTTTAATAGTCTTCTTTCCAGTAACAACCAAGTGTAATTTTTCATTTTTGTTTAATTCTTTAATCTTTTTCTCATCCAAAACAGTCAAAAATCTGTTCGGCAAGTGTACTTTACAATCTTCCAACTCGGCAATTATTGTAAACCCGAATTTATCTTTCATTTTCTCCAAATTCAAGATTCTATGTTTCTTCCTTTCTTCCAATTCATTTAACTTCTTATACTCTTTAAACTTACATTCTCCAATATCATTTAACTCTTTCAAGAACTCCATTTAAATAGAAAAAATTCAAAGACGGAAAAAATGAAATTCGCTAACCTTCACTCGAGAAGTCGGGGAGAATGTGAGTAAAACCGCATTCTTTTCACGAGGTTCTTCGTTTAAATTTCTCCAAATGTACTATAAAATCATCGAGGATTTCTGGTTCAAAATCGTAGACAAATTCAACATCCAGATAATGAAAAAATACAGGTAATATCTTTTCATAATAAACGTGTGTATCGATACCTACAAACCTAATGTATTCTTTGAAAAGGAAAATAATTTTGTCAATGGTTCCAAGAGATAAGTAAAAATTGTTATTCTGTTTTCGAAATTCTGTAACAAATTTTGTTTGCTTCTTGTCTCCATATTGTAATTTTATAAGCAGATTATTCAAATGTGTTAGTTTATTTCGAAATTTCCTAGGTTTAGGTCTTTCGTACAAAATTAAATTACAACCTCTACAAACTAAATATCTTTTATCGATAATTTCTCCTCTATTAGAACACTTGTAACAGTTGGCATTATACTCTTCCATTTAAACAAAAAGATTTTTTTATAAATGGAGATTATGGAACTAACTCTGCCGAGATATAAAATTTTTTCAGCGCAAAAGTTTGTGTTTACATTTCTACAACAGAGATAAATAGAAATAATTTCATTCTATTGTACAACTATTTAGGATATTATGTGTACGATTATAAAGATTATTACGGGAGAAATCGGGATTTTTTCAGTGGCGAAAGAGTATATTTTTGAAATATTAGAAGGAATGAAAGAGAATAATATGAACATCATTAACTACTGAATTTCTCTAATATCGTTCTTAATTCACATCATAGGCTAAAAATTTCTCAGAGACAACAACAACATAACAAATCGCGTTTGTAACAGCTTTTTGAAAATCCATATTGATAATTATATCGTTCTTTGAACCAGAAATATTTGTCAAACTCTTTGTTGTATCAATGACATAAATAGGTCTATTCGCTAAAAATTCTTTAGGATTGTAATACATTTCCTTATTATTACAGTAAACTTTCTTAAAATCTTGATACATCTGATACATGATTCTGAAAAGACCTCCGGAAATGTTTAAATTTTGTAATTCATCTGGATAATAAGAGCCGTTCAATTTTACTCTGATATTTTTTACATCCAAACTATCAAACTTTGAAGGATTTTTTCTTGATTATTCTGTCTATCTGTTTGAAAACCGATGATAACGAACTTGGGATTGAAGATATTTCTATAAATGTTTGTAATATCGAACGAAATAAGTTGTTCCGGAAATACCTTTTTTGTTCAATACATTGCCAATCTAGAAAATTAAACATAATGTTTTGACTTTTTGTAATTTCATCAATCAACCTAATTTTACTCGTGGTTTTATAATCAATCATTGGAACTCTAATAAAAAAATCTGTAATTGTTATTTTTCCATCAACAGGCATAACATTTCCAGTTGCAGTCTTCAGAATCACATCATCGTCTTCTGCTCTTATAAAACTTAGATAAAATCCTCCTTTATAGATCGGAATAGTAACATTTTCAAAAAATCCTAATCCAAAATGAGATAAATTTCCAGCTGCTTCAAAAACACCAAATTTAAAATCTGATTCAAAGCCATTAGAAGTTTGAGAAATAACATCACTTTTTGAATACGAAATAGTTCCTTTAATTGTGCTTAATTGGCCACAGTTTTCGACTTCTTCTATCAATTTTATTGTGTTTTCTTACTTCAATCTTAGAAAATAAAAACGGTATAAAATTATCGATTAATCTAACATTATCAGTTCCAAGATATGCTTGACCATCTTGTTTTGTTAAAGTTCCAGAAATATAAAACTGGAAGTTAGACGAGCAAAAGTTATCTCCAAAATCAATATTAAACTCAGTTCTTTTATTCGGTTCATTCAAATGTTGTTTACTAATTGGATAGAAATTTTTAAACTCCGCCCTTTCAATATCACTAGCATATTTTTCTGTAGTCCGCCATTTAATAAGAGAAAATTTAGAAATTTTAAAACATCGTGTATCATTTTTTCATCGATCTAATGTACGTTTTTATAAGAAAAGATATAAATTTTAGTAAAATAATTAAAAAGATTAGAGTCATTTTTAATGATCTACTTCGTCATATTCAGGAATTCTCTTCCTTAAATTTTGCGATCTCGGTCACATATTTCAATAAAATCTGCACAGGATAGTAACCGCTATCTATAATATTGTTCCAATCAACTGTATCTTTATTTTCATCCAAAAACTTTATACTCAAGTGTTGATAGAGACAAAGAACAGACATATGATCTTTTAATTGATAATGTATATTTTCTTGAATGAACTCTGATGATAAAGTTTGATATTTAGCAATGTTATACCAATTCAATTTGTTTACGTATAATCTCATCATATCTTCGGATAATTCATATTTTTGAGAAATGTCATCCCAATGGTTCTTTTTTCAAATCTCTTTCGTGTTGCATGATAAAAAGATCGAAAGCACTGTAATGTCCCGCCATCTCTATTTATTAGGAAAAAATTTCAAAATCAAGTTTTTATAAATTGGCTCTTTTTAGCGTTACATTCAGCACATTTTCCAGATATTCTCTTAACTCCGTTAATGTTTGCATAGTATTTTATATCGTTTGTGGCAGTTTTCTCTTTACATCTCACACAATATATGAGCGCCATTTATATAAGGAAAATTAGTCATCATAGCCGCCTAATCCATTAAATCTGTTGTCGATGTTTTCAAAAGGTTTTATCGACATCTTCTTTAAATTTATTAAAGTTTTCCTTCTAGTTTATTTACTTTATCGAGATATAAAGAGTATCGATCATCTATTCTTTTAAGTAATTCCATTATTATGTGTTACTTTCTCATTGAAACGTGTACTAAAATCTTCAAAAAAGTTTTATTTTCTCATTAAAACTTGTATCAAAAATTTTTCAGAATTTTTGTAACTGCTACACTAATTATTTCATTAACAGTATTTTTATATATATCAAAAGTTTTCTTCTAGTTTATTTACTTTATCAAGTAATTCACCAACATCGTCTACTGATCTTCTATTTCTGGCTTCTAACTTGTCATAGACTTCTGTTGTAAAATCTTTAACGTGCTGTTTATGATTCTCGTAATTTTTGTTTAGTTCATTAAACATTTTAATATGATCTTCTAATTGAATCATTACAACAACATCAAATGGATTAATTCCTTTACTAACACTGCTAATTCTTTTTCCTTTAAAATCTAAGGCATTTTTTAACATTCGGATCATGTAAATCAACAATATCGATGTTTTCTGATAATTTTAGAGGTTTTAAAATTTGTTCTTTAACAACAACATCATGTTTGTCAATACCAGATTGAACACCGACAATTCTTTTCTTATTAGCCAAACTAACATAATTCTTTTCAACTTTGATCGCTTCAGTAATTTTTATCAGCTTTTTCGATATGAGACATTAAATTGGTAAATAATTTTTTTACACCATCATCAACTTCTTTTTCCAATGTTTTTATTTTATCAGCAACTTCATTTGAACTCATGAAATTTGCAAGTTTGTTATCATATTCTGCTTTAAAAATCTTCAATCTCGACAGCAAACATATCTGAATCTGGAAGGTTTTGTAATAAATTTTCTAAGTTGTTATCAAACTCATTTCTCAAACTATCAAAATTCAAACTATTATCTACATTTTGAATAATTTGTGTTCCAAATACGTCAAAAATATTTTGTGAATCCATATTTATTAAGCAATAATTTGTTAACAACTTCTTTAAAATCTTTACCATTACTCAGTTCATTCAACACAAAAACACATAAATGACCACAAATTGGGGGATCTTTATAGTCTTGAATCTGAGAATCATTGTAGTAGACGCTTGATTTTTTCAAATATTTAATCAATTCTATAGGTGGTTTGTCCTCAATTCTTCCATACGAATCAAAATAACATGCATTCTTATCATTTTTATAATAACAAATCCAATGCGTTCCACTTCCCATAATCGAGTCTAAATTCACAATTCCACATTCAAATTTCTTAACTTTTTCAGGTAATGTATCTCTCATAAAAATTCCTCTAAAAATGTTTAATGTTTTTACAGATTTTCTTCCAATTCCCCGAATGTTAAAGGTTTAAATTTTTTTTCCGATGTTTGATTTCACGTAATTCAAAGTTTTTTCATCTAATCCAGATCCTGTAACATCTTCCAACTCTTTATCTAACCAATTTAAAATGTTTCGAACAATAGGAATCACATCCTTTTTAACGATTGGAGCAGCTTTACGAACATAAGGAACAACATTTTTAACAACTGGAATATTTTCTCCAAAATCTAATAAATCTTTCAAAAGTCCACCATTTTTAAGTTCTTTCAACTGATTATAAGAAAATTCTATTCTGGTTCCTTTATTGTTTTTCTTATGTTTTTCGAGTTTATTGTATTGTCTATTTGTTAAAAATATCTTATCTTCGCCATTTTTTAGTTGATCTATTTTAAATTGAATACTAACGGGTATTTTCTTCTTAAAAGCGGATTTTATTTTTTCTTTCTGATTTTTGCTGAAGTTTACGTTCACCTCCATTTATATAGTTAAAATTTCAAGTTCTCTTCGATTCCCATTCCTAGTTTTCTCTTCAAAAACATTGCTCCAGCTGTTGGAAGCGCAACAAATCTTTCACCTAAAACTAGCATCTTTTGATAAAAATCTATCCATTGCCTTATCTTGCAAAACTTTATCTGCTATATGTCTGGAATTTGTGTCCTCCTATGTTTTGCATAAAAAATATCGTGTTCCATAGCAGCTTGATCTAATTTATTTATACCAGGATCTCCTCTTTTTAGTCTTTTTTTCGAGTTTTGTGCCAGGCCCCCAGATACTGATAAGTTGGTACGTGTAATTCAAAAGGTAAATTGTTGATAAAATCATTCAAAAGTCCACTACCCTCAATCATAGATGAACTTATTGCCGGCAAAACTCGTTTTAAATATTTAATTCCATCAGGTTTTTCAATCATTTCATCAAGTTTGTTCGAAATAAAATCTTTAATCGCTTTCTTTTCGTTCAAAAAATTGTTGTTTCCAGCCTTTTCTTGAGCATAAATATAATTAATAATTCCATCGAGTTTTTGTCAAATCGTCGATATATCTGTACTCAATCTTATTATCACTGTATTTTCTTATACCAGATCCTTCGATTCGTTTTTTCCCAAATTGGTTTAATCAAATTGAGATATTTTTTACCTTTACTTGACTTTGGTTTCTTAGTTGATGGATCATTATTTTTGTAAATTGAATCAGATTTCCATAAAATTTCAGTATACTTTTTCAAGTCTTCTTTAGAATATAAACCGTCTTTTGGAACATCAGTGCCTGTTAATAATCTCCATAAACCTTGAGTTTCCTTTATATGTTTTATCTTCAATAATTATATCATTATGTTCAAAATTCACGGGCAAATTTCCAATCATAAAACTTTTCTTTTTTTCTGTCCCAATACAAACCAAATTTATCATCCTTTGCTCTAGGAAGAAATTTTTTACCAATTTCACCAATTATTATATCCGTTGTTCCAGGACTTATTGGTTCAACTATGGTAGAGTCTTCAATGATTCGAGGTCTAAATGGTGTTGAAGATGGTAATTTTGGCAATTCAAACTCAGATTCTGGTATCGAAATATCAGCAAATTGTCGTACAACTGGAACCAAATTCATTAAGTTTTGATTATCGCTTTAAAAACATTTTCAATTTTGCCCTCAACATTTTTTATTGCAGAAGTTACAGGTTGATTAATTTTTTGAATAAGTTCTTGTTCTTCTTCATTCATTCGAATCTGTTCTTTAAATTCTTTGATTAATTTCTTTTCGATTTGATAAAGTTTTTTTCGCTTCTTCAGAAGTTACGTTCGCCATTTATTTAGGAAAATTTTGAAACGTGGAACGTAAAAACGTGAACGTGGAACGTAAAAACGTGAACGTGGAACGTAAAACGTGAACGTGGAACGTAAAACGTGAACGTGGAACGTAAAACGTGAACGTGGAACGTAAAACGTGAACGTGGAACGTAAAACGTGAACGTGGAACGTGAACACGAAACGAGAACACGAAACGTGGAACGTAAAACGTGAACGTGAAACGTAAAACGTGAACGTGGAACGTAAAAAACGAGAACACGAAACGTAAACGTGAACGTAAAAACATGAAAACAACTAGATTATCACACGTTTATATTGGAAAATTTATTCAAATATTTTGCCATTTTTAGGCTTCAAAGTTAGATTAATAGTTAAAAATCCGTAGTCTTCCTTCCAAATTTTATCACATAACTCAATAAAGTGGTTAAAACTCATATCAGATCCCACATAATTGTTGTAAATTTTTCTCGAATAGTGATCGTCTTGCTTAAAAACACACAACATATTCAGGTTATTTCTTATAACTTGTTTATCAACCTTTGAAAAGCATTGGGAAAGATAGATACAAGATATGTTTTTGTGACGAGACATTACGAAATATTCCTTAATAACGTCTTGATTTTCTAAAATACAATCATCGAAAACGATTAAAGAATTGGGTTTACATTCGCTTAAACGGAACTATGTCCTCAGAAGCATTATAAAAATATGATATTTTCTTACTTAAGTTCTTCTCAATGTTTTCAAATCTTTCTTGTAATTTTTTATAGGCGTCTTGTTCTAAAGATTTACTAAAACATACAAATTGGAATAAGGAATCAACCTATTGTAGATAAAATTCAATAATAAAGTTGTTTTTCCACATCCACTTGAACCAACAATTAACAATCTGATTGGTTGATCTTTCTTATTTTCTTCAAACGTTTGAAGTTTTATCTGATCTTTTTGCTTTAAAAATTTCTCCATTTAAATAGAAGATTTTCATCTTGAAGCAACGCTTGCGAAAATGAAGCTGTTCAAGTTGACTTCAGAAAGCTCTAAATTAGTTTTAAACTTGGAACATCCTATACACTTAGAGGAAGAATCAAATTATTTTATCGGTTTAAGCGGTTTTTATTCTGACAATTTTGTAATAAATATTAGTGAAAGTTCTCCTTATTGCATAGGATTTAGTGAGAAGAACATAACAAAATACTATGGTTTAAACAAAGGATATTATACTTTTCGATCAAATAAAAAATTCCCTTAAAAATTATCTGAAAACATTCAAACAATCAGATAAATCTTTGAACTTTGACGAAAACAAGTTTGAAATGCAAAAAAATTATCTCTCTAATAAAATTCAAATAAAATCACCAGTAAGAATAATGTTTTCAGCAATTATTGTAGATTTGTTAGGGTTTGTTCAAGAAACTATTGAGCCAAATCAGGTATATTTAGGAAATAAAACGCCAAAATTTAGACCGTTCGATGTAATTGAAGTACATTGTAATCTCGTTGAACCTAGTTTTGAAAATCATACCGAACACTTACACAAAGAATCTGAAATTGTGTACACATTTTTCCCAAATGTTGCTTATGGATCAAAAATCAGTGAAAAACCAAATGAAATCGATTATATTCCAATTAGAAAAAATATTAAAAGAATTCAAAAAATCGTTCTGACTATACAAGACTCTGAGGGAAATTTATTAAATAATGAGAGTAAAACAACAATATATTTAAGATTAAAAAGGAATAAAAATGAGTTGATGATGATGACAAAATTCAATATTTTTACTTAAAAAAACAAGGGGCTATTCGAATGGCCCCTTAACAATCTTCATCCTGACCCTGTTTTTATCAATGAATCTAGACTTTATACTAAAATAAAAATTACTAGTTAAATTTCTTTTCTATCTAAATGGAGTCAGTTGTAGACCTACTCAATAATCAACTAAAATTAAATAACAAACATATCTTTACGATTGTTGACGAAAACAATGTGATCTGGTTTAAGGCTAAAGACGTAGCAAAAATTCTAGAATATGAAAATACTATGCAAACGATCAGAATAAACGTTGACGAAGATGATAAAAACTTCTATTTTAATCTAAATATAAGGGGGGCTATAAATAGCTTACCTTCAAACTTCCAAAATAACACTGTTTTCGTTAATGAATCTGGACTTTATTCTTTAATTTTGAGATCGCATAAACCAGAAGCGAAATTGTTTAAAAATTGGGTTACGAAAGAAGTATTACCTTCCATTAGAAAATATGGTGAGTACAAACTCAAAAAACGAAAATAAGCAGTTAAAAGATGAAATAAAACAGTTACAAATTTCAGGTCAAATGAAATCCTTGAAAATAGAGAATCAAGAATTGCGAATGGAATTAATGAAGAGAGATATGGTATGTAAAGATTTTGATAAGAAAAAACACCATGTTTTTGTGTTAATTAAGAAGAATCACATGTGGGAATGGCCTTATTATGTTATCAGAGCTCAGAAACGAGAAATACCAAACCGATTAAAACATCTAAAAATAAATTATCCTGAATTAGAGATTTTGTTCATTGATGACGAACCAAATTCTATCAATCTCTACAACCAAATGAAAGAATCTTTGAATATTTTATACAACGGAAATCATTTTACTACAAATATGGCAGAATCTCGACTGATTTATAGAATATCTAAATTACACGATGAAAATGTTTCTAAATTTTACTAAAAACTCTCGATTTATTATATTTTGTTTGTAAATGTTTAGCATAACTAGGTAAAAACATAGTAAAATCTTTTTTTTCATATTCACAAGGCATTTCGTTTTTATAACTTTCGCTGAAAATTTTTTTAGCACAATCTTTGCAAAAAGCATCTTTTCTATCTTTACTATACTGCCAGTTATTAAATTCAGAAATATTTTTAATTTCTTTACAAAAGTAACACTTTTTCTCTTCTAAAGTTAATTTGTTCATTTTATCATATAATTCCTTACAATAACAGTCTTTTCTATTCTTTTCCTGACACTTTGTACATTTCTTTTGAGACTCCATTTATATAGAAAAAAATTATTACACGATGAAAATGTTAAACTCTTGAATTATGATATTTTGTTTGTAAATGTTTTTGATAATTATTTAACCATTTTATAGTTCTTCCACATTCACATTGAGTATCTTCATAATATAATCTATGGTGATTCTTCTTTACACAATCTTTACAATATGAGTCTTTCTTATCTCTACTATAGTGATCACTATTAAACTCTGAAATTTTTTTAGTTTCTTTACATTTAAGACATTCTTTATCTTCCAAAGTTAATTTTTCTATTTTATCATATAATTCTTTATGATATTCCCTTTCACAATCTTTGCAATTATAATGCATTCCATCTTTCCTATTTTTATCTTTATAAAATTCATTTAAATCTTTAAATTCTTTGCACTTTGTACATTTCTTTTGATGCGCCATTTATATATAGAAAATTTATATTACAGTTTTGACTTCTTCAATTCATATTCATAAAACTTTCCGGTTATTTCTTCATTATTTAAATCTTTTATACTATAAGTTACAGGATCTGTGTTATTAATTTGATAAATCACAAAGATTTCTCTTGACCAATTGTTCTTATATTTGTTCGAAAATGTTTGTTTTTTACTAACAATTCTTACATGATCATTGACTTTAAATTTAGTTTTCGTGTGAATTTCAGGTGGAACATACTTGAAAACGGTCTCTAATAACTCCTTTTCTGCATCCTTATCTACGTCTTTCGGTTTCATTTTGATTGTGCTGTGAACTGTATCGTTATAATTGTTTACTATTTTTTGAAGAATATCGATCCATTTAAAGTTTTTATTAATCTCAAAAATAACTTTCATCCTTTTCGTTTTGAGTTCTGTTATATCTCTCTACAATACTTGATTTCTCTTCGTTTTCAGTATGATAAATCTTAATGTTATATTTCCTCAAAACATCGTTTAAATTCTTTATTTTTAAACTCTAAACCCTTATCTGTATGAAGTAGATTTGGCGGTTTGTGATTGATCTTTATCGCGTCTTTTACTATATCTTCGAAGGCTTTTGAAACATCTTTACCGTTTTTTCTTTTGATAGCTCTTGACCAAGCATATTTTGAGAAAGTATCAATAACATTTAACATATACTTGAATCCATCATTTTAATCCGAATAGTTAGACATTATAACTAAATCTGCTGCCCATAAATCGTCAATTCCTAATGTTATAATTTTTTCTCTTTTTAAACTTCTTTCGTACCGGTGCATGAATTTCTCTAGCTTCAATCTCGATTTCTTCCTTATTCTTAGATTCTTTCTTTACTTGTTTTTCATAAGGATTCTTTATAAATTTACTCTTATTTGTCTTACATTTTGAACATTTTGCTGCAATTCTATACAATCCGTTTTGAGTTTGAACAATTTTAGAATCTATATTTTTCGTTTTCTTTTTACACTTGTGACAGTGAATTAAATCATCTTCCATTTACATATCAAAGTTTCCAAGTTTATTTAATTCGTCTAATATATCAGATTTTGCTTCATTTTTATAGCCATACGGTACTGTATCGATCTTATTTTCTAGGACAATTCTCTTATCATCTTTAGCGTTCAGTGCCAGCTTGTTTATGGTAACAGTGTACAACTCATGTTTATAACTTTTGATGACTGTCATCTCCCTAAATTCTTCTTTATCTTCGAACAAACATCTCTTCAAGTTTTCGATATTTATTGTTTTATTTACAACGCTTCTCTTAATCCCTTTACACCTAACTGGGTTTTTATCTAGATATTTGTACGAGTACATCTTAGACCTTAAACCACAAAAATTCTTCTAAAACTTCGCTATTTAACTCATCTTTGAATTTCCCTATTACCTTCTTATTTTTAGTAGTGAAACATTCGTGATCTTTTGGATAATCGCTCGTATCAAAGTCCTCTATATTTTCTTTAATAATTTTAAAAGGATCTCGTTTCAATTCTAGAAAATAACTGTCTGTATCCATGTAACAAAGATTCAAATCTGGATCAAACTTCTTTAATTTGTTGTAATAAAACTCGTACATTAGCAATTTTTGAGAGGTCGAGAACTGAAAATCCTATGTAAATCGGTTTGTTAAATTTAACCTTTTGTTTGTACATGTGACTCGCTATACAGTTGTCGTCAAAGATGTTAAAGCATTTGAAGTTCGTTTTCTTGGCCTGTTTCATTGAAAATTCTTCATTTCCAAGCTTAATATCACATCTGTTTCTCACATTTTCCATAGATTTTCCAAAAACTGAGTTGTTCATCAGCTTATAAAAGTCCTTTTCAAAGTCGCTTGTAGCTTTGGTTCTCATGTTTGTGTTTAAAATCAATGTATTCTTTCATAAAAGGCTTCTGATCGAATGCAATAACTCTATTCACATGTTTCAAAATCATACCTTGTTCCAAATAGAACTTCAAGTTTCTCGAAATGAACAACGTATTCAGTTTTATCCAGTAGAGTTTGTGCAAAGTTTGTTTTTAAAATGTTCTGGAGCAAGAGGTAAATCCTTGTGATGTTCGTGTAAATTCGTTGGATATCCAAGATCAACTTCGAGAATATAGCCATAATCTTCGTCGCCAGTGAGTTCCAAAATTGTTTCTTTCCATTCTGCAGTTGTGTAAGTTTTTGGATCCATCCACTTGATATCACTAAACGGCAGTTTTTGCATTAGGCCATACCCATAAAGGTTATTAGCATCAACGTATAACAAATAGTTTTCGGGCTTTGTCTTATCGAAATCTTTCAAATATTTGTTATTTGCTTTAACATATCGCTTAATACACTGAGAAATGCCCCCGCGAATGCCTTTTTTCGATCATCAAATACATATTATAATCACTAATTAATTGTAATTCTATCTTCGTTAATTTTAACATAGCGTCCCATGCGAGACTGGGAGCTGTTAGATAGTGTGCCGGATCGAGTTTATAACAATTAAGGCAAATGTTTCTGAAATTTTCGAATATATCAGCAAGCAATAAAACATCTTGGATATTGTACAAATCAGAGTAATTTCCAAGATTTTTCTCTTTTAATTTGTTCCAAACATTTAAGTAGTGTTGAAAATCTTTCTCAGATATGCTCTCATCTGTCAAAAGTGAATAGAAATCTTGAATTCTCAATTCTTCTGTGTAATCAAGTTTTTCAATACTGTCGATAAATTCATAGGGAAATATTCCTTTTACAGATAGAATTTTAAAAATCTCGTCGTCGTCATTTGGCTGTCTTTCTATTATCTCATTCAGTCCATCTTGTATAAAATGATTTGTATGTTTGAAGTCTTCTCTCTTTAGATTTTTAGCTAACTTTTAGCTAAGATTTTTAGACGAGGCCATGAATCTGAACGTGTCTACAAACGAAAACTTGATGAATTTTCTTGGCTTATCACCTTCGAATTCATAGCCATATCCAGAATTTACAGAATAATTTATATATTTTTCATCGGTGTTTGCAATCAAATCAACATTTCCATATTGTTTAGCCAATTCTTTTATGTACAAATGAGTATCGTAATTTGACATATTGTGGCAGAAAACGGGAATATTCTGAGGAAATTTCAAATTTAGATTGCAACATGCATGAGCTGCGCCTCGAAACTTGCCGGTTAAATGACAATGATCTCTCACTTTATTATAACTCTTATCTTTCCAACTATCAGGAGTAAAACCATACTGAATTGACCCAACATCATAAGCAGACCATTCACAGATATGACAAACGTTTGAATTTTGATACGAAATTTCTTCTTCTTCTGTCAATTTCATAGGTTTCATGTTCTTAGAATTATATTTTTTCGCTATGTATTTCGATAATTTATTGAGTTCTTCAAACAATTTTGTCGGGACGTTTTTCAAATCTTCTTCATTTTTGGCACGATAAACATATCGGTTTGTACATGCGATTGGTCACATTCGACACTAAATATAGAGTAAAACCATAAGGAATGTGCTTCTGAATCTTGGTTGTAGTCGATCTTTGTGGATTGTTCTTGCATGTCGGAATTTTTTCTAATATGCTCTCAAAGTCCATATAAATTACGTACGGATGGTTAAATTTCTTTTGATAATTAGTAAATTTAGTTGTTTGACCTGGAAATGGCATAATTGGCTTACAAACTTCATGATTTTTACAAATTTCTAAGTGATCTGTTAAATCTCCAGATTTGTAGAAATGGCTTAAACATCTTCTACACAAAAATTTTCTTTCTTTATGTTTAGACAACTGCGAAGAAACAAGCTTATTTAAATCGGTTATCAAAACATAATGAGATTTATCATCTTGTTTAACATACAATAAATCAATGTTTGTTTCAGCGTCATATTTTTCAGAAATTTGTAACGGAACAATGTTAATATTTTCATCAAAACTGTAGACATTGATAGACATTGTTGGATACTTATACTTGGAATTGTAGCTTCGTTTTTCAAAATATTTGTATATCTTTCAGAGACATTGGATACTCAAAACCTGAAAATATTTCGTCATTCACAAATTTTTCGTATTGCTTTACACGTTCACAGTCTCTTTCTGGTTTTTCAATAGCACATCTTATTGAGTAAATAAAGCAAAAATCATCTCTATTTTTTATATTTATACAAGCTTTTTTATCTTTGATATTCTTTGGTAAATCGATGTATGATCCTGCATTCATCATTTCGTGTTTGTTAAGGCTCAAAACTAGTTGTTTACAACTTTTAAAATGTCCATCCGGAACCTTTATTTGGATTATTCGTTTGTTCTCGATGTGTTAATTTATTAAATTGCTTAGTAATAAAGTCGTTTACGTCAAAGATTTCGTCTGCTTTGATAGTAAAATACATTAGACATGTTTGCGGTTCACCATTCACTAAAGTTCGTTCGTATTCACATTCCAAAGAGAGATAGCCCTTCATATTTTTAAACATTTTCTTGAAATTTCTCGATTAAACTTTTAATTTCTGACCGCATAATTAATTGAAAGATATTTGTAAATTGACATGGAATTGTCGTTCAAGTTTGTTAAAATGTATTGCTTGAAAAGACCGTGTATTGAGGATAAAACTTCTACATCAATGATATTTTCGGATTTTACTTTAAGAGTTTTATCAATTTCTTCGATCATTTCAGACTTGGTTTTATCGTTTAGTACCGATAGCCAACTTTTCAGCTATTGAATGAAGTTTTTCATCATTAAATAGGTCGAGATTTTTCTTTTCAACTTTGAAATTTCTCTTTAATTCACGTAATTTCTCAATATTAAACATGTTTTCGTGATCGGCAATTTTATTTTCTCTAGCCCACTGTCTTAAATAATTTAGTTCATTATTGTAAATTTGCTTGTTTTTTTCATGACTTTTAGAATTATAATGGCGATCATAGTTTTTTCTTAAAATTTCTATTTTGCAGAACGGACATGATATTTTATCGCGCTCCATTTAGATAGAAAAATTTATTTAAACTAAATGGTGCTTGTAAACCAACGATTGCGCCTCTCACGGCGTGATATCACTACGGATATGACGCAGGCGAAGCGATTATCGTGATGGTCGGTCTGTAGTAGCACACCTCGACTGTCATTGATACACACAGCGCAATCTTTCGGAACTAAAATGTCGGTAATGCAGATTTGCTTTTAAGAATAAAAATTGTGTTCCCGTTTACTATTATAACATTTTCTTTTTCAAAATGTTAGATAATTTTACCTATTTTAAATATGCGTACATTTTGTTACTTGTAATTTTCAAATTATATTTTAAATTAATTTCTTAAATTTTTACTTCTCGATGGGCTGTTGTATTGTGTTGCTGAGTATATATGTCCGCGAATTCGGTTTGGTCGGTTAGGAAGTTTACTTCTGAACTGTTTCAATGCGAGTGGCCATAGCGGAGAAACACCAAGTTCAGAAGTATTCAGATCGTATTCCGGAACCATTTCTCTATCCGTATCTCGCTCTTCTCTCTCTCTCTAGCCTGAATATAGATCCTAGCCTATAAACGGCAGAAGTGATCGTGTCACAGGCATAAAAAGAGAGGGAGAGAGAAAGAGACAGAGGGAGGAGAAAAGGTCGACCGAGAATGGTTTTGCACTTTTTGACTTTGAATTTTTTCTATTTAAATGGAGTTCTTGAAAGAGTTAAATGATATTGGAGAATGTAAGTTTAAAGAGTATAAGAAGTTAAATGAATTGGAAGAAAGGAAGAAACATAGAATCTTGAATTTGGAGAAAATGAAAGATAAATTCGGGTTTACAATAATTGCCGAGTTGGAAGATTGTAAAGTACACTTGCCGAACAGATTTTTGACTGTTTTGGATGAAAAAAAGATTAAAGAATTAAACAAAAATGAAAAATTACACTTGATTGTTACTGGAAAGAAGACTATAAAAGATAAAGAAATTATAACAATTAACTTTGTAGAATAAAGTCTTAACTCTAAAACTTGCAGTCCCTCCCCACGTCATAGTACTGTTTTGATAACCATAGTTGGTGTCTTTCTTCATAGGAATCACATGGAATATTATCTACAGTAATACCTTTTGTTTCACACAAAATGTGGCTATATTCTATAAGAAAAATTCTATAATGCTCTTTAATGAATTGTGTTGATAAATCTTGATACTCACAAAAATTCCTAAGAAATTCATCAATTAAGTCTTGATTATCTTGAAAGAACGTATAATATGGGAAAAATGTCATAAAAAAACGATGAAAACTCTCTGTTTGTTTATTTTTTACTTTCTTTTCAATATCTTTCGTAATTATATTAAATATGTAATCCCTTACTTTTTTAGTTTTTTGCCGATAGTAAAACACTCCATTAGACGTTTTTTCTGCAAAAGACTTTACAAGTTCTTTGAATTCTGTATCATTTAAGGAAAGTATCAACTGTTCTTTAAAATGTTTTGGTAATTCGTTGAACTCGTTAAAATTGTCTTTCTTTGTAAGTTTTTGAAATGCTAGAAACTGAAGAGAGCTTGGTGAGTTCATGTTGTTTATTTAGTAGAAAAGTTTTTTATTAAAGTACAGTATGTTTTTAGTAAAAATGTTTTAAATTGATTAAATTTTATTAAGATAAATCCTTTATTCGTAGCAGATTTGACAACATTTTACAAAGCACAGCTTAAGAAAGTAGAAGCAAACAGCTGTAGATTTGGTTAATTTTTCATTCCACAGAGTAGATAGTAATGTACCGATCGCTTTTGGAGACGAACGACTGTAGATTCGGTTAATTTTTCATTGAGATTTGCTGTGTTATTTCTCAGCTTCCTTTATGGTACATTGAACAGTATTTTACATTGCTTTTCGGTCGGCTCCGAAAGTGCGCCAGGAACCCCATATTACTATCTACTTATATATATATATACTAATATATATATATATATATATATATATATATATATATATATATATATATATCAGAAATATACTAAATACCAGGTATTTTTGAATTTATCTCTTTTATAACTCTTTTGCAGGCTATGGGAACCACACTAAGATGATTCACTAGATGATATGAGATATGAAATGAAACGAACAAAGAGAGATATCCAGTTCACTTATTCAATACAGAGCTACTGCAGGCCGGATGCGAAGTAAGCAATACATAACTCATGTTTGCAATGCACGCCGTTGTAATAATTGGTTTTATTCTACATTCATCTGGTATTGAGTGTGGAATAGGTAAGTAAGTAGTTCATAATGTATTGGAATTAGTATCTATTCAGTAAAATATCATGCATTGCAGAATAGAGGGTTTATATTTTTTATTTTATAAAATGTAATACAAGTCTACTCTTTAGTTACATTTTGTTCTAGCATAACTTCCAGCATAGTATACCATAAAGACTTTTACTCTCCAGTGCTAGTTTAAACTCCTATATTTTTAATAAGCTATCACTTAAAGCAATAATTTAATTTTAATCTGCTAGAAAACGTTGTGTTTCAGCTAACGCTATATTAGTATCTATCACGCGAGGGGGTGGGAAAATGCCATGTTTGTGTATCTGTCTATTTTTTTACAAGGGTATCTCGAAAGTGAACTGACTTATAAACTTCAACATGAAACTCAAGTTTTACACGAGGAACGCTGAATTCGATGATGGTACTAATGATCATACCATGGAATTAAACCTATGGGTTACCACGATGTCAACGAGAAAATATCAGTATAAATAAATTTGTAAAATAACTCAGTAGACTCATAAGCGATTAAAACATGTGACATATGTTTACACTTGTAGCCTTATCATCCCCACACACAACATCATTTTATAGTGACTTCATTCGTAAACTTTTATTATTTAAATATTGATATGAAACCCAATGTAATGAAACACATCTGAAGGTATCACGTGGCAAGATATGTTGAGAAATATTCATATGCAGACTTAAATTTTATGTGAAACTTAATTTATACATGAATTAGTTCATTTTCATGTCATTCTTTTACATCATTTTATATTTGTCTCACTGTATAATGACTGGGTAGTTGCCACACCACCTACAGATAGCTGGCTGCAGGACACTGATAATGAGCTATCGATATGTAGATAAAAGACCGCCGCTTTTGTTTAAATTATTGCACGGCTTACTTAGTACTGGTGCTGGTACTGATTAAGTTATTGAATATTAACTTTAATAATGCAAATATTTAGTAGCTTCACTGCAACTAAGATTTGTTTCCCATTATCTGTTGCACGCTTGTATTGTACTTCTACTTGACAGCTAGTGTATAGTTTCTATCAGTAAACTGCAAACAATACCTTATCTCTCACGATTGTTTAGTCTAATCAAGTCTAGAACACAGAGTCATCATTGCATATAATGGCTTTGTGTTGATAATTCTGAGTTGCTAGAGTTGCATCTGTGTGCTAGTACACATCGATTTGTCTGCTTGAGAGCAGAACAAACCTTGTACCATTAGCACTTTCCTATGTCTCTGTTTTGATATTAAGACTCTCATTTATTTTGCAATTTCCAGACGTAATTGAAAACCAACATTAACAGTTATTGCATGTGCTCACTCATAATGGTGGTTACCTAACCAATTATACTCGTAATAGTGTTTAAGGTTCATTCATGAAAACGTAATAGATTTAAGTTATAGAATAATAATTGGGTTTGTTTTATATTGATCCAGATTTGCGTGCATGGTTTTAAAGATAAGTGTAGTAATTCTAGCTTTAATAGAAATAAATACGTAAAGTTTCACTGATGTGAAAAATCAAATATTTACATGTGAAATAAGAAATTGAATGTACCTCGCATACAAAAGCTGTCTATATGTCCCCTTGTAGTGAGAAGTGTTAAATAGATAGTTAATAATTCATGTATTTACTTATCATGGTGTGACATTCACTTATACCAGAACTTCTGAACCTCAGTTAGGCATTCAGTCCGAGCCAGTACCCAATTATATATAGATTTGTGTAGAGTAACAAATCGTAGAAAAATATGTATAGATCGTATTCTTATAAACTTGGGCTATAAACACAAATGTCATTAACATGACATAAAAATATTATATTTAGATTTAATAACTTTCCGTAGAAAATAATATTTTTTCTTCTTTAGGGTTAACGTACTAGATAGGTCAATACACATCGCGGTAAGGTACATAGATAACAAATGTATACACTGGGTGTAAACAACTAGGCGAAGATTGAATTAAATATTTAATGTATCAAAAATCTATTCAAACTAAAATAACTGAAATAGTCGTAGAAAATATCAGCTATAAGCTGTCCACGGCAAGCTCTGTACCTTTTTTTCTATTAATAATCTATAAAAAAATAAATAGAAACGTGATACAAGGGATTTACAACTATCATAACATTACTGTAAACAGGATATTCAAACGTTTATAAGCCAAAAAATACATTATTAGCAACGGTGTCAAAGTAGCGTTAAAGCGTTTTGCACATTTTACGTTAATTAATTAATTAATTATATTATCTGCTTAACGAGGACATAATGTTACAGTATTATGTAAACTATCCATGACCTAAGGTCATGTTGTATTTACTCTAACTTTAAACATAAAAATAAATCAACAAAACATGTAAAGAAGCTTAAAAACTACGTATTTTAAGTATATTAACAGGTTTATTATATTATCCCGTTCTCCAGGAGACAACAAACATATGTTGAAGCAACACACAGGTACCAGTTAAAGCAACTCGGAATTAACAACAAAAAACCATTAATTACAACGATGACTCAGTGTTCTACAGTTGATTAGACGGAACTACTGTGAGAGACAAGGCATTGTTTGTGCATTACTGATGGAAACTCTCCATTCGCTCTTACTTGGAAGGCGGTATCATAATGATGACTCTGTGTTTTACAGTTGATTAGACGGAACTACTGTGAGAGACAAGGCATTGTTTGTGCATGACTGATGGAAACTCTACATTCGCTCTTACTTGGAAGGCGGTATTAACAACGATGACTTATTTTTTGTACTTTACTGATGGAAACTCTATACAAGCTGTCAATTAGATGGCTGTATTAGAACCATGACTCAGTGTTCTACTGTTGATTAGATGGAACAACCGTAAGACAAAAGGCATTGTTTGGGCATAACTGATTGACACTCTACATCCGCTCTTACTTATAAGGCTGTATTACAACGATGACTCAGTGTTCTTTAGTTGATTAGACGGAGCTACTGTGAGAGACGAGGCATTCTGTGTACTTTACTGATGGAAACTCTATACAAGCTGTCACTTAGAAGGCTGTATTAGAACGATGACTCAGTGTTGTACAGTTGATTAGACGGAACTACTGTGAGAGTCAAGGCATTGTTTGTCCATGACTGATGGAAACTCTACATTCGCTCTAACTTGGAAGGCGGTATTACAACGATGACTCTGTGTTCTACGGTTGATTAGACGGAACTACTGTGAGAGGCAAGGCATTGTTTGTGCATGACTGATGGAAACTCTACATTCGCTCTAACATGGAAGGCGGTATTACAACGATGACTCTGTGTTCTACAGTTGATTAGACGGAACTACTGTGAGAGACAAGGCATTGTTTGTGCATGACTGATGGAAACTCTACATTCGCCCTTACTTGGAAGGCTGTATGAGAACGATGACTCGGTGTTCTACTGTTGATTAAACGGAACTACCATGAGAGACAAGACATTTTATGTACTTTACTGATGGAAAGTCTATACTAGATTGCAAATAGAAGGATGCGATATGTATGAGCGAGTATATGGCTGCAGTGGAACTATTCCATATTTGCTTTACCAAGATTTATACTCAATAACTTATTCAGTAATACCACCATAGACGGTTAAAGTCATACACTAGTTTGCAGCGACTTGTTATCTATATCTATAGCTCGTTTTCATTTTCCTGCAGCCAGGTGTGGCTAGGAGGGCGCTTGCCACTGTCCTACCTTTGACATCCGATTTGGCTGGATCTCTTATAATTTGCATGTGGCTTATTGGCGTTCAAATTATAATACTGCTACTTCGTTGACTCTCTGGGTGAATTTCTAAACATACATGTAATGGTTCTTAATATATTATTTTATATTATATATCGTACGTTTCTCTCAATTTAAAATAGTGCGATATGTTTTACGACAAAATGGAAAATATATGTATTAAGTGTGCCTTAACAACAACCGATATTACAAAGAGAACACCTTAAATACCAGTTTAGCTATAGTTATTTCATATAAAAAAAATATTTACCATTTACATTCTAATCGGCAAAATGTTTTAATGAAATTAACAATAAATAAATAAAAGTAAAGTTTGGCCATAAGCAGTTTTCCTGGTACGTTTTTAACTGGCAGATATTTTAAGACGTTTCTTTATTAGGTTGCGTCTTGCACTTTAATCCAAAAGGAGTGGTTACCACAATTAAAATGATTCATTCTGAACATGGAAGGTACTCATATTGCTACTAGGTGCTGACTCAGAACTGTTGCTACGGTACGGCAGGCTCAGCAATATGCTGACAGTACATTTATGCTGACCACGATCTGGCGCTCTGACCTGATCTCGTCTAATCTCTCTTACAATAATTACCTTTCTGTCCTTACTGAAAATTAATTACGTATTCCTTCCTGCAAATTAGTACTTTAAAATTAAAGAGTAGATTTATGGCTGCAATTCTAAACCAATTTCTACTCAAGCCATCATTATTTTTAATTTTTGCTCTTGTAATATAATTTTAGGCTAAAATTCGAAATTTTACATGTAACCCATTAAAATTTGTTGGTCTCAAAATATACAGCTTATGTTTAACTACACAAATTAACTCTTTTTGACATATGGATCTTATAATTTATAGTGTTCTTCCTTGGAGTTACCTATATTACACGTTTTAACACTCTTCTACCTTCCTATGAAGAGTTATTGCAGAGACGGGCAGATAGACAGGCAGAGGGAATGCCCCTCTAACCCCAAAATTATTACGGTTCTAGAAACCCATGTACTAAGTTTCGAGTCTCTTTGACTTTTCTATCAAACGTTATCACACAAACAGATAGCCGAACGGAAAAGGACACGGATTCAAGAAGCTCTATGGATTCCTTAACTACTTATTCTATAGATATATACATCATAACTAGTGCAAAAGTACTAAAATTGTTTAATTTCGTTTATTTAATTTTAACCAAAAAATAAAAAAATACACAGATATCACAAACGTTAAATATAAATATCAAAGCCACGAAGCATCTGCATAATATAGAACGTAAAACATGAGTTTGATGGACAAATAGCTAAAGTTGTCGTAGGATTAAGATCACCTTAACCACTTGTACCGAAATGACTAATGTTGGAACTTATCAAACAACTTAAGAAAGGTTTAACGTTGATTTATGGAAACTAGCTAGCATTCATCGTTATTGTCATTACTAGACTAAAAGTTTAGAACATTTACTAAAGTGAAATTTATATTTAAGACTACAATTTATATTTTACATGATTATTGCTATATAAAACAGTAATTTCAATTCGAAAATATGGATTTGAACAATTGTATTATTTTGACTTAATAGATTAAATTATTAAGCGTAATTGTACCTAAAATAAATTTTAGTTTTACTACATTAAACTATGTAAAAATGACTTTAGACATTCTAATTCATGAGTTACTTGCTTGGTTAATAACATTAGCCTTTATCCAGTTTATTTCCTTCAATTCCAAATAAAAAGAATTTAAACAGCAGAATTAACTCTTTGGATTTGTACTCTTTGGAGTTTTCTTTATTATTATGCCTTCGTTGGAACATTTTATTTGAAGGTGTTACATTTATATAAATATATTTTCTTATTATGTTAAATATTTATGAAATATGGTTTATAATGTTCTTAGTTATATTTTTTAAAACAATGGTAAATTCACTAGAGTAAATGGTGTTTGATACTAAACTCTGTATATGGTACAAAAACCGCATAAAAAACGTTTCTTTCAAGTATTTCATAGAGCTGCTTAGTAACTATACAGAGTGACTGGCTCTTGGTGTGAAAAAATAAATCTCGAAATAATATAGACTTAGGGCAGTAAGAAACTATTATTTAAAAGTTTGTTTACATAATTACATAAATTTTCTGAAAAAATGGTTTTTTCATTAAAAATTTTTTAATAATAGTTTCTTACTGCCCTAAGTCTATATTATTACCAGAGTAATTTTTTCACACCAAGAGCTTAGTCACCCTGCATACTCTATACTATAAACTATATCTACTTTTTGAAGTATGGAAAAAAAGTTAAGCAATTTTAGAACAACAAATTCCTTTACAGTAACTTGCACCATCATCGAACTGGATGCATACATAAAAAATAAAACACCATGCAAAGATTGAAGTCTATAGGTAAATAAGGGAAAAATATAACACTTTTATTATATTTTATTTGTATTATGTACAATACAATTTCATTTCATTATCGAGATATCATGCGGGCAGTCAAACAGACAAACATACAAATAGGAACACAAAATTTAGCCAATTGATTGATATTTCATGTAACACTTAGCTAATTAATTTCATGTTGGTAATAGTGGCAATGCAGCATTTAAACGAATAGATTGCGTGGATTAATAGGAAGCACTTTGAGCGGTAACACGATATTGCAAAGTTGCCTCGACGATTTCCCTCAGGGTTTGGCCGCAAGGCAACTTTGTAAATAATAAAGCCGGGGTATTATAATGTCAACGTAACGTTAAGATGTTAATAACTTGCAACTGGAACTAGTGTACGGGGTGTTTCATGAAAGGTGGTTCACATCGATTATGATACAACATCTTATCCGAGGAATGTGAACTAAAACAGGTTTTGTTAAAAAAAACTCCTTATAATAGCTTATTTTTATTAATATTTAAGAACAGGATGCCTAGAAACCCATGGGTCTAAGCTTGATCATCTACATTTTTAAATATAAACGTATATATCACAGAAATTTTAAAAATAATTTTAATAGTTTTTGTCAGCTAAACACTTAGGTGAAAGTAAATGTATTTCATTTTAAAATAGCAGCCAAAACATTTTTAAAATTTTTAATTTTAGATACCTCTATATATCTACTGCAGGTATGAAAACGAATATGTTTCAAAGCAAATAAAAATGATATTTTGATATGCACATGGTTTTCTCAAATGATATTTTGCTCTAGAAATAGATTTCAAAAATTCAAATAATGGCACAACACTTTGAGAGTTAGATAACATACTGCACACTATGTTTAAATCTACACATCTTTGGAAACCAACGAAATTTGTATATTTCAACTACTTTATACCACCATAAGAGTTCACATTAGCATAAAAATGTATTTTTACACATTGCCCTTTCGTAAACTAGGCTTGGAGCACAAATAGACATCTTAACAAAACTATTCAAATGAATACAATGCGTTCACTGAGAAATTAAATATGAGAATATGTTCACAATGCAAGCAATATGATGTGATACTAAGATTCTACTTCTTACAAGTTTTCGGAGAAAAATTATTCTATTTCCATTATTTAAAATAACAGTAACATATATTAAAAAGATTGCAATTGTTTAACTTAAACATATTTTTAAAGCACATGAATAAGATTATATACTTATTAAATATAAATTAAAAGGCAAGGATCGAACCCAGGACCTACGGAATTTAGCACACTCTGTACCCTGCTATCAAGGATTTATTTTGGGGAAAACTGACTTTTTCTCTTTCTAAGATAATGTGTTTTCTCACAATGGATTTAAGGCATCTTGTGTAAAGTTCCCTGCATTTTATGGAAACGTAATAGCTTTTGGATTCAAAGAAAATATACTAAACCTTAAGAATTAATTTCAGCATTCAATTAGGCAGACGGTAAGAAACCAATCTATACCAAAATTTCAAATTTTTTAACAAATAATAATATACTAAAAATGCGAATAAAATGTTTTGAATTACCTATGGAGTCTGACACTAAATGTAGACATTATCTAGTACCATTATTACTAGCCATTTCTGATTAGAAGCACACATAATCAATCCACAACTATAACTTTTTCAGTTATTTCATTGGTTTTGTCGTTTATGTTTCAATACGTGTGTTAAGGAATACTCTGAAACAGTTCCAATGTTATGTAAGAGATGATTTATGATCAGATATGACCTACAGTCGCACTCTAGGGAACTCCAATACACCCTTGTCTCTTTATATAATTTCGAAGAAACTGTGAAGCAGTTCCAGTGTTATGTAAGAGATGATTTATGATCAGATATGACCTACAGTCACACTCTAGGGAACTCCAATACACCATTGTCTCTTTATATTTTTTCCAAGAAACTGTGAAGCAGTTCCAGTGTTATGTAAGAGATAATTTATGATCAGATATGACCTACAGTCGCACTCTAGGGAACTCCAATACACCCTTGTCTCTTTATATTATTGCCAAGAAACTGTGAAGCAGTTCCAGTGTTATGTAAGAGATAATTTATGTGCAATCAAAACTGGCAGTTGAAATTTCAATATTCATTGTTTCAATTCTCGGCTAAAGCTGTTCAGCAGCATAAATAGTATTTTTGTTTTCAAAATTATTTTATACTCCACATGAAATATGAGTGTTCTTATTTTTAATGAAAAGAAACCTAAATTCTGGAAAGGATATTATGCCTAGAGTAAAAAAATACAAAGTTATAAACAGCCAATTAGAGAATCTAAAATTAATACAGCCGACTTTTATGGCTTACAAACAGTACTATCTTTTAATGATATTATTTATTACTCTGCATTTTTAAATCGTATATGCCTTATTTTTCAGCCGATATTCTTGAACTTGGTATCGTATGATTTGGAACTAAATTGTCTAACTAAACCTTTTTACCCATGATATTTTTATTAACTGTCGTTATCAAAATATATGTGATTAAAACTTATTTCAAGTAGTTCTAAAATTAAAAATAGGTATATAAGAAATACAAAATGGCAGATGTTTGGGTAATTACTGAGTTTTAGAAATGTTGAATGTAATATTTTTTGCCTTCGTTCCAGGAATAATATATGAAAAGGTTGATGTTGTATAAAGATTAACATATTGAACTAAAGGGAGGTTTTTTAATAATTCAGCACTGAGAAAGAGAAAAGAAGGATATAAGATGCGAAAGCTTTGAGTAATAACATGCTTTGTCAAGATAAGAGCACCGTCCTTTATAAGACCCATTATTAACAGAGTTAAGAGTATGAGAAATGTTCGAATTTATGTATATATGTGTGTGTGTGTGTGTGTGTGTGTGTGTGTGTGTGTGTGTGTGTGTGTGTGTTCTATTAATAAAGTATGCTAAACATTGATATTAATATTTAAGGATTTTTATCTTTTTAGTTTTACTTTAATAATAATTAGAAAACTGAAATAATATATTTTAGACAGCAAATGGATTGATAATTTTGAGTTGTCGTTAAATACAATGAGAGGTCTTCGCAGATATAAAAGGACGAGTACATAAAAACAACGTAAATACAATATAAACGACCACGGAAATAGCTCCGAAGACTCAAGAACAGGAAATCCGAGGCTAGATACTGCTAGTCCTGTTATAGTGCAGTATTATTCGACATCCTTCTTTGTTGTTTATTTATAATAAATCATTGTTGCCGGTACAACTCAGGTTTTAATGTTCACTTCATACTTTTGAGTTGTTGGAAATTAGCTTTGAAGCTATTCAGTTTTAATCAGATATCAACATATTAACATTCTTTCACAGAAATTGAGTGAGCGTTACCCAGTCCCTCACGGGCTGGGAAATTTCATTTGTCTGTCTGTCTTTTTGGAAGATATCTGGAGAACTAACAGACATTTAGACGTGCCTTTCTATGGATTTTTTCTGAGCGATAGTGCACATGTTTACGCTATTAATTTTACGGTTTAACCAAGGTAGCACCAAAAAATAGCAGGATAAACACACGTCTCACCATTGCAGGCGAAAGTGATACTCGATCTCTTCCCACTGTCCACTAATATAACGAAGGCACATGTCAGAAATCCCATTATACTTTCACATCTTCCATCGTCAATAACAAAAATTAAACCAAGAAATGTATTACTTTTAAGACAATCTGACTGTCCCCCAAAACATCCCAAGACTAAAATAAGCAAATAAGTGAGCAAGGATTTGAAACTTTGCATGCAACCTCAGCAAAGCTTCTTACCCGGAACTTGGTGTAGTGTCCTCCTACTTTGTGGTAAAGCTACACTTGATACTTGCATTAATGTGACGTAACTTATAATATACATTTCCATGCATGTTTGCAATAGATATCTAAAAGTATCTGTAACGTTAAATACACCAACAACGCTGCAATACTTGGGCACATTCATTAATTTAACTCACAGTGGCCTTCCCTCCCACAGTTCCCTCTGTGGTGGCGGCAGTCCGATGTCAGCTGTTAGATTAATTTATATTGAGCAGCCGCCATCTTATAGTTTCCAGTGAGTTGCTTTCCACACAATTACGCACAGCTGGAGAGTAGATTTCTAGGTTCATTCAAGATTCTAATCAATGTTCGATGTTCATGCATTATGCAAGCAGGAATGCTTCATGAAATTAAAATATATTTTATAGATATAAAGCGTATTTAATAAGGTTGTTTTTAAAACAATTTTTGGTTATTTTAAAACTATAAAATATGTTAAAACAATACTTTTAATCACATTTTTATAGCACTGCTGAATGGATAAAAAAAATCAAAGGGTTTTTAGTTTTTTCATTTTAATGCTAAAAGATTTTGCGAAATATTTTCTTATATTAGTATACTACCAATACAATCAACCTGTTTGTTTATAAAAGTATTTTTTAAGACTATACCAATCAAATTCTTTCTTCTAATTAAGCTTTGATAGGCATATCCATCAAGGACAAGGATTTAGATAATCGATGCAGTAGTTATATTTTAAAGGTTAAAAATAAAAACATAAAACTGTATTAAATGTTCACTAATATTAAGTACTAAATCCGTAGATAAACTTTTTAAGCTCATATTAACATTTCCAATACCAATGTAGAATTAGTAGAATATTCTTTTATCCCGACATTCCCCAGTAAGCTGCATCCCACATCTATCTGAGTGATTGTTTCGGTACGTTGAAACTTAGCTTTGAAATAAAACAACTTTATTCGAAACACATAATCTATATCACTGCCATGCTGATGGTCCAGTTAATTCATTTGATTTTGAGATTTTTTGCGCTTGTGTAAAATTGTTTAAATTAGCGCATTTGAATTATTTAGAAATGAACAATTTTGTTCACTCGAAAATGTTTAAAATCACCTTAATACTACTTATATTTGGCTGAGCGTCAGCAAACTCTATTACTCGAGAGGCTGGAATGATTACATGTTTGTTTATCTATCTGTATGTTTGCAAACTCGATACTGAGATTAAACTGTCTGATATGGACCATAAGACAGACCGGTCAACCGTCACAAACCTTGTCCAATATGAAGAATTCATTTTATCAGCCTTCTCAAGTTTCGCTCAAGTCGATGCCATCTACCTGGACTGCAGTAAGGCATTTGTCAAGGTTTGTCACACTCTTTTGGTCTCCAAACTTGATTCATATGGCATATCTGAACCTCTTTTATCCTGGTTTAAGAGTTACTTGACCGGAAGATTGTCTATAGTCAAGTTTGGTGGTGGTTATTCTAATCCCTTTCTAGTCAAGTCTGGAGTGCCTCAGGGTTCTCTACTGGGACCTTATCTTTTCAACATATTTATAAATGACATTGGGGAAGTCATCGAAAGCAATTTTCTTATGTTTGCTGACGATATCAAGCTGTTTAGTGTATTGAATTCAATTGAGGATAGTGCTAGTCTCCAAGAGATCCCTTGATGGGGTCTCTAGATGGTGTGTGATGAAAACTTCATGCAACTTAATGCTAAGAAAAGCATGGTGATGTCTTTTCATAGGGGTGAAGAATTTGTACATGCCAATTATTACATTCAGGGCGAGGGATTGCAGCGGGTGCAGGTTGTAAAGGATCTTGGCGTGCATCTCAATCACGCACTCTCTCCAGATCATCACATTGACATCATATGTGCCAAGGCTAATCGTTTGTTGGGTCTTCTGTCACGTACAGCTAGAAGTGGCCTATCTACACACTCCATCTCAATCTTATATAAGTCTCTTCTACGTCCGATCTTAGAATATGCTTCAGTTGTTTGGAACCCCTACTACCAACATCACATTATCAGGCTCGAAAGGATTCAACGGAGATTTGTTGGACTCGTTGGAACTACATTGGGCTTTCCTCTCCATGAGGTCCCTGTCGATGACGTTATGAAACAGTTCAACCTCTGCCCACTGGAAGTTCGCCGTGAGCTTGCTGATCTAGCTTTACTCTCAAGGCTTATCAATGGATCCCTTGATTGTCCTGATCTTCTTGCCATGATTAACTTTCGAATTCCACGCACTACCAGGTCAACTGAACTCTTTGTTCGCAAATATTATCGGACAAACTACCTGAAGAACGGACCCATGGCCAGACTGCATCGTGTTGGAAACTGCGTTCCTGCCGAGCTAGACCTGTTCTGCACGAATCTGAAAACACTGAAAAAGAAATGGGTGTCCTTATCTGTGGATTGAGAGGAATGAGGATAACCAAGCTGTCTAAACTCTTTGCTACACTATCCACCACCTTCTGCAGCTCAACAGAACTCTTCCCCATCCACTGACCAAACTTCCTTTGCCTTTACTTTGACCCTTCCTGCCATTTTTCTCTCTCTGACCTACATTACCCAGTTCATGCTCTTTACTTTACTCATAAATACTGTACTTACACTTGCATTTCAGTTGTTGTAGTTTATACTTTTGTGATCTAATTAATGGATTTGTTGTTATGTCATATTATTATTGTTGTGTATATATTATTGGTTTATTATATTTTTACTTATGTATTGCAATTTATTACATTGATATAACAAATTGTATTATTATGTTATTACATACCCGTATTTATTATTATCATTATTATATATTCTATTATTATGTTATTTAACACGTTTATATTATTGTTTGTAGTTATCTTAAGCATGCATTTTTGTTTCTTTGTATCCATATATGTTTGTACCAATTATTCGCATGTCATCAATTCATTGTATTTTTAAAATGGCATTGCCGTTGGAATGTATAAATAAATAAATAAATAAATAAGCGAAATTGATTTCGATAATGTTACGTGTAACCCCATGAGATTAAGATGAGCGTCAGCAAATATTTTTTACATTGGTTTCACGGGTAACCACGATTGCAACTAAGAAAACGCAGAATAAATAAATTTGTGGAAGAATGTAGTACAGTACGTAATTTTAACATACGATATAGTAATACATATAGCCTCACTTAAGAATGAGCTATAAAGTTGAAAATTGTGCATGCAACCTAAACGAATCTAACTAACTTTGCAAGCGTAGACCTATCTTGTCTTAACATTTATTGTAGCTAAACAGTTTTGTGTAGTAGTTTAACGAGGTGTTGATGTCAGGGGTTGATTAAAAAATATATTATTTGAGAGAACTATCAGCCGAGGGGTTTTAATTATTGTAATGATATTAAATAAGAGCCATAATAACAAGTTAAAAAGAAAAGGCACGATATAAGTTATCGTAAAAATACATTCAAGAATCAGAGCGGAAACAATGGGAGTCTCAGTTGTTCATGGAATCGGAAATGTTTTCGAGTAACTTTACAACCGTGAATGAAATATTATTCTATGAGTATTTTTTCATTATATTTTATTAAAATGCCAACGTGTCTTACTCATTACTTATAATAGAAAAACTGAGTAGTTTTCATGATCTTTCATGTTTTGCTAAAAGCTATCTGCATTCAAAATTTAATTGTAAAAAATACTTAAATTATTTTAACACGTTTATGTGAAATGCAGTGTAATCGGATTTAGAAAAAAGCATATGGTTTATATTTATACTTGCCTTTCATTCAAGTACATGGTACGTTTTAAAAACTGTGACTTATTCGAAGGAATTAGTATTTAATCTACAGTCTTTAGGGTATTATTGGAACAAACCCTATTATGTGCGAAAAATCTCAATATTTTTCGAATTTTCCAACTGTCTTAATAAATTATTTATGCAAAGATAAATAAAAAGTAACCTCTCTTTGCGTAAGCTTATAAAAAGTTAAAGTAAAAATAGAAGGTTATTGGAGTTTATCGAGGATAACATAAAGGATAAGGAGACGAGTTTGAACGAGCGATTTACCAGTGAGTTAATGAGTCTTCCTTTCACTAAACAGTTCAGTGAACTCAATCAATTGAAGTTTAGTACTTTCTTCCTTCACCTTTCAGATCTATTTCCTTTCTTCAGTTCAAATTTGACTTTAAATTTATATTTTCATCAAATCAAGATGACTATCTAAATAAATATGAAAATGTGCTTAAGGTCAATAAAATTGATCAAGTCTATGTACTTTTGTACATTAATGGCTGAATTTCTAACGTATTTTTTAATAAAGGTTTCCCGCACTTCAAGGGTGTATTTTACTCTCACAAATAATAATTTATATCTCCCATCCACACCCCTAATAACTTGTGTTCCGCTCTTTAGTAATCCACATTTTGTAACTAATAATTTTTTAAATATATTGCTAGTAAATGGTATATAACAAGATATGAATCCAGCCATCCTAGATATTTTATTGCGAGTTCATCATTTTTTTATTTCTCAAGAGACAGTATAGATTTAGAAATGTTTAACCTCTAATTGTTTTAGAGGAATTTTTGCTATACAGAAAAGTCTTCAACGTACTGAGGAAAGACCGGTTAGTCAAGGATGAATTATGATTGAGATAAGATAAACTAATCTGGCCAGCTTACGGAAACATTGACGCAGATTGACTTCGTCGACTAATAAACTCGTCCGTATATTGTCATTAAGGAAGATGATAGATGGTTTCCTTATCAAACAAGTAATTCAAAACATTGAAGCATTCGTTTATTAAAGCAGTATATCTCTTAGAGCTCAGCCCAACTTCATTGTTTAAACATCAGCTTCTAAGAGAACAGCGCCGATGGGATTAAACGAGCTTATCTTCATTGTACGGATTGTTATTAATAATGGTGGGATTTGTCTTCGCTCAGTCAATTGAATATAAAATAGTAATATAGCTCCGAGATCGTCGTAAATATTGCCAAATAACGAGTATGTCGAAGTTAGCTCGTAAAAAAAACGATAAGATTATGTATAGACTATCATAGATTTTAAATGTCGTCGCTGAAAAAATATTACAATGTTTTGTTTTTTACACCAAAATTTATAATTTATGCTACTTTTACTCGAGCACTCTGTAAGCTCTATACTTGCGCAAAACTTTCCGAATCACTTTTCATAGTATATAACAGTAAGAGTATTTGTAGTCACCAGTGAATTTTTTTTAATTTCATCTCACTGTAATTAGTATGCTCTAAAATACATCTAGAACTGGTCAAAAATTTTAAATTATTTAAAACTCATAAATCAAGCTTTAATGGCATATTTATTTTTTAAAACACCTGATAACATCATTCTTAAGCCATAAAATGTATGCCCCTAATACTAATAAAACACCTTTTTAATTCGTTACTGACGATAGAAGAAAGGATTACTGGTTTACGAGTACTTATCATACAACCAATTAAACAATTAAAGTGTAATGGTGAATACAAAGCAAACATTACCTAAGCTACTGTAGGTCAGAGGCACACCACATCAGGCATCAACTTACTACTGAGCATGAAAAACAAATACAGCAATAATGTGTCGTGAAGATGCTGAAGTATGCTACCACGATACCGTAGAACATGCCACGAAGGCATTGTCTGCCCAGAATCATCTTACCTGCTAAAAGGTTGATAATATAATACATTAGCATGTGTTTTGTCTTAGTTTTCTGCGATTCTCCTGTAAATGATTATGTTATGTTCATCGCCACGTTTGTGTTTTTTTATCGTCTCACACCCTTTGGCTGTAAAACCGAAACCTGAAGAAGAGAGCAGATCGCTCTTTTGAATATTTCTAGTGAATTTGTAATAAATTAGTTTAAGATTAGAATTTTAATAATCTATTTCGCTGAAGTGTGCATTTACTCTAAATGAGCTTTGAGACCTCTCTGCCAATCATAGGTCTTTAAATAATGAATTCTGATTGGTCGTTTAAATGAACTGCAACATTACTGTAGAATCCCTTGGACGGCAACGCTGTAGTTTTATTCAGGCCAATTGGTCTTGAAATTCGATACTTCAAACTGTGTTTATCGGTGAAATATTTCAATAGTTATACCTCTCATGGTTGCAGACAAAGTTAGCGTTATAAATGTAATATTGACACGTAAACTATTGCAGAGGCCAGGTTAGGTTACAAACAAACCACTTAAAAGTTTTTGTAGGTTTATATACATTTCATAATTTGAGTACTCTCGCATTTCAGATCAGACCCTCTTGAACTTTATTTTGTTACTTGATAGGAAATTCCTCTGGGGACGACCTTCGTCCGTCGCCATCATTGCAGGAAGCACTGGTGCTCCTGGATACCACACTGGAGGACAGAGGCATTGGTGGATAAGATAATATCATTGCCTGACCACCATTTTTGTAAAAAGGTAAGTTATAATTCAGTGCAATATACAGAGTGTCTTAAAAAATATATAATGTTGGTTTTATTAATTTTGCACAAATCATAGATTTATGACACTTATACTACTTGAAAATGTGTGTAATTATTGTTCACAATATCACCGTAGATAATGTATATTGACTATGTTAGAAGTGTGTTCTAAACAATGTATCTGAGACTCCTTCCAATTTTGTCTCTCGAACAGAGCCACATAAAAATGTTATATCTGATTAAAATATAGATGACTTAAGATTACGAGTGAGTCATCGTTTGCTCAGTAAATATGGCTATGACGTTTAATTCATCCACTGGTTTAATCCAGGCCATTGTCAGGGGCAGGAGAGTTATAACGACTTTAATTTGACTAGAAAAATATGGTAAATTAGAAATAATTTCATTTGTAACCTTGTTACGATACCGCACACAAATACTTGTAACGAATTTATTGAATACATGGTATATACATATATACCGTAAACTTAATGCTTTCTACCTTCACATCCCACAATACTACAGAATTTGGTTATAAAATATAAGTCTTCGTTGCACTTATCAACGAGTTATCATATTACTCACAGTTCCTTCTTGAATACAAGGCATTATTGACCATTCTCAGTTTTATACAACACTATAAACTCCAAGGTGATTACAGATTATTTATATTTAGCCTTTAGCTGAATTACTCTGAAAATATTTGAAACAGTGAAACATTAGTTTTATCATTGCAAAATGCATTTAAAGAATTATAATTCTAATATTTCGGATCTTTTAGCTTTTACCGTGTTAAAAATTAAAACACAGTTTAACTTACGGCGCTCTAGTGACGTTTGTTTTTATATATAATTAAGATATTACTTTCTGTAAAAGATAAATTATTTTTTAGTTCAGAAATGATGACCTTTTTAAATTATTATGGTAACATTTATGAAAGCAGACAAGAGAAGAAAAATTATTCACAGTAAAATGTACTCGAAGCTTGTTAAAGTATACATACATTGATATCTTTACGTCAACGGATGATAAATATGAAATACATAAATGCGCTTATATGCTCTTGTAATACAGTTCTCTTGATATTCATTGAACTTAATTCAACAGGAATAATACAAAAACATTAGGTTCCTTTATTGAACAATAACAAACAATATATTAAAATATTTTTGTAAATAATACTTATTATGTAATGGACAATATTTCTCTACTCATAAATAATCAAAAGGAAATAATATTTATAAAACGCCACAAGTTTTATGCTTTTACGATGGAGATTTACCTTCAGCAGAAAATCAAATATTTATATAGGTACAAATATATATATAGGTACAAAAACGTAAATATAAACAGATTCTCATTTATATTTTTCTATAAATTACAGAAGTAAGACAGTCTGACATACGTTAAACGAAGACAACAGTCATGTAGGAATTATTTGTTTTTTCTTATAATTTGAGCGATTCCCAACTCAGTCAGTTTAGACCACTTTTATATTTGAAATATATTTATTTGTTGTGATTATTTTAGGTAATAGTGATGTTCAAAAAGTGAATTTTTTTCTTCAAATTTGTCAACTATGTTACGTAAAAATATGATTTTGAAATTACTTTTTTACTCAATGACGAACAGACCCAAGAGTGTGTATCACCGTTTAGTTTCACTGATTTGTATTATGTACATTTTTATTAATTGTATTTATTAACTGAATAACTTAAATATATATTTCTTAAAATAATACTTGTGAAATACCATAGGAACAAACAATTATGTTTCAAAGATTCTGCATACTTAGTTGGCAAAGTGTAAAGGGATACAATACAACACTTGACGTAAGGAAACACTTAGACCCAGGACACGAGAACAAGACGGAGAAATGTCTGTGGAAGAATGATGACCACTCCGTACAACTACGTTACCTTGTTTACTGAACTTCCCGTCTTGTTTATGTTTACAGTCGGATGATATACAGGGTGAGTCAGAAATATGGTAAAATATTTTAAGACGTGATTCCAGAGCTAAAAATATGAAAAAATTTTATATAAAGGTAGGTCCGGAAACGCTCCATTACTGAGTAATGGCTGGCGAAAGATTTTGCTTTGTTTTCAGTTCACCTGGTGAAATTAAGTTATTCTGAAAGGTTTTGTTCTTACTTTTTAACTCAAATAAGATGGATTTATAAGGAAAAGCACCTGAAAAATCAAATAAAACTACTCTAGAGGTTGTAATGTGAACAGTTTTTGAGAAAAAGTATGAAATTTGCCAAAAATCTAATAACAAAAATACCGTCTTAAATGTTTGATGTCCAATAACATTGTTAAATGACCTATAAACAAATTGTTTTTCCTAATACAGATTGTAGAGAATTTAATTCTGAAAACAACCATAATAAGCAAAGTTAGCTAAATGCGTAAAAAAGTCATGAAATTGATTCCTCACGTATTACACTACACAGCAAACTTTTGCTGTTTTATAATAAGGAATGAGTATCTGATTGGTAACAGCAGGTTCAAAATTTTATTTTTAAATACAATAAACATCTACAATCGGTTTAAGTCTATGCGGAAGATTAAAAGGATGCTCTAAATGACCTCCATTGTTCAAAATGCACGCGTTCAGGCGTCTTCTCATCAAGTTTCGGACCCGTTCAAAAAACTCCAGGTGTCTGCTTAATGGTTTCTATTCCATTAGAAATGTTTAATCGGAGTTCTTCAATTGTATCTATTGGGGAAGAGTAGACTAATGTTTTTAAATGTCCCCAAAGGTAAAAGTCCAAAGGATTTAAGTCAGGTGATCTTGCTGGCCATGAAACTGGTCCACCTCGGCCTATCGATTGATTTGTAAAAACTCTCATTTAGGTGTCCACGAACAGCCAGAGAGTAGTGCGCAGGTGCCCCGTCATGCATAAACCACATGTTTTGGCGAAAATGCAGAGGTACATCATCAAGCAGGTTAGGTAGCTCGTTTCTTAAAAGGTTCAAGTACACCACGCCATTAAGCTTGGGAGGAAGCACGAATACGACTAAATGATCTGCTTAGATTCCAGGCCAAACATTTACTGAAAACTGATGTTGTGGGCGATTAGGTTTGATAGCATGAGGATTTCTGTCTGCCCAAATGTGGTTGTTATGTAAGTTAATGATAGCTGTTCTTGTAAAGTGATCCTCATTGGTAAACAAAATTGTATTTAAAAAGTTTGGATCAGCACATTTTAACGGAAGAACAACAACAACAAATCGACAAAAACAACATGAGGAGCGTAGTCTCGTTGCAAAAGAGTTTGGACATGCTGGAAGTGGTATGGGTTTAACTGGTACTCGTGTAGTATTCTCCGAATACTAGATTGGCTGAAATTGAACTGTAGTAACAATTCTCTAGTGCTCTTTTCAGGATAATCAGAAATTTCATTAAGAACCAACTCTTCTAATTCAACAGTCCTACATGATCGGGCGATGCCTGCATTACTATGCTTCGAAGACTTCAAAGAACCTGTTTCAGATAGGCGTTGATGAATAGTGGCAAACATTTTGCGCTTGGGCACCTGCGGTTAGGAAAGTTCTATTGATACAGACGTCTTGCTGAAGTACTATTGCAGCGTCCCAAACCATACATTAAAATACATGTCTGCTAATTCAGAGTTTGAATACACATGAATATTACCGTCCATTTTTAATAAATGGAACACACAACACAAAATCACTAATAAGATGGATGGAAATAACTGGTTAAAATACTTAACACAAGCACATAGTATCTTTACAGTTTGTTGTTTTGTTCAACAATGAGGTGACATATGTCATCTAATAATAAATGCCTAGCTGATTATTTATAATTTAAAAATGTTTAAACAGTTGTTGCTTAAATGATTAATTATTGCCAGCTGTTACCAATCAGATACTCATTCCTTATTATAAAACAGCAAAAAATTGCTGTGTAGTGATTACACTACACAGCAATTATGAAATTTTGCTGTGATTTGAAATTTTGAAATTTCAAATCACAATGATTTCACAATTTTGAAATTTTGACTCCCCACGTATTAACGTGGGGAGTCAATTTCATGACTTTTTTACGCATTTAGCTAACTTTGCTTATTATGGTTGTTTTCAGAATTAAATTCTCTACAATCTGTATTAGGAAAAACAATTTGTTTATAGGTCATTTAACAATGTTATTGGACATCAAACATTTAAGACGGTATTTTTGTTATTAGATTTTTGGCAAATTTCATACTTTTTCTCAAAAACTGTTCACATTACAAACCTCTAGAGTAGTTTTATTTGATTTTTCAGGTGCTTTTCCTTATAAATCCATCTTATTTGAGTTAAAAAGTAAGAACAAAACCTTTCAGAATCACTTAATTTCACCAGGTAAACTGAAAACAAAGCAAAAATCTTTCGCCAGCCATTACTCAGTAATGGAGCGTTTCCGGACCTACCTTTATATAACATTTTTTTCTTATTTTTAGCTCTGGAATCACGTCTTAAAATATTTTACCATATTTCTGACTCACCCTGTATACACAGTGAATTATTTATTACCTGAACAATCAACAATGACATATTATTATTATATTTTCTTATACTATTGTTCTACTACCAATTTAAATGAAAGCGTTAAAATCAGTGATTATAACGAGAGTATATTATATAAAATAACTAAATGTATGTAAATATTTTTAATACTAAACGGTAATATGCCAATCTGACGCCTGGTTCTGGAATATGATAACAACTTGAGTTACTCAGTTTTAAACCTTATTAGTCACAACAAGGACTTGATAACTACGGAAAAGCTGCTTACCTTTATTGTGTTTATAAACTCTGGCAGCTTAGACGCCCGGAGGATTTAGAGTCCTTTGTTTAGTAGGTATCTGAAGAGGAAATCGTGTACTTATTTCATTTTCCATCTTATTTCCCAATTCAAATTATAATTGGAGAGCATGAAAAGTATATTTAATTATATTTTTTTTCATTATTTTAATTTCAACCAAACTGTTTAATATAACATATTCGTCTAAAATACATTCACTCGAAGTAACAATCATAAAAATATTTTTATTCCTTACTTCTACAGTCAACTGTGAAGATTATTTCTTAACTTTTAATAAATTTCAGTTGTTGCAGGTAATCCATGTATTTAGTTAAGTTGTCGAAACTATTCTGGGATATTCTTATTAACATATAAAATTTGATTAACAGGAATACTTTGATTAAGAATAAAAATTTGATTTGTAATTAAATTTTAGAGCAAAGTCTGCTATCGTGCAGGTCTTCAGAAGTATCAATTATTTACATTGGGTTATTCTTATAAACCTTCTATAAAACATTGAAACAATCTCTTCTTCAAAAATTTCCGATTTCAAAAAAAAATTTTAAATGAGAAAAAAACACTTACAATTCCTAATATATACATAAACCATCTATTTAAAACTAGAAAGTATATATTTAAAACTGAGAAAAACTTGAACAAATGTCCACAAAATCAGAGGCTGAGGTTTACACGGCTTATTTAAACATTGAATCCTTTCTGAATTCAATTACATTTTAACGTTCAACCTCTAACAGCTTTTGCTCAATTTCAATCTGAAATACCTAACGTGTCCTTATAACATTGTCTGCATTGATATAAATATGTATGCTAAACTACGTTCTTTGGTACAGTTCAAACCCTATCATAAAATCTTGCTAGTTTTCTTCTAGGCAAAGTCCCTAAAGTAAGAAATAGGTTTGACAAATTACTTTAAAATTATTGTTTCGCTGTTTCTATTGCTATCCTGAATATGACGAATGAAGAATATCGAATAAGGATACTACTTGAATACATGATGCGGTACGCTATGTGTTTTAATTCCTTTTGCAGAAGTGTCCTACTATCAGCGAGAGGCCTGTATACTTCATATGGAAAAACTGTGCAAGATATCGAACAATGCTTGATATGAAACATTCCAGAATTTGGAGAATCGCAGTACTTGTGCGTGGACTACGGTTCCAGTTTGAGGACCTCCGGTGATCATCCGCTTTATTGCCATCCATTATAATAAGGACCTTCCTCAATGCTTACTTGATGTTCTTAGTATTGAAGGTAGGAACAAAGTATTGTATCTGTACATGTTTACATTTTTAGGTCTATAACTAATTATCTAATCGTTGTATTAGAGTTATATCAGTTATAAGGGTAATGTAAAACATGAGTACTATGTAAAGGAGAAAAACGTTTAAAATTAATGGTATTTTTATGTATATAGGCTACGTGATGCGTTTTAAAAGCTGGAAAGCTTAATTTTCAGTACAAAAACATACTGTAAAAGGAATAACCACAAAAGTTTTACGTCTTTACTTAAAACCTTTGAAAACAATAATGTGTTCAAGAGATAATGCTCTGATTGATGAATGAATGTGCAGATTCCAGAGTGCACTGTCTTTGTTCTAGATAAGATTTAAAGAAAAAGTCAATACAGAGATCATAAATAACTGTTTTCTCATAATGTGTTGAAGAAGAAGTGCTCTGATTGATGAATGAATGTGTAGATGCCAGAGTGCACTGTCTTTATTCTAGATAAGATTTTAAAGAAAAAGTCAATACAGAGATCATAAATAACTGTTTCTCATAATGTGTTGAAGAAGAAGTGCTCTAATTGTTGAATGAATGTGTAGATGCCGGAGTGCACTGTCTTTGTTCTAAAGAAGATTTAAAGAAATATTCAATACAGAGATTATAAATAACGGTTTCTCAATAATGTGTTGAAGAAGGAGTACTCTGATTGATGAATGAATGTGTAGATGCCAGAGTGCACTGTCTTTATTCTAGATAAGATTTAAAGAAAAAGTCAATACAGAGATCATAAATAACTGTTTCTCATAATGTGTTGTAGAAGAAGTGCTCTGATTGTTGAATGAATGTGTAGATGCCGGAGTGCACTGTCTTTATTCTAGATAAGATTTAAAGAAAAAGTCATTACAGAGATCATAAATAACTGTTTCTCATAATGTGTTGAAGAAGAAATGCTCTGATTGTTGAATGAATGTGTAGATGCCAGTGTGCACTGTCTTTGTTCTAAAGAAGATTTAAAGAAATATTCAATACAGAGATTATAAATAACGGTTTCCTAATAAAGTGTTGAAGAAGGGGTGCTCTGATTGATGAATGAATGTGTAGATGACAGAGTGCACTGTCCTTTATTCTAGAGAAGATTTATAAGAAATAGTCAATTCAAAGATCATAAGTATGCAGTCCCTCAATAATATTTTTAATATACATTTTTTCAATTTTTTTAAAGATTTTTTAACAATCTTACATGATTTTCTTTAGACAATACTCTTAAAACTTCTAACAGGTATTTAAGAACAATTAACAGAGCGAAAATTATTCAAAAATTCTTAAAAATTACATCTTTATAAGCTATACCATTAAAGAAACAGAATTTCATATATATATATATATTTAAGGCTATACAGATTATATACAGCCAGTGGAGAACTATATTTCATTGTGTGCTTTTAAATATGTATTAATTTTCATGTGCTTCTTTGCGGAAACAAAATATTTACCATCAAAGATTTTTGGACACTAATAGTTTTTATAGTAATAATGTGAGAGGTAATCATTGTCCAAACTGGAACCCATTTTATAAATTGTAAGTGATTAATTTTCATCCAAAAATTTATGATATAAACGTAATAAACATCTGTATTTATAAATAATAATTTCGTAACACTCCAATTATCCTAAATTATCACTGGGAGCTTTGGAATAAATTACGATTATTTTTAATAAATTATTTGTATTGAGGCATTTATTCAGATGTGAAAATATTAATATTTTTAATATTTAATTCTAAGAAAACAAAGACGCAGTCTTGAGTTTTAAACGACATTGAGTGATTTCTTAGTGAAGCAATTGAATTGGTGTTACATTGGTATTGATTTTTGTAACACTAAGACAAAGGTGTTTTAAGTTAGAACCCCTCGCTTTGTCGAGTGTATTTAATTAGAATTTGTTAATTTGCAACTGTAAATCATTTATTAGTTTGCAAATGCAAGTTCAGCGACTTCTCCGACTTTTTTCACTGATATTTGGATTTCGTAACGATTTCTCTAAATTATAGGGTTGAACGAGCCACGTACTTATTACAAATACCCAATGCCCCTTATATATAACTGAGAGTTACTTTTTGTAACCATTATCATGAAGCATACCATGAATATGTAATAAATGAGATAATGCATTAAACGGGGTAATGAAGGATGCAGAAACAAAAGTATATCATCACAAGAAATGCAGTACTCTGTCTATATATATAGCCCATTAAGTGTAATTAGATGAGCCCATACGGTAACGGAAATGAAAGACAAAGGGCATAAATTTATCACTACATGATATACTTTATGGGTAGATAATATGGAATAGATAAGAAAGTATAGTAATAACGGTAGCGAAGGACAGTGATACACAAATAAATCAGTAAAAAATATATTTTATGGATACAAGACCTTGAATATCGAAGAGCTGAGAGATGTACGGGAATGACGGTAGTGAAGAATGCAGGGACACATATAATATATATCAATACCAGATATTATATAGGAATGGTGCGGTGTAATTTACGGATATATGGAAATATGCTTCGACCGAATCACACCCCTTCAATTGACCCAGAAGGATTATTTTGCTAGTGAAATAAAATTTTATCTCAAATGTCTCTCTATCTCAGGTAATATACTTACAAAAGTAAACTGTTAAAATATTTTCACTTTTGTAATAACATTTCCAATTATTTTCATATTAGTTCCTGACGTAAACCATCTAAGTAATCGATGGCGTTTAAATATTTCCGGGAAGTTCTCCTGAAGTGACGTAACTGATGATGTTAAACTGGGATCGTTTATATTTATTATATGTGGGTTCAAAATCACCTTAAAATATTTTGGATTACAAATAACACTCATGCAGAAACAGAAGGAGATATTTTAAGAATTCAACGGGGATTTTAAAAATAAATTATTTAGCAATGTTTAAATGAATCTTTGTTCTGTATTATTGACATGCATATTATATATGAGGATTTTAAATTGTTCCCATAATGAAAAATTTTATTTTGACAGCTATTGGTATTAATTTATACAGAACAGCTAGCAGCTATAGAGACACGTACCAAATCATTATGATAACATTGACAGTGTTGCCATATCGCTGCTGACCATCAGCTGTTCAATAATGTTGAGACGGATCAGTAACTTGTCATACACGTAAAACTGGCAACGGTGTTGTGCGTGGGGTGTTAAATTCTATCTCTGTTCATCCTTCATATTTGTGTAACATATGATTTGTAGAGCAATACAAAAAATATACAAATATTGTTTTTGTCAATTACCATAATGCAGCAATCTACAAACAATGCAAGGAAAAGCAAGAGTGAGATAATTTAACTTTCTAAGTAAAAATTTAATGGGACTTAAAAATTCAAAAATTAAACTTGAGGACTCTAAGCGAATAAAACACTGAACTCATTAGCAATTCATCTGAAATCTCTTAAACCCAGAAAAGGAGGTTTCTGCTCTTATTCGTTCCGGTACCATATTGAACAGGTAATATTAACAATTGAATGGTGCTAAAAATTCTTATCCGGATACTGAATTCAGATGCTAATGATAAGCCGAGAATAAGCCAATAAATGTGATTTCAACTTTATAAATAATACAATAATGAGTAATAACAAATATTTTGTCGTAGTATGTAATAAAATAAACCGTTATCGTTCCAAGATTTATATTTTTCCGAAATTTTACCGACTTAAATAAATAACTGACAGTAATATTTGTTCATAAACCTAAACGAAGTGTCGTTTTTAATTGATTATGTGAAAACTGGCATTTTTGCAATACAATGACCCAATTTTCTTATCAAGTTCTAATAGTTACGCAAAGAAAAATGTTAGGTTTCTGAGCTTAGTAATAGAATCTCAATCTTTTATAAATTCAATCTTCCTAATTCTCAGTGCGATTCAACAGTTTTCATTATAAGTGCTGGTTAAACATTTTTTGTTGTCTCTCTCAGTAATGGACGCAACCTGGACTCAGGATTCAGGAGGTTGAAACAATTCTCTTCTGACTATTCACTATCAGCAAGGGCGTGCCCCAAGGTTCAATTTTGGGCCCTGTCCTTTTGTTAATCTTTATCAACGATCTTTGTAAGGGCTTAACTGTGCCAAACTTGTGCCTATATGCAGATGACACGTCACTAACGTTTTCTAATTCCTCCAGAGATCACCTGGAACTCGACACATTCTTGGAAGGGAATGCACTTGTTGATTGGCTTGAGCAAAATAGTCTTCAAGTAAATGTCTCAAAAACTACACTCACTGAATTTTCAATTAACAGCCATTCAAGCAAAAGTTTGCTCAGTATTCATTTGAGTGATGAAGCTGTTTTCTCAGAATGCTCCGTAAAATTTCTTGGCCTTATTATTGACTGCAATTTGTCTTTCCATCTCCATATAGAGCATGCATGTAGGAAGCTGAGTCAGGGTATTTTTTGTGCTCAGAAATCTGGCTCGTTTCGCATCAACTGAAATTCTTACTGCTACTTATTATGGCATCATCTATCCATTCATATCTTACGGGGTTTCCATTTGGGGTTCTGAAAGCACCAAAACTAAGTCTGTGTTTAGGCTTCAAAAGAAAGCTTTAAGAATAATTTGTCATGTCCCATCCAGAACCTCATGTGCTAACCTTTTTTCCTCCAACAAACTTTTAACTTTTCCTTCCATTTATATTCTGGAAACCTTATCATTTCTTCATAAAAACTTTCACCTTTTTAATAGATTTTTTCCGACTCACATTTATGAAACAAGAAGTAAACCCAGATGCATTATGAATATCCCGCCACACTCCACCTCATTTTTTGAAAATCATTTAAAATATTCAGCAGTAATTCTTTTTAACAGTCTTCCATTAAGCTTAAGATTAGTCCAAGATTACACAGTTTTTAGAAAAAAATTTAAATGGTTGTTGATCGAGAAGGCTTACTATTCTGTTAAGGACTTTTTAGCTGATAAGATAGTGTAAACTTGAAAAAGTAAAATTATTTTATTGAGAGACATTATTATATTTTGTTATGATTTGTTGACTTGGCATATACATTGTTAACTCTGTCTACATGCTGAATAAAGAATTTGAATTTGAATTTGAATTCGTTGGTTGTTTTCCGCAGAATATTTCAGCACGTTAATTAAAACATGGACAAAAAAAGTTGAGTTGTAGCACTTATGCACAGTATTGGTATGAAATTATCAAAAGTCGATAACTCAACAGATGGATATATCGAGAATATATGTTTCTATAGTTGTCTGCCATGTTTCTGTATGGCAATGAAAAATTCTTTTCCGTACAATAATATGTGTGTTTATAAGACTTTGTATGCAACGTCAAAGTAGACGATTTTACGTGACACGCGATCTATAGTACTCATGCCTCACCCTCACTCTTTATAGTAATTCATAAAGAGATTGGGAGTTCCGATGGCCGAGGGGTCTAAGGCGTTGGACTTTGAGTCACAGTTAGAGATAGCGCAGGTTTCAAATCCTGTCTGTGACCGTTGCACCTTTTATCAGTACCATCGACTTTGTGCTGTATCGACTCTCCCCCTTATTCTGTTTGATAAGATCCTCGCACAGGCCAGTGGCACATGAGGACGGACAGATTAAGGCATAAAAGGGGAGCGGCCTCTCCTTTCTTTTATAAAAAAAATATAATTTTCTAATAATGGTAAAATTATTATTTGCTTCAAACATTTTGACAGTTTAATAAAATGTTGTAGTCTTTAGCCCGGATATAATTGACTGCTTTTTACATAAATTTGTAATTCTATAAATCACTCTTGCTGTACAGCATTGGTTAATTGGTGTAAGGGAGGGGTTTAATATACACTGCTGTGGTTAGGGCTATGTGGCGGGGAAGTAAATTCCCCTTCTGGATTATTCTGTGTACTGTGGGGCCTAAACTGATTAAATATTCGTCTCTCTTAGTCTCTTCGTAATATAATTAGACGTATAAATTGGCTCATGCGACGTCATAATTAACATTCATGATTTGTTTTAACCTCCTTAAATTTACAGCATGGATATGTTATTACTTTGGTCATGACATAAGGAGATTAAATGGGTTTACAATGCTAGAGACTATATTAACTATTATCTTAACCAGATGTATATATTAATACACATATATTTATACAATTTGTAATTTTCAACTAGTCAGGTAAATTATTAAATATTTAATTACCTAATGGTAGGCAAATCCTCGGTAACATTACTTCACAGATCCAGCAGTCATGATATTATTACGAATTAGTACTATTACTAATACTGATTTATATCGTTATGTGAACTAAGTAAGTATTACTATTCCGTGTATGATATATGATGAATGTGAATGTGAATGTGAATATGATATTCCGTGAATGCACTTGATGATCGTCCTTGCTATTCTGATAGTCCACCTTGACTCGAGTCGGACAGCTGCTGTAATATTCTCCAGGCGCTACAGCTCGTGATGTCTCAAACTTTGTTATCACAATATCTCGCAAGTCATCTTCATTTTTCAGACACTGAGACAAAAATTCAGGAGAAAGCCAGTCTGGTACCAGCTCCATTGTGAAAGGTGCCTAAAACAGTGAAAACAGATTGTAAATAATCTAATTCAGTGAATCTCGTAGAAGGCGTGTTTTTTTAGCAAGAAGCAAAACATAGACACGTGAGATAATTCAAAGATTACCAAATTAGAAATTTAGAAATTTAATTTCACCAATATAAGTACCAAGAGCCATTTTTCATCCATTTGAAGAATGGTTATTTTTTGGTATAATGGATAGCTATTATATAAAAATTTTCAAAAAAAGGGTGAGTTTCTACACATATTTATTTCTTCATAAACTTACACTTACAGTAAGTAAGCCTAAGTTTGTAACTATTTAAAACCATAAATTTAGTTTAACAATATAAAGGTAGATTAATCGTCTGATCTTGAGATATAAGGGTATAACTACGATTACATTCCCGAACGATTACAGGAAAAGCAATAAAATTTGGTTCATCATTACACATCATTATAAATGTACTTTTCGAAGTAACTATAATATTTTTGTCATATTATAAGGATGGCAAGGAGTCAGAAGAAAATTGTGAATGAGAGCATAGGTCGAATAGAACATCAAATTAAAAGTCTTTATTAGTAAAGTACAATGCCGAAAATCTGATCTCAAAGGGTTCACTCTTTAAAATATTACGTTGTTTTAAAGTTTGAAATAATTACAGTATTCAGTTTTTTAATTACAATATAGGTCTTGTTCTAGATGGTTTAATATTCTTCTCTTGGCTCAAGTTGTAAAAGGTAACTTAGGAAATGAATGTTGGACTTAATGGTAACAATTTTATTATTTAAATAATTACGATATCTCTTCAGTTACAAAACCCTAATGTAAACGCGATTTCTAGCTCTGATGCCAACCCTATTCAAATAAATATTTATTAAACAAATGTGTAAGTACAAGACAGTAGAGATCTTATCTAATCATTCTGATAATTATCTAATCAGTATTCCATAGTCCACTTCCAAACAATTTGTTCCCATCCTGTAATAATGGGGTTGAAAAATTGACATCACTCTGTACGGTAATGGGCTACTTTCCAGTATATCTGAGACATGCTAAATTCATCGTCTACTCGTAGCTAAGTCAGCTAACATTTTCCCTACGAAAACATATTATTTCTGTATTTAAACATCTTTTTCCTCTGTATAAAATATTAAAAGAATTAATTTGACTTTAAAATTCTATGTTCAAAAAGCCAACTGCAACACCAAAATGATTTATAAAACATTGGTCTGTTTCCTGAGGTAGATTAAATACAAAATAACCCTTTTTTTGCATCGTGATGAAAAGTATCGTTCCATACGTTTTCTCCAAAGTTCAGCTGGGAGGCTAGACAGCATTTTTTATTCGGCTTCACTTCACGTGTAAACAACACGTTGTCCCGCAATATATCACCTTCGAGATTGATAATGAAATGTACCATGTATTGCACCAATGTGATGTTTCAATTCTAAAACGTTGTCATATTTAAAACTTCTAAAAATATACAAACATTTATTAATACATGTTGAAACAATCTAGAACATTTAAATTGATAAATCTTAACATTTGCACAATATTGCTCTAATAAACACCTACATGTAAATATTATGGTTCACATCATAAAGTTATTTATATTGGTTCAATTGAAACAGTAATTAATAAATGATAGAAATCTAGAAAATGTCTATTTAACGAAAACCATTTAAGTGTTTAAAGTATACAAATAATCAGAATATTAAACTAGCTAGTAAAATTACTGATTGAACTTTATTATAGCATGTATCCATTTAGATACACCATGCTCTCTGTTGTGCGAAGCACTTACTGTATACTATCAAAAAAAGAAATAAGAATTTACGAATATTTCTAAATATCAACTTCTACAGAACAAACATCTGTTCATTGACATATATCCATAGCTGTTTTACGCGCGTTACAGAATATACTGCAAACAATAATTATTATTGGTAGTTACAGTGACTATATTACCAGTAAAGTAATAATAAAAATAAATGTGTATAATTTAGTAACAGTAATATATTTTTCTTGATAGACCTCAAAAGAAAAACGATGGTTGGAATTAAATCCATTAAGCCTAGTTAATTTTATCACCAAGCACTAAAACAAAAAAAAACCAAATATACAAAGAGGGATAAAAATTATTTATTCCAATGAACATTTGCCCAATAAATAAATCCGGTCGGTTTGGATAAGCTTGATAAAAGGGATAAGTGAATCTAGAAAAGAAGGACAGGTTTATTTTGATTTTGTTGATACAGCATCAACAAAGTCCATCGTGTATTTGTGGAGCAATACTTTGATGTAACCCCTATGTGGGATGTATGCTTTATTATTACAAGGTTCGTGTGTTTATTATTTTATTTTGGGCTTATTTGTGCGTCAAAACGTTTCCTCGGAGAATGTTTTATTAATTTATTACTCACAGCTAAGTTTTAAAGTCTCGGAAAATAGTGTCGAATATTTAATCAAAATTTAAGGGTATTGTGAAAAAACTAACTCTCGTTTTCAAATAGAGACATTCCACCAGGATTCAGTTGAAAATTTGGTAAGGATGGAAATTTTAAAGAGGATATTTTAAAGATTCTAGACTGACTATACAAACAAATAGCAATGAGACATCGTGAGATATTTTGATTAGTGGAATATTAATTAAATAATTAAATAGTGGAAAATAAATCAGTTTCAAGCCTTTTATAGAAACATTTCACTATTAAATTAAAGATTTCTAGATAGAACATTACAGTACACCACTAGTAGGGCTCATAAGAAAATATGGATTTGGAAGCCTGATAGGAGGGGTTTGATGGAAAATAGAGTTTAAGGAATATCTCTTGTATGGAAATAACATTTTGGTCTATTTGTTTACAATGAATTTATGTTCCCATTGGATAAACTGGATTATCAAAAATTATATTTGATATGATCAAGCCAAATATGTAACACTGCAAACAATATGTTTATTACAACTACAATTTTGTTTAGTAACATTTTTATGTATAAAAATATTTCCTCAACTCTTATAAAAGTTTCTTAATCATTACTATGCTATTATAAAATTAATTGATCAAGGTTTGGTTAAATAATTGCATTCATAATCACAATACCTTTGTCATTAACTTTTTAGATCAAAGATCGAGGTAAAAAATGTTCAAATTTTTTATGGAAAACTAGCAAAGTAAGTTTATAATTAACTTAAATCAACACTTTCACAACCTATAATTTATTTTATACGTAGTGCAGCAAACTCGGCTGCGGAAAACGTCAAGTATATATACGACGATATTGTGGTTGGGGTATGAGAAAAAATTATGAAAATAAAGAAAAATATAATATTGTCTGCAAAATAAAAACTATAAATATACTGTTGACAATAAAATTTAAACTCATTAGAAACTGAATGTAATTATCTTTATGTATGAACATTTATAATAGTGCATACTTTTATACTACATACGGTATGTACTATAAGTTGTATAAATTTCATGAATATTTAGATATAATTTATTTGTAAAATTATTTAGTTTATCACAGTACCAATGTAAATTTTAAAATCATTGAATCCAAAATGAAGGGATTTATTTCGCTACTGTTTTATAGTTTATGACAGCCTCACACGCATTTTTCACTGGTACTTTGAAATCATAAAACTGTAATCGACCCACATTATTTATTTTCCCATAATTTATTTGTTTTATGAATAAACAAATAATAAAAATATGAGCCGGGTGGTTTAATGACAGACACTGTAGCTGCGAGACGTATTATAACGACTCACATGGGAGTGTCATAGCTGTGATAGAAGCACACTTCCACCTGTCCATCGATCGCACTTTACCGTGAAGCAGTGACGATGTACTGTAGTGCTGTAGTGCTAACAATTTTGTGCTGTAGTATGTAGTGCTGATATACTGAACTGTATATCGATAATTTCCTCTGTCCCCGTACACCACATACCGATGTCTGCCATCAGACGCTGTATTATAAACGACTGACATGGGATTTACAGAGTTGCGGTAGAAGAATATTTATACATGTCTACAAATCGTACTTTACTGTGATGGTGTGACGGTGTGTCTGGTGCTAATATACATATGAGGCGGTTTGTCTCTATGTTATACACCACAAGAGTTAGGCGTATTATACCTAATAAATCACTATCAACAGAGCAATTACTAGGTTTAGAAATTATCGTAAAAGCTAAAATCATGACGTGATTTTTAATTAGAACCTATATGGAGGTACTATAGATTTACTAAAAAATTATGTAATGCTATTTCCAGAGTTTTCAAAACAAAACAAAATTATTTTTCTTGTAAAACGTCATCAATTGAATCATAGATGTATGAGACTATTGTTACTTGTAAGTATGTGTTGTTATTGTACAAACATGCCTCCGTACTTAGTTTATATGGAGTATATTACTAATATGTGTTAAGCAATATATACAGGTTTAGACTCCTTCCATTTGTCTCTTAAAAAATGAAAGTGAGTTCTGATTCAAATATGGATGGCCGTAATTAAAAATTACAAATGGATCATCGTTTGCTCAGGAAATATTGTTATGGCTATTAAATTGACCCATTGGTTTAATTCTTGGTTTGAAGCTTATTTTTGACGATGGAAGTATTTTAACGGAAACAGGAATTTCTGGACATTTCCCATCGTTCAGTAAAACAAAACAAAAATCAGTAAAACTACGTTTCAAGAACTGCAATTTGATCTATTCTTTACATAAGAAAAGATCATATTGTAGATATCGAAACGTAGTGTTACTGATTTTTAGTTTCATTGGTTTAATCCGAACCATTACCTGGGGTCAAGAGATTTATAACCAAATCGATTTAACTAGACAAATACGGTGGATTATAAATAACTTAATTTTTAATAACTTTGTTACGAAACCACACACAAATGACTACTTGTATCGTATTTATTTTACATGATCTAAATACCGTAAACTTAATGCTTTCCTGCACGTTTAAAAATGCTTGTTAAAAAAAGACGGTTTTCATAAAATTATTGTCCACGTGGATTGTTTTGACTTTTGTAAGGATGTGCATTAGTACAATAACACTTTTACCATATGTAGAACGACTTCTTTAGTCTTTTGCACTTCGCGTTCACTCAGTTTTACACAGCATTATTAACTCAGTTACTCCAATCAATTGGAAGTTCAGCCAAGATGATCAGAGATTAAAGCGATGGATTTGGTCTTTGGCCGAATTACTGTAATTTCAATCACTGTATAGTGTTGTATAAGCAATTACCGTGAAACTACATTGGCTTAACATATTAATCGAAGTGTAACATTAGTTTTATCATTGTAAAATGCAGGTTGGGTATCCAAATTTCAATTAATTTTTGTCATTTAGTTATGTCTGTGGTAAATAAAAAAAAAAACTGTTTATCATACGGCATTGTAATACTGTATATCTAATTAATATATCATTAATAAAATATAAATGCTGGTTAAAAAGTAATTTATTACAATGTAGAAAAATACTGACGAGAAAATAACAATTATTGACAGTAAAATACAGTTTGTAAAAGTATACATATATGTTGTATCTTATCTATATCAAGGGTTGCAAAATATTAAATAAATGCTCTTTTATACCCTTCTGTAACAATCGACATTCATCGAAATAAATTGCACGTTACTCCGTATTTATAACCCGTCCATAACTTAATGTATCTTAACAGTGATTTCTCTTGTCGTCGATTTTTATCACTAATTTAAAATCGTGAAAATACTGCGATTTAGAAATGTTAATGATATTAATGAGTTTTTTCAGCAGAAATTAGTATCTCGTAAAAGCCGTTACGAGCCGTATCTTTAGCTTATTGTACATTTATATATTAACATTGAATCACAAAAAGTACTTGCTCCGCTGGAAGTCGAACCCGAATCTCTCACTTGCCGAGTGAATGTGCTAACATTACACCACAGAGCGCTTACTTTTTCCGATTCAATTATTTTGTATTTGGCTGTATCTGTCACATATGCGTTTAAAATACGAAAACTAACATAATGATCGGAAGACCAAATACCTGTCAAACGACTTTTATTTACATTAAATTGTATAAATGGTAATAGCCCTATTTAATTTCAATTAACATTGAATCACAAAAAGTACTTGCTCCGCGGGGTGTGTCGAACCCGGATCTCTCACTTGCCGGGTTCTATATCTATATTTATTTATTTATTTAAACAATTTATGAGTTTATAATGTTTTATTAACTAATAAGACAGTCAAACAGACGCTAAACGAAGCACTAGGCAATAATTTTAAAGGAACTTTGTTCTTATAATTTTAAGCCGTTTGTTTCCATATTATATACACAACTTAACAAGCTTATCATACTGATATATGATCTAGCAGTATTTTGTCCCCAACTACATTTTGGACTACATACGGTTTGGACAACTTTAAAACATTATAATTTTTAGAAAATGTATAAATTTTTTAAAAGGGCTAGTTTTCCTGTTTAAAATAGTTCTTCCTTTTGGGTTTATCTTCTGTTATATTTATGGTTAAGTTTACTATTCGAAAGTAATACAATATAATTATTTGTTTATCAATTACGTTACATAACAATATGATGGGCATGACTTTGAATTCAACTTCTTTTCTTAATTAATGAACAGACCCAAGAGATTTTGTCACAATTTAGTTTCAGTTTATTGTATCATTTTGCCGGTTATCGAGCACTTCTGACCTGTAAATATATCTTTCTAGGAATAATCTTTACCAGATATAGCACAGGAAAAAAAAGACATTCTTTAAGTTCCTGCATACTTAATTGGATACGTTTAACGATTCAAGACAACACTTGACGGGAGTAAGGAAACACTTAGACCCAGAACACGAAAACAAGACGGAGAAATGTCTGTGGAAGAATGATGACCACTCCGTACAACTAAGTTACCTTGTTTACAGTCGGATGATATACGGACAGTGAATTATTTATTACCCGTACACTCTACAATGTAATATTATTCTAATACTCTTCTTTATAATATTATTATCAAAATATTTAAGGAAGTGTAAACAATCAGCTGTATAAAATACACTGCATATACCATTACAACTTTGTTATGTAAATCGTTACAATGCTTAATTCTGATAAGGAGAAAATATGCCAAATTGACGCTAGTTCCTGGAATACGACAGTTACTAGAGTAACTCAGTTTTAATCCTTGTTATTCACAGAAAGGACTTGGTAACTACGGAAAAGCAGCTTAGCTTTATTGTGTTTATAAACCCTGACAGCTTAGACGCCTGAAGGATTAAGAGTCCTTTGTTTAGTAGGTATTTTGAGAGAAAATCCTCTACAGCGACAAATTAATTTAAGTTTTTCGTGGAAACACATGGGGCTGGAAATCCCTGAGGTATAGTAATAAATACTTCGTATTGCAAAAATTACTGATAAGTTTAGTTATGGCAAAACAAATACAAATATCACTTTAAGATATAATTTTAAAATCATGACTTGCCACATTGTTGCAAAAATAAAATAATAATAAACTGAAATTATATGTTGAGTGGTTGGGCCTCGTGGTTCCCATGTTCTTTGGAATTTTACCCACGAACTTAATCATTTAATACAAACATAAAATTACTTCCTTTCACGTTGATGTCGACTCACACACTACGTAGTCAGTATCTTTGCTCGTAATTCCAGCTGTAGTCGCGAAAAGTCTAAAACATAATATTGAAAGTACTCAAAGTTGAACAAGAACTTGATTTCGCCTAAAACACAATGGCGACAGCATTAGCCATTTATCGAGACAACTTATGATGAGGAAAACGTGGTCTCCTCAAAAAGACATCCCCACTATCTCTGAATTAATCTGGAAAACAAAAAGTCATCATAGATAAGTTACTCTAATATTTAAAACTTTCCTTCTGCATTACATTCAAAATAGCTCTCTAGCAAGAAAAGGCTAATCTATAAAACGAAAAATGTAAATTTTACTTACGGACAAGGCGCGCGGGGAGTTACTCGGTAGCAAAAACTTCATCTAAAAAGATCAAGAGAAAACATTACTACGACTGCCAATTAGGTTATTACTCCGTCAAGTTCCCATAACGTCGGACAAAAATTATAATAGTCTGTAAAGAGTAACAGTGTTGCGACAAAAAAAAAAAGTAAATCATTAAACTGGGTGGGACAATCATTCTTCATGAGCTTCCAATAGATATCTCACTACTTAGTTACAGTAACATTTATAGATTCTATTCAATTTTACTGGATATTTTTCATATTATATCCAGATAATAATATTTTGAGAGCATGATAGATAAGATATATATTTAAATAATTTTGACTATATGTATTTCAACTAAACTGCTTAATATAAAATATTCCTTTAATATACCTTCCATCGGAATGGTTTTTATTGCTAACTTTAAATTCCTGTATCCCCGTGTGTAGAATATATTTGTATTTTGAATAAGATGTACTTAAGTTGTAGGCAATCCATGTAATAAGTTGAGCTGTTAAAAATATTCAGTGATATTTTCCTTGACATAGACAAGTTGGTGAATACAAAGACTTGTTTGATAAAAAATCCGAAGTCGATTTTTAGTTAATCTTTCGTTCTAAGTTTTCTGTCCTCCAAGTCTTTAGTAGTAACAATTATTCATCCCTAATGGAATAAGAATGATTTACAATGAATAGAAAATACAAGTTACAATTATCGAAAATTTAAATAAACAAAGAGGTTGAATATGCATCAATGAAGTCTACTCATGATAAAGAGATCCGACAACTAACGAATAAAAAAGGATGAAGTGTTTATAAATTGTTTTATAGACACGATTTCACTAAATTTGTTATAATTCCAATTTAAATTTTTATTTACCTTAATTTTAAATTTAGGTGAAAATGCTGGATTACTTTTATAACCTCCTTTAAATCATTTAAACAACCTCTCTACTAACAGTTATGATTTCAAACAGTTGTTTTGAATATAAAATAATATTTCAAAATTCCGTTTATATTGTATTTTTGAGGGTGTATTAGGAAGATATCTCTAATCCATCTATTTAAAATTATAAATTCTGTTTTTAAAACTCACAAACATTTCACCTAATATCATTAAAAAGTCAGCAATAGAGGTTAAATGACTACTTAAATATTGAAACCTTTCAGAATTCAATTACACTTCAACGTTCAACAATTAACAGCTTTTACTCATTTTTGGCCTGAAAGTTTTAAAGTGCCTCTATAACATTATCTAAATTCAGAATCAATCAATTAGGTTCATTGGCATAGTTCAAGTCCCAACATGATATGGGTTATTCAAAGCTTTAAATCAAATATCTGAAAATTAGAGTAAGTTTTATTATATCATATTTTAATAAGAAGTTTTTTTGGGAAATCGTTACATTATATACATCGCATTATTGTATAAATACTATCTTAGTTTAGAATTATTATTTTGTATGTTATAAAAATATTCTACAACAAGTATAAAATGGAGTTTAAAATATACACAGGTACTGGAATACCTTCAAAAAGACTTTACTTTAGATTATGTACCATATTAGGAATGTTTTCATAATCAAAACCTTTACTTGTACTATAATGATTATGTTGAATCTCCTAGCCGTAGAGCACTAACAGTAGAGTTGGAACACTTTAACGGTTCCTAATCTTGTTACCTGTTAACAAATGACTCAAAACAATGTTCTTGGTAAAAGCATTATAAATCACCTGGAACTAGAGCACACACTAATGCAACAGCAAAAATGAACGAAATTATGTAATAGGTTTTTCATATGTAACATATAATAAACTATGCTATAAAATTAACATGCATAAAGAGCCACAGATATCTTACACAAAAGTATTAACTAGGTTGAAATTATTAAGGACTCCTTACAATCGCCCACTTGCAAACGTCACATTGCTATTATGTTCACCGCAATGGAAATGAGAAAACTTCAGTATAAAACACATGTAAATAAACTGACAGCAACATGAAATTGTATACTTGAACATGGTAAGACATGTGATACAGTCAATTTGTTGGATATTTGATTTGAGATATCAAACTTTCATGTGATCTTCAGGATGGCTCGGTGAGTTATGCACGAAACCCACAGGCGACCAATTCGTACATATTAAATAAGCAAATGATTGCCTCTAATATCACACATAGAAGTTCAGAATAATTCTTTAGGAAATTAATAAAAAAGCTCACATATAAGGTCCTACAAATTAATCTAGAAATATTTTTACAGTAGAAATATCTCTGATTCCCTAACTGGATTATTTTAAATTAATAGACATATAAACTATTAATTATTAAATCATAGACATCACAACCAATTTTTTAAGTAGCACTCCAAGCACTGCTGAGTTACATGACAGTTGTTGCAATCTCTCTATGAGATAATGACGAAAATATTTATAAATCAGTAAATTTCCAATTAGCCAATAGACTGGAGCTGTTTAAACAACCCTCTTGAGTGAGTGAACATTCTGGACTGAAATGGTGTGTAGGAAACATCTTATGGAATTGGCTGACGGAATATAAAATTATTATTTGAGTCTCAGTCTATAGTACCTTCTTAGTTCACCACTGTAAAATACTATGGCTGTTTTCTTTTTCTTTTTTTTTTTTTTTTTTTTTTTAAAGTAAGCACTCAATTTTTTAATCTATTCAAGTTTGACAGCTAGGTATAGCCTAATGAATTTAATGATGGTTCTAAACACATCGCTTAAACTAAATTGGCTGGCAATGAACAAATATAGCTTTAGGCAAATAAAAAATATTCTATAAATCATAAATTCTGTTAAAAACGCACAATAAATGATAATGCACTGAAAGGGGTCAATTTTAATAAAAGTTTCTGTGTATCTGTGTAGCTTCAGCATATCCATTTGATATTAAATAAAAAAATAAGTTGAATATGATTTATAAAATTAAAATTTCATTTTATTTCTCTACTACGCAAAAACCTTTAAGTAAGAAGTATATTTTGGAAAATTGCATTAAGATCAGTTTTTATTGTTATCTTGTATATATAGTATAGATATTGGAAGAATAGAAATAATATACAATGCAGTAATAGACTTTGTGTTTAATTTGAGTCGTTTTTTACAAGTATCCTCCTATCGGCGCGGCGAGACGCCAGTAATACTTCAAATGGAAACAGTGTGTAAGATAAAATTATATAATCTGGAGAATCACAGTACTTGTGCGAGACATACGGTTCCGGCATGAGGACTTCCGGCGTTGCACACGCCAAGATAAACAACTTCACTTCCGCAAAGTGAGGCTGAAGGTTTCTCTTATTTCAATCCACCATTAAAACGACCTTCATGAGTAGTAATTGATTATTTTAATAAAGGTAAGACCATAGTAATAGATGTGTCCAATTATATATATTGTAAGATGTAATTATAATTAATTATATAAAGGTTGTATTTAAGTTATAGTATTAGTCATAAAAATATACATTATATTACGCTGTGAACTAGAAAAAAACCAAGGAATCGTTTTGATTTTTTACAGGATTTTCCTAAGAAGATTCAAGGCCACTACATTACAAGAGTAAAATGTTTATAAGACTTCTTCGTGAGGTAAATCGTTTAAAAAAAGGCAAAAATACTAAAAGATTCATTTAGGCATGCCCATCAAACTAATTTTATAGTATAATAAAGATCTTTTTATCAATTAATTTACTGAACGAATTATTACTATAAACAATATTTGGTTACAGTTTTTTTTTTATTGTAATAATGTACTAGTTAATAAATATATAAATAAAACCCATCTTATGAAAATATAAGTAATCCAATGTCACACTCCCATTCGAGCTAATATAACAAGCAGTTGGATGGCGATCATTACTTATACTTTAGTGTAAAAACATGTTTCTGCTTGTAGATTCTGTCAAATTTATCACTAAAAATTCCTATATTAAGATATCTATGCATTGTATTATATTGTTAGAAGTTACTTTGTAACTATTATAAAATTGAAATGATTGTGTCAAACAAAAAATTCGACTCGAATAGCAAAGTTTCACAGTTAAACAATCATAGCATTTTTATGGGATTTCCTTTTTGTATTGTGGATGTGAGTAGCAATCAAAACACACAAACGTGATACCTCTTGAACTTTCTTTTATAACTATCTTTCTATTCCTCAATTACATTTTGGAAATTGTCTATAAAACTCAAATTATCCTTAATATTAAATCATCAATTACAGTTATTTTGAAATACGATATTTTGAAATGAAATCATTCTATTGAAGGATGTCTTCAAATCTGCATGTATGAATATTTGCAGTGTTAAATTGAAAGAAAGCAAAGAACGTTCTTGAGCGTTTCGTTAACGACATTGTGTAATTCGCGAGAGAAACTTTTAAATTGGTGTTACATTCGACAAGATCAATTATCGCTAAATACGGTGGTCCTGTAATTACCATGTAGGACAAAGTGAATAAATTAATTGTTTTCGCCTTTGATCTCTGTAACACTAAGACAAAGGTTGTTGTTTTAATTAGAACTTCTCGCTATCGTCGGTATATTCAATTAGCATTCGTTAATTTGTACCTTTCAAATAACGCTAATACGTTAATCTACTAATGTAAGTAGATACAGATTCAGTGGCTTCTATGATGGCTGGTTTTCACTACGAGTTGTATTTTTAAATAATTTCCTCAATTTATAAATTTCTGAAGAGCCGCCCTACTGAATTATTAAAACCCACTGCCAATAATGTATCACTAAGAGTAGTATTTTAATCCACTGACTTCTACGCTTTAAATAACCTAACGACTAAAACCCACTGCCTATGTATAACACATAATCATATAACCTTTTTATATCAAACGATAACAAAATCCAATAGAATCGTAAACGATTAATTACTTATTCCCTCGTACTACTACCTCGAACAAGATTAGAAATCAATTCTAGCTTTCAAACTGTTGTCTTATCAAATTATATCAGGCTCTAATGTTTCTGTTGCTGATGCTGACGAACCAATCAAGTCTATTGAGCTATCTATCACATTAGATGCAAATCCTAGATTCAAGTAGCGGTTTTTAGTGAAAAATTATTTTTTTTTTACTAAGGTAAAAAAATGTTTAGTAAGTTTCGTCAACATATTTATTCTAAAGTAGAAAATAATATACAATTTATTTAATCAAAACATGATTTCTTTTCATTAAATGGTGAACAAATAAAAGGAATAACAGTTATTTAGGTATTTAACCCCAACAGGAAAGCATGTCACGCCTAGAAAGAAGGCAAATATTAGGAATCTGGATTTATAGGAAAATAATATATAAGTATAAGCAATTCTTCAAAATCTCTGAAGATGTTGAAAGGTTTAAGTGACTTCTAGCGTAAATATTTCTACAGTAAAGTGAACTTAAAACAAATTTTATTACAACTATTGTATATTCCTAGCTATAGGACTTGTAGACATGAATATACACTCTAGAAAACCGCCACTTAGGTCAACAAAAAAATGATTGATCAAATGAATACTATAACAGTTGATATTAATAGGCTACTGTTTGTAAAGGTTTTGAAGAACAGATCTACACAAATGCATCAGTACATGAAATAATTTTACGTGAGACCATACAGTAGTAACGGTTATGAAAGATGCAAGGACACAAATGAAAGATATACAATATTTTATGTATACTGTGTACATAATTCAGAAATTGGACATAGATCAGCCATACTGTTGTGATGGTAAAGAAAGGCACAAATATATCAGTACAGATTATATTTTATGGATAAACCTTGAATATGGAATAGATACAATCGTACAGGAATAACGGCAATGAAGAACGCAGGGACACAAATACTCGTATATCAGTGCCAGATATATCGGCATGGTGCGGTGTAATATAGGGACATATGAAAATATGCTTCGACCGCATCACACCCACTGTCCCTTCCATTGTGACCCAGTAGACATTTATTGTTGATGAATTCTTATTGTATTTAGACAGCCGTCGGTTTTATATAAAAACTGGTAAATATCCGCGGCTTCGCCTGCAATTTATATGCAACATTTCGTTTATTTGTTTGAATAACTCCCGCGATTTAAGTAACACTTGAATATTTTTACATTAATTTATATGAATTCAAAGTTCTTAGCTGAAAGTACTTATGATGTATTACAATAGGGTCCTATGGTATTTTAAAAAGTTGCATAAATTTTTCAGTGTTCAAGATTAAGAAGACCAGAGGTCAACAAATTTGCGAGTAATTCTTATATCAGGTTTTGCACTTCTACTTTATATTAATTATATTTTTAACCCAAAATTGGCGTTTTGAAATGTAGCTCCTAGAAATAATACAATTAAACCTACATATTATGGTTTTGTAATAAGGTTAGATTTAAAATGTATAGTTATCTAGATGGATGGATATAGATATTGTTATTGAATATTCATATCATCACAGTTTCCATTCATACGCAAAGATAATAAATAATACAGTAAATATCTTGCTTTCCTAACTCATTTTTTGCTAAATCATACTCCTTCCTCAGTCCAGGCCTTCCATATAATATTTCAGAACAGTCGGTTGAATAGTTTATACATGAAAACAAAACACACAAACAAAGTCACTTTCACATTAATAATATTATTAGGATGTTGAGTTTGATGTTCTTCTCATGCAGTCAATTACATAAACGCTATAATTCTTTAAACCATTTTAAGCAAATGTAAAACTATTGAATTTGACATGAAAGTTTCAACATAGAGTTACTGTTAGGGAATAAATGTTTTGGAGATTTAAAATTTGATTTAGCAGGAGATATTACTTATTTGTTAATTTCCATTTACTTAGCTTAACTCAAACTCCACTTTAAATTATTATATACATTTATTAAGATAAAACGCATTATGTAAAGTAGAAAGTTATTGAACATGGGTTAGATATATTATTTAGATTTAAAATATTTTGCTTCTCTCTACCGGCCTCTCCCTCTCACTCCCTCCCATCCTATCCCTCTCCCTCTCCCTATATGTATTGAACAGATTAGACCCAGTGTTAATCCTACACTTACAGTCGACCAATGTAAACTTATCAATAACTTCCTATAGTAATAAAAGTCGTCAGTTGAAGAAGGGAATGACAAGAAATAATTTATCTTATTTGAGACATCCTATAAAGAAAAACATCATTAAGACATCATGAAAATTATTGCCTTTAAAAATAATTAAATAGTAGGAAATAAATTTATTCAAAGAATTTCAATCAAAAAGTTTATCATTAAGTTGGTTAAAATCTCAAATCAAGATATCCAGATATTCAGCGATATAACAATGTAGTATGCAACTCGTAGGTCTCTTATATTTCTTTTACTGTTTAGGAATTGGAGCGGTCTGTTAGAAAATTGCGGAATATCCAAAGATATGCCAGAATAATTTTAGACCTATTTTTCTAAATTCAAATTCTGAGTACATTGGATTAACTGGATTATCAACTATAAATATGATATGATCGAGTCAACTATGTAATTCATGTAGCATTTTTGATTACAACTATGATATTTTCAATAAAATATTTGATGTATAAAAAGATTTTCCTTAACTCCAAGTAAATTTTTACTTATTTATTAATATGCCGCGATAGTTAAGGGTTGATTAAATAATTAAATTTTTATCGCAATATCTCCGTCTTTACCGTTATAAAATGAAAAAATCGGAGCTTTTTCAATTCCAAGTGTTCAAATACAATAAACAAAATAAACTACTAATTTGAAATAAATTTTCACCTTCACGTCCTTGTTTATGGTGTACGTTTACCTATGAAAAGTAAATCTGACTTCGGTAATCATTGCGTCTTTGTAACTCTATAGTAATTGAGGTGAGAGCAATAAAATTGAAAATAAACAGCAATTTTATTACACTTTTTATTTTAGAATAGCTTGATTATCACAGTTTTTTTACAAGTTTGGTGTTTTACCAATGTAACGTTGAAAATTATCAAATGCTTTGAAATGTTTGCTGGGATACAAAGAATTATTTCGATATTGTTTTTAAATCTTTTTTATGAGAGAACCACAATATTTTATACAAATAACTCTCTTATTTTTTAAATAAATAATTACAGACGAGCCTGATTATTTCAGTGGTAGACACTGTAGCTGCGAGACGTATTATAAACAACTCACATGGGAGTGTCAGGGCTGCGGTAGAAGCACATTTCCACTTGCCCATAAATCGTACTTTACCGTGAAGCTGTGATGATGTGTCTGGTGCTGATAGACTGAACCATATATCGATAATTTCCTCTATCCCCGTGCACCACATACAGACTTCTGGTATTGTACGCTTCTAAATTGTTTGTTTACATTAAAAGTATTTTTAATTTATATTTTAAATTTTTTATCTTGGTTAAATCTTTACACCAAATCAATTAAGGATTTTTCAGAAATAAAACATCTGTTACATCGATATAAAATATGTATCTATGGTTAACAGAACGTAGCTAAAGAGTCACTTCCCGGTTTGCCATATTATATTTTGACCCATCAATACAGTTATCCCTCAGATCAAGATAAACCCATGTACCAAATTTAAACATATCTCTGGCCTTTCTAGAAATCAATAGATACTTCACATTCGGACAGACTAACTGACATTCAGACGATTGTTTTTAGTTTAAAATTTTCCAACTCCGTACTAAATTGACACTATTATTATTATGGCACTGTATTAGCCTACCAGATTCGTAAGAAATGCGGCTATTGGCCTTATAATTTTTTGTAACGATAGAGAGAACAGCATTGTCTTTAAATTAAACATTTTCGACGTTTTCTTGGCTCTCCTCATCGTCTGCACATCTCGTCTTTGAGTAAAACAAAATATTATTCTGACATCCAAGTGTAGTTCTCTGTAGCGATAGAGAACGTTGCATCAGGAAATGGCAAACTCTGCTGCGATCTTATTAAATTACACACAGTCATCGTCTTCTGTGCTCTCCTTTCTTTTCTGCGTTTCTAATTCACGAGAAACAAAATAGTATCCTCAAATGAATGTCAGAGCCAAAAGAACTACAGTTAAAGGTGTAGTTGTTTGTATCCCATTTTTAAAAAGTTGCTAATGTACATCTTCTTTACACAAATAATGTTATAGTTAAAACTACTAATGGGTATGGTCTGTATTATACTTTTTCAATACAAAACATTTGTTTTAAATACCCAAAAATACAAATATTCTAACAAATGCACTATTAAGGTTTAACTTAAAAATATATTACAGGTCTTATATAACTAAACTAGAGTGTACGCATAGATATATATCATATTTAGAGAAAACGTGATGTGATCAACCCTTGCAGAATGTCCTAAAAGTCTGTAGGCCTTCAAACCACCATCCTAAAAAGAAATTCTAACCCTGAAGTAAGTTTATTGTAATATGCAGAGGTTTTCGCGAAAGGTTGGAACACCTTCAGTATAGTGCGGTAAATATACAATCAAAAAACCATTTTTTGGCATATTTCTGGTCTCTCAGTGTTTTCCATATTTATGTGTTTTTGTTTTAATTTTTTTAATCACGTCCTATAAAAGTTAATGCAAATAACCTTAATCTTGTTATTATCATTAAAATTATTATTCTTATCTAAAGACCGGGTTTCAACCATTTTAACTTAACCATTATTTTATTTAACAATAATATATCTCGTAAACCATTATTTCTACAACATTTTTGCACCATTTCAGTGATTTCTATTGTGAACCTAATGGTAAATGTATCAAATTTTTAATTTGTTAAGAAATAAGTGCGATACGGCTATTATGGTCTTTAGCTGTTTATTTGTTGTAAGAAAAAGTACTTTAATAAATAAGTGACAATTTGTAAAGTTATTTGTTTTAGGATCATTCAACTGTTTCTAAATAAAATAAAATATTTATATCCACGGAGACAGTTATTATTTATTTTTCAAGCCGATTGAAGTAAATAAGATACCGTAGGATTAGTCATTAATTTTAACATAACAATGTTGTTGCAATATTATTATAGAGAATACCGGTTTTTATAAAGATTAATTTGAAAAATTAAGTTCCGCCAATTTGATATTAAATGTAATATCTAATAATTCACAGTAAACTGAACATATGTCCTATGTTTTATAGATATTCGCTTGTTTTGTGGCTACTACCAAAACCTTTTTGAGCCAACCGCTCACGAACACCTTTTAATATTTGAAAAATAATTGCTTTATGTTAATTGTAACTGCGAGAATATTTTTAGATCACTTAACATGGACTGAAGTCTGAGGTAAACAATTAGCAATGAATGAGGTCCCGACTGAATATTCACCTTAACTTTTATACTATTATAATGTACAATGATTATTAAAGATGGGTGTACTAATTTATTTTAACACAATTAATTAAATATATTTAGAATAAATAAAATGATGCTAAATGTAACTAATGCTAAAATGGTTTGTACTGTAGAGAGGTAGTTTTGTGAGGTAGTGAATGCTACAGTTTTGTAAATTTGCATACAAGTCTTTCTTCAGCTCAATAATCAAGACTTTCTTGAAGAATACAAAACTTTTCAGGCGGAGGCTTAAGGTAAATAGACCCAAATTCGAACTTTGACATTTTTGTTATATAAAACTCTCTGCACGCAGACTTTCATATACTGTAACTAATTCAATATAGCATTTAAGTTTTTTTGAGTTTTCTTTTGAAAGTACCTATTTTTTATAAAAGAAACAAATGCCCTTAATGAATATACGTCAATAAGATGCATATTCCAGATTTGGTAACAAAAAACCAAATAAAGAAATGTGTGCAAAATGTGGAACACATGTTTACAACCCGGAACGATCATGGGAATAGTTTGACATCTCTATAATTGCAACACATGTGCAATCTAGTTGTGCTTTGTCACCGGGGGCTGTCATATGATATAATGGCAGTGACATTGATACTGGTGTTTGTGTTGCAGTGTACAAACTGTATAAAACATATTTATTATCAGACTCATCCTTCATCTCTTTTATGATTTTCAGTACGTAATTTATTTAGCCTCCACAGAATTAGTATAATTATAAATAATAATGTGAATTTATTATAAATAATAACAAAATACACGCCAAACTATTAATTGTTAACACTAGAAAGCTTTATTGTATTGATAGAATTTCACAAGTTGTGTAATCTTTTCCCTACATAATGCTCTGTAAATAAATTACAAAACAAGATTAGAGTGTGTTGGAATAATCACCTAAATTCTTTGTAGTCAAATTCCAGTTTTATTTTCAATATTTTAAAATCCAAACGTAAAATTTAATTCTCAATTGATAATTATTTGAGGTTGTGCTGACAAAACATCAAGTTCTTATCTTAAGTGGTTCAGAATATCAATGATTAGTCGAAGTGTTAGTTAGAGGGACCTAATCGAATGTCAAGGTTATAATACTGTACAACCATTTTTACTCCGGACTGACAGATAATTCTTTTCATAAACGTCACATTCAAATACAATTATCCAGATAATTATGGAAACGTTTAGTTATCCATATAAATTGTCTACCAATCCAAAAGAGTATTACAAAAACAAACAAATGATATAGTAATACAAGTATAATATGATAATGTTATATTATGAAACATTTTAAAAACCAATTAACGAGAATCTTTGTTTTCAAGTTGCACCGTCTACTAATTACGAAATATTAATTAAGGATAATTGTTATAAATGTGCCCCTACAGAACGATTGCCAGTCCTTAATCACTTATAACTTAAAATCTATCTAAGAACACACAAGCTTATTGTGGTAGTTTTTCAAAGGCAGTATTTTTTAACTAAAAAAGAGTTTCCAAAAGTACAAAGTCTAAACCTTTAAAATAACATACACTGAACTTGGCAACAAGGCCAACCACAAATTGTATTTTAGTTTCAATGCAAATAGCGTGCAGCGCAATAAAGTGGCCAGTTCCATTACTTTCGGTGACTAAAAGAATTTACGGACATCAGCTGATACGATCGGAGAAGTAGTCGGTCTGTATGTCTAACTGTCTATCACTTGCCACGATATCTCGAAATACGGACATACAGACTTGAAGTATAGGATGAAGCTAAGATCTGCTTTCGATATAACCAACATTGATGGTGGATTTGGATCTGAGGTTGACAAAACGGCCTTTTATGTATACTAGTTGCCTTTGGACATGTATTTGAAAAATACAGTAACGGATAAATTCCAATTTGTAAAAGATTATTCAGTAAAGGTTTATAATAAAATTAGTGATATTTAAATAATTTGAAAAGTATTCCTTTACACTAATGCAAAATAATACATAATTTTTAAACACAAATATGTTAAATGTTGATGTGAAAGCAGCTTTTGACATTTTACGCTCCAACTATCATCAACTTCATTAAAATGTTACCTCAGACTTTAGGCTGTACTTATACCAGACACAAATTAACAGTTCCTAACTGAAGTCTGGTACTGTAACTTGGCAGTAACTGCTTCCATTCAATTTTCGTGTTAACTTTTTCCAGTTTCTCTGTTTTTATTTCTTTCTCCAGGACAAAGTGAAACTAATTATTAGGATTGATTATAATTAATGATTGGCTTATAAACATGCAGGGTGGCGTTTAATTTCTAATTATTATTGAGTTTTCAACACTTAAGTACTACCATTTAGTACTTTATATAGACATACTCACTTTTTTTGCCTTCAAGATGATTCCTACCACTAATTAATTTTTATAACCAGTTTGCTAGTAATATCTTCCGTTATAATGTATGTTTAAAAATATATTGAATTGTAATATATTTCTAAAACATAATATTACCCTATGGTTTTTAGTTCGATACTTTATATAAATAAAACTACACTAATTAAAATACGAGTATTTATTTTTATGTGCAGCTTTATGTTACGGTTTTTGCAACTGAAGAAGAGTGTTTATTTCAATCCTCGAAACGTAGAGCTCTATTTTCGTAACACATACGATGGCAAGTCTGGAATCTGATAATCTTTTATTTATTTCCAATCACGATTGTTATTAAGCTTAATCTTACGGATCTTTGTTGAAATTGTTAACAATTACTAAGTCAATGTCCACACGAATGGTATGGAAAAATTAGTTCACATCTGTAACAAGTAGATGTGAACGATGTGGATGTTGTTCTTACGAACACTCTCCGTTACGTCCGCTTTGAGAATAAGATCCAACGGATCAGTTCTTTTGAATTCACTGATAAGGTTCTCTTGACTTCAGAGTCAAAGTAGTATCTTCAGACAGTAAAACATCTAGAGTTGTTTTTATTTTAACATACCAGCCTAACCTTCTGTATTTAAAATATATATTCTAGTTTACAATTATGGAACATGTATTTTTCTATTTATTTATACAGCAATACATTTATTATGGAGTTTTACTTAAAAAACTTTTATCAATTTATCTGCAACTGTATTCTCCAAATGAAATTTCTAAAGTTACTATTATACATTTAAAACTTGTTGTTAGCTGAGCTTTAATGAAGACACTCGAGGGGCTGGAACCCTCATTCTTTCTGTATGTTCAGACCTTATCTCGAAACAAAATGACGAATGTTTCATGCAGCTTCATTATTTATATATGAGCCACACAGAGTTCTATGATGATATGCACCATCCCACAATATTTTGTTAATACTAACGAATATTTTTACATTAGTCTTATGGGCAACGAGAAAGTATCAGAATAAATCTACGTACAATTATAAGTGATTACAACATATTCATTTATAGAGTAAAACCAAAACTAAATTAATTGAGTTTACAGTCAATTTTAAAACTCGTCTCAAGATTTAATTTCAGTGCAAGTTCTTTATGAAAAATCATTTTAATGTGTCATGTTGCAAGATATCTCAAGAAGTGTTTCATCCATAAATCTTAACTATTCCATAAAACTTCATTTCTATATAGACGAGAACATGATGGGGCATACCTAACCATATAATTTGGCGTAACATTGTGCAAATTTTTTCTGTACGATTATCTGTATATCTGGCCGCAGGTTATTTCGTTACATAGATAAACGTTATGTAAATAAACATATCCTGAAATAAGATACATCCATCTGGTCCACAAACTTTGAATTGCTGCACGACAAAATTTTCGTATTCACATGCTTACGTCATAATTGCAGAATTGACACGCTTTTATTCTAATGTTTTATAGATTGAATTTTATGATATGGTTGTAAAAATATTAGTACCTACATTTAGCATCTTTTATTATTATTATTATTATAAACAACTGTCATAATCTTAATACTCTTTATGTTATATAGCATTAAATATTTAACTGCCCCACATCCTGAAACTTTATATAGGATTAAAGTATTATTAATATAAATATATTGTTGTTTTGAGAATTCAATAATAGTAATTGCTCCAAGATACAAATTTTCATCTTTACTGTTTTTAAAATAAAATCTAAAAACTTTACAGATTGACAGTTAGACAAACTTTTCTGACCTGTGTTTACATATCATTTTTGTTTTTATCCACCCAAGGAACAGATCTCCAAAATGTTACAGGAGAGTTAAATATCAATGAGTAACTAGGGGGCACCACTGGAAACAAACTTTGCTCTACGCTGTAATAACGTAGTAAATGGAAGTGTGACACCAGCAATATTAATTCAGACCTAAAAAATAAACATGATCAAAGAAAGTAGAACATTAATAATTATATGTAAAAATGATATTTTCTTATCTATTCGAAAGCTAAGTTGGTTGAATACATCTCTGGTTATTTTCTTTAATTATATGTTATTAAAACATAGTTTCCATGAGTCATAAATGGATAGTAATAATATCCCTCGCTGAACCTGTAACCCATGTATACATATTTCAAATTTTTACCAACAGCCAGTTATAATTGTAGTTAACTACAATAGTGTCTAAACCTCCTACTTTAAATTTCTTCAATTCTTAGGGACTGATAAAAGAAAATTGTCTACTATTCGTGTCTTAGGGGGAGTTTTCCTAAAGGGCTACGCATTTAAGTACAAAATTATTTTCTCACTCAACAATCGATATGATAAAGATAGGACACACAAAGTATTTCTAAAATGAAAGTAGATTACAAGACTAAATAGTCTGTAATATTATAAGTTGAAAGGTTTCACAATTTCTACTCTCTTTTAATTGTTCTTTAACTTGCGAAAAATAGATCCTGAAAAATAGATTCTTATAGGTTTTGTCCAAGATTTTAAATATATTATGTACAAGTATGAAACAATTATATGACGTTTGTGGTTAATACAATTTTTAAGTGATTAATCGAAACGGCTTTCGATTGAGGGTAAAATAACGATTTAAATTAATCTACATGGATAGAAAATATGCTTTTCAGCAATCAAAATAAATTGGATCACAGTAATATACTAATATGTAATTAGTTGTATTTTAATATTAATGGTGTACAAGTTTCAGCAAGCTTTTGAAAAAAGATTTTTGAAACATTATATAAAGATCGAGGTAGGACGTTATTCAAATATTGAACTTTTTCAGGTCTATTTATTTTTCACATAACCATATATTTCCATAATGGTTTTGCTCTGCAAAAAATAATGCATGTCTTCATAAGCTAAAAGATAATATTGCATGTCTTTTATAAGCTAAAAAATAATATTTCATTGTTATATTTTTTTCTTATTTTTAGTGAAATCATTCTTTGGGTTGGAAAATGTTCATGTATGTATGTCTGCACATCACAATAATGAACAAATAATAATAGATTCCAAATTTTACATTAAGCTTCAATAATGTATTAGAAACACTGAGGTCGATAATGGTGCATGTGACTCTATGGAATTTGGCTGTGACTATTAAATCATGAACACCATACTTGATTTTAACAAGTGGCATATTAAAACATCGATTATTTAAACTGTAAATAAAAAGTAAATTTTAATAGAATAACGCACTCTTGCGTTATAAAAGACTATCTACCTTACCGGAATTGGTATTGATTAAACTCTTCTTTAAACCTAACTCAATGAACGAAATTCTCATTGAAGCACTTAGTATGCTAATACAATTTCGACACTGCAGCGACTCTGTGAATCTCGGCCAAACTAAGGGCGAGCATCCCCTTTTGTTCAATAAATTTAGTATATTATTGAATAAATATATCCAAAATTAAAAATCTCTTAATTTAGTGAAGAGAAAAAAAAATTAAATAATTTATAAAATCAGCTGTTTTATAATTATTTTGGCCCCATAATAACAATGTCAAACCTCTTGGAGGTTCACAAGTTTGTTTTCAAACGTAGAATTATGGGTTATACCTCGTTATAAAACGTATAATTAATTCGTATCCAAAGGCTATTCTCCGATATTGTTATTGGTTATTCACAAAAATATCAAAACTTTCACCTATCATCTAAATATTAAAAAAAACTTTAAAAGATAAAATAAAAGTGTGCGGATGTGAATTAATGATTCCTTCAAAATAAAACGTCTTACATAACGCTACGGTTAATATGGTATAAAAGTGCAAGAGAATTAACATTTTCTTATGTGGATACTCAAAGTTTCTGTACAGCCAACTCTTATAACTTATATTACCACAATATAGTTACTTCCATAGGTTAGTGATCTACATACATGTAATGCGTAACCAGTGCTATTCTGAGTTAACTGTTATCCAATGACACAGGCTATTAAGCGGTTAAATGTAAAGCGACAGTTTGACACTAATGGCTCTAAGTCCGCTTATATGTTGTAACTTGTCCCTCCTAACATCCAAAGATCTAGACCACACTTTATCCTCTGCCGTTGTGGTTTTATCACGCACCCAGTTAACAAAATGTGATTGATTCTGTTTCCCTGACTTAAAAATTTCAGTATAATTTAATTCAAACTAGTTTAATTCAATAATGGTTTATACACATTTGTATTAGCTTTGTGTAATAGTTAGGAAATACCTATTAAATCTGTCTGTTCGCAAACTAAAATTAACTGACTTTTGGTTTAGCTTTAGTAAAAATTTTTATATTTGAATTATGGTTAACCAATTTGCCAACAGTTAAGTTTGTATATAGACTCAACTCAATTAAAATTCTTTTTATAATTTGATATATGTTGAATTTGTTGGTAACACTTTTGTTTCATTCAGGTCCTTCGATGTCCGAGTATATTTTAAAAACATACAAGTATGAGTTCGATGATGGCGCATGTCTCTCTATGGGAGCGGACTGCGTATTTCCAAAGCCCACAACTCAAGGGAATATGCAGAGAATAAATTAAACCTTAAATTTAAAATTTTTTTTAGCTTAGCTGTCAGAAAATCCATCCTCTTTCTTTCAGTCGATCTGCATGTTGTTAAGTTCAGTAATCTATGAGGTTAAGTGGTAGAGAGGACTTTATAGTCCTAACTTCTCCTCTAATAAAGCCATTTTTCATTTCATTTCATTTCATTTTCATTTCATGTGTGTCTCTTTTTTCCTCGTTACTTTAAAAAAGAATTCAGTTATAGATTTGCATGAAACTGCATTGCTACATATACAAGAGCTAGTTTGATGAAGGTCTACCCATATAATCTTTTATTAGCGTTATTGAGTCTATCTCTTAGTAAAATGGTGGTTTTATTTTCCATATGTCTGGGAATTAAAAATAGCATTAATAATAATATCGTATCTAATACCTACTTTCCTGTGATGTTATAATTGTATTTTGAAGTCTGATTTAAGTGATCATATTTATTTAATGCTTTATTTGTAAAAATCGACCACTTTTCCAAATACCTCTTTACCTTGGTGTCTTTGGTAATTGGAAACAATCGTTTTAGCCGAAATAAAAAGTTTAAGCTACATTTCGACGCCATTAAACGATTCTTGGAGAAAAACTTTCTACATACTTCCATCTTTTGGCACTTCTCTGACATTCCTGGTAATGTAACCTATCGCCTTATTTATTATAATGGTCTATTTTAAAATTGAACTCGCCTCACACGCAAATACACATAAAAATATAACGTTGTTAAAGGCCAATCCAGACGTGCTCTAAGAAACTACATTGGTACGCATAGCTCAAGTGTCCGGACGCAGGTATTACATTTAAGAAGCCTACAAGAGTTACTTTTGTAAAAAAAAAATTATGGTTGCCTGTAAAGTCGGTTTTACGGGCGAAGATTTTACGTGACAACGTCTTTTTCTCGGTAGAATATTTATTGATATGAATATTATTAAATTGCACAATAGGAACAAGGAATTGAATGAAAATAAGAATTGCACAAATTTTAACTATAGAAATATATTTTGTTTACTAAAACATTGTACATAATTTGAAATTAATTAAAATTTGTTATTGTAAATGGTAAAGTTGAATAAAACATTTACTAAAATTGGAATTTGAAATTCTTGCTAAACACAGTTAAATTCTAACTCCGCGCGTGGTGATTGGTCGGTTTAGTTCGTTTGTTTGGTCGCACTGTTATGACAGGTTAGAGGTTATAATTTGTTATTTTAAATGTTTGACTAGCAATACGCGCTGTTTCTTCTCAATCGACTGAATTCCGATAGATAGCAGAGTGATTTAAAACTAATAATTTACTTAACACTATCAACATTTGTCAATAGTATTACATAACCTATAAACTCAGTTTCTCAACTTTTGTGTCAATCTAACAATTAATCAATCAATCATAGTTTACGATAATGAAATATCAGTGTACAATTATTTACCTTTATTGTTGTAGTTGTTGTAAATGACGAATCTAAGCACACCACATTTTCACAAACATAGTTATCTGCTTTATCCCGTGCGGCGGACCCACAGTTATCTGCTTTATCCCGTGCGGATCCCGTGCGGCGGACCCACTGGACGGGCATCGTAATGTTACCGGGCGTTAAACTTTTTCATGAGTGACTCCGAGCCGCAACCTAATTTAAGACGTTGTCACGTCAATATTTTATTCACCAGATTGTAAATCAGAAGACATTTTAAAGTTCAGTGGGTACAATATAAACGTGAAAAATATCATACAGCTTATATTGTGAAAAATACAAGCTCGAGTTAAACAGAACAGTGCAAATAGACGCGAGTAATCAATATTCAATATTCAGTACAGATGGAATAACCGCAGAGAATGGAGCTTATCAGACGAGGCTAAGTTGATAATCCGCTTAGTGAAAATCCACCCCAGAGACCAATATTATTGTAATAATGGCACAGCTGTGTGGTATAGACATGTGATCGCCAGTGTTGGTGGACATGTTTAGTACAGCAAATAAAAAATAAAAAACAAAACACTTTTTGTAATTTGTGTAGTAAATAATTCCCGACGCTATTAAAAATATAATATTTCAGATTATAGCGCTTAGCTTCATGTTTATTTATTTTTTTTTATTTTAAATGGTTAAAGTATAAGAGATTTTTAAAAGACACTAAACATTTCAAATAATATAAATTACTGTGTAACTGTTTTGATTATGAATGGTATAGAGCAGAATTAGTAATATAGAATGGAATATACCACAGAAAAGTATTTTAACAGCAAATTGTAACATACATAAAAAGCATACTTTTACTACTAATATGCTTTTATCTATGATTGTACATTAAGATATATGATATGGATTTGGTCGGCTATATAGAGCATCATATTGTCCGCATTGTGTATTAGTGAATACTTCAAACCTATTTTCCATTTTGCAAATAATCCTGTAACTACTTTGTTATTACTCTTAAAATATTTATTACTCAGTCTGGTGTAATTTAAAAAATTCCAATTAAACATTGTTCACTGAAATTAATTACTGTTATATTATATTTTAGAGACGACAGGAAAAACGTAATTAAAATATGTATATAATTATAAACCTTTTAACACTGTTTAAAAACCTTTTAGTTTCATACTATGTACATTTATAATTCTGGGAATTCATCTTCAGGTACTAAGGTTCCCAGAATTCGAAATGTACATAGTATGGAAAAAAAAGTTTTTTAAAAAGTGTTAAAAGGTTTATAATTATATACATATTTACAAAATACTTTTCGAGGCTACATCTCTTATAATTAAAATCTTCCCAACGACGTGCGTCAAATAATAGTAATTTATTCACACAATATACAAACTTTAGCGTACTGCATATATTAAAAATATAAACACTTAAGATTAGTACGTCAATAACCGTATGTTACAATTTTTATTCCATTTTTTCATCAATAACTAACGTAAGACACATATTATATTATCTGAGGGATTATCCACTAGAGAATTTTATACTTCACGTCAACTTATTTACGTCAGATTTTGTTCCTGTCGATTATTTTCTTTAAAAATGTATATTTATGGTTTTAGATCGATTATAGGAAACGTGTGTCTACCATATGTGAGCTACAACCTACCTTCGGGGTTTTAACCTAATAAATTTAGTTTTTATAAACAGTTCTAGGTAATAAATTGTAATATATTAAACTTCATATGTGTCTGTGTCAGTTCAAACAGTAACAATGGTCCTATTGTTGTATGAATGTTAAATTATCCATTTCTGACAAGTTTTTAAAGATGAATGACTTTTTTTTATTTGGCTAAGTTAAACGTTTTTAAGCATAAACAACTATTGCCTTCCATACATAAAATGAAAACAATTTTAAAGAAATTTTAAATTTAATTATCACTATTTAGAGGATATTATATTTTTAAAAATACCATAAGCCTTCCCTTATGGTACATACAAATTGAAATTGTATGTACAAATCTTCAAATCATTGTAGCGTAATCTGTATATTGTGTAGCTATTTACGGAGTAACGGCCTAACCATATTTTCACAATATGTAAGATGAAATTAACTTTTACCAGATACCCGGATATAATGTTTTTCATTGTTGTAACGACGCATACAGAGCCGGAGGTGTTGTGTGTTATGTCGTTGAAAATATAAGCGTTGATCAATTAAATTTTAACTTCAACACTGCTGACGCTGTATTATTAAAATTAACTTTTAAAAATTATTTCTTTAAATTGTGCTGTTTGTACAGAATCCAGAGTTTTCCAGAAAATCAATTTTTAAGTGAGTTAAGCACGTTTTTGTCTAATTTAAGCAACAATGCAATATTATTGGGTGACATAAATATAAATACTTTAGTGGATAACAGCACTAGTCAAACCTATTTAAACCTTCTAAACTGTTTACGGTTTTGTTCAACTGGCAAATAAACCAACACGAGTTACAGATGTCTCTAAGACGTGCATTGACCACATGTTTATAAGAGATAGATATTTAAGTAACTTTGAATGTGGTGTCATTGATGTAGGTTTAACTGACCATAGCTTCCTGACTTTAAAAATTAAACAGTTCTTACAGAACATTGATTCTGTTAGCAGTAGACCTACAAACAATAGTCATAGCATACCAGATTATAAACAGATTACAGAAAGATTACAGAATGTTGACTGGAGTAGTTGTTATGAAGCAAAGGATGTTAACGTAGGTTTTAATATTTTTCATAATATTTTGTCTAGAATTGTAAATAACTGTCAAAAAAGTGTAAATATAAACAGTAAAATTAAAAAAGCAACTTCTATCAGCCCCTGGATAAATGCCAGACTTTTAAACAAAATAAATAGGAAGAAAAAATTGTACAAAGTGTACAAAAAAAGACCGTATGATATTGCTTTTAGACAGTATTACAATAACTTTTGTAAAAAATTATCAAACGAAATAAATAATACAAAAAACAATTATTATTCCAAGAAAATTGAAGAGTGTAAAGGTGATACGTCACTTCAGTGGAAGATAATAAATCAAATTAGTGGCGCAAAAAATAAAAAAGGGTGTTGAAAAGATTGAATTAGATAACGGGGAAACTATTTCGGACCCTGCCGCCGTGGCGCAAGAGATAAGCAAATACTTTCATAACATTCACTCAAACTCGGATAATGAGATAGGCCAATTACAGTTGGCGAGTAGAGTAAATTCCTTTTTTGTGTCACCAACCACGGCGCACGAAGTAGCCTCAATAATAAATAGCTTAAAAAATAAGAAATCCTCGGGTTTTGACAATATCACCGTTTTATTGATAAAACAAATAGTTCAATATGTCTCACCTGTTTTATCACACATTATAAACTTAAGTCTCGCAAACGGAATTTTTCCTGAAAGTTTAAAACTAAGCATAGTCGTCCCCATTTTTAAAAATAATTCAAGCAAAAAAAATTGATAACCTCCGCCCAATTAGTCTTTTGTCAGTTTTTTTTCAAAAATATTTGAGAAGATTATGAAAGTGCGATTAGTTCAGTATCTTAATAGTATAAATTTTTTTAGCACTAAGCAATATGGTTTCACAAAGGGAAAGTCTACTGAAGACGCTCTTATCAATGTAACAAATTTTATTTACAATAGTTTTAACGAAGGTGAAAAGATTACGGGATTATTCATAGATTTTAAAAAAGCGTTTGATTTAGTAAATCACAAAATACTTTTATGCAAATTAGAATCAATAGGAGTAAGGGGAAGTGCTCTAAAATGGTTTGAAACATTTCTAACTGGAAGGAAGCAGCGTGTAAAAATACAAAACTCTTTAAGTAGCCCTACTGTTGTCAGAGCTGGAGTGCCCCAAGGTTCCGTGTTGTCTGCTACTCTTTTTTTAATATTTATAAACGATTTACTAGAATCAAATTTCTGTGGAATTCCAAGCGCTTTTGCCGATGACATAGCTATTTTTTATTCTAAAAAAAATATTCAGGATATATTCGTTAACATCTCAAATGATTTGCAACTTTTGAGGCTTTGGTGTTATAATAATAAAATGGAATTAAATGTAAAAAAGACAAAATATGTAAATTTTCATTTTAATGGATTCAGTTTCTTGTCAAATTTAAAGTACCACAAATTAGACTGCGTTGACATGAATTGTGACTGCTTGGTCATAAATAAAGAATTTAGTTTTCAAATTCTTGGAGTTATTTTAGATGAAAGACTTACATGGGAAAAACATGTACATTCGATACTTACACAACTGAAACCAGCTTTGAGAAAATTCTATTTTTTGAAAAACTTTTGTAATGAAGTTTTATTGAGAACTCTTTATTTTGCGTTAATACATTCAAAATTACAGTACGGGATTCAATGCTGGGGAGGAACTTTTAAGTATAAAATTGAAAAAATACGTGTTCTTCAAAACTATTTTATAAGAATAATTCTTAGAAAACAAAAGAGAGAAAGTTCTTTTCCATTATACCATCAATTAAAAATTTTACCAGTACAGCACCTGTTTGTTTACAAGGTTCTACTACGCTTGTTTTACATTAAAAGTGGTGACACAGGAACAAACCAACTTTTTTACAGTACAAGAAGTTGCAGTAATAATGTTTTTAGAGTGCCTAGAGTTAAAAAATCACTATTCAGACAATCTTTTATTTATGTAGGCCCAAAATATTTCAATAAACTACCAATTAATATAAAAGTATGTTCAAATATTAGAGCTTTTTCTCGGGAGGTGAAATACTGGCTGTTTGGTTACGATGACTTAAGTTTTCTAAACAATGTGATTATGTAAGATAAATATAGGCTACGTTTTGTTAAAAGGAAAAAATGGAAGATTCGGCAGTTATATGATTACTTTAAATTTTGTTTTTGTTTTCTAATATTAATAATGTTTTAGTTGTAGAATGTATAGAATAAGTAATTTTAAGTTCTCAATTATGTGTGCAATCTTCATACAGTTGGTGTAGCATAGTGTATATAGTGTATAGTGAGCACAGACGGCACAGAGCGTGGTGCTGCTCTTATCAAAGGACGGTTACTTTGCTGGACTGAACAATATTCATGTTTTTGTTTGTGTAGCGCTGCCACGCTACTTGAAACTGTGGCAGTGTAATTCCTGTCTACAACTCTGTAAAATACCTGTATTTATTCTGGAATAAATCATTATTATCATTATCATCATTATTATCATATTTAATGATTGAGTGGTGAAAGGTGAATAAGAATAGATTATTTAAACAATCTAAGTAAGTTGCATTCAACGTAAAGTACTAAAAATTCCAAAGACGTAATGTCGGTCGCCATTGCGTTTGTGGTGATTGCCAGCTTGAAGTCAGTGCGTGCACTGACAATTGTATTGCCCATTTAACATACCAAACCATCCTCGCATCAACATATAAATAAGCCGCCATTTACAATTCACTCAGCATGCTGGACACGATCGTCAGCACCGGTCACTGAAGCGGGAGCTGTGCTGACACGTAAACCGCACGTATAAGCTTTCATTTACATTTCAATTTACAATCTCACGTAAAATAGAGTCCATCTATTTAATTAAAGCAAAACAAATTTACATTAGTCTACAATGTCAAAAACAATGTAATAATTTCGTTTTTTTTTCCTTAGCTCTGAATGAGTCACAAATATATAAGTTTATTGCACGTTAGTCCCCAAATTCAATTCTGTACAAATCATTGAACTACAAAATCATACTATTGCATATGAAAGTCAATATATTTCCCAACAAGTTAATTATTTATTTCTTGGGTAAGTGTATAATGTTGTAAATTACGCATTTAGGAAACATGTTACTTATTTAAATATTTAATATTTAATGATAACATAAACACACTTACCAATCTATGAGAATTAATATTTATTTCAAATTGTTCGTCTTTGAGGAATAAGTATAAATTTGTAATTTGGAGATTTGTTGTTTGGGGCAATTATATGAGCTATTTTTAATATCAGATGTAGGTTATTTTTAATTTTGGATATGGCTTGTATATTTTTACATGATTTTTATTATTTCATTCATGTAATGGAAATAATTGTTTAAATACTACTTTTTACTCCAATCCATAGCTAGGGAACAGTCTTAGAGCTTGCATAGCCTCCGTCTTTTTCATCCGTAGGAAGATAAATTTCTCGATTTATTGACTTCCAATAATCAATTTTCAAGGACTTCCATGTAATAGTCCTTAAACCTTACAAGTTAAGAGTTTTCCAAAGTTCTTTAAATGGATTAATTGTCAGTAAAATTGTCTGGCCAATAATAAATTATAGCCAATTGTAGGATGTATCTTCTAAAATGTTAGTAAAGGACATAAAATACTTGTAAAAAGTACCAAAGCTCCATAGCGGTGAACCTAATTGTAACTGTAGTTTTTAATCTTTTTAACCTAATTAAATGCTCTTTGTGGTTGTAACTTTTCAGTCAAAACGTTTTTAATGATGGAGCCAATTATAGATAATTTCTGTCGCCAATTTCGCATGCAGAATTGCACTGTCAATGTGGTCTGTTTAATATAATTAGCATTCTCTTTCTCTCTTGTAATTATCGAATTTCAATGGAGAACATCAATACTGAAGTATATTATGTTTTAGTACATTTGACACAGTGACTATAATATAGTCATGGCAAACACATAAAATCATAATGTACTATTTCGGTATAACAGATTTGCTGAATAAACTGTTCCATAGAGGTATCTTTCAATATAGCTACTGTGTGAATATAGTACAGAACATTGTGCCTAAAAGGATTGTTACAAAGTGTCAAAAAGCAAAAGGACATTCTTTAAATTTTAAATAAAAATCAATCACTAGCTAATTATACGTAAGTTTATTAACTGAATAACTTATGTAAGGGAAAAAGAAAAAAAAAATATTTTGAGAATTATTTTTAGTTTGGGAAATTTAAATTAGTAAAACAGCAAAAATCCAAAATTTTGAAAAGTAAATTTCTTTGTTTAGACCTGGTAATGAAATAACTAAAATTATTTTAAAATTAAATGTTAAAAATTAAACTCTAATGGAAACTGTTCATTATGTATAAGAACCAGTGTAATATTTATTTGCATATAACACTTAGTGCTTAAGAATAGAACGTGTACATTCCCATACATTCTTTGTTCATCACAGATGGCACAAGCAACAATGTAGTCACAACTTATAAACTATAATCTGTTCAACTGAAATTTTGATGTTAACCCAATGACACTCCAAAAACGGCAATGACATCTAATGTTATGCTATTTTAATCGTATCTAAAGAAGTCCTAGATCAAACTAAACAAAATGTTTTATATTCGACTTTTGAAAGGCATTTTAACTCATGAAACATACATAATTTTTTCTTTTTCCATATCTACTGCTTTTAGATTTAAAAGCTTTAAATTTTTGTTGTAGTTTTGCGATTTGAATATCTGCAATCACTATCACCTATGTGAGAGGTAGACGTTTGTGTGTGTTCTGTATGAGAAGTTGTCTTTGTCAATAATACCGTATTGCGTGGAAAAGAGATTGACTTGCAATATATACCAGAGCATTAAGCATGGACATTTGCATGTTAATCACTTTACCATACAGATCTACGAGTATAATATTATTTTAAAAATTGTACATTCATTCATTGAACGTGGTTAGTTATTATTTAATTATAATAATGATTAAGTGAGATAACAGCATTAAATTTAAACTAGAAGCCAGTTTTGGATACTATAAGAATTACAGTAAAGATCATAGTTTTCACCCTATTACAGCCCTTTCATTAGTACCTGAAATGAGACTTTTCTTTACAAGAAATCTAAATTAAATTTCTTTTTAAATGTGATAGTGCAACACTCTTCATGACCTGCGAGCAGGAGCTGTGGGGATTGAGTCTATATTTTGTATATTTTTCAACTTATTGCAGGATTGTCATATATCTTATACTTTACTCGTGTGTTTTGTCAAATAATTGATAAAAAATAGTTTTTATGTGATTTTTTCAAGGGAATGTTTATCATACCATTCGGATGGTAGGTAAACCTCACTGATATTTCACTGCATATTTCAGCTCTGTACTGAATATCTGACAATGTCATTTGGTAGAATTGGACATCCCTAACGTTGCATGGCTATACAGGGTGAAGCAGACCACCCGTACAGTACGTATAGCGGCCAAACGAAACGAGGTAGATTATTCGTAACAACTTAAACTCCCCCTATTTCCAACCCAAAGAATTTGGAGAAATTATTTTGAAATCTATAAAACTCCCTAAAAGGGTAGTTTTTGGGGGGTTGGGGTGGTTTTGTAAAGGTATGTTGAGTTATACCTAATTTTAAAGGTATCTAAAGCTTATTTTAAAGATGGTCATTAAAACTGGCTTTCAAGGTAAAGGTTACTCTAACCCACCTGTCAGACATTGTCAGATAAGTTAGGAGTACACCACACCACGTGTCACGTAACAGGATTCACTGAGGTTGTATGCAAGATTTAAATAATAAAGCTCATTTCATTCTCAAGATTCGGCAGACAGATAATCATATAATCATACAGAAAAGACATTCTTACAACCCTCCGGCAAACAAAAGGTACCAGCGTAATGTGTGATAGGATTAATAACGCTCAGCCAAGTTAATTGAGGGACATTCAGCATCAACGGACTCGATGTTGTATACATAAAAAAGAACCTTCATTGAAAATGTCGAGTTTATAAGTTAGATTGATTTCGAGATATCGAGCGGATATAAATTAAATTATTCTAGCCCCTCAAGTAATATACTTAACTAACGCTCAGCAAATGATAACTAACGCTTAAATTTATTGTAGAAACTACGGTCTAAATCTTATTTACATCAAATCAATAGTAAAAACTTAAAATTGTTTGTAAATAATTGTGATATCATAATAAATTAAAATTTAAGACAGTAATAGTTTACATCATATTGATATTACATCAAAAGTTAATAAAACCGTATTTTATGCAAAGCACTCAACGTTTTTACGGCACTTTATAAAGCAAACACAGTAACTTGTTTAGCCTGAATATTCACCCGGTAATTTATTACCTACGTTTTACTTTTTTGTTTCCCTCTGGTCCATTGGACTCTTGAGACTCATCAGAAATAACGTAAACACTTTATGTTAGTACATTTTATCTTCAGCGGACCTTTTTTATTATCACCAGTCGTAGAAAAAACATAAGATTTTACTTTATTATTATATTCTTTATCAAGATTTGTGATTGCACAAGAGGAATACACACACGTAATAAAATTAATTTTTTAGGGATTAAAATAAATATTGTAGTGATGTACATAGCGTAAGAGTCATTTTTCCATTGGTCAGGATGAGACGACACGAAGTACACAATACACAAATGCACAATAATCTACACAATAATCTCAGATCTGAGTTTGAAAATTAACCTCAAAATCAGTTAGTATAAAAACAATAACAGAAGTTACATTAACATTTATCTGGTTTATTTCTGTTTTTATACATATAATGCAAACTATTTACGCACAATAATTTACAATCATTATCTTTAACAGTGCACAAGGTGCAGGTTTTGGCAAACTTTTCACACAAATTGCAAATTTGAAAGTCATGATTTTGCGGAAATAGGTTATCACAGACATTTTTATCTGTATATATTCTTGGTAACGTAGCTCCTCTTGAACATTTTCCTCCACTCAGTTTGAAAAAAAAAAAATTCCTCTCATTTCTCGTACTACAGCGATCTGACTATAGCTAATGTGTTAATTACCACCCATATTTCACTTTAAATATTGTATTTATGGTTACTAACAATTCTAAAATAAAATAAGTAACATAAAAGCAATAAAGAAATAATTTAGCTAGGTCCGTAATAGGGTTATTTAATTATTCCTAATTTTTCAATTCTTGTTTTAACATGGACCATCATATCTCGTAATGGCCTATAGAAACCGTATCATTGCAGTTATACTATATTCACTTTTCACACAGTTTTCATTTTCCCTTTTATTATCTGAGATGACACGGGTTAAACTAACTAGTTCAACAATACTTTAAATTTCGTATGCAATCTAAGGGAAGCATGGTATGCGACACAACGGTGTGATGTAAAGGAGTGTTGCGTATTCGTAAACCAAGAATTATCGAAGTGACATTACAATTATTTTAAGCAATATTCGAATTCCAAAGCTTTCGGATAAATGCCCACAAGCGGTGTAACACAAAGTAAGACAAGCAGGACAGAACAAGCTGCTACACCGGGATGGGAACAGGAAGACGCTGACATTTGCGCAACGGCGACATGTACTTTTTCCATGTACATTTATTTTTTTTTCTCCATGTTTAAAATACTTCTTTAAAAATGCTTTTAGGTCAGTTCATTCTCGAGACAATATGTGAAGACAGACACAACACTTTTCTAGCTCCTCGAGTGAAGTATTTTAATTTTATCAACTCTGATACAAGCCTTGTAGAGCCTTTGCTTATGGCAAAACAATAACTCGTACCACTTTTTCATTTATTTCAAAATTTAAATTTATTTGACATTTGATTTCGAACATACTATTAATTAGCTAAAAATTATAGTGCAGTTTATAAAATTAAATTTCAACTTCTTAACAGTTTACTCCTATTTATTAACTTCCCAAAATATGTTTTAACAATTAAAAACTTATTTGATCTTTCTCGGTGTTAAGTTACGTGAAACTGGCTTTATTACATTATACAGTTGTTATAACGTTAAACTATAGTTCACTGTACTGTTATATAGTTCCTATACACCTAAAAAGCCTGTAAACCTTAGTACTGATTCACACAAGGTAAAAAAAAAACACTCCTTTGATTTTTACCTCCATGAGTTGGATATATATATTTTAAAGGAAATAAAACTTAAAGGAGTAAAACAGAGCTAACAGCTAGATACAGTTAACACGGGTAAAGCCTTTAGAATTATCAAAGAAGACCCTTCTCACATGTGTCACTCCGCTGTGACACGAACACTGCGGTTGATTTGGCCCAATGTCGAAACCTTCCTCAGATTCTATTTAAGTTACAGTAAAATTTAAATAACGAAAAAAATTACGTATTAAAAATGTTATAATTTGCTAGTCACATTGATCAAATCACAAGTATCGGTTGTAAGCTTTTGTTGAAAACAATTATAGTGGGTCGGGAACTTTATACTACATTTTAATAACATGTTTTATATATTGCCCATATAAAGAACATCACATTAATAAATAATACTTTCAATAGAAAGATTTAAATGTTTTGCTCCGTCTGATTCGAACTCGGATCTCTCACTGTCAACAATCATTATAAAAAACTAAAGTGCCAATCATAAAGATCTATTGTTACATTATGTATTTCAAATATTGTTAAATAAAAATGCTGTGTGATAAATAAACACTATATAAATTTTAACACGCATCACAACAGGGCGCAAACAAATTCGATATCGGTTAATAAGTAGGAACTGGAATATAATAACTATGTAAGCATTGTAGGGGTGCTTCCGAAAATCAAGGTCAGAACAATAAAGTGAACAAAGATATGTTTTGCACCTACCCAACTATTCCCATATTCCATATAAAATGTGGATACATTCTGGACATTTTAAGTGCATCTCATATACCCCCAGTTACTCCAACAGAATCCTATATTACGCTTTTAATTTTACACCAAATATGTATACATTGCGTGATATGAATGTTTCTGTGAACTAAATAATATTCTTCTACGGTTTAACAATACAATTCATGAAAGTAAAATGAAAGTTGTGCCTCAGAAAAGCCTCTAAATCTAAGAACTAAGAATTATGTACGCATGACGAAAGTTACAGAAATCAAGTGGAATTATTACGTTAAATTCACTATTTATCCAGACATGTGCTCAAAATTCTATTTGAAGGCAAAGCGTAAATCTAAAACTAAAAGTAATATTTTAAATTATAAATCAGCTCTCATACTCAATCTCCTTGAACAAAAGCCATGTTAAAATCCCTTTTGGGATTATTTCTAAGATACTACTACTTTGAAAAATATATTAATTGATCCGATGTATAGTCGTAAAACGAAATAAATCAAAAAATACCACGTTAGGAACATAATGACACCGACAAACCATTTCAAAAGCAACACTAAGCAAGTATCAGATTGTTAAACATCTTAGTTGTAACAGTGACAGTGTGTTACAAATTATCATTTCGATACTGTTCTGTTTGTGGAACACCTACAGAACTCAGTTAATGCTGAACAATTATACTGCAGATGTTGGACAGCAAAATTCCATTACAACGCGTCTGCACACGATGGACAACACTGTCAACCTTTCATTAGTATTTCCTACTGATTCGCCTCAAATCAATTCAAAATATACAAAATAAGGGTCATTCAAATCTCGATAGCAAATTAAAGAACACAACACATATATTTCATCAGTAAAAATATCACAAAATATTATACATAAATAATAACATGTTTATTTATTTTCTTGTTCAGGAAAAGGTAAACATATTTACTAATTTGAAAACTACAGCCACAAGTACCTTTAAGGGGATTCACCACTGAAAACATACTTTTTTTTTAATACACAATAAAAATAGCTTAACCATTTTTTTTCTAGTGTGTAGTAGGCTAACAAAAAATGCAAAAATATAAAACGGCCAAATAGTTGTCCACATACAGCCTACAGCGAATAAAAACGGGGGTTTTTCGCGTTTTTTCAGACCATATTTAAAATTGATATATCTAAGAAAATATCCAACATATTGCACTACTCATGGTCTAATATTGAAGATATGGATCTATTCTAAATATTTAGGTAGATTTATCATGGTAGCATTAGTCGTTTTAATAAAATAATTTAGTAAACTTTAGACTTTAAAAAAAAACAAACATGCATATATATAAAAATTATGTTTTCTATTCATCATATATACCTAAAAATCTAATTCTACCTAAATATTTAGAAAAAGATCTACTTAATATGTGGTAAAAATATGAACTTTCTATCTTAATCAAGTTCCCAAGATATATCGATTTTTGTCTGAAAATTTATCGAAATTCAAACTTTCGGAAAACTGCAATAGAAAGTAAACGTAGGTTCAACACTAATATATCACGTATATTTTTTTAGTTTATGGTTCTGAAATAGATTTACACAATATATTAGGTCAAAAGGTTGTATTATATATCAATATTAGGTCATATTATTATGTCAGTGTTCAATAAAATATACATATATATATATATATATATATATACATTGTAAAATGAAACAGAGTTTGGTCGGTGACGTAGGTTGCAGGTTACACCTCATACCGCTTTGCAATATTGTCCTTATTTCTTCTAGCAACATTTTTTTTTGTATTCTTGACTCTTCCCATATTTTATGGCATAAAACTGAACTAAACTTCACTCAAAACAAACAGCCAGGAACTCAACAGTAGAATGACAGATGACAGAACACAAATTGTTTTGTTTTTATTCTATTACTACTTCTTCTTCTTCTTCAGCATAGAGCAATGAAAATAAAACAGTACAATGATTGATATGCGTATTAAACTAGATTTAAATATCTGGTTTACATATTTATAATGAAATATATAAAAGAAATTATAATGTTTTTTAGTAAAAAATAAGGTATCTAGTAAAAATGTGAAATTTTGGACATTGACGCGCTTGCAAAAAACATTATTTTTCATACTTAGGGTTAAAATATAGGTCTTGGGATACTATGTTTTTGTTCAGTAGGTTCCAAATGACAAAATATGACAAAAAAAACTTTTTTTGAAAATTTCATATTTTTTCATTATTTTCAGTGGTGAATCCCCTTAAAGCTTTAAAGCTCGAGGACGTTATTTTTCCTTATGGTTTAGGAAATTTTACTAAATACAAAGTAGTTTACATATGCATTTTTGTGTTTTTCACATTCATAAACAGAGTCAGAGTACAACACACCACGTGTCACTAAATATGTTTCGGAGATGTTGTAAATAAAATTTAAAACCTTTTTTCTATAAATGTCCTTCTGTAAAATAGACCGACAGCGTAAGAAACGAAAAGTTTACATCCTTCGGACAGATAAGAGAATACTGTGTCAACGTACTAAATGATTACAACGACGTTCAGCCAACGGTCGGACATGCACTATCATATAACTTATTCCTTTCTGTATAAAAATAAATTTACATGCTGAATTAAAGTCTGCAGATGATCGATCTTTATATATCTTTTCATACTACACATTCACATTTTCTTCGTTGAGTTAAGTTCCATAGCTGAGCTTAATTAGTATAAGATTCTGTAAGGTAGGGAGGGTACAACAACGCAATTGTGCGCTGTAATCATATCTTGATAACAACGTTTAAAAATTACTTTCACTCACAATTATTTTATTTTATTGATTAAATGAATAATCTGTGTTTGATTATTGTTCTATTTTCTTGTTGCAGTTATGGCTACCCAAAAGATAAATGTAAAAACATTTACTAACCCGTGAAGTGACATGCACCATCATCAAAATTTTAAAGTGTTGATAATGTGTAAATAAAGCTTCATACACAATTTTAAGTCTATATAGGTCTTTTGTTTGACGGTTTATACTTGACAATGGAAAGATTGTGAAGGAAACATAATTACCTATTTTAACCTAGTTTGTAATTATGTATTAGGTTAGCTATTTTACCTGAAGATGAGATCAGATTGCAGATCTCGAAACGTAGTTTTACTGATTTTCTTGTTTCACTGAACGGTGGTAAATGTCCGGAAAAATCCTGTTTACTCTATATAGGTCGTTCGTTTCCAAGATACAGTTGCGAACGGACAGACACACAGAAATACAATTTTAGAAACCTCCGATGTGCTAGGCTTTTGCTCACTAATATTATAAATTTAGTGGGAAATGTCATAAATCACATTTTATTTTCTTGGTATTAATGTACGATGGTTGTAATAGAATAATGGCCGAGGTAGTGCTACTTTTTGAGGTTGGATTCTAAAAATACATTAGATAAAAACTGAAGTGTTTTACCTTAGTCGGAGATCACCCTGATGTTCATTCTAAAGTGTGAGACGTAGCGTTTGCAAAAGAGTTATTGCTTCAAAATAAAATTTAACAGAGAGATATTAAAATTATCATTAATCTCAATATTTTTAACATTTAGTTTTTCATATGATTTGTTTTGAAATTAGTTGAAGTGTAAAAATTTGTTGAAATAATGGCTTGATTTATAAATAAATTAATTAATTATAAAGCATATGCGAAATAAATTAAAAAAGCAACATAAGTACATACTGGTTTCAAAACACCCGGAAAACTATACATGATAATAAAAGAAAACATTATTTCAAAGTGTAAGATATTAAGTAGTTTGCTAGGAGACAAGCAAATAACAGAGACGTTTACAGGAGAATAACAGTGCAGAACACGCACTGGGTTATTGTTAGCAGTAGAGTTATAGGGTGTGACAATAACAATAGCGATGTCATCCTGGAACAAGGCGAGTACAAACATCATATTTACATAGGAACTGTATTGTTTGTTGTGTAGTTAGTAATAAATATATTTATGTATTTAGTTACAAAATAAAGACTTTTAAAACTTCATTGAGTTGACATTGAAATACATTCTTTCCAATCATTTTTTTTTGTTATTAACTGTTCGTTGAAAAAGATATTCGAGTACATTCCATATAAACTCTAATATTGAAAATGGCAGTTATGACAATTTTCTAGTTGAAAAATATTGTTGGGTAAAACTTGTACTTAAAAAAAACTCTAACGTAGGAAATGTACACAAGTACAATTTGTTAGTTAAAATATACATGTTAGTTGGGAAAACAAAGATTTACATTTACTACCAGGATCAAATAAGTTCTAATAATATTTTTATGTTTTATACTTTAATGTTTTTATACTTTTATTTTGATTTAGGGTATAAATAAACTCACGATGTTTTTTAACGCAAGTTTTACATCTACAAGTACGAGGTTTAAAAAAACATTCGTGATAATTTTGAAATTTTTATCAAAAACTGAAGAAATAGTTAAATTTTGGTATGAAAGAAAATGGAGTAACCTATTTTTAAGGACATTGACTAGATAAAAAGTAAAAACGCTAAATCGCTGGCAACCATCTGCGGACTAGATAACTTCTGATAGCACCTATCGTATAACTGATAGTGTTTCAGAAAAGTATAACCTCCAAAATCATTCCTGATTCGTTACTACAAGACGGTTTTAATACATTTTAATATAACAGGGATATCATTTAGAAGCGAATCACAAAACAGATATGTTTCCCAGCAATTCTGAGGCAATTTTCCGTATTTGTAAGAAAACCGCATCTCCACAATTTTATTCGTAAGGCTTCATCACATGGTTTTATTTACAAAAGTGACTAAAAGATTTCCTAATAAGATACTTGTTCAATCATTAAAAAAAATAATGTGGACCACTATTAATCATCCCTATTACGTTAAAAAAAATATGAATCCAAATCAGCTCAGTAGTTACGGAAAAGATAGGTGCGGGCATACATAAATAAATCAAAAATAGAAAACACATCGAATTGTTTCATCTCCTCTTTATTGAAGTCGGCTAAAATAATATATATTACTAGATATTAAAACACCCCTACACGCCAAGGGGGAAAGATTAATAACAAAATCGGCACGAAGTACGCAAAAGTAAAATTAAATAACCATTAAATAGATAATAAAAATGAAATATTATGTAGTATTAGTTAAGTTTCAATTGTCCGTTTATAATCGTAGCATGAAATAAGCTTATTAAACGCTATAAGAAATGCAATATTTCTCCTGAAATTCAATTGTACCAACAGATCTTTGAGATACCAGGGGTGTCAAATCAGTTGGAAGCTTATATTTACAGAAATTTCGTTCTCGATGTGCTAAGTATATCCAGTAAAAGCACCATCGGACAATTTTTGCTAGAAATACTAATTGTATATAGTATCATATTTATTTGAAAAGTGAAAATGGTGGATAAGTGGCTCAAGGTTAGTGAACATGCTTAAAATGTATTTCCATTCAGGTTTATCTAGTTAAGAATCATATCATAAAAAATCTTAAAAATGAAATATAAATTTTTGGACTCATGTAGGACATACATTAATTATTGAATGCAGTGTGTGATGATTTATTCAAGTTTTTATCCGGCAGCTTACTCTAGTTAACTCCTTATGCGGTCTATAATTAGGTTTGTAGTAAGTGTTATCACGTTAGCAACGTGTACTGTCCCTAGAAAAGTATCAATATATAAATAGTACCATTGGTAGCTAAATATAACAATGAAATAAAAAAGTAAAGTTATTTATAATACATAAATAACCTCAAACACACTTATACGATTTTGTTGTTTCTGCTTTAATTTCAATAAAATATCAAATTTCATAGAAAAGATTTTGAATTTTTGGACATATTTCCGCAAACTTTATTATATCTAGTCGATTAAATTCTATTCCACATGAAATCTATAAAACTAATAAAATCTATGACTATCAGGTTAGTGACTTTACGCGTATCACTATAATTGTAATCATGCGTGTCAACAGAATTTTATGTTATGCTGAGTATTTCATGCAATATACGAAATATGTCATTAAAGCTCCAGGAATTCTTGTATGTTGTTATTGGTATTCAATGAACCTGGGTGGGGTTTTGAAAGCTATGAGACGGTGTCCACACCAATATTGGTTACAAGCCATCCTTCGTTAATGAAACTTAATTTTCATACAAAATTCATACAATTTGTTAGAGATAACATTAGGCTTTGCAAAAATATCTGCTCATAAAACAACACCATAGTCATACCATTGGGCAGTTACAACACAAAACGAACAATACGGTAATATCGACTACTATATATAATTATAATATATATATATATATATAAATATATTATAATATAAGTAGAGGAAACGATAGTTGTAAAAATATTTCTGAATGTATCATGAAAATCTACAACATTCATCGGTCTCTTCTTTACCTTAAATTCCGCGCAAATTTCATGTTCACAATCACAAAGAATGTTGCATTCCTAGACGATTTCTTTCCAAATCAGCATCAAACAAGTGATATACCCACTGGGTATGAAGCTACTAGCATTTAGCTCATGTCACTGACATCAAAGCAGTACGTACAGCAAATCGTCAATCATTTGTACTGCTTACTGCATGGATCTCACAGTTCATTCCCATCTTAGCATATACCTCGACTCAAAGAGGTTCACCACGTATTTAGAGAACGTATTTATAACTAACTCTGTCAATAATTATCACAATATTAAAGCTGCTGGCACTGTAAAAGCACTGCTTAGCTCTATTTAAAGTGAAAGCTGATTCTATATTAACCGCACTTCTAACAAGACATTAAGTCTGTACAGGTCTCAGCCCATATATCTTAAAACCATGATAAGGGCTAATTGAAGACTTAATGAGATACCTGATGACTAATTGATAAATTGTAATAGTTGAAGTTTGGTTGACCGGAAGGAATTTACAGTAATTAAAGTCTTTCCGCTAGCTTACGGAAGCTTGGAAGTTGAAGCCACGAAAACAAAAATTACTGAGTAAAACTATAAATAATATGTGCTAAATAAACAACAAAAAATAACAAAATATGCAGATGAGAAATACTTAGTGACCTTACCAGTCACTAGTTATCAGAGGGCATATCAAGTATACGGGGAAAGGAACAGGGTTATGTTTTGATGGTCCGTCAGTAACAGATTCCTATCACAGCTTAATTCACATTTTACTCATATGAATTTTTGGACTTTTTGGTAAATCTTAATTACCTGCAAAAGCTTATATGATGGATAAGGAAGAATTTGGTGAGCTTTTGAGTGATGCTAAACTGTGATACTGAACGGGAGGAAAATCAAAAAGCCAGTCCTCCTACTTTCACCACCACCAAAGGTCTATTGAATAAACCTTTGCGGCAATCAAAGACTGCATCTACTACCATCATCAACCATCCAATAGAAGATCTTAGTAGAAGGCAGTGCTCTTAGATGACTTGGTGAAAATATCTTTTGAGTGGGAATCCCTGAGGGAGAGTAGTTAGGTCTTGTTGATAGTGTAGTGCTATTGTATAATATACTTGTTCTTTTACGCACAGCATATCCCAAGGTTATTGCATAAGTATTCGATAAATGCTATTTATCAAACAAACATAATTGCAATGACTAATTGTATTTATAGAAAGGTGGAATCGCTCAGAAAGTGTTCAAACACAAATGCTGAAAGCACATGATTTTTGGCTGTTTTGTACTTTATAAAATATTTCTTTCCCGTTCAAATAACTACAAATTTCTTAGTTGCTTTAAATTTCTTTTGCTTTAAAAGTTTATTGTTTGTTTTTTTTAATTAACATTTTTTTCTTTCTACAAAATATTTTATTGTGTTATTTTTTTTATATTAAATTTGTTATTTTCATTTTGATATTTTATTCAAGTGGTTTTATAATTTTAATTAGTTTTAGCCTTGAATGTACATGTACAATTGTAATAAAACGTTCATTGTTGTCTACTAAAAATAAAATAAAACAATAAACATGAAAGACAGCCCAAAAACTTACATAATATTCAAAAGAAAATTTTGTTGTTCGACAATTGTTTCCTCCTTAACCGCAAAGATAGTTTCTAGAGATATTATATCCGCTTAGGATCTATTAGGCTGCGAGTCTTTGGATATATTTAATGTGGATTGGCTTTCCGCCGATATGCAACAAAACCGATGTTAATGCATGCCGTTTCATTATCAGCTACATCACAATAAAGTAGGATGAATCTAAGTCAGGTAAGAGTGATTGTAAAAAAGTTATTTAATAGGATCAATATACTAAACCAGTAGACTAGTCTTGAGACAGAAACCGACTTGTGGTACTGAATATATCACATTCAGCAGTACTGGCGGACAATATAGCCGGGTTGTTGGAGGAGTAGTGAGTAAGGCCTTATTGCTGTTACTGGAATGCTTTTTACTGCAGCACATTAAAACATTTGTTTGCTTAACTTGAGCCGTGAATGACAACAATGTCCTCTTAGACTTGAGAATCTTTGGCTTTACTGTTTAATATAGGCCTATGCTCATATTACGTCTTTACTTTAACATGACTATGTTACATGATTCATATATTAATTAAATGTCATAATATTTATATACCCAGTTTATATTTCGAGACAATGATACTGATCCCAAAAAACATAACAAAACAGGACAAAATAAGAGTGTACTGAAAGGGTGATGTGTAAGCCTGGTTAAGTGTACGTTTATTTCATCATAACCATTCTACCCATTTGTTTGTTGAACATACTACTAATTATAAAATTTCTGCTTAAAAGGTACAATAAATACATCAATATATTTTGTCAAAGAAATGTGTTTAATCATTACCATAGTTTTTTCGGGTTGAATGTCATCATAAGTCCATTCACTAATAGAAAGAAGCACAATAGTGAATGGTCAAGCAATTCAAATCTTTGGAGTCATCATAAAGTGTCAAAACATTTACTTCCGATTCAGACCTAAAGCAATTATAATAAGTAACGGGTCGATTTAATTTACTATTAATGTTACAAATCCGTGAAGCTATTGTCTGATTATTATATGAAGAGATGTTCCTGTTAAATTTCACGTCGGATATAACATGTCATGAAGTGGATATAACACGGTAAATTCTGACCGATATCTCTGAATGATGTAACTTCAAATCTGATGTATAAATTTTCTCTGTACTTTTTATTAATAAAACGTGTTATCAATAAAGTGTATTTTTATTAAATAGGGTAGGGTACGATAAGCGGACACGGTTTTTTATATCGAAGAATATAGTCATCGATACCTAATATTCGCATCTCAAATCATAGACTATCAAACGATATAAAAGTACCTATAATCCTCAATAACAATCATATGTTTTAAATTAAAATATGAATTTAAATTTTTTACAGTTATCAAACAAATTATTGTAACCAAAATTATGAAAACTGAAGACGACCATATTTACTCCTCTAACAGTTACAGTTGTTTCTTTCCCACAAATTTCACATAATGGGTTTTTTTGGTACAAGTCCAACATTTTGAAGCCACGAAAAAGCAATGTCGTGTAGTTTTCTAAAATTGACTGCCATTTTTAATAATCAGGAATTACTTATGTAAAATTGAAATATTATCCTGCCGTGTATTATTTAAAAGTGTTTACAGCTGTTGATATAGATTATGTAAGTTAATAGTTAAAAATAATTAATCATTATCGATTGATTATATTGATGGTTTAATGATTAAGTAATATCGTTTGCCAATTTTCGAAATAAAAAAACGGGGCCGCTTATCTTACCCTACCCCATTGAATATTTTACTGCATTGGCTGAAGGGGACAGAGCTATCTATGGTTTTAAAGTATGATGTGACAACTTCTTTCCCAAAAGTCCACTTGAATCTAAGTTTTTTCCTGGCTCATATACAAAAATAATCTTTGGAAAATTGTTTATGCATTCATATACCCTACGTATTCAAATATTTTGTGTGTTTTGTACCATTTGAAGAAAATAAAATGTCGAATCAACAATTATCTACTTAAACCCCGAAAACGGGGTATAGGAAATATCTTGAAATGTTACATAATATATTATTCAGAGTTCGAGAACAAAATATATTGTGTATGAGAATATTTTGGTCGGAAATACTTGCACGTATTTCATGATATTATTGGTGTACAAAGGAAGTAGAAAGAATTGCCTTGTTCTTTGTATGTCTACTGTGAGATATTGATATTAAAAATGTGCAATAATATGAGTAACGATACATATGTGACTTTTCATGACATGTATGAAGTATTGTATTGAAATGCATAACTATAAATTTACTCCTTCTATACTGTATGTTATTGTTTTGATTGAGAAAATTACATCATAAATATTCTAAGTTCAGTAATAATTTTGTTTTAATAAGTGCAGAATATCTAGTTGAATAACAATTTTCATCCCTTCTGTGTTACTATCATTGCAGATTAACAATTAATTATATTGAGTCTGTATTCTTTTCAAAAACTTAATAGATCTTAAGCTACTTAAATATTACATGCAGTTGGAGTGGTGAGTGGGATTTATTCATATTACAATAAATATTGAATAAATATAATAGAAACTATTTACACTTCGGTAATAAAGCTAAGCTGTTTTTTCAGTGACAAGACCTTTTTGATTGCCTTGGCAAACATAAAAATAGTCAAATATGAATAGTAAGAGGTATAAGTTCCCAGTTATTAAGATCACCGATCATAGAAGCTGGATTGTTTCAAATGTAAAATTGCTATAATTCACAGTTTATTTACTGTCACGTAAAGTGAGTAAGTACGTTAATGTAAGTTTGGATTTCTTAAAAGGTGTAACGTACTGGCCAATTAGCTGGATGATCACGAGATTTCTCTGAGTCAGAAATTAAATGTCTTTAGGTGAAAAATTATGGAAGGTCTTCTTTCGGCTGGTTTGCATGTTTTAATTTATCCTAGACTGGGTGCTGCAACACCCAATTTGTAACTTACATCTCGGCAACCCCATGGATCTCCAAGAGTGGCAAATAACTAATGACAAATGCCGAGGTTTTAAGATAATAGGACTCATCAATATGTCTAGCTTACTGTGAAAGATATAAGCTTACTGTTGAATAATATAGTTCCCCTTAGAGTTAAAGGCCTCTATCCACTTTCACTGACAGAGGCTGAAACAGAGCTGGCCCACCTACTTTGAAGGTTTAATTGACTAAGATAGAGTACCCATTAACCTTCCTGATGGTGGATAGAACTTGGGTTATAAAAGATTCGGTACCTATCCTAAACCTCTCCCATTATGGAATAACCTGTTAATGAGGAAACCAAAATTTTGCAATTGTTTCTTTTAAGACAAACGTAAAATTGAGAGGTGTCTCAAGTTTTCCTGGTCCTAAGAGAACAAAAACTATGGTGACCTAATCTTCGGGAGTTGTGAAGTATAAAACACTCGACCACAAATCCACTTGTGGAAATTTGGTAAACTACGTAAAAAGAAAGAGAATTTTCTTTGTGTCGGTTCACTATATTATTTGTGTTTAATTTCATACGTTTCTTTGTTTCATAATTGATTTTTTCAAATGGTTGACTTATATTTTCTACTAATATGTCATACAATTTATGAAAAAGTTTATGGTTTATTATTATTTATAAAAATTACGCCCTAATTGAGGTTTGATCTCATTCACCAAAACTGGCCAATAGAGAAGATGTTAAAATGGGAAGTTTCTGTGTCACAAGGTTTTACCATGACAAGTAGATCGCTCTTACTTGTCTCAAAATTCTGTTTGACGGAAACTTTGCTGTCTTATCATTTATGTTACAGCTATCCTTCATGTTCACAAGTTGTATATTGAACCTGCTCCAAAACTAAAAGTTAAAATTAATTAATTTTGTAATTAAAGTCTTTCTCCGTAATATATCTATAATTTTATAATTATGTATGTTGTGAACCACAAAACAAATTTCAAACGGATTTTTAAAATAAAAAACTATTCTTCACGGTAGGTTTGTTAAATGTTAAAAATTATCCTTATACATGATTTACAACAGAATTAGAGTAAACAGATCCATTTGAGCCATTAATATGCAATATTTAGAATTACAGAGTGTTTATTAATCTTGTATTTTAAGTTATTTAATTCCTATAAATATTTTGTTATAAATTATATTTATAAGTATTTATAAATATAGTACAACTGTAGATTCCCTTAACGTAGATTAATTTTGTAAAGAACGTTAATTTATTTATGGTTTTAATTTATAAATATAAATTTATATTTATTTATTTGAAGAATTAGCAGGTGATTTACAGAAAACAATCAAAACTCATCCATACCATCTATAGTTCTATAAAAAAAGAAAGTTTTTGTTGCTTTGCAGACTGCGGGAAGGCAGTTGTATATAATTGAACCAGAAAGTATGAGCACCTGTACGTACCTTCCTTCTCGTAATGGGGAAAATGGAAATGCAGCTCAAGGGGATTATTTTGTTAAGGTACTTCCTGCAGAACGTGAGTTTATACAGTAATGGAGCTCTTGAGGAAAACCTACAATAAAATCTTGCAAACATCCCTTTATATGCTTTAACTAAGATAATCCTTTTATTAACTGACCATTGAATCATCAAGGATGAAGATAAACTGCAGGCACCCGATAAGTGTGAACAGGGTAGCATGGTGGGTAAACTGATAAGACCTATGATTAAGCAGTCTCAGACTGTAAATTCTTGAATCTCTTTTTCGCTATTTAGTATCGTTTCAATATTTGAGCCACTATAAGTTTTATAATTGGACGATGGGTGATATTGACCTAGCCGGAAGTAGCCAGGTCTGACACTTTAGTAACTGAAATGGTCATGTGTGTCTTGATTGTTTAGATTTCGAACTTCCATTACTTGAAAAAATAAATTGACGTGTGGCTCAATCAGACCAATGAATCAGTAACAGGCCAAATTTTCTATTAATCTGTTGGAATTTAAATTATTACATATCTTATCTATAGTAAGATGGATTTACTAATTCTGTCTATCTTTTATATTAAAAAGATTGGACTGATTATAAAATGTAATTAATACAGTTTAATACTAACGTGCAGGCATATCGAAATAAATAATAAATTAGTAATTAGATTTCACGTGAATTTGTATTATTATAACTTAAAAACAGTGAGTTGTATTATCCATTGATTCAATTGCGCACCGAATAATAAATCCATTCAGATCCTTTCTTTAATTGAATTTCTTTCCCAACCAAAACCTCTGAATGTCTGCGTCCCTATTTGCTCACTGCTCACCACAGTTGCTTAAAAAGACAGTACAACACTCGCAAAATTATTATGTATTATTAGTGAAATAAAAAATATTCACAGTTTTAATGGTTATTGTTTCTTTAAATTCCCTGTTGACTTAGGTTTAAATTTAAAAATTGGAACATTAGTTAACAACGGACTTAAGTTAGTTCTGAGGATCTGATAAGATTTACAAAACAGAATTACGAAAGCAAGGAAAGCAGTGATATGATAATATTATAGTAAAAAAGGTGAAATTATGGGGTTAACCTGCTAAACAGCCAATTAAAATCTGTCAATATGAAATTGATACCCTTTCTGACACCATAAATACTTGTGCCCATAAAAAATTGCTTGGTGAATTTAAAAACTATAATTACAGTATTATGTATAAAATTCGATTCGTCAAGGCTTTTTGTAAATCCGTATGCAAGGAAAAAAAGCAAAATTGGAGAGTGAGACATACCATTTGTCCAATTATTGTTGACAAAGACAGTTTCGAAGTTTTAAAACAATAACATTTTTTACCAATATGCAGAGAATGCATGAAAACACCAGTATCTCATTGATTGCATAAAATAATTTATATCCATAAAATTCGTTAACTGAATTTGTACGCAGTTATTATACTAATATAATTTATATGAATTATCGAATTATTTGAAAGAGAACATAATGTACGTTATGTAACTACAAATATTCGTATCACAAAACAGCAATATGAGTATCCAGAATGAGTTCTAAAATATTAAATTCTGTTTATGGAATATGGGAATTGTAGGCTCAACTACTTGCCAGAATGAAAGGGAAATGACGTCACAGAATTGAGATAATTGGCGAGAATATAGGAGCCGGAATATTGTATGCCTTTAATAGACGTGCCTTTGTATGTTCTGTTATTGCTCTTTTATTCACATTCAAACAGGCTTTCTGCATTATTAAAAGCTATATAAAAACCCTAAGTTCCGTTTCATGTCAGAATTATTTCTACATGATAAAAAATATATTACATAATACAGTAGATTTAACTGTATAAAGTCTGCAAAATAATAGTCAATATAATAGTGAATTTCCGTACCCGAAGCCTTGTACTGAACATCGTAATAAATAGATAAGAACGAACAATTAATACTGAAAAGAACTCATTGGATGGGTTATTTTACTAAACTTTATATGGAGTACGAATTTTAGGATATCAAGAGTTAAATGAAAGAAACATAGTTTTTTTACATTGAAGATTTTAACACAAACCATATTATTACTTTAGGATTTACTAATTGACAACTGCTATCATAGGAATATTTTTTTAATTAAAGGATTTTCAATAATCCTGATATAAAAATGTTTGTCTGTCGCTACCTGATGGAGAAAAACAATCCAGTATATCAAAAGTGCATACAAAATGATTGGGGGATCTCTTCCTGGAGTTTTTAAAACTTAGTGACATTGAAGAATGATAAGCTTGATATCCTATCTAATGTCCTTAGTGCACTTTACTATAATATTTATCTATTTCATGTATATAATAAAACCACCATGTACTGTAAACAATACGAATTATAATAATATATACTGTTATCTAGTTTTCATTTGGTCTCAAGAACGGTATATAAAACATAATTTGATTTGAGATCCGAAATTGAAGAAATGTTTAAGAAGTGTTCTTAAAAGTTTACAACCTGAATAGGAATTTTTACTTAATTTAATTTAAACTTTTTAAACTGTTCTAGTTGCAGTAAGACTGTGTACGTTATGGACAGAATGTTCCAAAGAGTTTTATAACATCTAGTAAAGTTTCTACATAACCGATGATATACAAAATATTATAGCCCAACGTTTAGCTGTTCCAACCAAATAAGGTTACAATAGCTCAGTGCGTTATATTTAACTGTGAGTAAATTTTAATAAATGAAATTCTGGTCACACGCAAGTGGGTGAAATTCTGGTCACAACGCAATGACCTTTCGTGACCAGAATTTCACAAAATCTTGACAGATTTTGTTTGATTTCTATTACCTGCTCGTAAATGATGGATATGATATTGTGGAGACAATTTTCTGTCACTAAAAAACTCTGGAAATAATAAATCTCAGTGAATGAAAACTCATTTTTATCAGTTATAGAAAATTATTATCATTATTTAATTAATAAATTAATATTTAGCAAGTGTTGGATCAGATAATCGAGTTATCAGCCAATAATGTTTATACACGAATAACGGGAACTTTAGAGTGAAAATAATCGATATAGTGGACATAAAAAGCTTGATTATCATCCCATAGTGTAATATAGGATGCGGATAAACGTTATGTATGCTATAAAAAACAGTTTGCAGCGGAAACTCGCCATTTGTATATAATAAATACTAAGTATGCTCTCATTACCATGTTTTGTGTGTTTACAGCTGTGATTGTAATAATTATGATGATTTTCATTGTATCGTATAAGCACACAACTGGGTTTTCTTAAAACCAATCATCGGTTGACAACGAATAAATAGTCCACTTGGGTGTCAATGGAATTTTAACAGCTCCGGCGATTTAGAACAAAGTATTAAACAGTATAAACTGAAATCGGTTCCCTCAATTATCGTCTCCAATACTCATAAATTTTAATAGTCCACTTTGGGTGTCAATGGAATGTTAACAGCTCCGGCAATTTGGAACAAAGTATTAAACAGTAGAAACTGAAATCGTTTCCCTCAATATCGTCTGCAATACTCATTAACTTTTAATAGTCCACTCGGGTGTCAATGAATGTTTTTAAACTACTCAGAAGAATGATGAAACAAAGCTATAAAACAGTAGAAACTTAAATCCCTTCCCTCAATATCGATTACAATCCTTATTAATTTTAATAGTCCACTCGGTGTCAATGTAATTTTAACTGGCTCAGACGATGTAGAACAAAGTATTGAAGAGTAGAAAATGAAATCGCTTCCCTCAATATTGTCTGCAATACTCATTATTTTAATAGTCCCACTTTGGTGTCAATGTTAATTTTAACTGCTCAGAAGATTTGGAACAAAGTATAAAACAGTAGAAACTGAAATCGTTTCCTTCAATATCGTCTACAATACTCAATAATTTTTAATATTCCACTTGGGTGTCAATGGAATTTCAACAGCTCCGGTGATTTGGAACAAAGTATTAAACAGTATAAACTGAAATCGTTCCTTCAATATTGTCTACAATACTCAATAATTGTAATAGTCCACTTCGGGTGTCAATGTAATTTTAAAATACTCAGAAGATGTGGAACAAAGCTATAAACAGTAGAAACTGGAAATTCCTTCCCTCAATATCGATTACAATACTCATCAAATTTAATAGTTCACTTTGGCTGTCCAATGGAATTTTAAAAGCTCCGGCGATTTGGAACAAAGAATTAAACAGTATAAACTGAAATCGTTCCTTCAATATAGTCTACAATACTCTATAATTTTTATAGTCCACCTCGGGTGTCAATGTAATTTTAAATACTCAGAAGATGTGGAATAAAGCTATAAACAGTAGAAACTGAAATTCCTTCCCTCAATATCGATTACAATACTCATCAAATTTAATAGTTCACTTGGCTGTCAATGGAATTTTAAAAGCTCCGGCGATTTGGAACAAAGAATTAAACAGTATAAAACTGAAAATCCGTTTCCCTCAATATCGTCTAAAATACTCATTACTTTTAATAGTCCACTCGGGTGTCAATGTAATTTTTAACAACTCAGAAGATGTGAAACAAAGCTATAAACAGTAGAAACTGAAATCCCTTCCCTCAATATCGATTACAATACAACATGTCAGACGGCGTGGAAGAAACTATCAAACAGTAGAAGCAAAAGACAACTTCCTTCAGTATCAACTGCAATACCACTTAGGAGTTATGGTTATAGTTTCACTTAGGAGTCAATGGTATTGTGACAACTCAGACTTTGTGGAAGAAAGTATCAAAACAGTAGAAGCTGGAACTACTTCCCTCAATATCGATTACAATACAACAAGGTCAGACGGCGTGGAAAAGAAACTATCAAACAGTAGAAGCAAAGACAACTTCCTTCAGTATCAACTGCAATACCACTTAGGAGTTTATAGTTATAGTTCACTTAGGAGTCCAATGGTAATTGTGACAACTCAGAATGTGTAAAAAGAAAGTATCAAAGGAGTAGAAGCAAAGACAAAGCTTCCTTCATTATCAACTGCAATAACCACTTAGGAGTTTATGGTTATAGTTCACTTAGGAGTCAATGGTACTTGAGTGACAACTCAGAATGTGTGGAAGAAACTATCAAACAGTAGAAGCACAAGACAACTTCCTTCAGTATCAACTGCAATACCACTTAGGAGTTATGGTTATAGTTCACTTAGGGATCAAATGGTATTGTGACCACTCAGAATTTGTGGAAGAAACTATCAAACAGTAAAAGCAAAGACAACTTCCTTCAGTATCAACTGCAATACCACTTAGGAGTTATGGTTATAGTTCACTTAGGAAGTCAATGGTATTGTGGACAACTCAGAATGTGTGGAAGAAAGTATCAAAGAGTAGAAGCAAAGACAACTTCCTTCAGTATCAACTGCAATACCACTTAGGAGTTAATGGTTATAGTTCTACTTAGGAGTCAATGGTATTGTGACAACTCAGAATGTGTGGAAGAAACTATCAAACAGTAGAAGCAAGATGACCAACTTCCTTCAGTATCAACTGCAATACCACTTAGGAGTTATGGTTATAGTTCACTTTAGGAGTCAATGGTATTGTGACAACTCAGAATGTGTGGAAGAAACTATCAAACAGTAGAAGCAAAGACAACTTCCTTCAGTATCAACTGCAATACCACTTAGGAGTTATAGTTATCAGTTCACTTAGGAGTCAATGGTATTGTGACAACTCAGACTGTGTGGAAGAAAGTATCAAAGAGTAGAAGCAAAGACAACTTCCCTTCAGTATCAACTCCAATACCACTTAGGAGTTATAGTTATAGTTCACTTAGGAGTCAATGGTATTGTGACAACTCCAGACTGTGTGGAAGAAACTATCAAACAGTAGAAGCAAAGACAACTTCCTTCAGTATCAACTGCAATACCACTTAGGAGTTATGGTTATAGTTCACTTAGGAGTCAATGGTATTGTGACAACTCAGAATGTGTGGAAGAAAGTATCAAAGAGTAGAAGCTGGAACTACTTCCCTCAATATCAACTCCAATGTCCCTCAATTGCCTCACCCCATCTTGTTACCTTTATCCTGCACGTATTCACACCTTTAGCTTTACTGTTCTAGTATCGCTTTTCTAACACCCCTCCTATAAAAAATTCCACCCAGTACTATAAAAAAATATAATTGTGGACACGAAAATGTATATAGAAGGATAAATGACAAGAATATTTTAAAATGTATTCTGAGTTTGTGATCTTTTTATTTTAAAAACAATAACACTAAAAAATTAAGAGAAGAACTTTAACCGACACTGTTCTTAAATTACCGTGACCAAATCGTGACAATCACAAGCACAAAAACTATTATATTATTTCATATTTTCAACTTATTGACCACAATTTGTTGATATCCGTATTAAAATCAGTTCTAGATTAGAATATAAAAGACGATCGAGTTAGGGATTTCGATACATAATGATACATAACATAAACTGGAGGTGTTACAACTGGTCCTTCGGTGATATATTTATCAAAAATAAAGTTTTAATTTTATATGTATCCATGGAGATTAATAATAAGTGTACATTGTTTTTGCAACAATTGGAACTCGGCTACCTTAAAGAGGGTCGGATACAGGCTTGGAAGTTTGAGTTAACTAGCCACTGCGTCGCTAACGGGTCAGAGCAGTTTGAAGTGGTCTGCAACATTGGTCTGCAGTTGCTTTATTAGTTACAAAACTGACTTTGAGTTATCATTGTTGTTGCATTGTTTATATTACCTGATTGGATCAATGGTCACTCTCGGATACTAATTAAGTTAATTAAAGCTAAACCTCAGTTTTGTTGTGTTCATGTATTGTATCGGTCTCTGACTATCTCACTTCATATCTCTGCAATGCTTTGGAGTGCATATCAGATTTTCAAATATATTTTGGAATTATCAAACTTACATTGTTAAAACGAAAATGGTTAAACTAGTTGGAGCAACTTTCACATTTTTTTCCTAAGAAAGGACATAACTAAAATTTGTATTTTTGCTTTCTTCAGACCTATATTCTATAGAAATTATAACGTAAATTGAAATAAACAGTTAATTTCATATCCTGGTTCAATCAATCGATTGAAAGTCTGTCGCTCAAATATATTGGGATACTTGTATTACCATGACCATGGATCGTGTTAAAATGTCGTATAATAGTATCATTCCGATGTAAATTGTATTTATTCTGTAATTTTCTCGATGTCAATATGATTAACCTAAAAGAAAAGATGAAGATTTTCGCTAACATTAAACCATTCTTCGGTATGTACCTTCATCTAAGCAGATTATTATTATGTACAAATGAAGCTTTATGCAAATATTTACAACTCATATCTCAGTGTTTCATTCTGGAGTTATCGTGCGGATAGATATACATACAGTCAGGCAGAAATGAATTTTTCCTGATCCTCAAGGCTTCATCCGAAATATCCTAGAATCGAACATGGCACAAATTTAGATTTGAAATTTTGACTTTATCCAAAATGGATTAAAAATTAAGAACTATAAACATAGCCTAGTATATCTGTATACGTGTGGCTCATTTATCCATATTAATCGTATTAAAATACATCACCATTGTAAAAATGAAAACTACTTTTCCAAGTATTTTTCATAAGTTTAAGGTTCATTAAATTAAAAATATTCTTACTTTCGTGTATTTTCTTTCTAATAATATTTTAATGTATGTGGAATATTTTTAATATTTTATAAAACCGTGTATAATGCGTTTTCTAGAATAAGCCTAAGTTAAAAATAATTTCAATGTAGAGGTTTAATAGGTAGGTTTTAACATCAAACACATACATACGACAGTTATAATAATTCTTGTAAGTGTACATTTATACATTCATATACATATACATTAATGCATTATCACCGATAGAAGAAACTATTGTGTAAATAATGTTACCGAGTTAAAATTACCCATTTTAACAGAATATTTTAATTCTATATAGATAGCCTTGAACCGGAGGTAATGATAAACTATATTGTCAGATTATTAATTTTATTTTGATAAATCCGTTCCTGATTACAGATGAGATATTGGCGTCCTCAGCCTGACAGTAATGGATATCTCCGACACTGACATATTAGTTCTGTATCAAGTACGCGAGCCAGGAGTAAATATATATATATATATATATATATATCGTTGTGTGTGTGTAGTGTGTGTGTGTGTGAGTGTGTGTCCACTTAATTTTGAAATACATTCTTTACTTTTTCAGTAGCATTAATTTAACAAATAGGTGACTATTTTATAATGTGAGGAATAACTCCCTGAATCATAATGGATTTAACATAGTATTTAAACCTGTTTTGTTTTTTTTAAATACGTAATTGTAACCTCTGTATAGTGTTTATGTTTGTATTTAAGTTTATATTTCTAGTTAACAAACGATAAAACACGTTGCACACTAGAGGTTCAGCACTTATTCCCAGAACACTAATAAGCTTGTTTTCGGCCTAGTATTCAACTACTGCTCACTAGGAAACACTAACTTACTTGTTGTAACTTCATTGTGGGATATTTAAAAGGAATAAAAAGATTTTTGGACATTTTACACAACGTTGTATGATAGTAAGTACAAAATACCCCGTCCACAATAACTTTATCAGCACTCTTACTATAGGTGTTAAAACCTACAAACAATACACAAAAACTGTGTCAATTTAGCCTCTGCGGGAATTCATCGCAATTATTGTGTATTTTTGCATACTGGTGTTACAACATTTCTAAGTTAGAAATAATAATGAAATTAAATTGCTATTTTTTAAACACACAGCCTTACTTTTCTTGAAGTTTATGAGAGTATCTTTACCTTAAGAAAGAAAATAATTTTTAGCCGTAATGATTTTCGTGGAGGTCAAATGTAAGGGCAATCACACAGGACAATTAAATCAATAGATAACCTTTTTTATATAGTACTTTTTTAGCTCGTCACACATAAAAATAACCTCAATTCGCCATATATTTTGTTGGAAATGGTATACATTCAGTTCCCTGTATAATAATCGTATGACTATAATGTAATATGTTATTATCTATTAAAGCTCGGTTTCAATATAATAAATAATAGTCTGAGAAAATATTGTATTATATTTTTCCCCATAAGATATCCTCCCCCCATTTTTAATTAAGGAAAATGTTTCTCAATCGATTTCAAGAAAAATAAAGTCGAGCGCTTATATGATACAGTTTGACTTTGGCTACCTTCGTTATGTGTGGTTAAGAATAGTTGTAATTTAAAAGATCAACTAAAATATTGTAATGAGTTTGATACTTTAACAATGTGTAATTTAGATGCTACACGTTCAATAGTTTGGAAATATAGAAGCGAGAGGCCAATTTTATCCTATAAAAGTCACACAAACCGGGTTTTATTTAAATCCGGATAAGGCACTATTCCTAATCAAAACACTATTAATCTATTACTCTAGTTTGGTGAGTGTCGAAATTTTAGGTAATGGAAAGGTTAAAATATTAAATATTATTTTTTTTCCAAGATTATATTTTTTTATGGTTAATAACACTAAAAAACCAGGTTCGTAATTCCACTTAAATAATATTTATAACGCCGTCAGACAACAAGATTACAGGACGAAAGAGGGTCTACGAATGGTTAGATGACCATATTTACGTTTCACATAGTTGGTATTAAGTGTCCTAATGCTAAGAAAATCATATGATCTTAGAAAAAAATAAACGAATCTGATCCATTAAACCCTTTTGATAATGTCATATTTTCAACACCAGCAACACAAATACGGCTGGTAATTCATTTCTTTCTTAAATGCAATTTCCGCAATCAATTTAGAAAATAACTAGAATTTTGTGCTTATACAATACAGTGCTTATACCGACCATATATGATAGACATCATAGATACTATATGTTTCCACCCGTAGACAAGCAAACGTGACATTCTGTACATGCCAAGTTTGATCAGTCTGGCAGTGACCTTGTAACAGAATGGCAACAGACCCACGCAATGTGAACCGCTGGTTACACAAAATAAGTGCCACAGAAAGGGCGAACCTTGCCCTGAGCTCATTAAATCCACACACAGTCGGTGGCATCTCTTTGGCCCTCTTTGCCCTTAGATAGCAGAATTTCTGATGATATCATAAAAATTTTCTCAATGTCAAAAAAAATTTTTATCGAAATCACTACAAAGGTGCAAATCGTATTCGATGTTTATCATACTAATATAATTAGTACTCATATACAGTCATTAAATTTATTCATTTGGCAAACATCTAAAACCATCTTACAGAAAGAAGAATTTGTGAGCTTTGAGTGAAAGCACATGATTTTTTGGCTGTTAGTACTTTATAAAATATTTCTTTCCCGTTCAAATAACTACAATTTCTTAGTTGCTTATTAATTTCTATTTCTTTTGCTTTAAAAGTTTTTTGTTTGTTTTTTAATTAACATTTTTCTTATTCTTACAAAATATTTTATTGTGTTATTTTTTATATTAAATTTGTTATTATCATTTTGATATTATATTCAAGTGGTTTTATAATTTTAATTAGTTTTAGCCTTGAATGTACATGTAACAATTGTAATAAAACGTTTTTCATTTGTTGTCTACTAAAAATAAAATAAAACAAAAAACCATGAAAAAGACAGCCCAAAAACTTACATAAATTCAAAAGAAAATTTTGTTGTTCGACAATTGTTTCACCTCCTTAACCGCAAAATAGTTTCTAGAGATATATATCCGCTTAGGATCTATATAGGCTGCGAGTCTTTGGATATATTTAATGTGGATTGGCTTTCCGCCGATATGCATACAAAACCGATGTTATGCATGCCGTTTCATTATCAGCTACATCACAATAAAGTAGGATGAATCTAAGTCAGGGTAAGCAGTGATTGTAAAAAAGTTATTTATTAGGATCAATAATACCTAAACAGTAGACTAGTCTTGAGACAGGAAACCGAACTGTGTGGTACTGAATATATCACATTCAGCAGTACTCGGCGGACAATAACCGGGTTTGTTGGAAGGAGTAGTGATAAGGCCTTATTGCGTTCCTTACTAGGAGATGCTTTTTACTGTCAGCACATGTAAAACATTTGTTTGCTTAAACTTGAGTCCGTGAATGACAACAATGTCCTCTTAGACTTGAGAATCTTGGCTTACTGTTTAATAGGCCTATGCTCATATTACGTCTTTACTTTAACATGACTATGTTACATGATTCATATATTAATTAAATGTCATAAATATTTATATACCCAGTTTATACCTTACGAGACAATGATACTGATCCAAAACATAACAAAACAGGACATAATAATGAGTGTACTGAAAGGGTGATTGTAAGCCTGGTTAAGTGTACGTTTATTTTCATCATAACCATACTACCCTTTGTTTGTTGAACATACTACTAATTATAAAATTTCTGCTTAAAAGGTACAATAAAAACATCAATATATTTTGTCAAAGAAATAGTGTTTTTAATCATTTACCGATAGTTTTTCCGGGTGACTGTCATCATAAGATCCATTCACTAATAAGAAGAAGGACACAATAGTGAACTGGTCAAGCAATTCAAAATCTTTGGAGTCATCATGAAAAGTGTCAAACCATTTACTTCCGATTCTGACCTAAAGCAATTATAATAATAACGGGTCGATTTAATTTACTATTAATGTTACAAATCCGTGAAGCAATTGTTATATGAAGAGATGATCCTGTTAGAATTTCACGTCGGATATAACATGTCATGAAGTGGATATAACACGGTAAATTCTGACCGATATCTCTGAATGATGTAGACTTCAAATCTCGATGTATAAATTTTCTCTGTTACTTTTTATATAATAAAACGTGTTTATCAATAAAGTGTATTTATATTAAATAGGGTAGCGGTACGATAAGCGACACGGTTTTTTTATATCGAAGAATATTAGTCATCCCGATACCTAATATTCGCATCTCAAATCATAATAGACTATCAAACGATATAAAAGTACCTATAATCCTCAATAACAATCATATGTTTTAAATTAAAAAATGAATTTAATTTTACAGTTTATCAAACAAATTATAGTAACCAAAATTTTGAAAAACTGAAGACGACCATATTTACTCCTCTTAACAGTTACAGTTGTATCTTTCCCACAAATATCACATAATGGGTTTTTTGGTACAAGTCCAACATTTTGAAGCCAACAAAAAAGCAATGTCGTGTATTTTCTAAAATTGACTGCCATTTTTAATAATCAGAATTACTTATGTAAAATTGAAATATTATCCTCGTGTATTATTTAAAAGTGTTTACAGCTGTTGATATAGATTATGTAAGTTAATAGTTAAAAATAATAATCATTATCGATTGATTATATTGATGGTTATGATTAAGTAATATCGTTTGTCCAATTTCGAAATAAAAAAAACGGGCCAGGCTTATCTTACCCCTACCCATTATGAATATTTTAGCTGCATTGGCTGAAGGGGAACAGAGCTATCTATGTTTTAAAAGTATGATGTGACAACTTCTTTCCCCAAAAGTCCACTTGAATCTAAGTTTTTCCTGGCTCATATACAAAAATATCTTTGGAAAATTGTTATGCATTCATATACCCTACGTATTCCATATATTTGTGTGTTTTGTACCATTTGACAGAAAAATAAAATGTCAATCAACATTTATTCTACTTAAACCCCGAAAAACGGGTATAGGAAATATCTTTGAAATGTTACATAATATATTAATCTCAGAGTTCGAGAACAAAATATATTGTGTAATGAGAATAATTTGGTCGGAAATACTTGCACGTAATTACTGATATTATTGGTGTCCAAAGGTAGTAGAAAGATTGCCTTGTTCTTTTGTTGTCTACTGTGAGATATTGATATTAAAATGTGCAATAAAATGAGTAATCGATATCATATGTGACTTTCTCATGACATGTATCGAAGTATTGTATTGAAATGCATAAACTATAAATTTACATCCTTCTATACTAGTATGTTATTGTTTTTGGATTAGAGAAAATTCACATCATAAATATTCTAAGTTCAGTAAGTAATTTGTTTTAATAAGTGCAGTAATATCTAGTTGAATAACAATTTTCATCCCTTCTGTGTTACTATCATTGCAAGATTAACAATTAATTATATTGAGTCTGTATTCTTTTCAAAAACTTAATAGATCTTAAGCTACTTAAATATTACATGCAGTTGGAGTGGTGAGTGGGATTATTCATATTACAATAAATATTGAATAAATTATAATAGAAACTATTACACTTCGGTATAAAGCTAAGCTGTTTTTCAGTGACAAGACCTTTTTTATTGCTCTTGGCAAAACATAAAAATAGTCAAATATGAATAGTAAGAGGTATATAGTTTCCCAGTTATTAAGATCAACCGATCATAGAAGCTGGATTGTTTCAAATGTAAAATTGCTATATCACAGTTTTTAACTGTCCCGTAAAGTGGAGTATGACGTTAATGTAAGTTTGGATTTCTTAAAAGTTGTAACGTACTGGCCAATTAGGCTGGATGATCACGAGAATTTCTCTCTGAGTCAGATTAACATGGTCCTTTAGGTGAAAAAATTAATGGAAGGTCTTCTTTCGGCTGGTTTGCATGTTTTAATTTATCCTAGACTGGGTGCTGCAACACCCAATTTGTAACTTACATCTCAGGCAACACCCATGGATCTCCCAAGATTGGCAAATAACTAATTGACAAATGCCGAGGTTTTAAGATAATAGGACTCATCAATAATGTCTAGCTTACTGTGAAAGATATAAGCTTACTGTTGGGAATAAATATAGTTCCCCTTAGAGTTAAAGGCCTCTATCCACTTTCACTGACAGAGGCTGAAACAGAGCTCGGCCCACCTACTTTGAAGGTTAATTGACTAAGATAGAGTACCCATTAACCTTCCTGATGGTGGATAAAACTTGGGTTATAAAAGATTCGGTACCTATCCTAAACCTCTCCCATTATGAATAACCTGTTAATGAGAACCAAAATTTTTGGCAATTGTTCTTTTAAGACAACGTAAAATTGAGAGGTGTCTCAAGTTTCTGGTCCTAAGAAACAAAAACTATTGGTGACCTTAATCTTCGGAAGTTGTGAAGTATAAAACACTCGACCACGACAAATCCACTTGTGGAAATTTGGTAAACTACGAAAAAAGAAAGAGAATTTTCTTTGTGTCGGTTCACTACTATATTTGTGTTTAATTTCATAACGTTTCTTTGTTTCATAATTGATTTTTCAAATGGTTGACTTATATTTTCTACTAATAAATGTCATTACAATTTATGCAAAAAGTTTATGGTTTATTATTATTTATAAAGAATTACGCCCTAATTGAGGTTTGATCTCATTCACCAAACTGGCCAATAGAGAAGATGTTAAAATGGGAAGTTTCTGTGTCACAAGGTTTTACCATGACAAGTAGATCCGCTCTTACTTGTCTCAAAATCTGTTGACGGAACTTTGCTGTCTTATCATTTATGTTACAGCAAATCCTTCATGTTCACAAGTTGAATATTGAACCTGCTCCAAAACTAAAAGTTAAAATTAATTAATTTTGTAATTAAAGTCCGTAATATATTCTATAATTTTATAATTATGTATGTTGTGAAACCACAAAACAAATTTTCAAACGGATTTAAAATAAAAAAATTCTTCACGGTAGGTTTTGTTAAATGTTTAAAAATTATCCTTATACATGATTTACAACAGATTAAGAGTAAACAGATCCATTTGAGCCATTAATATGCAATATTTAGAATTACAGAGTGTTTATTAATCTTGTATTTTTAAGTTATTAAATTCTATAAATATTTTGTTATTAAATTATATTTATAAGTATTTATAAATATAGTACAACTGTAGATCCTTAACGTAGATTAATTTTGTAAAGAACGTTAATTTATTTATGGTTTTAATTTATACATAATAATAATTATTTATTTATTTGAAGAATTATGCAGGTGATTACAGAAAACAATCAAAACTCATCCATACCATCTATAGTTCTATAAAAAAATGAAAGTTTTTGTTGCTTTGCAGACTGCGGGCAAGGCATGTTGTATATTAATTGAACCAGAAAGTATGAGCACCTGTACGTACCTTCCAATCTCGTAATGGGGTAATTGGAAATGCAGCTCAAGGGGATTATTTTTGTTTAAGGTACTTCCTGCAGAACGTGAGTTTATACAGTAATGGAGCTCTTGAGGAAAAAACACTACAATAAATCTTGCAAACATCACTTTATAACTTTAACTAAGATAATCCTTTTATTAACATGACCATTGAATCATCAATGATGAAGATAAACTGCAGGCACCGCGATAAGTGTGAACAGGGTAGCATGGTGGGTAAACTGATAAGACCTTGATTAAGCAGTCTCAGACTGTAAATTCTTGAATCTCTTTTTGCTATTAGTATCGTTTCAATATTTGATCCACTAAAAGTTTTATAATTGGACGATGGTGATATTGACCTATGCCGGAATAGCCAGGTACTGACACTTTAGTAACTGAAATTGTCATGTGGAGTGTCTTGATCTGTTTTAGATTTCGAACTTCCATTACTTGAAACAGAATAAATTGACGTGTGGCTCAATCAGAACCAATGAATCAGTAAACAGGCCAAATTTCTATTAATCTGTTGGGGAAATTTAAATTATTACATATCTTATCTATAGTAATGATGATTTTACTAATCTGTCTATCTTTTATATTAAAAAGATTGGACTGATTATAAAATGTATTAAAACAGTTTAATACTAACGTCCAGGGCATATCGAAATAAAATAATAAGAAGTAATTAGATTTCACGTGAATTTGTATTATTTAACTTAAAAACAGTGAGTTGTATTCCTTGATTCAAATGCGCACCTCGAATAATAAATCTCTTTCAGATCCTTTCTTTAATTGAATTTCTTTCCCAACCAAAACCTCTGAATGTCTGCGTCCAATTTGCTCACTGCTCACACCAGTTGCTTAAAAAGACAGTACAACACTCGCAAAAATTATTATGTATTATTAGTGAAATAAAAATATTCACACAGTTTTAATGGTTATTGTTTCTTTAAATTTCCCTGTTGACTTAGGTTTAGAATTTAAAAATTGGAACATTAGTTAACAACGGACTTAAGTTAGTTCTGAGGATCGGATAAGTTTACAAAACATAATTACGAAGAGCAAGGAAAGCAGGTGATATGATAATATTATAGTAAAAAAAGGTGAAAATTATGGGGTTAACCTGCTAAACAGCCAATTAAAATCTGTCAATATGAAATTGATTACCCTTTCTGACACCATAAATACTTGTGCCCATAAAAAATTGCTTTGGTGAATTTAAAAACTATAATTACAGTATTATGTAAACAAATTCGATTTCGTCAAGGCTTTTTGTAATCCCGTATGCAAGGAAAAAAGCAAAATTGGAGAGAGTGAGACATACATTTGTACCAATTATTGTGACAAAGACAGTTTCGAAGTTTTAAAACAATAACATTTTTACCAATATCAGAGAAATGCATGAAAACACCAGTATCTCATTGATTTGCATAAAATAATTTATATCCATAAAATTCGTTAACTGAATTTGTAACGCAGTTATTATACTAAAATATAATTTAGTATGATTATCGAATTATTTGAAAGAGAAACATAAAGTACGTTATGTAACTACAAATATTTCGTATCACAAAACAGCAATAGCGAGTATCCAGAATGAGTTCTAAAATATTAAATTCTGTTTATGGAATATGGGAATTGTAGGCTCAACTACTTGCCAGAATGAAAGGGAAATGACGTCACAGAATTGAGATAATTGGCGAGAATATAAGGAGCCGGAATATTGTATGCTTTAATAGACGTCGGGCCCTTTGTATAGTTCTGTTATTGCTCTTTTATTCACATTCAAAACAGGCTTTCTGCATTTTTAAAAGCTATATAAAAACCCTAATTCCGTTTCATGTCAGAAATTTATTTCTACATGATTAAAAAATATATTACATAATACAGTAGATTTAACTGTATAAAGTCTGCAAAATAAATAGTCAATATAATAGTGAATTTCCGTACCCGAAGCCTTGTACTGAACATCGTAATAAATAGATAAGAACGAACAATTATAATACTGAAAAGAACTCATTGGATGGGTTATTTTAACTAAACTTTATATGGAGTACGAATTTTAGGATATCAAGAGTTAAATGAAAAGAAACAATAGTTTATTACATTGAAGATTTTAACACAAACCATATTATTACTTTAGGATTTACTAATTGACAACTGCTATCATAGGAATAGTTTTTAATTAAAGGATTTTCAATAATCCTGAATATAAAAATGTTTGTCTGTCCGCTACCTGATGGAGAAAAACAATCCAGTATATCAAAAGCATACAAAATGATTGGGATCTCTTCCTGGAGTTTTTAAAACTTAGTGACATTGAAGAATGATAAGCTTGATATCCTATCTAATGTCCTTAGTGAACTTTACTATAATATTTATCTATTTTCACATGTATATAATAAAACCACCATGTACTGTAAACAATACGAATTATAATAATATATAACTGTTATCTAGTTTTCATTTGGTCTCAAGAACGGTATAAAACATAATTTGATTTGAGATCCGAAATTGAAGAATGTTTAAGAAGTGTTCTTAAAAGTTACAACCTGAATAGGAATTTTTACTTAATTTAATTTAAAACTTTTTAAACTGTTCTAGTTGCAGTAAGACTGGTGAACGTTATGGACAGAATGTTTCAAAGAGTTTTATAACATCTAGTAAAGTTTCTACATAACCGATGATATACAAAATATTATAGCCACGTTTAGCTGTTCCAACCAAATAAGGTTACAATAGCTCAGTGCGTATATATTCACTGTGAGTAAATTTAATTAATGAAATTCTGGTCACAGCAAGTGGTGAAATTCTGTCACACGCAATGACTTTCGTGTGACCAGAATTTCACAAAATCTTGACAGATTTTATGTTTGATTTCTATTACCCTGCTCGTAAATGTGGATATGATATTGTGAGACAATTTTCTGTCACTAAAAAACTCTGGAAATAATAAATCTCAGTGAATGAAAACTCATTTTTATCAGTTATAGAAAATAATTATCATTATTTAATTATTTAAATTAATATTTAGAAGTGTTGGATCAGATAATCGAGTTTCAGCAAATATGTTTATACACGAATAACGGGACTTTAGAGTGAAAATAATCGATATAGTGGACATAAAAAGCTTGATTATCATCCCATAGTGTAATATAGGATGCGGATTAAACGTTATGTATGCTATAGAAAAAACAGTTGCAGCGGAACTCGCCCATTGAATATAATAAATACTAGTATGCTCTCTATTACCATGTTTTGTGTGTTACAGCTGTGATTTGTAATAATTATCGATGATTTTCATTGTATCGTATAAGCACACAACGGGTTTTCTTAAAACCAATCATCGGTTGAACAAACGAATAATAGTCCACTTGGGTGTCAATGGAATTTTAAACAGCTCCGGCGATTTAGAACAAAGTATTAAACAGTATAAACTGAAATCGGTTCCCTCAATATCGTCCTCCAATTACTCATTAATTTTAATAGGTCCACTTTGGGTGTCAATGGAATGTTAACAGCTCCGGCAATTTGGAACAAAGTATTAAACAGTAGAAAATGAAATCGATTTTCCCTCAATAACGTCTGCAATACTCATTACTGTTAATAGTCCACTCAGGGTGTCACTGTAATTTATTAACTAAGAAGATTGACAACACAGCTACTAAACTCAATATCGATTATCCTTAATTAATTTTAATAGATCCACTCGGGTGTCAATGTAATTTTAACTGCTCAGAAGATGTAGAACAAAGTATTTAAAGTAGAAAATGAAATCGCTTCCTCAATATTGTCTGCAATACTCAATTATTTTTAATAGTCCACTTGGGGTGTCAATGTAATTTTAACTGCTCAGAAGAGATTTGGAACAAAGTAATTAAACAGTAGAAACTGAAATCGTTTCCTTCAATATCGTCTACAATACTCAAGTAATATTTAATATTCCACTTGGGTGTCAATGAATTTTCAACAGCTCCGGTGATTTGGAACAAAGTATTAAACAGTAATAAACTGAAATCGTTCCTTCAATATTGTCTACAATACTCAATAATTGTAATAGTCCACTCGGGGTGTCCAATGTAATTTTAAATACTCAGAAGATGTGGAACAAAGCTATAAACAGTAGAAACTGAAATTCCTTCCCTCAATATCGATTACAATACTCATCAAATTTAATAGTTCACTTTGCTGTTCAATGGAATTTTAAAAAGCTCCGGCATTTTGGAACAAAGAATTAAACAGTATAAAACTGAAATCGTTCCTTCAATATAGTCTGATACTCAATAATTTTAATAGTCCACTCGGGTGTCAATGTAATTTTAAATACTCAGAAGATGTGGAATAAAAGCTATAAACAGTAGAAACTGAATTCCTTCCCTCAATATCGATTACAATACACATCAAATTTAATAGTTCACTTGGCTGTCAATGGGAATTTTAAAAGCTCCGGCGATTTGGAACAAAGAATTAAACAGTATAAACTGAAATCGTTTCCCTCAATATCGTCTAAAATACTCATTACTTTTAATATAGTCCACTCGGGTTGTCAATGTAATTTTAACAACTCAGAAAATGTGAAACAAAGCTATAAACAGTAGAAACTGAAATCCCTTCCCTCAATATCGATTACAATACAACAAGTCAGACGTCGTGGAAGAAACTATCAAAACAGTAGAAGCAAAGACAACTTCCTTCAGTATCAAATGCAATACCACTTAGGAGTTATGGTTATAGTTCACTTAGGAGTCAATGGTATTGTTGACAACTCAGACTTTGTGGACAAGAAAGTATCAAACAGTAGAAGCTGGAACTACTGAACTACTTCCCCTCAATATCGATTACCCTAAACAACAAGACAGAACGGCTGTGGAAGAAACTATCAAACAGTAGAAGCAAAGACAACTTCCCTTCAGTATCAACTGCAATACCACTTAGGAGTTATAGTTATAGTTCACCTTAGGAGTCAATGGTATTGTGAACAACTCAGAATGTGTGTAAAAGAATATATCAAAGAGTAGACAGCAAAGACAACTTCCTTCAGTACTCACTGCAATACCACTTAGGGAGTTATGGTTATAGTTCCACTTAGGAGTCAATGGTATTGGTGACAACTCAGAATGTGTGGAAGAAACTATCAAACAGTAGAACAAGAGACAAGCTTCCTTCAGTATCAACTGCAATACCGACTTAGGAGTTATGGTTATAGTTCACTTAGGAGTTCAATGGTATTGTGACAACTCAGAAATGTGTGGAAGAAACTATCAACAGTAAAAGCAAAGACAACTTCCTTCAGTATCAACTGCAATACAACTCAGAATGTGTGGAAGAAAGTATCAATGAGTAGAAGCAAAGACAACTTCCATCAGTATCAACATGCAATAACCACTTAGGAGTTATGTATAGTTCACTTAGGAGTCAATATGGTAATTTGTGACAACTCACGGTCAATGGTATTGTGACAACTCAGAATGTGTGGAAGAAAGTATCAAGAGTAGAAGCTGGAACTACTTCCCTCAATATCAACTCCCAATGTCCTCTCAATTGCCTCCACCCCATCTTGTTACCTTTATCCTGCACGTATTCACCACCTTTAGCTTTACTGTTCTAGTATCGCCGCTTTTCTAAGACACCCCTCCTATAAAAATTCCTCGACCCAGTACCTATAAAAAAATATAATTGTGGACACGAAAAATATAGAAGGATAAATGACAAGAATATTTTAAAATGTTTCTGAGTTTGTGATCTTTTTATTTTAAAACAATAACACTAAAAATTAGAGAAGAACTTTAACCGACACTGTTCTTAAATTACCGTGACCAAATCGTGACAATCACAAGCACAAAACTATTATATTATTTCAAATTTCAACTTATTGACCACATTTGTTGATTTCCAGTATTTAAAATCAGTTCTAGATTAGAATATAAAAGAGACGAAGCGAGTTAGGGATTTCGATACATAATGATACATAACATAAACTGGAGGTTAACAACTGGTCCTTCGGTGATATATTTATCAAAAATAAGATTTTAATTTTATATGTATCCATGGAGATTAATAATAAGATGTACATTGTTTTTTGCAACAATTGTGAACTCGGGCTACCTTAAAGAGTGTCGGATACAGGCTGGAAAGTTTGAGTTAACTAGCCACTGCAGTCGCTACGGGTCAGAGCATTGAAAGTGGTTCTGAACATGGTCTGCAGTTGCTTTATTAGTTACAAAACTTGACTTTGAGTTATCATTGTTGTTGCATTGTTTATTACCTGATTGGATCAATGGTCCACTCTCGGATACTAATTAAGTTAATTAAAGCCTAACCTCAGTTTGTTGTGTTTCATGTATTGTATCGGTCTCTGACTATTTCACTTCATATTCTCAGGCAATGCTTATGAGTGCATATCAAAAATCCAAATATTTTGGAACTAAGCAACTTACATTGTTAAAACGAAAATGGTTAAACTAGTTGGAGCAACTTTCACATTTTTTCCTAAGAAAGGACATAACTAAAATTTGTATTTGCTTTCTTCAGACCTATAGTTCTATAGAAATTATAACGTAAATTGAAATAAACAGTTAATTTCATATCCTGGTTCAATACATCGAATTGAAAGTCCTATCGCTCATTATATTGGGATACTTGTATTACCATGACCATGGATCGTTGTTAAAATGTCGTATAATAGTATCCATTCCGATGTAAAATGTATTTATTCTGTAATTTTTCTCGATGTCAATATGATTACCCGAAAAGAAAAGGATGAAGATTTTCGCTAACATTAAACCATTCTTCGGTATGTACCTTCATCCTAGCAGATTATTATTATGTACAAATGAAGGCTTTATGCAATATTTACAACTCATATCTCAGTGTTCATTCTGGAGTTATCGTGCGGATAGATATACATACAGTCAGGCAGAATGAATTTTTCCTGATCCCTCAAGGCTTTCATCCGAAATATCCTAGAATCGAACATGGCACAAATTTAGATTTGAAATTTTGACTTAATCCAGAAATGGATAAAAATTAAGTAACTATAAACATAGCCTAGTATACTGTATAAGTGTGGTCTCATTTATCCATATAAATCGTATTAAAAATAAACACCATTGTGAAAAAAATATGTAACTACTTTTCCCAAGTATCTTTTCATAAGTATTAAGGTTCATTAAATTAAAAATATTTTCACTTTCGTGTTTTTCTTTCTTAATAATATTTTTAATGTATGTGGAAAATATTTTTAGATATTTTATAAAACCGTGTATAATGCGTTTTCTAAGATATAGCCTAAGTTAAAAAATAATTTTCAATGTAGAGGATTTTTAATAGGTAGCGTTTTATCATACACATACATACACAGTTATAATAAATTCTTGTAAGTACATTTATACATTCATATACATATACATTAATTGCATTATCACCATAGTAAACTATTGTGTAAATAATTTACCGAGTTAAAATTACCCATTTTAACAGAAATTTTAATTCTATATAGATACCTTAGACGGAGGTAATGATAAGACTAATATTGGTCAGATTAAATTAATTTTATTTTGATAAATCCGTTCTGGATTACAGATGAGATATTGGCGTCCTCAGCCTGACAGTATGGATATCTCCCGACACTGACCTATTATGTTCTGTATCAAGTACCGAGCCAGGCTGATATAATAAATATATCATATATATATATATGTGTGTGTGTGTGTGGGTGTGTGTGTGGTGTGTGTGACACTTAATTTTTGAAATACATTCTTTACTTTTCAGTAGCATTAATTTTAACAAATAGGTGACTATTTTTTAATGTGAGGAATACGCCTGAATCATAATTGGATTTAACATAGTATTTAAACCTGTTTTTTTTTTTTAAATACTATTGTAATCTGTATAGTGTTTATGTTGTATTTAAGTTTATATTTCTAGTTAACAAACGATAAACACGTTTGCACACTTAGAGGTTCAGCACTTATCCCATAACACTAATAAGCTTGTTTTCGGCCTAGTATTCAACTACTGCTCACTAGGAACACAAACTTACTTTGTTGTAACTTCATTGTGGATAATTTAAAAGGATAAAAAGATTTTGGACATTTACAACGTTGTATGATAGTAAGTACAAAATACCCCGTCTCAATAACTTTATCAGCACTCTTCTATAGGTGTTAAAATCCTACAAACAATACAACAAAAATCTGTGAGTCAATTTAGTCCTCTGCGGGAATTCATGCAATTATTGTGTAATTTTTTGCATACTGTGTACAACATTTCTAATAAAGAAATAATAATGAAATTAAATTGCTATTTTGTAAACACACAAGCCTGACTTTTCTTGAAGTTATGAGAGGATCTTTCCTTAAGAAAGAAATTTATTTTTAGCCGTAATGAAATTTTCGTGGAGGTCAAATGTAATGGGCATCACACAGGACAATTAAATCAATAGATAACCTTTTTTTAATAGTACTTTTTTAGCTCGTCACACTTAAATATACCTCAATTCGCATATATTTGGTTGGAAATGGATACATTCAGTTCCTGTATATAATCGTATAGACTATAATGTATATGTTATTATCTAATTAATAGCTCGGTTTCAATATAATAAATAATAGTATGAGAAAATATTGTATTATATTTTTTCCCCATATGATATCCTCCCCTCCATTTTTAATTAAGGAAAATGTTTCTCTCGATTTCAAGAAAAATAAAAGTCGAGCGCTTATATGATACAGTTGACTTTTGGCTCCTTCGTTGTGTGGTTAAGAATAGTTGTAAATTAAAAGATCAACTAAAATATTGTAATGAGTTTGATACTTTAACAATGGTTGTATTTAGATGCTACACGTTCTATATGTTTGAAATATAGAAGCGGAGAGGCCAATTATTATCTATATAAGCACACACAAACCGGGTTTATTTAAATCGGATAAGGCACTATTCCTAATCACAAACACTATTATCTATTACGCTAGTTTGGTGGAGGTCGAAATTGTAGGGTAATGAAAGGGTTAAAATATTAAATATTATTTGTTTTCCAAGATTATATTTTTTTATGGTTAATAACACTAAAAACAGGTCGTAATCCACTTAAATAATATTTATAAACGCCGTCATGACAACAAGATACAGACTAAGAGGGTCTACGAATGGTTAGATGACCATATTTACGTTTTCTCATAGTTGGTATTAAGTGTCTAATGCTAAGAGAAACAATATGATCTTAGAAAAAATTACGAATCTTACTTTAAACCCTTTTGATAATGTCATTTCAACACCAGCAACACAAATACGGCTGGTAATTCATTTCTTTCTTAAATGCAATTTCGCAATCAATTTAGAAAAAATAACTAGATTTTTTTGTGCTTATACAATACAGTGCTTATACCGACCATAAATGATAGACATCATACTAGTATGTTTTCCACCAGGTTATATGATTTTGTACTGAGTTATGTATTGGGGTTGTGATGGATGATGGGTAGGTTTATGTTGGGATTAAGTAGAGATTGGGTTAAAGGTTTATATTAATATTTGAATATGTTATGGGAGTTATTGGAAAGGTAGATTGGTTTTATATAATAGAGGGGATTATGTTGGGAAAGAGGGGGGAAGTTGGTTTGATTTGGAGTTTTTGATGTTTTGGGTATATTTATTTGTAATTTTTTTTGTGGGGGTGAGATTTAAGTATTTGATATTTTTAGGTTTAATGGTTTGTTGATTTAGTAGGGGTTGGAGTTTAGGATGTTAGAATTTTTTTTTGATTTGGTTGGGGATTTAAGATTTTTAAATATGTATGGAAAGGTGAAATAAAAATTTAGATATGATGTTTGTAGATATGTGTAAATAGAGAGAAAGTTTTGAGTTTATGAAATGATTAAGTTATTTTAGCAATTGAATGTGTGTTGTTGTTTTGATTTTTTTTTTTGATAGATCTTTTTTAAGTTTTTATAGGATAATGATAATATTGTTAAGAGGAGCTTTCGTTTGGTTGTTTCTGTTATACACACAAAGGATATGCGGACATTGAGTCTAGTTAGCGTTCCGCTTTCGCCTGTGCTTGTGTAATGTATCTTTTGTTTTTTTTATTTCGGAGTCAAACGCTTGAATTTGTTCCTTCCTGTCTAGACTTCAAGGATGTTTTGAGTATAGTACTCATTTATTTTTTCCTTGAACCCTTAGTTTATTGCCGTAAGTTGTAGCATTGTAATGCATGTATATTTCAATCCTCGATTCTTATTGTAGTACATTATCTACCAAAAATTCAAAATCCTATTCCATTCATTTCTGTATCATTAGTTTAATTTAATTTTTTATTGGTGTATCATATAATATATAGTTAAGCCTACTTAACAAATGTACAAAATCGTCAAAACTACATTCCGGTTAGACAAGTTCATCTGTCACCATACAGTGCAATGTTTTATTTGCACTTGTTGTAGGAGACTTCCGAAAAACATTCAGAGCTGTTACACTCCTTGGCTCCTCGCCATATATTTCATATTTCACAAGCGTTGTCGTTAAGTCAAGTTGGACATTGCCAAGTATTATGGAGAATACGTGTATAATTACATTGGCTTTATGTTATTGTTCTTTAAACCTTGCTATATCTGAATGCCTGTAAAACATAGCAGTGAGCTATTAAAATAACCATTAATTGTTACGTTTAATTTTACATACCGGTTGTTTTTTCTCGCGACTTTGCCTGCAGAGTAATAAGGGTGCAAGATAATACTTATTGAATAGCATTATATGCGCTTGAGATAAGTGATTATTACTAAAGAATAAGCCTATCTCAGGAATTATTTTTCTAATAATTGCATTTAATGGACAAGTCTAATGGGCCCTTATGGTAGATAATAAACTTTTATTAAACCCCTAAACTATATTTTTGAACATTCCATATTACTTATTCAAGAACTTCGTGTGTTTTTAAGCATATACACATACACTAAAAATTTTAAGATTAGACTTATAGAGATAGATAGATAGATAGAGCTAGACTACCGGGTCAGTTTGGCATGATCTATAAAGTAAATTGTAGAAAGTGATTTTTGTAGTTTTTCTCCTGCTATAGCAGGGCCAATATGGAAGAGGTTGGAAGGAAAACATAACCATTGACTTGCTGATGTTAACATGTACTAGCCTGTGAGTATGTGGCAGGTTATCGCTGGATATAGAGGATAATTATTGAAGAGGCCCCCAGGCAAAGTTGGAAAGACAACATAACCATTGACCTGCTGATGTTAACATGTATTAGTCGTATTTTGTGGCAGGTGATCGTAGAAGATAGAGTAGTATTGTTGAAGTGGCCAAACGCTTAAGGTGATGTTCTGGCACGTTAATTAATAAACTAAGCAAGTTTTATAATAAAATAGTACACTTAGTGTTTTGCCCAAGTATTTATAACAGAAATGTTAAAGTTATTCCACCCCAAAAATTCGATCTTTACCTTTACCGTATTTAACCAGGGATATTATTAAACTAAAAGTTACACTTGTAAAAATAGTATTGAAAAATTTACAGAAAAAAATTTGACATTCGTCCAGAAACTAATAATAACATGACAGTAATTTTATTATACAGCCTTGCATAAGGTAAATGGAACATTTCATATGTAATGTATTAAAATAAATACCTAGAGTTACGTATTGGTGTTTCAAATGTTGTCAAACATTTTATTTTTTATTTAACTAACGTACCTCTCTGGGATATCATTCAGAAAAGTGAAAAATTTCGGAAGATATTAGTGTATGTATTAGAAAAGTGTCCAGTTTCAATTACTTGCCAAGTCTTATCAATAATGAAGAAAAATTATGGAAGATGTATTGCTGTTTTAGGTTTTCTTTAAACTACTTTACAACAATGATATACGTAGTTTTAATACAGGTGGTACAACTAATGTACAATAATTGTTTACCTAAATTACATGTAGTTAGACATTCACTCTGTCAATATACTTATTGATCCCCTGTGTTATATACCACAATACGTGAAATATTGTGTCTGAAGCAATAACAGTGTTAAATAAACAAAAATATGCGAAATAGGCCATTTTAAAACACTGAGAAACAATTATTAAAATGACGTTGAGACGATACCTTAGTAAATAATAAAAATGTGCATTAAAATTCGCGAACTCGTTCGATTTATAGACTGACAGAGTATTCATTAGATAAAAAAGGAATGTGAAGAACAAAATTTGGTTCTGTCACAAAATTGTTTCCTAACAGAACATCAGTAGTGCGCGAACAATGATGCAACTCTGTTGCGATTGTTACAAGTAATCAACCACATACAACTCAGTCATTTATTGGTGAATGTGTTCACTACACTACAATGTTTAGATTATTCAATTATCAGATAATGCTCGAATACAAGAGGAATTGTAGACTCGATTAATCAACTCCCATCTGCGAAGTAGAACAATACTGAATGGTTACGAGCCCTTGGAATGGTTTCTCCGGTTGTTGTGATTTTCATCTTTACCTGAATATTAGACCCTTCCAGATGAAAACTGAGATTAGCTACGATATTTAATATTGGTTATTATAGTTTAATACATGTACTAGAGATTTGATATTTTTAAACATTTTAGAAGCAAAAGGTAAATTTAAAAAGATATATTATGGGTACTTACGGTAAATCTTTAAACCACAGATTTACGAAATGTTTCATTGACATTTGTGTTACTAACACAAATATAATCTGAAATAGAACACTAATGTCTATTTGTTGCTGTCAATCATTTAATGTAACCAAAAAAGTATTTTTATACATTTTTTGCAGTGTAAATTATTGAGGAGAAAATTAAACGTTAGATTAAAATTGCATATTAATTCCTTGTTAAATGCTATATCATAAAAAAATGATTGCATATAGAAATACTGCTAATATTATCTCAATTATTTATGTTTTTACACCTTAACCCCCTTATACATATAAAAGGGTTTTATGTAACAAAAATCAATAAATCTTTTACTGCAGTAGCTAAAAATTGAAGTATAAATAAATAGTAGGCTATTGAAATATTTTGTCGTGTAAAAATGTCGCCACGTGGATCAGGGTAAGCTATTAATTAAATTCAACGAAATGGAAAAACATTATGTACATTTATTACAATAGATGTTCAGAATGGAGCGGTAGACCGTCATTGCTTAAAATTGAGGAGGTGGAAATTAAATCTTAAAGTACTGATTCGGTATGATAATTAACCTTACGTAAAGGAAAATTCATACATATCTAAAGGAATTTATATAAACGAATCTCCAGAATTTCAATGTTACAACAACTTAGATGTAATCTATAATGTAAATTTGGTAGCGAGAATAAAATTAATTCCATAATTTATTATGCAATACAGGTTCTCCCTAAGTAAAAATTACCGAGATCTGACTGAACAATAATGGGACGTATTTTCTCTCCTAGGGCTGTGAAACTTGGTTTATAAGTGTTTAAGGAGGTTCAACCTCCTGATTTATGTCAGATAATGACCATGAGCCTGATTTGAAACATATCACAAAATAAAAACCTTTAGCAATTTAAACCAATTAAATTCTTAGATTTTCTAAATTAAAGAAAGACAGTTTAAAACCGTTAGGAGATAATCAATTGTCTCATACATTTTGCACTTTATAACAGAAAAAGAATACCTCTTCACCTAGATAACACTATATTTTACAGTCTGTGTCTCTGATGTTGAAACGATGGAAAGAGTGAATTCTGTGCTTCTTCGCAGTTAGCTTTATAGAATATATTCAAACAATCATGACTCCAGATTCCAGGAGTCAAGTCTGTATCAACGTCAGATTTCAGATATTGTAGTAAGATGAAGCTACACGCTACATTCCCAAGTCAGAAAGTATGAAAACCTAATAATCCTCATTGGAAAGGGTCCATGGGGAGCATAAAGTGCCACTTATTGAAGGATTAAGGAAAACATACAGGAAAAGAATAAGATTGGATGAAAGAATTTAAGTGACAAGGTACGTTACATATTTGTAACAAACTCCAATTCATATTACTCTAATTAATGGAGAGAGCAAGAATTTCAGTGATCCAGTAAATAAATACAAATTAATGTTGTCTGTCCACAAACAGCGTTGAACTTTTATGACATGTTAGTGCATACAACAAGGACATGTTAATGTTTGTGTTGTGGATATCGATCAAACGGATATTATTTCTCGGTAGAGATTCTTGGAATTGGATTCTTTGACTAACTGGATATCCATATTATATGCACCCTTCATGAAAGGGTACACAAAACTGTATTCAACTGATCGTTGAGTTACAGTGTAATTGATTTCTGCATTTGGATTGAGAATGTAATCGTTTACCAATGTAGCGAATGACTGAATTGCTATGTTTCGAGAATCGCGTAAAGCCTAAAACTATCCAAACTCTGAAAAGAAAGGAACCTTTGAATTACTCTGAAGCCACATGTTCCTAACGTTTGTATTGTAAAACGTTTGTTCTAAAATAAGTTTCAACGTGTGAAAGATTCTTTGAAAAGTGATTTTTAATTCTGATTTTCCTACTTACTGTCCTTTAATAACTCAAACGCCTCTTAATGAGATACTTTTATCAAAAACCTAATTTTAGAAAGGATTTGCATTGTCTTCGGCGCAAGTTTAGTTTGTGAGAATGGTATAGGACAAAAAGCCATATTTTAAAAATAAAACTGTACTGACTTGATCTTATACTGTTTTGGTTTTTGTGGTTTATGGTAAATTGAATGTTATCCTGACATCAACTTAACCGATTGTTTTTGGTATTATAATACACTTTACAGTACAACTGGTACCAAATCCATTTATTATTAAAAGATTAGCAGTTAAAATTAACTAAACACTCTTAAAGAGTACTTCTTGTTGTCATGTCACAAAATATTTTCAAGATAAATACTGGAAAATAAATTGGAATTCAAAAATTCAAAGGTTATCTTATATACATTCCTTAAATTTTACTTGCAAATGTAATGGAAAGTCCACTTTATTATTTCATGAAGAATAAATTATATTTACTTATAATGTAGTATCAGCTTTATTATAATTTCATACATAAATAAACTTATTATCAAACAAGCAAACGATAATAAGTTCCAAAGATAATATTGTTTCGAAACTAGTTAAAAGTTGAAGCGCTGCCAAGTACACAAATGCCTAACTTCGTTGCAGAAATGTTTTATAAGTTCGAGAACGAATTCGAGTAAATATTATCTAGACTCTAAACATTGTATTTTTGTATGACACTACAAACTATAGCTGTAGCTATATCATTCATGCTTATAAGAACATATATGTGAGTATATAAGGTAATTAGCAACAATTCAACAGCAATCCTGATACTTCCAGGTTATTACTTGTATACAACCATATAGAATATCCTGTAACTTACGAATTGAATGCAATCATCGTGATTGTATACAGCCCACATGTTGGCGGTGATAACTTGATATTGGAGAAACTGGTGCAGATTTTATGGCTTCGATGATTATAAAACTATGTAATTATCGAAGTTGGACATGTGAATTTGGGCATTTTAAAGCAAAGTAAAGAAAATATGTCTTATTTTCCTAAGCGAAGTTACGGATAAGAAGCCCTCTCTTACATTATTACATTAGAATATTTTCATCTTAGCATATTTTCATGGGAACCAATTTTCGTCCAAAAACATGTTTTTAGGAGTCACTTCAAAGTTCTATATCTCACCTTTATTTTAAATTTAGCACAATAGCACAAGTTCTAACGCCATTTTACCAATCACAAAACTATTTAATTATTCATTAATCATATTGTACAAAATACCTAACGGTCTGTGAAGGTATTGAATAAACTTTTCTTCTTTTATGAGTAAACTGGTAACTCTCCCTCTCTCCGCCTCTCCCTCTCCCACTCCCTCTCCCACTCATGCTCCCCCCTCCCTCCTTCCCTCCTCCCTCCCCTCTTTATAAAAGTCTTAACATGTTTTCCTGGGCGAACGGATTATCTGTGAACAATCTTCCTGCTATAAAGAAAGCATGGTTATAATTTTTTATTTGCTAATGCGAGCTTTTTTGTTTAGGGAGATTTGGCAGTGTGCTAATCCTCACTTTGATGTTTTATCTCGAGACTATACTCGTAAACCCATGATTCATAATAAATTACCTGAAAAATGTGGGTAATTTACAATACTTTTAAGAAAATCACACATTCTTGCGTTGTCTATTTGTTCAATTGTCAGGTTTTTGGTACCATCTTCCCATGCACCTTTCTCATGCCCAAATCTTGTGTCAGAAACTAATGAAGTTTGAAACGATTCAAACTTAATTCAATACTCTTTAGTCGTAATTTAAGACGGCATTTGGGCCTCATCAGAGCCCTCATTAATTGTTCATTTGGCCTCCCAGAACGAGCTTCATCTTCAAATAACTCTCGGTCCTCTAAAAATGCATTATGCACCGAAAAACTTTTGCTCTTGACAAAGAAAGTTCCCTATACGCTTTCTGCAACGTTCAAAGAGTCAAAGTCGCAGATTAACCCAGCGTAACAAAAAATAAATTTGCACACCGTTGCTGAAAATTATAGACAGAACTTAAAGTTATAAAACAATCAATGCAATAATGCCATTCTGCGTAGCGACTGTGTCAAAAAAATTTAAGTCTTTACGTTTATTCTTATTTATAAATTAACTTGTTACTTTCTTATCACTTTTTGTATTGGAGAAAACATTATACAACAAAGGTTAAAATTATATTAATATTCATATCTGAATACCAATTTTGAGGAAATAAGTAGGCTACTCAAGAAACTCATCTCGTAAATCAAAATTAAGCTTGTCTTAAGTTATTTCAAGTTTACTCATTTATAAATTTTCAGTGGTCTAAGATAAATGACCTTGGTCCCGAACTGACGCAATACATTTTATTCGTAAAATAATATTTCCGAACGTATTTCTTTTGAATTAAGTTAAACTCTTTGATGGCTCAATATCTGCAATGAGTTTCTTTCCTTTGCTGGGATTTATTTTGACCAAACTTAAATTTAGACGCATTACAAATTAGCAGCATCGTATACGTGTAGATAAATATGTATTATCCTTAACAAATGAAAAACATACAGGTGCACACGTTTGTTATTTTTAAGAATAATTCAGTTTCCACAGTGCCAAGATACTTGTCAACTTGTCAACAACATGAACTCTACACGTCATTTCAGAGAAAAGAATTTTGAGAATTACTCTGTTATTGTGTTGTTACTGTGGTAACATTAATTTTGTTTTCAAGATAATGAAGCTCAACATCAAAATAATTTTACCCAAAAAAAAAACTGTAATTACGACACATCGGAGCGAGTATGACATGTAGCTGGCGTCATCGCTATTTATATCACTGACTGTTTCGTGCTTCGATTTTATTGGTTTTTCTGAACTCTACTATGTACAAAACGTTATTAAATTATCAACAATACATTTATTGTTCGAAAAATACAAACTCTAAAAAAAAGAATCGTAAAGAGATGTTAACTACATGTCACCATGGTGTACTCGCAAAAAAATACGTGGTGATGACACTTTTCACTACAGGACATAAAGCATAAAATTACACTTTAAATACATCTAAAAGAATAATTCGTCATAAAAAACATAAAAAATTTTAATCGAAAATTTGCAAATCAATGAAACTCTTCCATGATGAATTATCAGCTGATATCATCATGCACTGAGGTTTTTTTATTAGTTTCCTAATTTAGAAATCTCTTATACATATACGTGTATATATATATATATATATATATATATATATATATATATATATATATATATATATATATATATATTTATAGAAACAGGTTATTCTCTTCTTAATAAATAAACCACGGTATATTGGTTTGAAACATTTATAAATTTTCGTGTATCTAGGTACACTTCTTCAGATAAATATACATGTATAAATATTTACATAAATTGAAAAAACATTAGGTAGAACTCAAACAAGAAAAACAAACATTATAAATAAATACAGTAGATCAGCAGCTGATGGGCCATGGCGTGACGTGTGTGAATAAGTTGCCGAAAACTAAATTTATCTTAAATTAAGACCCCTTGGATGTCTTGTCTGAAGCACCAATTGGTGTGCAGTTTCACTTTTTTTCAATTTAAATCTATTAAGGCTTTCGTTTCACATTGTCCATAGCGATATAGAAAACCTAAAGGTCACGCTATCAATGTCCATAAACAAAATCAGATTGAAAATTGCTACACCATCAAAGGCATAAATAAGATCCCTGAAGATTCAAACGAGCCTAAATCTATTAAGGCTTTCGTTTGAATCTTCAGGGATCTTATTTATTGCCTTTGATGGTGTAGCAATTTTCAATCTGATTTTGTTTATGGACATTGATAGCGTGACCTTTAGGTTTTCTATATCGCTATGGACAATGTGAAACGAAAGCCTTAATAGATTTAAATTGAAAAAAGTGAAACTGCACACCAATTGGTGCTTCAGACAAGACATCCAAGGGGTCTTAATTTAAGATAAATTTAGTTTTCGGCAACTTATTCACACACGTCACGCCATGGCCCATCAGCTGCTGATCTACTGTATTTATTTATAATGTTTGTTTTTCTTGTTTGAGTTCTAACCTAATGTTTTTTCAATTTATGTAAATATTTATACATGTATATTTATCTGAAGAAGTGTACCTAGATACACGAAAATTTATAAATGTTTCAAAACCAATATACCGTGGTTTATTTTATTAAGAAGAGAATAACCTGTTTTCTATAAATGTGGTGAGCCATTTGGCACCTAACCTCTCTTTGAAGATTGAAAAGACCTTCTGATAAATAGTTATATTCTCTTCATTTTAATTTTTTTTTCCGATTTGTTATCTTAATACACCTTTGTTTATTTTCATAGTTTTTGTTTTTCAATTTCTTCATTATGAATATCAATAGATCAGACAGTTACCACTTTTTAATGAAACAATTTAAATTTCATTCCATGAAAAATTTGCTAAGCTGAACTGTCATATTGTGTTTATCAGTACATGCCTTCTTTTAGGCGTATGTCCAAAAGGTTTTGTTACAAAATTACCTACATCTGGATTGCCTGTTTTTCTTCTTCATGACGTTAACCTACTAGCTCTTAAAACAAGCTTTATGATATCAAATTTAGTGTTACAATCATACAAAAGAATTTGCAAACAACATGTTAATGAGCTGAGATGTATATACAGTAAGATTATTACAGAATTTAAATGGAAAAAATCCAATGCCGGAGATTAACCTTTTCTTATTGACAATAGAATCGTTCATGAGGAAAAAAATGAACAACTTGTACAAAAAATTAAGCTATCTTTGGTGTAGCGCGAAATCTTCTAATGTTGACTTTGATCTTAGACACAAAATTATTTCAGATATAATGTCAGACTCTGCAATATTGCCTGTAAACTCCATTTTTTTTCGAAGATGAAAATCCCAAAGTAGATATCTCTGATCAATCTAAACCAACCTATAATATAAAAAACCATCATACTGACCGTAATAATTTTTTTGAAGACAAATCAAACAAACATTGAAAATCTGTCTAATTGTGTACTCACAGAAGGGGAAATAAGTGTTTTGAAAAAGGCCTTACCTTTTGCCCTACCCCCCCAAATTTGACCAAATCAATTTAGTGGATGATGCATTAAAAATTTGCACGTAAGGTTCGCATAAAACACTATTTTTCTACAAAAAGCTCATATTCCTCTAATACTCTTCCATGTTTAAATAAATTTAAAAGAAGAAAGTGACTGGGAACCTCCACCATTAGCCCCCGATCATCACGTTGAACAGTTCATCAACGTCATATTGTCAAACCTATCTAATCCTTCATTTCAAGATTCATTAAAAGGAAGAAAAAACTTAACGCCTATTGAAATAAAGTCTATATAATCACTCCAAAATAACAAGGACATTATAATAACACCGGCTGACAAAGGAGATAAGGTAGTTATTCAAAACATGCAAGATTACAATCACTGAAGCAGAAAAGACAATTGTCTGACTCAAATTACATACCAATCACTTGACAAAGATGCTTCCAATGAATTTAATAAAATTATTAAACAATGTCTTAAACAACATGGGGAAAATGAAGAACTATCTCTAAAAACAATAAATTTATTAACTCCAAAAATTCCAAGAACTCCAACTTTTTATCTTCTTCCAAAAATTCATAAAGATATTTCGACCACCTCCAGGACGTCCAATCGTAACCAGCTACGGTTGCCCAACTGAGAGAATTTCTGCATTTTATCGATGATCAGCTGCAACCAATTTGTCAAACAACTACCCTCCTACGTAAAGAAACACTGATGACTTCATTTCAAAACTATCAAAAGTTAATCAACCTGTTTCGAAAAACACAATTCTAGTTACTGTTGATGTCACATCACTGTACACAACCATACCACATGATGATGGTATAAATGCTGCTAAACATTTTCTCAACAGCAGACCCATTGACTATAAACCTTCTAAAAATTTCTTACTAAAACTTATACATTTTGTTTTTAACAATGAACTGTTTTAGATTTCACAATAAATTTTATATACAAGTCAAAGGCACAGCCATGGGAACAAGGATGGCTCCCTCTTTTGCCAATTTATTCATGGGATTATTGGAAGAAAAATTCCTAAATTCTCAGAACCATCTTCCCTTAGTTTGGTTCCGTTTTATTGATGATGTATTTTTTCTGTGGGATAATGGTGAAGAACTCCTTCAAGAATTTCTACATGCATTGAACACGTTTTCAACCCTCAAATTTACTTGGAAATTTTTCTCATGAAATTCTTACTTTCTTGGACGTAGATGTTTTTATAGAGTCTGGTTTGCTAAAAAACTAAAAATACACGTAAAAGACACAAATACTATGCAGTATTTGAATTACAACAGTTGTCACCCACTTACGTGAAAAAAAGTATTCCGAAGAGTCTTTCAATTCGTGCGAAAAATCTTTGCAGTAATGAGGACGATTTTATTAATTATATCAGTAAATTAACTTGTGGTTTTAGAAAATTAGGATATCCCGATAAAGTTATCAAGAACAATTTGAATCAACCATCAAACAAAAATAATAATCCTTTTCCCCAAAACGATCCGAAATTTATAACAAAATTTTATCCTGGCCTTCACAAAATCAACGCAATCATGAAGACAGCCTTTTAACCTACTTCAACTGCACACCAATTGGTGCTTCAGACAAGACATCCAAGGGGTCTTAATTTAAGATAAATTTAGTTTTCGGCAACTTATTCACACACGTCACGCCATGGCCCATCAGCTGCTGATCTACTGTATTTATTTATAATGTTTGTTTTTCTTGTTTAAGTTCTAACCTAATGTTTTTTCAATTTATGTAAATATTTATACATGTATATTTATCTGAAGAAGTGTACCTAGATACACGAAAATTTATAAATGTTTCAAAACGAATATACCGTGGTTTATTTATTAAGAAGAGAATATATATATATTTATCAGTTTAAAATATTAAGCAATAAATGCAAATATCCTGTTCCTGTTCTTAAGAAAACTTCAGCAGTTATGGAAGTAACACATGTATTGGTAGCAGTAACTTCTGTAGATAAGTTAATTGCTGCATTAATGACCAGGACCGCGGCTACGGACAATGTGATAAGACAGGTTAATTAAAGTTACCTCTCCCTCCATAGCTAATCAGTGGGTAACTGCCCGGTATAGCCTTACTAAGTGAGTTGGTGAAAGGTTGTAACGATTTTTTTTTTATCTTTAGCTACTAAAGACATATTTTTTCACAATAAATAATAACCTAAAAAATGACCTAGCTAACTGAATAAAAACCTTATTCAAATCCGGTTACAAAAATATGTTTAGCCCAAAGCAACATAATTACTCAGAAAAACTCTTTGGAAGAGAAGCCCTTTATAATGAATTCATTATTGCAGTAGAAAATCTTTCACAAATTACCTATACATTTATACTTAATGCACTGACTTTTAAGTATCGAAAAGTTCCTTTATAAATATGATCTGAAAAAATATTACGCTTTGACAATAGTCAACCACTCTTTTACCCTCTCATTTCAACCTCTACAACTAGTTCCACTGATGAAAAATATTTTCTCAGGAAAATTCCGCGATCAATTTTAAGGAAAATCAGGTTACGTGCGAGTAGAATTCAAACTGGCTCTCACTGAAAGCCAAAAAGTGTTTGGATGCATACTCATCACACCTTTAAAACTAAGTACAGCAAACCAAGTGTTACATAACAGACTTCACTAAGGTTCTATGCACCAAACCTATAGCTCATTTTATTAGGATATGTGTTACTATGGCATGTGTACAAATGTATTACAAATGTACATGGTTTATTTACGAATTAACTTACTTCTTTGGTTTTCTGGTTGTCATCAATGTAACTCATGATAAAGATCTAAAATATTCACTAATGTTCAGCCAAATTCCATGAAGTGCAAGGCCCCATTTTCGAACTCGATGTTGGTTAGATTGAAATGAAATATAGTGCAAAATTTCAACTATATAAGTTATCTGTTTTCAGATATACCCCGCGAACAGTGATGGACATAATGTAAATGTTCAAGCTCCTCCAGTGATAGAATTTGCAAACACTCAGACAATGAGACACAGCCAATTGTGTTGTTTCAATCCATACATTTTTACACGTTTTATTGTAAATTGAATAATTTAAAATCTTTGTATGAACCATTATACTGCCAGCGACAACCCCATTACTGACATAATCGATTAATAAATGAAAATAGTTCTAAACGAGAATATTGGCCAAACAATAATTATAACTAGTTTCCCAAAAATATAACAGTTTTACAAAACTATAATGAATTATATTCTATGTAATCATCTTTATACTACATCACCTAGTGAAAAAGACCCACTTCCACCATTGTAATAAACTTGAAAAGTTACATTTTAAATAGGGCTGAACTAGGACGTTGTATTCGAAAATACACATAATATATGAAACAAGATGAGAATTTTATAAGTTTTAAATTGTGCTAAAGTTCATTAAAAATCTATGAAGGTATTACATTTTGATATAAGAGTCCATTTAAGTTGACTTTCTTGACTGTTTACATCACTACAGCAAATTTTGATAATTTACAAAACTTATGGAAGGGTTCAGCCTACAGTTTCTAATTAATGACACAAGAGTTATTTAGAGTTTTGGAAAATATGAAAATTATAAAAATATTATTGAATGAGGATAAATATTTTTTAAGAAATTATTGAAATTAATTTAAATATTTTCAGTTTTACAAAATATTACGCGAATAATATAATATAATAAATTCATAAAAAGTTTTCTTTCAAATCAAACACAATGTCTACTATAAATCACAAACCTTATAGTAGTAAAAATTACTACGTACACAATTTACTGTATGTCACCTTTTAATCCAGCCTTTAGGCTGTGTTAGGAAGTTCATATGCAACTTCCATTTAGAAGTGTAAAATAATGAAAGATAAATATTTTCTCTCAGCCAGATAACAGAGTGTGATAAGTGCCACTTTGGTTATAAAGCTCTTCAGTGCAGTGTGAATCCCCACCGGCCAATTAAAACACACCAATTATAAACACACAAAAATATACGCGTCGCTGTTTGAGTGGTGTTTTGTGAAAGTCAATCTATTGCCCTTTCAACAACCTGGCCTTAGTAAACACATATTTTCTGTAATGCATTATTTATTTTTAAGAAACAATTAAATTGTTTTTGAAATGCACAACTATGAACGTGTAAAGAAAATATGTTAATATTATTTGTTAAAAATGTGAGAAATATAGTATTATACATTTCTATCTCCATTTGCTTTTTAAAGAGAGAAGTACAATTACGAAAACGAAATACAAATAATAATAATAATGTAATAAAATTTTAATGAAATAGTCACATAAAATTTAGCGTATTACTAAAATACGCGAGTTATTAGTAATTTAGCGAGTTACCATGTTTTCTGATTTTTATACCAAAACTACAAATAAAATTACTTTACTAAAATTAATACATACTCGTATTTTATTTATGCAGATCTACTGTTTTCTAAACATTTTTTTATTATTATTTATTGATAAATATTAAAATCTACAATCATTTCCAATATGGTACAAAAATAAATATTTAAAAATAAAAAATGAAATTCAATTTATTTATTTTTATTATGATTTACTCAAAAAATATTATACTCAATTTAAACTGTTTGTATTTTAAAATACGAATGAATGTAAAGAGGGACCGCAATAATATTATTAATTGTACCAACTGAACTTTTACACCAATTCTGAGGCAATAATACCAAGTGCTCAAGAACCTCGTCTCGTAAATCAACATTAAGCCTTTCTTAAGCTGTTTGAAAAGTTTATCCATTTTTCATTTTCAAGTGGCCTAACTTAAGTTCAAGGGAGTTCTCACTACCGAAATGACAGAATTAATGTTAGCTTATTTAAGGAAAAAATAATAGACTTTAAATATTGATGAAATTTGACTTATAAAAGGTTATATTATTCAAATACACAAGAAACCGATTACATTAAGAGGCTCAGCGTTAGCGAGCCTATCACTGAGAGGGGCTGGAATTTTTTTATTTGTCTATCTTTTTATCTGTTTTTCTGTTTGTACGATACTTTGATTAGGAATTGGCCTAGAGGATTTAATTAAGCTTTATTGCATGAAGCTTTATTTTTAAATAATTAATATCGAATTTTATTATGATGTATATCACTGTATGTTATGTGTCTGAGCGTTATCGAATAATTCTACAATGATATTTTGGGAGATTTGAAGTCTAAAAAATTGTAAACAAACGGAATACCATCATATGACAATTTTACATAGACTAGTAACAGTATAATAAAAAAAATATTTGAGGAAAACTCAGCGCAATTTCGTGTACTATTAACAACGTAAATAATAAGAAATATAATAACCACAGCACATTGCTGTTTTCTAAGGTGAAATCTAGTCAGTTTCGCACCAAAACTATAGAAGACGCCCACATTCTATCATGTTTAATTACTACTAAATTGAGGTTTCTATAATATAAAGATATAACAAACTAGCACGAGAAGATACGTTTCATATGAAGCTAGTACTTTTATATTCAAGACGACTATTGGAAGCTAGCATCATCATTATTTAACTATTGTCTGATTTTTCGACCTAATAGGTTTCCAAAAAATAAAAGTCACATAATTAAGTTCGATGTTCTAAACATTGGAAGAAAATAGTAAATTGTAGCTGTACTACCAGTGAAATAGATTTCTGATAAATACAATTTATTTTTAGAGTTTCAATCTGTTCTCTCCGTCAAGTAACTACCTACATAAAATGTGTGGTTAACATAAAAGGTGTTATACCTTCTGTAACATAGAACAATGCCAAGTGTCCAAAGTCATGTTATCCTTTCAAAACCTTCAAAATTTAAATTTAGTGAACACATAAAATGTTCCTTCTAATTATTTATATAGAAAAGTAACTTAGTTCAATGAATAAGCTTTTTGTTGCAGCTACATCACGTCTGATTTTATTCTCTTATATAGACTTTCTTTGCTGACTCATTTTACCGCATGTATATAATTAATGTATATACATATATATATATTAAATAAATAAAGACGTAATACTTTTTTCCTTTGGTTTATATTTTATTACATTGTTCGATAATAATTGTAGGATATAAACCTTTCTTACTAGTTAAAAACTCATTTTTGTCAATTTTATTTACGTAATAAATATTTTATTGTTATTGAAACTAACTTCGGTTTTAAAAATCAAAGAAGCTGTGTATTTTACATATGAATCAGTACCAGTAACATCTCTAGATAACTCAAGGGTAATTGCTGCACTAATGACCGGGACCGCGGCTGCGGACAATGTACCCGATAAGACAGGTTAATTAAAGTTATCTCCCCCTCCCCCTCCATAGCTAATAAGAGAGTAGCCCTAATGGTCCGGTAAACCCTTACTGACTGCCTTTGGTCGAATTTATCACGATTTATATATCGTTATTGATATGTATTTTTCTTATAAGTACATTTTTTTTGGGTTTTAACTAGACAATCCTACAGTTAGGAAGTATAAATTGGTTCGATGACTAGTTGACAAACAAGGAAATAAAAAAAGACTCTAATGTTATGCCATGGACAACATAATAGTCCATAAGTCTTTTCGTGCCAATTTCTTTTATTTAACAATACAATGTTCATTACAGTTCAGCTATTAAATTCTAGTTCACTTCCAGTTTGTTTGTAGTGGTAACTTGGTGTTTTCACCATTCTTACTAATATTTTAGAGAATTCCTACCTGTAGTAAATTTATTGTTGATATTACATAATTTTTGTTTAGTCAGAAAATAACTGAAAGTTGTAATGTAAAGTTTGTTCAAACAGTTTCAAAAAATACAAATAAACCCAATGTACCTGTTCTTATGAAGCTCGAAATATAAATCAATGGTGTGTTGTACATTTTACCTCTAAAATACACACAGAAAATTCAAGAGGCAAAGTAAACATAACATTTGCGAATGAAAGATCGGGTATAAAATGCCATAAAACCACAAAGAAAACGTTCCTATCTGACAAAATGTACCCACTAAGGAAGGATGATTGGAAAGTATGGTTGGGCGTGGAGCTGGGTCACGTGACTTGCTATTAAACTACCGATAATGACAGTTCTCACTTCCCTATATCACGGCGGCACCACCTTCTGCCCTTTGCTGCCGATTTCTCATTTACCTCTCGAAATTATTACTATTACTCGAACAGGAGCCAAGGATTAAAGTCAACATTGTCCCAAAACAGTAAATTTTTAACGCATTAACAGATTCTTTCTAATTATATTACGTTATTTAAAATTCTATTTTATACCTTTTATACGAGAAGTTTATTGATTGTATAAGACTGAATACGAATATCTTAATTACTATGATAAAAGAAACAAGTACAACTTGTAGTAACAGATATTTCACGGTTGTTGAAAGTGGCTGTTTAAATGTGAGTCATGAACGTAGTTTGACAGATAGCATGTGGTGTAAATAATTAAGCATGGAAATTTAATAAAAAATGTTACTCGTGTATAATTTAATCGTTTGTAAGAGGTTTTTTATAACAGTAATCAAAATTGGCTGCATCACGTAGAGCCTGAGGTTTAGGAAAGGAATCAAACCTGAGCAAAAGAGAGTTTGGAAAATATTTAAAGCCAATACCAATAAATAGCTAATGTAATAGTTATGAAAAGTACTGCCCACAATCATTTTTTACAGTCAACTTGCAACATAAACTGCCGATCGATACTAATAGAAGACCCCAAACCACCTGGAGGCCAAGAGACTATGTCACCAATCTGTTTGTCCAATATACTTTGAATGAAAAACCAATTAGTACCCAATACCTATCCACGTATCCTTTAAATATTTAGGTGAAGTAACTATTACAGCGTCACGTAAATATTAACTTTTAATATTAACCATTGCGATGTTCATCTCCAAAAGTTATGTAAATCAAAAAACTGAAATTGATAGTACTATTCTTAGGTGATTCTACTAGAAAATAAAATTCTTATTTAATACAGAGTAACAGCATTGTAAAATGAGAAGTACCAAAAATAGTACAACACTGAGACACTGATTTGATCTTTACAGTACATGTAAAAACTGTGGCTTTGTCTTCGATACAATACATCAGCAGAATAAAACTGCGCACGGCATTCCGTGTACTAGGAGCTTTGGCAGGTACAGAGAGAAACCCAAAACCGCCATCTTGATTTTTATCGTTTTAGTAAATTTTAAGTACAGAGCTATTTTGAATGTTATTTATAACAAGCAGTGAATAAAGTGAATGTTTTCAAAATGTGTACTCTAAAAAAATAAAAATATTATTAGACCTTGTCACTTGTACTTCACATCTCACAAGTGACTGTTATTTACATTTCTCCCTATATACAATGTAGTATACATTTAACTACAACTATAATATTTTTCTTTCTCCTAATCCGATACATTTCTGTAGATATAAATTTGTCCGGCTGTCCTCTTTGTAGGAACTCCCAGATCTGTTTTTTAAAGGCATTTTATTATTTCCCAGTATGAAACGTATGTTAAATTCAAAAATAAATATAACGGATATGAATTAAAAATTATAATATTTCTTTAGTGTTATAGTACATACTGGTAATAAAGCGGACTTAATTGTCCAATATATCAGTGCCCTATTAGGGCAATGTCTTGGTCATAATACATCGTTAAATGATGTATTATGCCTTCGGTATGTATAATGCCTTCGCAAAGGCATTACTTTACTTAATTTTATGTTGAATTTGGAAGCGTTAAAAATTAATAAATTCTAATTCTACCATTAACAAAATTTTACATTGGTTTTATTGTAATAATATTGATGGATATTATCCTACAATCACAGCAATTATAAACACAAATTAAAATAATATTGTTAAGAATGGCTCATTCAACTTATTTTAATCACATTTTATTAATAATTACAAAGATTTTAATAAATCGTACATTATGGGTTAAGTAAAATTAATACATACTTATATATAACGATTCAAATAGCCTATTCATGTTTAAAACACTGTATCTTGTTGTAAGTAAAGAACAATCGCTTGTCTTGGCAACGGTTTTAACGATTGGTACTCAATCTTCATTGTGTAATAATTAATAAATCTCTATTACAGCTCAGACCACATATGCAATTTAATATGGAAGTGGAAAGTAATGTGAGCTCAGTTTTATGACAGAACAAAAGAAAAGCTTTTACGGAAATTAAACCCAGGATTTTAACGACGGAACGAGTTTTAAGTCAGATTGGATATTTTATAACCACTCGAGTTCTCCTTGATACTCGAAAATATGAATTACCACTGGCGGCCAAATGTTTAACACTTTTATGCAATAATAGTGGTTTTTCTGTTTTTTTTTTTTTATTATTCCTATTTGTCATTGACCACACAATAAAGCTCAGCCCCTTTCAATTCTCCTGAACAGGCGAATGTGAATTACTGGCAGTTTTGGTTCATTACCAAAATAAAGGCTCGCCATGACGAGGCCGAAATGTATAAAGAATTTTGTTACTGTAACCAATGAATACAATTTGAAATTTGGACTACTTTTTAAACAAATCTCTAAAATATCTTTTAAAATTTATTATCATAAAGTATAAAATAGCCGAAACAAAAAGATTATTCAATCATGGTATAAAAATATGAAAACATTAAAAATCTATTAAAATAATGGTAACAAATTTCTCTTCACTATTTGTCTTTATTTCATCGCATGCATTTTTAAGAAGGATAATACATAGATTTCCTCATTTTCTTAAACGTAAATAGCCTAATGTTACACATACATTAAACGTACATGACAAACACTCAGTGAATTGAATTTCAGTAAAAACTACGAGTAGATTTTTTTTTCAGCTCTATGAAGCGAATTAAAAAGGAAACCTAACATTTTACATACAATAGAGTGTTTAAATATATCAGTACAGCGTCACATTATTGTTTAAAGTAGTTCATCTACTGTAGATGTACTCAATCATAAAACTGAGCTTCCCCTTACCGCACCTTTCTCAATACCAATGAAGTAGTTATTAAAACAATGAAAGGTGAAGCCTGTTATATAAAAAAAATTATAACTCATTAAACGAATAGAAAATTTTCAAAATTGAACAGCTAAACATTCAGCGGTGTTCATTAATTAATTAATTTATTTATTTACATTCCCACGGTATAACCATTTTGCAAAATTACAATACGTAAGATGACTAGTAATAAACAGTAATACATTCTCATAAAAAAGTATAGTATAAAAAATCAAGTTCAGCAATTGACCATGCCTACGACATAGTAAAATATACAGATATAACAAGATAAAACTAAAACAATGTGAAACATAACGAAAGTGGTACCAATAACAATAGTGCAATAAAAATAACAAGTAGTGATATAAAAAGTAATAAAAAATAATAATACAACAATAACAATAATGATAACAGTAATAGACTAAATCTAAAGATAACAATGGAGTAACTATTGTAATACTGTGCAGGACTCGGCAAGCTCACTCTGACTCAAATTTCTCCAGCCTCACTGTCAACACAGCACGTCTCAAAGCTCCCAGTCGATTGCAGAAAAAGTCTACTTCACTGCACACCTCGTTGCCAAGCCGAAGTATTCTTGGGACAGAGCTGAACTGGAGATAGTTGCGGTTTAAGTGGCTCAGCTCGAAGAGGCGGCGCGACCTTGTGCCAGAAGGGAGACTAAAAGCAATTCGCTCCAAAAGAGGGGGGTAGACTACCACAAAGTTGAGAATCTTATAAAGAAAGACAACATCTGCAACCTCCCTTCTAACGACCAGTGGATGTAGCCGAAGCAAGTTCAGAGGCCTATCAGGCTCTCTCCAGTGCAAATACCTAAGGAATTTATTTTGCACGGACTGCAGTCTGTCAATGAGGCCCACTTGGTAAGGAGACCAAACAACTGAAGCGTACTCGAGCAGCTGGAGGACAAGGGACTTGTAGAGGAGTACAAGAGCATTAGAGCCGAGGCCATGCTTAGCAGTTCTCACAATCAGCCCCATCATACCAGACGCTCGGCAGCATAATTGGTCAACATGGAGACTGTAGCCAAAAGAAGAGTCAAGAACTATTCCAAGATCTTTGATGGATGTACAATGATCGAGAAGCTTGTCATCAAGGGAGTAGTTGAAATCAATTGAGGAGGTGGTTCTCTTGAATGTCATAAGCTTGGTCTTGCTGGCATTAATGGACATCCCCTTGCGCTGACACCATTTCGATATACAGTTTAGAGCTTGCTGAAGATGTTTCTGCGCTGGAGGACACTTCAAGAAAAAGTTTTATGTCGTCAGCAAACAGTAAGAAAGGAACTTTGGTGACCTCCTTGATGTCATTAATAAATATGGAAAATAAAAGCGGGCCAAGGTGGGAGCCCTGAGGCACACCAGAAGATGGGACAAAGGCGTCAAAGGTCTGTTTTGCAAAGCGAACCACCAGCTTGCGGTCGGTAAGATAGCCACGGAACCATGCCTGCATAGTTCCCAAGACACCATAGTCCTCAAGTTTATTAAGTAGGTGATTGTGGCTGATCCTGTCGAACGCCTTGCTAAAATCAATGTAAACAGCATCAACTTACGCGCCTACGACTGAAAGCCTCAAGAACATAACTTTGGAATACGAGAAGATTAGTCACGGTGGATCTCCCCGCCATGAAGCCATGCTGTTCTTCAATGATGATGTTCTTAAAGTGCGGCTGAAGGATGTCCAGTACCAAACCCTCGAATACCTTGCCCAACACTGAGAAGATCACAATCGGCCGGTAACTAGTTATGTTCTGTCTCTCAGCAGATTTGAAAATGGGTACGACGTAACCCTCCTTCAGGATTTCAGGAAAAAACTCCATTAGCCAGGCTCAGGTTAAACAAAAAGAGAAGGATTGGGGCTAATTCGGCGCGGCAATGCTTCAGGACTCCAGGAGTAATGTTATCTGGGCCGCATCCCTTAGAAGCGTCGAGAGCTTTCAGCCTTTTATTGATTGCTTCAGCAGTAACTAAGACCTCGGAAAAGGTAAAAGGAGTCTCATATGCCTTTGTTGGTGGTGAACTGTTGTCAGCAGGCGCATAGACCGAAGAGAAGAATGTGCTGAACATATTACACATCGTTCCTGGATGGGAAGACACTGAATCCCCGAAGTTCATCTCACTCGGAACAGAAGGTTTTCGTCTTAAATCGTTGACAAAGCTCCAAAAGACTTTTACATTAGATGAGATAGCTGAGTCAACAAAGTGGACGTAGTTAGCCTTAGAAGCTCTAGAAAGGATCTTACATTGATCACACACACTGCTAAATGCACAGTAGTCGAAGTCCGTGAGGGTTTTCTTATATTGTGCATGCAATATTTTCTTGAGGACAACCATGTCTTTTAACTCCTTGGTAAACCATTTTGGAAACGGGGAGCTCCCAACTCTCTTCAAGGGGGAATTCAATTTTATACAGTTACCGAGTTGAGAGCAGAAACTGGAAAAGACACAGTTCACATCTTTGCAGTCGTAGTCAATAACAATTGCGCCGCCCAAGATTTCATTCTTGACATTCTCGAGGTTACATTTCCTCGTATCGTGAACATATTGTGGGCGTTGAATAAGGGGATTTATACTGCCCATGGTGCCTGTGAAACAAAGAGGAGGATGATAGTCTTCGAATGGCAGAAGAGGATCACTAGCGAAAGTGACAGAGAAATCTTGCCGAGTGGCAAACACTAGGTCTAACTGAACTCCTCTTCCATTCAGAACTCCACTCATCTGCCTAATGCCAAGCGACGAGGCCATATCCAAGACGGTTCTGTGTGAGGCAGAAGCAGCCTGTGGAGTGTCCGACATCCAGTTGAAATCAGGAAGATTGAAGTCCCCAATTATAAGGATAGATTGAAATTCTCTAGAGGTTACAATGATCTCATCAAGCATAGCAGAGAAATTAATATAATCTTGAGAGGATGAGTGAGGAGGTACATAAACAAGACGCCACAAACAAGGAGCCTAGTAGAATTTTCAAACTTCAGTTCAACAAATAGAGCTTCACAAACTGAATTAGCGTATGATATTTCATTGGACTGAAATTTATTGCAAACTGCCACTAAAACCCCACCACCGTCCCCCTTGCGGCTAGTAAGCTCCGATCTTTCTTTGCGATATATAGTGTGATGAGTGAAGCCCAGCTCAGAAGAAGCAACGTGTTGGTTTAGGTTTGTCTCCGTAAATATAATTACGTCATAGACGCATTGAAGCAAATTTTCAGATAAAGTGTGAGTCTTCGAGCGAATGCCATTTACGTTCTGATACAGTCCTGTAAGTGTATAGGGTTTACCGTGGGAAGCTACTCGTTTTTTGACTGCATAATCTTAGGAATACCATTTAAGTATCTTATGGTCAAGTTGACTTCACCTTCCTTCAAACGGCGTGATAGTTCCTTCCTCAAGTGATCCAGATGGGCCAACTCCTGCTTAGTCCTTGTCTCTGCCCAAACTTATATTCGAGAAGTCTGGACCTAGTCCTCGAATGACATGTTTAGTGCAAGCTTTCAAAATCTTGTTAACTCTTTCTGCGCAACCAATAATAACCTTAAGAGGTCTGGGCTTTGAAGCTGATCCTTTACCCACACGAAAAAATCTCAAGCTGCTCGAATTGCTATTTGGGTCAGCTGATGACAAAATAGCCTCAATATTACGCTTGTCACTCTCACGTTTTTCCATTTGGATTTGTCATAAGGCTTTCAGGTAGGCAAAATATCATATTTTTAGAGCGTAACAACCTCTCATTCACCTCCTCGACAACAAGACTTACGTCAACTTGACTGCTGCCTGCCTTCCTATGTTAGAAGCAATTCCAGATTCAATGCTGTCTACTCTGTCTCCTATATCCATGACCTGCTGTTCAACGGTAGAAACACGGGGTTCAAGGGACGAGAGACTTGTGTTAATGGCTACAATTTCTGATTTAATGGAAACAACGTCTCTAGATATTGAATCAATTTTGTTTACTTTCTCTAATAAATCATCCAACTTAGAGAGGACCGAATTCATTTGAGTTGATAGCTGATTGAGTGGTTGGTTCGAGGGATTTTTACAATCATTTCTATTGCAGTACCATTTAATATTAGTGTTGCCGCTAATTCGTTGATATTCGGCCTTGGTCATTTTAGCGCATTCTCTGTGAAACCAACGTTCACAAGGGCCGTCACAAGAGACTCCTTCCTCGGTATCCAAGACAGATTTGACACAGACAGGACAGGTATTCATTGTTTCTTAGTTATGGTAATGTAATATGAAGCGGGGTAGATTATTTAAGATTGATGTTATTTGAGGTATTGCTGGTACAAGGCTGGAAAGTATCTAAGCTCCAGTCAATGTAAGCTACTCGATCCACCCACAGTGAGATGAAGCAATAGACACTTGTTATAGTATCAGTTTGTAGATCTAGAAGGCTGTGGATTTTGAACGAACAGGGGTTCCTCTATGTAATCTCTAGCAGACGATAAACATAGGTGAGTTGACACAGACGACAGGTGGAATGAGAGAGACAGTTAAATTGGAATACATTTAATCAGGACGAGATTCGGAAGTTTAGCAGGCCAGGCTAGTTATTTGTGTGGATGACAATTTACGTAGTGCGGGAGCGGAGACACAAAACACATAGACAAAACTACGCACGGACAAGAACAGATCACGCGATAACAAAAGCACAATTAACAGGTAGTATGCAGACTAGAAATATAAGTTTTATGAAGAGTGAACACAAGTAAAGTTATAGTTTTAGAAATATTTGGATCTCTAGGTAAAACAAAACTTAAAAGAATGGTAAACAAGGAGCATATAAAGAGATTCAATAGATATGAAGAGACTTATTGTGAAGGTTCAATACGTATTACATGAGACAAAAAGCTCTCCAGGGCCACGCCAGCCCCAGTTGAGGGAGAAATCTTCGTCCATTAGTAGAATGTGGATTGATGCAGCATTCCTTGTTTCTACCCTTAGGCTGCAAAATCCCTTAAACCTTTTTTTCTTTTTTTTCTTTTACTGCTATTAAACAAAAAGGTGCAATTGATGCGTCAGTATTGACATTTCATGAAATACGGGGATCTGTTATTTTCACATACTTATTATATTTTACCATTAGGATTGGTTTATGAAAACATCTTCCATTGAAATATATATTTTATTCGCGGGACTGGCCGCTAGAGTTTGCTAATCATTAAGTGGTTACCTTTTAATATAATATGAGACCCTAAATTAATTACATTAAAGTTTACTATTTTCTATTATTGTTGTACATACTTTGTTTCATATTATTTACATTTCATATATAGCAATGGCCTCTCACTTCTATTTCTCAACAATTATTATATAAAATATAATTATCTAAACTATTAACTATAGTTATTTACACGTACAAACATAATATTTTTATTAGGATATTTAAGGTTATCCGAACGACATAGTATTTTCGCAACACTGTATATCGTTAAAACATGAATTTTTCAAGAAACTCCCAAAAATTATTTATGTATCTCCCAATATAGAATTATGTATTATATTTTTTTTTTAATATTACCGTCATATAACACTTAACATTTTTAATAAATGTAATTGCATAACCTACTGAAATCAATCAAATTTGTTCAATTTAAAAATGTAATTAATTTTGTAAAACCCAACGTACAAATTAATTTTATTTTCATTATCTAGTAAGATTAATTAAACTTTAAACAATCTACGCATTTAACTTCTGAAGAACAGCTCATCAATATAGGTTATAAATAAATTCCCAAGAACAAATTTTGTTTGAAATTATACGTATTGTCCGAAATAAATACTCTCGTCCTACAATTTGCCACGTTTTACTTATCTCAGTACAAATTTGTAAAAGAACTTTATTTCAATTGTATGATCATTATCAATATTAATTAATTACACTTTTCTTTCGTAAGTAAATGTAGGCTATCGAAACCAAAACGATGCATTTAAGTTCTGAAGAATCATTTTACCTCAGTTAATATGCATTTTTTCTCAAACAAAAATTTTGTTTACAATTTTAGGTGTTTTCTAGAAAAATATTATGATTAGCTGAACAATAAATTATCAAATATTGCTACCTAGGAATCAAAATAACACCCCTGTATAACTATTCTGGTATTCATATCTTAACTGTTTGTATACTCTGCATTATTTTCTAAGAGCAAAAGTTGTTTTTCTTATTAATCACTATTCTAGTAAGTACCTATACCAAAGCACGTTGTCAAAGATTACCGATCTGTAAGAATATTAATTTACCATTTTCAACCCTATTAATCTCCTCATCTGGTCGGAATGATTGATATCCACAACACGTTATCGGATGTTTAATGCCTTTTCAACCACCATGGTGTCGTAGATATTGATAAAGAAAAAGAGGCGTACCAGAGTTCTTATCTTTCATGACCAATTAACACATTCCAAGGTCTAGTCTACTGTGGAAGATGACTGTTGAGGTTGGTGGGGTTTGATCCTTATTTTTAACCTCAACAAGGGTGTGCCACCCCTGCCTACTTTGACTGGAGAGGCTGGTTCAGAGCAGTGCCTCCCCTTTCTTCCGGGGAGACATGACTTTGAGATATAGAGCCCTAATTCTTCCTCATAGATCTCGATAGGAGGCGGTCCATACTCCCTAGATAGTCCATAGATACGGGTCTACAACTCGATCCTGCAATTTTATAGTGTTTCCCAGAGGGAAGAAACTCGAGTTGTCGAAAGTCTGCAGTTCAATTCTGTGGGCAATATTACGAACTGTACTTCTGATATCCTGAGGTAACTGTCCAGTAAGTCACATCTCCCAATCAGAACCTCTGTTAATAAATCACTTTGTCTCAAAGTTCTATTCAATGGGGCACCGCATATTGCGTGAAAACATTAATATAATATCTTAACAATTTGTACTTCTCCTAATAATTTTATTGTTAAGCAAAATCGTACATTGTATCAGATTTCAATAAAAAAATATTAAATTAAACCGATTTTGGAGTGATATATTTGCATAGTAACTTCTAGCCAATCCTGTGACCGAAGAGCATCCCAAAATGATAGGCGGGTTCACGCTTATCCATGGTAATTATTGCGGCGTTTTTAATGTAACAAGTTCCACCAGGATACTTGAAATTTGGGCTTGAAATGAATTATATAGAAATTTAAATTTTTATGTTAGTTAAAAATATTGTTACAGCCCAAAACTGATTTGGGGATATATCCTCAGGAAACCGCAACTTTTATCAGATTAAACAAGTGGCTCAAATTATATAGGCTAGTTTGTTCTTATGAAGCACCATAACATTGTACATAGCAACTTAAGTTCACCAACTTTATTAAGTAAAAGTCATAAGATTGGCTCCGCGTCTTCTAAAAATATTTTTTCTAGTATATGAAATTAGTACATATTAGGGCACTGAAAAGGAAAATTAAATCAAAACCAAAGTAGAAATAACTTCCTCAATAAATTTACATATATTATGGCTGTAAATATACTTCAACCGAACTTAACTTCATCCAATTTCTCTTTACGGCAAATAAAATGGATTAACGTTATCAATTTTTTTAATTCATAACATGATAATTTTGTTGTGGTATATGTTAAAGTTGAAGTAAATTTTATGTTTGTTTTTAATTGAAACAAAAAGTTTTATATATGATTATATATAACCCTAGGGGTACTATATCCAATTTAATAAATTTGTATGTTATAATGTCATCGGTTTATATTATTTAATAACGACGCAATAAAACTCAATGAATCAGTTTACGTGGTACAGTACTGCCCTAGATTCACCGACCGGTCAGAATGAAAGCCAAGTGGAGCAGTTATTTGAAAGCAGATTTATCGAGGTCCACTTCCTGCCTCGAGACCTCTTTCGTCTACTTTAATATTTAAATGATTCTTGAGAGCAAATGTTTAATGATTTGTTTTTTGTTTCTGAGATTCATAAAGAAAGTTCTCAGATAATTAATTGTAATTGTCTGAACTTATAATTATCTGTATTATTATACAATTATGTATATATTATGGTTATTACAATAATTATAAAGTGAGTATTTAATGGCTTCGAAAAGTAATTAATTTAATATCATAAAATAAATGGAAACATTTATTAAAAAATAAAAACAACTCAATCTAATTTTATCACAAAATCCCAAATTTTAAGGTGTGTTTTCTTTAATTCGATGTCATGTCAAAATCAAGCAATGATTATTCAACTACCCTGGATACCAATAATTACAAAATATTTAAAAATTAATTGGCTCTAAAACATTTTATTTCTGTCTATTTTTGTATATGTGCCTATCTGTCAACACGTTATGTAGAGAAGAAACTAATCTATGTTTTTTTTAATTTAACATAAAGATTTACTTTATAATTACCAACAACGAGTTCAAAGATGGTGTATGCTCAACCAATCGATTTGGTTGGAAAATTTGGTTAGTAAACATTGCTAGATATCTTGGACTCACACCAAGCGCATTTTGCTGGAGACCGAGGATACTATATTAAAACCGTTATGGAACATAGATCTATTAGCACTGTATTACATTATTACATATTTATAAGAACAAATTAAAATTATAAAAGTTTCAATTTATTACTTTTTATTAATTTTTCCGGTTTTAAATTAGTCTATTCAACCGAAATAATCAAATATTATGTTTAACCAACTCATTTTAAAAACCTAAACATAACCATGAAAGCAATCAATTCATGATGACTGTGATTAAAAACGCTGTAATAATACAAATTATACTGTGCAATACATTTTAGTAACATTGCTTTAAAGCCACCTGTATTCGCGGCCATCTTAATTGTTTTTTGTCTACAAACTCAAACCTTAAACACGTTTACGATCGTATTTTTAGTCGTAATATTATATAAGATATATAGGTTTAATGGTAAAATCCATAAGCATCCAAATAAATTCTTACATATTTTTATTAGTTTTTTCAAATAAAAACTTGTCCACATTTTTTGTATATTAACATATAAATACTCAATAGTATGCACTTAATAGGAATATAAAGAATGCGTAATAATCACATATTAAAAATAATGCGTCAGTAATTATTCTTCAACCAAAATAACGTCGTAAAAACCTTAAAGGTTTAGCTCGTTGCACTATAGCTGGCCCTTACTATTCCTAGAATGTAAAATTAAAACTTTATCGTAGGAAGACAATTATGATCTAAGACGATTCCCAATAAATATTAAACTAAATTATCCTATTCTATTTTATGTAAAGTAATACCATATTGGATCAAACTCTATGTTTACTCAACAACAAAAAATAAATATTTGGTTAAACTTAACAATTAAAACAGTTTTTATTAGTTCTTTGGAAATCTTCTTTGACAATAATTGTTCTGCTCATTAATTTTATTAAGTTGTTACTTGAAAATACACTTTCAAATCGGCACTAAAAAGGATGATCTGCACAAGATTTCCGTTTAGGAGGGCTTTACTGTTTACGAGGGATAAAATCAGGAAGCAATATGTTTATACACTTCTTGCCAAGAACTCAATAACTGTGGTAGCGAAGCCTGGGACTAGAAAAAATTAAATTTTTTCTGTCTGTCTCTTTGTGCATCTGTCTGTCTGTCTGCACGATTTTTCGAAAATAAACTGACCTGAAGACTATTAGACGATATTTTATTTCCATATAAGCAACATTGAATTCCATTACAGGGTATATGCATGTAACCCCATGGGATTTTGCTGAGCGCTGGTGAACAGTATTAACAACATCATATTAAAGTGACCTGGTGTTTACACTTTTATATTTAAAACTGGTAGGAATCGAAAATGTAATGAACAAAATTTTAATGCATCCTGTGGCAAGATATGCCGAGAAAAATTTTATATGTAAACATTACATCTTTCTAATAATTAAACAGATTGTTATTTATATAGAAATGAATATTCATGCACAGTTCATGCCTATAGGTTAGATCGTTTTTGAGACACCGTACAGGCACAAAGAAAACGTTAATTTGCAGACCTTTGCTAATACTCAACTAATTACGGAAAAGAGAATTACAAACCTGTAATATGTAATTTAACCTTTACATATCCACCGGTGATAATTTAAAAACTCAAGTAAGGTAGTCGACTAATAGTAAACTAAGTGAGTCAACCCATTACGTGGATTTATTTAAAACATTCAAATATTAGCAGAGAAATATGATAGTGACACATGTCATCACAAGTAGAGCAGAAGAGAGGATACATTGTGGAAGTTTGTGAAATATACGAGAGACATCAGCGGTGAAAACTGCAGTGACTTGTGAAATATTGTCGCATCGTGTCAGAACGATATTAAATGTTCGACAAAATAAAACTTGTGTTCTGAAAGGAAAACTCGACATAGCGTATCTAGTGTGTGGCCAAAATTGAGATGGTTCTATGATAAATAAAATCCTGTACTATAGTACTGTAACCCGACCTACAAGAAGTTCAAGTTTTGAGATACGACGATAGAATGGCCCTTTGTAAAAACTTAAATTCATAAATGACAAATGGCTTTTTATGTAGACCTACGTTTTGCTGCATGAAAAATTCAAGTGAACTTTGAATTTATAGTTCAGAATACACATGAATATTTTGTATTATTATAAACAAGAATGGTCAATCCTCGATCAGGCTACACAGGGTTGTAATTGGCAGACAATAAAGTGAAAAGAAACCCTCTTTTTAAGAAAGTAGTGCGTTGACAAGATTTAAATCTAGAATAGGAACGAATTTATTAAAATATGGTTAGGTTTTGATGAACTATAATGATATATTTTTATAAAATCTTTCGTAGAATATAAAGTTTTTAATTAGGTTGTTTTATTGTAATTAAAAATTTATTAAGATACAGGTTTGTGTAAAATGAAAATAATTTTGCTAAAGTGTATTGTAATGTTTAAAAGCTGTGTTGCTTCGAGTTTAGAAGTTACAAAATAATACACACAAACAATTGAGTTTAGGTATAGATAATTAATTATATATAAGTAGTACAAAGGGCAAACAAGATTTGTGAATTATTTAATATCATTTTATATATAGTCCTATTCACCCGAGAATAGATGAATAGTCTACATAGCACCTATTATTTTCAGGGGCCTAAGAGAGAGGCCATTGTAAAATATAAATACATACATAAAAGGGATACTTTAATCATAACTAAAAGTTTAGTAACTTCTGTCTTCAAAGATTAATAAAATATCTTGTTTAACTCTTAGGATTTTAACCTAAATAAAGTTTATAACTGTATATGATTAGCTAGACTAATGTAATTCCAATATATCTGTATACAGAACAGTATACTGATGCGCATTACATTAAAAACAATAATACACTTTTACACGATGTTTCAAGATGAAAATCTGTGAATGGGATTAACGTTTTCTTACAATTTTTTGGAAACAAGCGCGGATGGATAATCGACGAGGTGAAGAAGCGTTGACTTTGCTACATATTATTATGATGAATCACTGGTTAAAACGACATTCGATTGAAAGAAATTACTTAAAAAGAGTGTGAGAAGGGGCACTAAACTCTTGACAATAAAATAACACAACCCTCTGATGTTCAACTTTTCCACTTAACTCTCCCCTGTCCACAATACTGAGTGAGGGTAGTAAAACAGTAAAGTAACTCCCCTATAGTAAAACTTTGCAAAGGAAAACGTAAAACTTCTTGCTCTGTTAATATTTTAAAACAATTACAAAAACCTTGAATGACGCGTGGGTTAGTAAACATTAATTAATACTTCCAACATAAAATAGACTGGATTGAATTAACATTTCGTTTCCATAATTAATTATATTACTAAACAATATTTCTCTAAGTTATAGTAAGAGCAATTTTTTAAAATCAGAATTAAGGAAAAATTTTGACCTTACATAATAAAGATGATAAAAATGTATATTAATTTTTCTTTGAACAAATTATTATACTTATAAATAAATAATAAATAAAAATGTCTTTATTGCAAACGTTTCTCAGTATAACAACTGCTTTACAGAAACAACTCTTGTCATATCCCCCCCACCCCCCCCCCCCCCCACCCCCCCCCCCCCCCACCCCCCCCCCCCCCCACCCCCCCCCCCCCCCACCCCCCCCCCCCCCCACCCCCCCCCCCCATTTATTGTTTTTAACTAACTTTTTTATAAGTAAAAAATGTTTACTGTGCCTCATTGACAAGAGATATTTATAAATTCCCATGAGGGGAACTAGGCAATAGTAAGTAAGAATACTGTATAAAAATTTGACTGGGGTAGGCCTAGTAGTTTTTTTGAGTTATAGGGCCCCAAAGTTAAAAAATAACAAGTTTCGGCAAATCAAGAAAAAGCAAGAAGGTAGCATATTTTGGACTCATACCTTGGTTTAATGATGGCCTGCACTGTAGGAAGGGTTGTCTGGATCCTCTGCTTCTTGATACAGATCCTCCAGCTTCCTTTTGGCTAAAGTCCTTGATTGCCTGATTTTTTTTTCAATGTCGGTAGCCGCTTTATCTGCTTTTGCGAATCCGCTGGGTGTCGAGACGTTTTAAAGCTAACCGCATATTCAGTCCTGGTTCTAGCCCAATGTGCTCTAAAACTTTCACTTTGGAGCTGTACCCATCATTGAATGATAGGAACTGCCTCATAGACCACCTAGCCTAAGAGCACCTAGTGTAACAAAGGTGCGTTTAGGGAGCCGAGCCCAAATGACATTATTCATAGACTCATTAGGATTTTGAGATTTTCCTTTGAGACATTTTCTGAGTAGTTCTAGGCTGCACAAAGATTTTAAAAATAGGTTTGATTGCTTTCATTAGAACAGGTGAGAGGTGAAAATGCTGGCTGTGGTCATATTTAGTTTTTTCTTTTGGCGGCTTTGTTATACTTACACCATGTGTCTTCGGTGTCTGGGCATAAAATATGTAAAGGCGTATCGTTAGTAGACTTGCAGATTCCAAGAATCTAGTTTTTGACAGCGTCAGATTCCAGTCGCTGCACCAAAAGGAAGGTGAACAGGAGCTAAACCCAAAACGCTCACATTATTATTGTTTTCAAGGCTTCGATTTAATCTATTGACTGAAAAATTTAAAAAATGTTGTACGACTTTCAAAGCTTTTTTCTGAATAAAAACCATCAAACATCTCTCTAAAGTTTGTAGATGGCACGTAAGAAGTGTCATAATGCCGCAAATTTTACTTTAAAACCTAAATTGATTACAAAATGGAGGCTAATAGTATGCACTTACTCAAAATACTCTGTTTTATTTTTATTTTAAAAACATATATCCGGCACAAATTCTAGTTCAACAGCCACCATTTTTTAACGAATAGAGCTTTGGAAATGCTGTTTACAGCATAATGTTTTTGATTATAAATACCTTTAGAATGTAAATCATATTTACCTAGGCTTGCATTTAGGAGTTTCATGACACTTCCCAAGGACGCCCCCCCTCCAATATAGGTGTGTTATGGTTATTGCATAAACATAATTGAGGTAGTTGTACAGCGATCTGTAAAGTTAGTATATTTTATTTGATAATATTTTTTTAACTACTTGGGCGCTTTTTATATTTAAGATTTTATACTACTGTATTTTAAATTCGGTACTGTACACTTTTGATTGCAGAATGAGTAAATGTTTTGTTTATTAAAAATATTATAGTACATTTAATTAATACTATACTGTAAAATGAAATGAACTAAAAGTGTCTGTTATCTATGTATTAATCACTATAACAAGCTTTAATTGACCAGAGGGGGTAAATAATTGGATCATCAACAAACAGCTTCGTTATAATAGTCCAATTAGAATGTTGTGCGGCAGTAACTAAATGAGACCCTTTGTACCGAGGCTGACACTTATATGCAGTAAAGTAACATCAAGGACACAGGATTATTATATAATTTATCGACATTAGCATATTCAATCGTTGTATAAACTAAACCTATTACGTAGGTTACATGAAGTACCCATCAGGTACATAATAGTTTCAGAAATATTAAATTTTATATTCAATTAAAAAATTTTGGCAGAGAATATCGTGGAAGAATAAAACGTACACGCGACGATTTTTAACAATACCACGATAAGAAAGCAATTGAAACCACTCAAGAAATCAAAGTATTCAACTAAAACATGAGCTATGATTTTCCTACTTTCTAACAAATTTTGAATTGTATGTATTTAAATAAAATGCCATTTATACGCCATTTTTGTATTAAGGTTACATAGGATTTAACGAGAAAAGCATAATTTTACCAACACAAATGTTTATAAACATTAGTATAAACATGAACTTCTAGTTTGCGTGGTCTAAGACGCTACTCTCGAATGGATGAGTTGGACTTGGAGTCGCGGGTTCGATTCCCGCCACTGATGTTACGAATTTTTGCGTTTCTGGTCAACAGTTATAATATTTACACTGGTCTGTGGTAAAGCTGACGGAGGGCTCACCTTAAATGGTTAGCTTGGGTGGAAGTTAACGTGATAAATATTTGTTGTATAAATATATCAAAACCCAAAAAACCTGTTTTGTATTGTACATCTTACAATGAAAAACCACTCAATTTGTGTAGATTTAGTTTTTAAGAGAGTTATTAGTAAATCAAGACCATAATAATATCTATTAAGAGTTACAAAACCATTTATAATTATAATAGCATCCAACCATGTTCAGAAACTAACCTGTCAAAGAGTTAATGTTTGGTTCATAAACATAACTATAAAAACGAATCTCTGGTATGCGCGTCTAATTTACAAAAGTATGTCATTCATTTATTATTTATTTGAAAAAGGATGAACATAAAAGTGTATGCAGTATTAATAATGAAACTGTACGACGCATACTTATAAGTCTTATCCATCAACGCAACTCTATCATATTCTGATTAAGCTCAGTTTGTTTACAAATGTGTTCGGCCTGCATTTTCCCTATTGCCATCGTAGCTGTCCATGAGGCTCATGTAAAAAATTATTTTATATTTACTGAACATTTGGACCTTGTTACCCCAAAATGATACCTTGGACTAAGAGTAACCTATGTGTCACGTTGCAAAATCTTAGAACCTATCTAGTAGGAATTATCGCACAGATGGATAGGCAGGCAATGACACAATTAGGAAGAATCTGTCGGATTTAAAAACACTGTTTAGTTTTTATTTGTGATGCCTTCCTACTAGGTACAATAATTCAGATTCGCCCAAAGAATTTGAAAAAATATTTAACAATTCAGCAGTTTTTAAAACGACTGACATCATAAAATTACTTTATAGGCATCTTGTAGCGTCAACTGAGTGATTACGAAGGCTATTTCCGATGTGTGGAAGTCTTGACTATGATTTTCAAAAAAATATTATTATATGTGCACCCAAAATTATGGGATATACCAAAATTTTAATTTTGCACCAAGTTATAATAATTTTATTACATTATATTCACAATAAAATTGTATGGATAACATCAAGAAATTCTTAGTTCAGTTTTTAGGCCCCTCATGGAAAAATCTACACATATCCTGACCTCCAACTTTCACAGCTTCATTCAAACACAAAAGCACCGACTTTAGATCCAGCTTTTTCAAATATCCCATGAATGTATCCCATCATGAATGTACCGACAGACCAAAATGCATTAATGACAAAAGGCGTTTGAAACGCGTTTTTAAAATTATTCTGGTTATCAAAAATATTTATAGTTGCAGGAAGTCTATTTATTAGTCTGACCAAGTAATTATAATCGGTATTGAGATAATGTCAGTCTATGTTGGTGAGTTCTAAAGTTTTTCCTGCCTCGGGTTTCATATTTATGAACGTAACCACAACGAATCAAATAGGATCTAAATCTGTAGTAAATAATCACCTCGAGAATACAAAGTCAAAGAAAATTGAGCAATCTCAACTCCCTGAAAGCTTCACTACTTCAATCTATAATTAATTTTGCAGATTACTGTAACATCCTTTTTTGAGTATGGAAATTCGGTGAAATCTGTCTTTAACACAAGCTATCTATTCATATCCTAAGTAATTCACTGTGTCTGTGTGAGTTTTTGCCATGCTTTGCTATGATATACATGAGTTTAGAAGAGAATTACTTCATCTATAATATATTTCACATCATACACATTTGTTACTTTAGATCTTCTAAAGGAACAGGTCTTCCATCTTTGTCGTTTCTGCAACTTTGGTTATATATTTATGGTTAAATAAAAATTATATCACAAATGAGATTGAAGAAATACAAGAAATACAACAAGATTTATGTGACCTGACTCGTTCGACAAGGGAGAAGACTAGATAGAAGCCTCTTGAGTTGCTTTTATATCTAGATTTATATTTGATAGTCACAGACGACATCTCCAATCTCTCTCTATATATATTGAATCGGCAGGATTTGCGCCAAAGCCTGTCCTGAAGTAGATATGATGGATGAGCCTGTTTGGTACCGAAACTGGTCTATCGCGCGCATTTTGTGTTGTAGAAGAGGAAAGTATTGACTTTGACACGTCACTGTTTTTGATGGCAATGTAAAGAAACTAGTGCAGTCGATAATGCAGTAACACAAAATGGGATAAATAGTCTTATTTCGTAAAAAAGAAGAAACATTCGTAAGAATTTTCGTAAGAAATGGAGACATTTTGTGAGTGCCTGTCAGTGTCTACCAATCCTCAATAAATCCCACTAACGCATAATCTTTAATATTAGCTAAAATAAAGCTTTCAATCTCTACCACTTTGCTACATAGAAGCACCTGACATGTAAATGTTGCCACTTATACATTGACCGAATTGCAAGCTGAGAATGGTGTTCCCCATTTTATAGATTCTAATCTCTACGACTCCATTACGTAGCAGTATGACATGTAAATGGGGCCACATCCATTGACCGAGTTACAGGCTCCGGATAGTGGCCGGATGGTTTTTATATGTTCATTGTTTGAATTTTCCATTAGTGCCAATGTTCCTCGACATTATAAATGTACAAATTGTGTTAAACTTCCCACAATTAAATTGAATATTAAATGTATGTGGAATTATTTATTGTGGATTGCTTTAGGGATCAGATTGTAAAAATTAACTGTAGACCCAATAGTATACTAATAGTTAACTATAATAATAGTAACTGTAGACGAACTAATATTTTCCTATATTATCTCTTCTAAATAACTTATATTAATCTAATTCATAATTGTATACAGTTTTATTTATTATTACATAAATGGGGTTGAGCGGAAGCAAGGCCTAAAATAACCCTTGCTCAGCCTCGTAAAATACAGGTATATTTAATTAATTGTTTTAAATTTTATTAAATATACATGTATTAAAATTTTATCTATACACATTAAATGACGTTAGATAAGAAAATTTTGATTTATTTAGAATAAATTGCAAGTTCAATAGAAAGGCAGATAGATATTGAGTAGGTGGCACAATAAGATCATAACAACCAATATTATGGAGCGTGTGAGCAATAAATATTATGAAAATTATAAAATGCTGCGTATGGTGATAAAGGCTGTTCCCTTTAATTGCATTTACTAATAGTTTCAATTTTTGCACAAATTTACATGTTACCAAAGAATTATAAGAGATCTTTATACTCAAACGAATTACCAAAACCAATTAAGTAACTATTTATAACCCCAGGAAGATCACTTTTGACTGGTTCATAACTTCCGGTTGAACCGAAACGGAGTGAAGCAAAACCATTCCATAGAAGTTTTGACATCTCAGGAATAGGACCCGGGCTTCTCGATTAAGCATCCACAGCTTTACCTCTTCCTTTATAGATGTCCTTTATTTTATTTTAAACCTTGATTAATCAAAAATTATTATTTTTTCTTAACACGTATATTTCTATTGAAAATTATCACGAGTTAAATCAAATTACAGGGGTTTTCTCGAAAATGTGCTATCATAGACAATATACTCAAAATTCGTTAAACAGTTTTGCAGAAATACCTAACCGAAATCTGGGTATTGTGTGGTACATAAAAAATCAGTAGAGATTTATGATAAGTGAAGGACGTAAATTAAGAGCTTAGAACAGAAATAGGAATGGACTGCTTCTTCCATCTGCAATATATTTAAAGTTCTTATAGAGTATAAATCCAAGATTGGAAATCGATTTACAATGTTGCATATTCTAATCAATCACCTTATGAGCTTTGTTACACAAAAACATTGTCAAACCTTAAAATATTTAACTAAATCATTCAATTGTTTAATTTTCATTATTTTAATCACAAATATTTGATAGCAGTGTTTCAAGATCAATTCATAGCCCTTTCATTGTTTTGGAAGATTTTTTGAATCGCATGTTGTATTATTCAGAACCTGGAATGATGATATATTACGTGGCTTATGGTACTTTAAGATGAGTCGACTGGCACTTATCCAAGACTGCAAAACGAAGAAAAAGGGATTTATTTTTTTAGGAGAAGCCGATCCCCTTTTAAGTCTTACTCAGCCCGTCCTCATGGGCCACTGGCCTGTGCGAGGATCTTATCAAGCAGAATAAGAGGGAGATTCGATACATTACAATGTCGTTGTTACGGATAAAAAGCGCAACGGCCACAGACAGGATTCGAACCCGCACTATCTCAAACTCAGACTCAAAGTCCAACGTCCTTAGACCGCTCGGCTATCATCTCTCCCATTTGATGTATTGTGCTATGCGATAAAAACCTATGCGTGCAAAAACAATTTTCCAACCTACAATAATTAATTAACTAATAATCTACTAATTAATCATTTCATACCTTCAGTAAACAATTTTTTATTGTGCTTTAAAACGTCATTGGTAAATTTATAATTTTCATCTTGTAATGTTTATTTTACAAATAACATTTGAAAAAAGAATAGAAACGAAGAGAAATGTATGTGTCAATTAATAGAGACAGATACACAGATACAGATCTACCTGATGCCCAAGGGAACAATCAACTAGACACTTTAATGGCCCTGCAGCCAGGTGACGTCACGCCTGGTCAGCACTGAGCCTGACTCGTATACCATTGTAGCCCTTTGTCCCTTTTATGTTCCGCCCGACACAATTGAGCCGTTATTGTAGAATCTTTTAGACGTATACAAATAATATTTTAAATAAATTACATTCCTATTATCAGTTTTATTACTTACACATATTTGCCTTTCGTTTACAATAATAATACATCAAGAAAAGAAACGAACTGTAATTATAATGTTCTAATTATTATAGGCCTAAATTATTCCGGGTCTTTTTCGTTTAAGGGCCAGCACAAAAGATCCTAGCTTGCCTATTCAAAACTCAGATCACGCGATGCTTGCCCGCTGCGCAGCGCTTTGCGCTGCTTGCTCTTTTAGAAAAAAATTAACTCGAGCTTGCAAAGTCCAAGCCCAGATCAACTCACCACGCTTTAGTGACACACACAAAACTCAGACAGAACTAACGCAGGTTTTATTACAGGCAAAAGATAAGCGGCGCGCGTTTACCACTGATAAGATAAGACGAATTTATACTAGAAGTAGTACCTGGACTACTGCCCTACGAACTAATAACACAAAAAAAACGATTAAATGCACTGCCAGTCAGGTATAGTATGTTTGTAAGGTGCTGGCCCTTAAACGAAAAAGACCCATTATTCCTATTACAATCCACAACAAAAGAATACATATACAAATTTTAAACCTAGTTTCAACTGAACACTTTTGAATTACATTCTAAAATGCATGTGTTTAAATGAAACTACTGAACAACACTAAAAAGGCAGTGAAAGTGAGAGAATTACAATGTAATTTCATAATTATATGAAAAAGATATTCAAGTTATAATTATTATTATACCTTCCTTTGGAGTGTGTAACCATAAGAAAACTGTTTTGATTTTATTATTTACTAAATGCTAATAAACTTTATTTATTACTACATTTTTAAACCACATCTCAAGTTTCATTTCAAATGATTTTTTTAAATGTATTCCATACATGTTTAAATTAAGGTGTTGTAATAAAGGTTACACAATTAATAATGTCGATTTTATTATGTAAAATACAACAACATGTTGACCAAGTGCATCCAGTATGCAATATATACATAGTATGATGTTAATATACTCGTAACTATGACATTTTAAATCATCTATATGTTTTGTAATAGCTCATATTACTAGACAGCGGGCTTCTAGTAAGACCGACATTTCTAGACAGGAATAAGTGAATAATTTTAAGATATTTTGGATGAATAAAGAGTTCTCTTTATTACAAGATAAGGAGGAAAAACAATAACGAGTGCGTAATAAAGGAGTTCAGTCTGAAAAGCTGATTTTATAATTTTACTATTTTACATAATACAGGACCATCATTTTAAATCATGATTTGAAAAATTAGGCTACCAACTCCGAAAAAAATGCGAGCGAAGCATCGGGTAACGGCTAGTTTAGTTGTAAATACAACCCATGTATCCTACGCTAAGATGTCCTTTCCATAGAAGTGTAGTGTAATATACGTTTAGTTATTAGTCCTTATATTGTTATGGCATGTCATAACATTGTTATAAAACGTTATATGAGCATTTATATAATTTCAGACATAGATACCTTATATGCTTTGTGTGTTTTAATTCCTGAAGTTGTCTGGTTACTGACTTCAGAGTCGACATGAACTGGACCTGATGTAAAAACTGCAGTATTCTGGTCTGTAATTGGTTAAATATTGGCCTAATCAGAATTGCAAGCTTGCTTCCTACTGTCATCAGTATTTTAGTTAAAACCGCAGATAGTTTTATCTCTTTAGCATCCGAGAAGAGAGCCACTTACGTGACCGTAATAAATCATTATCAAGCCTCGCAATGTTTTCTTACCACCAAGATGTTTACTACCTGTGGATGGTGTGGGATATTTCTTCACTGTCTAGGATATGATGGTTCAAATACATCATCATGAGGTCTCGGCAAGGTTGGTTAAATTTAAGAGAAATAAATGACTTCAAGAAGAAGTGCCTTTATGCTTGCTCTCTTGTATTTGTAATCAATAGTTTGATAAAATATTAAAATTACTAACAACATTTTCATTCGGTCTGATGAGAGGATGGAAAAATTTCTTTTCTGTGTGATTGTATGTCTGCCTTTCTGTCTACTATAATCTAGAGAATTAAATGAGCTATATAGATTTGGAATTTTGCATACAAACTTAGAGAAGTCTGTTAGACGATACATGGTGTTGCGTACTTCTACCTCGTAGTCTAGAGACAAGTTGCAATGTATATTAACTCACACCGATTTTTATTTTTTGTAGGAGTGGTGAGGGTCTCAATAGAATTATAATAAAAAGATTTAAAATGCGATTTAAAAGGTTAAAAATATTAAACTATATTTTGTTTTTCAGACCATACCTTTCATAGCTTGATACACTTCAAATCGACCCTCAAACACAAAAATAATAGTTATTTACTATCGGAAAACTGGATAAAGACACAAATTCGTCACTTAAATAAATGAATGTAGTTAGAAGGCTGTGATTTAACATTTATTTAGTTTGGTGAAATTTCTCATGCTAACAACAATATTACTTTAGAAAATAACTACCGTGTCATATGTTTAACCTTTTTTATACACTCGTATTTCGACTTTCATCGAAACTAGCGCGGTCGATGATCGATTTATATTTTGGAAGATATTTATCTACAGATTAAAAGTAAAAGTTTGTACTCTTTCACAATGCAAACTAGCTGTTGGTCACTGGTATATAAAAGTTCGAATTTAATATTTGATCATTTGACTCTTAGGACACATTTCTTTAAAAAAATCATACGAAAACTATTTTAAGTCACTTTGTTCAGTGCATTTCACAGAGAAATTAATAATGTCCAGCAATTAAACATGCAACTGCAAAATGCTTAGTAATTGTAACAGCGTTTATAGTAACAGCGATATGTCGTTTATTTTTAACAACTATCGCATGTGGAGGTTATATATCTAATAACATGCACTTATCAATCCAATTGGTTCAGTAATTGTTCAGTATTATTTATATGTATATAAGTACTAAATTTATAAGGCCGTCTTATTAACTACCTATTAACTAAATGCCCTGGCTATTATCACCACTCAAATCACAAGGTATTGTCCCCGAAATATTTAAGTAAATATGAGCCTCTGTTATATATTACAGTACTCATCACACATCACAGTTTGTGCTAGATGCAAAACAGCTCCTACTAAGTGTTCCACAAAATGTTCAATTGCTTAAAAATATATGCTACAAAAAGATTCCATATGCCGCACATACAAATTGACCTTCATCAGGTCAATGTGTATGTGCGGCATTACTATGCAGCGCTTAATATGTGCCATGTGTTTAATATGTACTAAAAATCGTTTCACTTTAAATAATAACTATTCCCTACCAGACATTGTGCTATATTTACAATGCATTCGTAATATCAGTACCACCTATAAAAAAAACATGAAACGTAACATAATAGTGGACAGGACCCGTGTTCCTGCAGGCATATACATAATGTAACCTTCAGTACAGATGCGGAGGTCTATAAAATCCCCGGAGTATATATATATATATATATATATATATATATATATATATATATCTGCTTCGCAAGCCGTTGTTGAGGGAGGTAGTCTCTTGGCACACGTGTTTCTTCATATGCAACACCACACGCATTCTTCTTTTGCAACCAAAACAAAGTTTATTTGTGATTCATGTTTTCTAATTTGGATAAAAATGCACAGAGGCTGTAAAAGATTTCAAATGTGATCTCTATTTCTCTTTTTCTAAGCACCATCCACCCATCATTAGGACAAAATAACTGCATTTGTTTAAATACCGTTTGCAAAAGGCAGATCTTTCAGTGAGACCCCTTTCCAAAAATTTTGAATTCTCTGTCACTGATACTGATGGAAGATGTAAGATATGATGGGAGGAAAACCTCTTTTAACTCTATTGAAGCTATTTACAATTTCGTACAATTAAACCTACTTGTTTGAGGCAGATCTGTCTCTTGCTCGCTTTACTTGGTAGACAATAAACAGAATAAAGCGTCCCCTTCTTCAACGGTGGCATGGCTGAGATAAAGCCTTCCATCCTTTTTCTTGGCGGCTATAAGGGTACAATATGGCGGTATAGCACTCTGGCAGGAGATGATCCATCCTCATCCATCCATCCTCAATGATATACAACTGCCAATTGAAGCTTTTCGGTCTTACTAAAATAGAGATGAATACAACTGCTTCAAAACCTTAGTGTTGTTAACAGACATAAATGTAGCTGAATTCGTAGCTTATTCAGAATGACCTAGATCAAACACGTGTGTGCATCGTACAATATAGGAATACGCCGCATCACAGGATTCGCTGAGTTTGCATGCAAAATTTTAATTTAAGTAGTAGGATAGTTGGGCTACACGTGTTAATACGTTAGATTTTTAACTCTATTAAGAGTTTTTTTTTTTCAATTGTATTAAAGGTTTATATGCGCCATAATCGGACTAAGTGTTCCTTACATAAATATGAAGACTAATACACAATTTTAAGTCTACAAGTTAGTTCTTTCTTATACATGATTTATCTGAATCCTTATCCAGGAATAAATTATTATGTTACACCAGGTAAGGCTCAGAAGATGATTTCATACAAATATGCTTGCGCTAACCGGGATAGGAAGTCGAGACACTGCGATGATAAGATGAGACGCTAACCACTGCACTACCAGCGACAACTCTTTCTCGGTACTTTGTAATTTTAAACCCCACTGCGGCTTAACTCTGTAGTCGTAGAGCGTATCCGTTACTAAGTAACTAGTTTGTGGAAATAAAAACTGTCACAAAATGTAATACTTCTGGGATAACTAGAATTTTAATAATAGCTTTTTTAATCATGTAGTTCATCGTTTCCACGTGAATTTGGAGATGGAAATAGGTGTTTGTCTTTGAGAAAATATGAGTTTCTTTGTGATGATTTATATCATTACTAGATAAGTTTCCAGCTAATTTAAAATAGATCTAAGACGCTTTGAAAATAATCACTTTTATAAAAAGTTGCCGATACATAATTTTTTATGAATTAAAGTTTTTTTTCGCTTGACTTTACTTTGGTATAGTACCAACTATAAAATAATAATGAAATCATTAACTTATGCTTATGTGTTTATAAATAAAAATATTTAGAACATTTCTTTTTCAGCTACCTTTAACTTTCTTTTTAATTACTTCATAATAAGAGTTTTAAACATACTTTTATTAAAGGGAAAACTGCTATAGATTTAATTCAATAAAACTGGATATTTTAAAAACTAATTCATAATCAGAAAAAATAAAATTTAACTTAAACTACCAATTTACATGCCAACAATAAAATAATATAGGTTAACAATAAAATAATAAACGCAGCATAAAGGTGAACACGACAACCAACACGTTGCTGTGAAAGTCACGCTGCTAGCGTCCGTCACTCGCTGCAGATCCACTAGTGTTTTATTTCCTGCAAAGCTCTTGAATACGGAAATGCCTATTTGGACTCCTCGACATTTCTTTCCGTTATCTATGTTTAGTGTAATCGCGACCGTCACATTGAATGTCTGTCTTTGAGATACTATCTTCTAGTACCAATTGGGCACAAACCTTCACCAGTTGCCGCTCACTAATTATTTAGTGAGATACCAGTTATGTTGGCGTAATAAAATGCTAAAGAACACTTGTTCCCTCGCATATGTTAAATGTTGAAAGTGATCACTGATAATTTTTAGGTGGGTTTACCAACATAGTTTACATGCAAGTGCTCTGCATTACCACTGCATACGTACAGTAGTTCATACTTGTGTTTAAACCATATTAATCTGGTAACCAGCATGATGATAACGCAATAAGTTCAGTTTTCATTAATATAGTTTTGTACATTGGTGTATTTTTATGTATTTCATCAAAAGAACTGTTTTAGTATAAATCAATTGGTGTTAAGTGTGTTTTTCTTGTAAAAATAAAAATCCAAGTTGAAAGGAATATAACTCAATAATATTTAATTCCATGGCATAAAGAACGAGATTATTTTCATGAAATCAGTGGACGGCAAATACATCCAAATCATGGTCATTGAAAGTGATTATATCTTAAATTACACAACTGAAAATATATAGGTTGGTTATAATTTGACAAAATATGCAACAAAAAAATCATGCATTAGAAAAGCAGCGGTCTAATAAATGGTCTGTGTGGAATACCACTGTTGTCAAAAAGGAGGTTTTGGGAATAACGATTTTTTATTTATATCTGAGTATACTAGAATGAAGGCAATTTAACGGAAAGCAGGGAATAAAATGTATATTTGTTATACTTTTTTATAAAAAACAAACCACCAAAAAGCATATTTATGAAAACTCAGTTTTAAAGTTACAATGACTTTACATACAAACAATTACATGTAGCTTAGTAACCAATCAATACTACAAACTATTTTACTCGGCCAGATATTTTTCAGTGTATTATTCAATAACTACTGTATAGTAAAAACAAAATTAAAACCATTTTAAATTATAATTATTGCACTACTATCACCGTAAATGTACGAGTAGATTGGGGTATTATTATTAAATTTATGTCATGGTAGCAAGCTTAAATTGTATTGGAAGTCTCAAGTATTGGCTGTTAGTGCATTCTAAATTGTTTTACACCGACACATTTACTATTACGACAGTTTTTTTTTATAAATGTTGTTTACATTACATAAATGTTCATATTATAAGATCACGATGAAGCGATAACTTATACAAGTCATAACTTGTTTTAGCTAGAATATACTAAATGTAATAAGTTATTAGCTGAGTTTTACCAAAGCCTATCTCCCAGGTGGCTAGAAAAGTTTATTTATCGTTTGTTTGTTATCTCAAGATCAAACTGACCTACACTCAGAGTTGCAATTCTAGATTAAGATTTAATTTTTTAATAGGCAACATCTTATTTCATGATGATGGCCTCTGTAGGATTTTGGTAAGAGTTAACAAAGCCATTTTCTACAGGATATCCCGAGAAAGACTTCAGCTATACCAGAAACGTTTATGTATTCGTTCAAGTTATGCACCACTCCTCTTCTAACCGTTCTTTTGCAGAATATCTCGAGACTTTTAAAGCAAAGACCAAACCACACGAGATCTTTATACTTTATATTTTCATTTTTTCACAGTCAACTTTAAGTTTGATCATCGTGCATGACCTTTTATGGGATTTGGCTGAGAGTTAGCTTACATTAGAATTTCATTAGAATATCTCGACACCGATTTGACCTATAGATTTTAATTTTGAAATAGAGCTTTATTTGCATACAGACAAGATCGAGTCGTTAATAATGCATGTTATTCAGTGGTACTTGGCTGAGCGTTAGCGAATGTTTTTGGGTATCATGAATGGAATCAAGGATTTGGCTGATCGTCAGCGTCTCGTACCTGTCCGCATGATAACTCGAGAACAATTTTATACGTAGTTAAACTCTGGATAAACATTCATTTTTACATAGACAGATCTGAGTTCAGTGATTGTGCGCATTTCCCTTCTTAGGATTTTTCAAAGTTTCTTTATAGGTACAAATTAAAGAGCACGGTTTCTCTTCTGACTCTCTCTGTCTGTTCATAGAATATTTCAAGAATGAGATTAGCTATAGACCTAAATTTCGCTTACAGCTTCAGCTACGCGATATTTGGTCTTGGTACTTCTACCGAGTATTAGATATTATAAAATGTTAAATTCATTGCTGTATTGGATGCCTATACCGTAAATAGCGTACTAATCAAAAAAACCGAAATGTATCGTTTTTTTTCAGCTGGAATGTGGTCTTATGGGACTCATCTAATAATATTATTACAATTTGTGTGATGGAAGCGAGAGCGGGTGCAATATCATATCATAGAATAATACACCATGTTTCACAATGTCTTTATACACTTATATAATTTTTTTACGAAAAGTTTCAATCTTCATCTCAAAATTGAATTCTTTATATTAACAGTTAATTCACAAAACTTTCCAAGTAAATTTAGTAATAGTTAATTGTAAAATGCAATTTAAAATACAAAATAAACCATTAACAAGGGAAAAAATACATAGTTTGTAAAAATGCTCAACCATGATCTTAAAGTACATATGAGCTTTATTTATTGTTTGTTTAACACTACGCTGAATAAAAACCAGGGATTGAAAGGATTCATTGTAAAGTTTATTAAATGAAATGAGATAATGTATTACAATTGTGAGTTACTAAAATGACATTGAGGAAATTAAATGGAATGAGAAACAAGAGACCTTTTGTAGAAAGCTACGGTAGACTGAATGCCGAATACATAATGCAGCTAGTGTGTACAATGCACTCTATTATATTCATTTGTTTGTGTCTACATTTATCCAACAGTAGATTTGTGATTTACTTGCAATGTATGCCATCAAGCATAAAACCATCTGTAACAAGACAAGTATGATGTTGTTCTTGAATATTATCCAAAGCTACTATTGTGTTTTATTCTATTAACAGAAGCTTTCATTAGTGTTACAGATGCATAGTTTTCTTTGTAACGTAAAAATAACTACTGTGATCAAATCACTGTTCCGTCTTTTACGACGATTTAACGCTTAATGTTATTGATAAGAGTTATAATATATTTGAAACCAATGAAGAGTAAATTTTTTTCTAACACTTAATTGGTTTATATTCTTAATTGATTTATTTTTTGATGAAGATCGAATTACTTTTAAATTCATCTTCCTAACCCAGTAACAATGTATGACCTGTGTTAATCAATGTTTATCAACGATAAGACACATGATATAGTAGAAATTATTACCTATGATATAAGAATGTCTTTGTATCCAATATTATTCTTGAGATGTTCTGTGGATAACCGGACAGACAAACAGTTACATAAGAAAGAACTTTTTACTTCCCCGATAATAAAATCCATAGTAATAATCTCGCAGATATATTGTAACCGCTAATTCTTCCTCCAGATATCTCGGTAAAATTTAGGGTACAAGTTTTATTGTTGGGTTGGGTTATAATTAAGTACTATATAAGTTTATAAATATTAAATTGTATACACCAATTCAACATGAAAGGGATTTATATGTGTTACGATAGTTAAGTTACATTTGTTAATATGTTAAAATCTCTTGTAAGTTTGTTCTTGTTCCCATCATGTTTACCCATAAGATCAATAAAATAGTCGCTATCAATCATCTAAATCTCATGCAGTGATACGCTCTACCATCGAATTCGATGTTTCTTATATATAATTAAAGCTTCATGAAGTCTATATGGTAATTTGTTCCCAATATCGTGCGGACAGGTATAAAAATATACAAACAGACGGAATAAAATATTTCCAGCTTCTCAAGTCAAAGCCTTTGCTAACGCTCAGTCAACGAAATTAAAGTATATTAAATCATATTTATGTGCCAATCACAGTTCATTCAGTAACTACTTCAGAATAATTCTCATCCGATTTCTTACGACTAATAATAATAGTTAATATTGGTTTTTGGTCATTGAAGTAAAAGAGTTACACCTGTCATTATACCAAAGATATAGAAAAATGCACAAATAGTAGGATAATCGCTGACTAAAAAACAGCCGTTTGAAGATTGATACCAACTGGAGCAAACCGTCAGATATCAACACAAAGCATTAATCACGTTATCATTAATTCGATGTTCTACAGTTGATTAAACATAGCAGCCGCAGTTGATTAAACAGAGAGTCAAGGTACGTTTGGATTTACGAATGGAATTCCCACATTCCCTGCGATATCGCAATGTGTACTTCAATTGTGTTCCTCACCATTCTAAAGCTTGGATTTCAATCTTCTCAACAGCTTAAACCTCTTATTGAAGTTTGCTACACTTTAATTATATAAGTAACTAACATTAACGTTCAATATCTTATTCAGTAAACTCAAACATGTCGATGATGTTTGTGTTCCATAACACAAGTTACAGAAGATAATCTAGATAATTAGTGGCGGACCGAAGCCTTACATCAAACGGCTAAAGGCTTTTGTCATAACTAGCTGCTATAATTAACTAGCTGGTCGGTCGGTTAATACCAATTTGTTATCTTTTACACATTACGTCTCCTCGGGTTTGGATTTGATGACTCAGACGGATGCTGTCTTCCTTGACCTGGCCAAGGCCTTTGATAGAGTAGATCATTTAATTTTTTTAAAGAAAATGCACTATTATGGGGTCTCTGATAGTCTAATACGCTTTTTTGTTTCTTACTTAATTAATAGAAATCAATATGTGTTGTATAAAGGTCATGTATCGTCATCTTTTAAGGTTCAGTCAGGGATACCACAAGGGTCAAATTTAGGCCCATGTTTGTTCACTATTATGATTAATGATTTGTGTAATTGTGTGACTTTTTCCAAACCGTTATTATTTGCTGATGATTTAAAATTACTAAAAATAATATCAAATCAATCTGATGCCAATGAACTACAAGGGGATTTGGATAATGTTTATCAGTGGGGAGTGGATAATAAAATGGAATTTAATATTTCTAAATGCCATGTTATGACATTCAGTAGGTCAAAAAATTGTATTAATAAAGATTATTATTTAAATGGGAAATTGATTTCAAGGGTTGATTCAATAAAGGATTTGGGTGTTTACATTGGTTGCAATTTAGCGAACATGTTTTTAGATGTATTTCTTCTGCAAATCGAATGATGGGGTTTATAATTCGGCAAGGAATAAATTTTACTAATATTAGAACATTGATTGCATTATATAGGGCCTTGGTCAGGTCCAGGTTGGAGGCGGCTTGTATTATATGGAATCCCATTCATGTTATACACAAAGATGCCATAGAAAGGGTTCAAAAAAGATTTTTACGCTACCTCTATTATAAATGTTTTAATATTTATACATATTTGATTCCTTATGAAGAGTTGATGAGTCTGTTTGAGTTTGAGAGTCTGAGCCTGAGGAGGGATGTGATGGAGCAGATGTTTTTGAGGGGCCTGGTTCAGGGACGGGTGGACAGCGCTGAGGGTCTGGGGGTTATAAGTTTTAGGGTCCCTAACTTTAACAGTAGAGGCAGGCTACTGTTTGAACTGCCACACGTGCGGACGGTGGCGCACGCGTCCTCGCCTCTGCTCCGGATGGTGAGATCACATAATATGATGCTTTCAGGTGGAGGTGATATAGATATATTTTTCGAAACGGATTCTACTTTTAAAAACAAGTGTCTAATGCTTCTTAAACTGAGATCTTAATAATTATGTATAACATTGTTATTTATTAATTTATTTATGAAATTGTTAAATTTTTAGAATAGATATATTACACAACATATTGTTTTGCTATTTTTCTGCATGTTGAAATGTACAACTTAAAATATGTTGCTTGTTTGTTGATTATTAACTAAAGTACATTTGATTTATTTGTGAATTCCAAATGCATGTTATACTCACATATTGTTGTTGTTTATATATTTTTATTGTTATTTTTTTTTTATTCTGGCCATTTATTTATTGTTGTTATTTACTTATTGTTGTTATTTATTTGTTGTTGTATTTATATATTATTTGAGTGAGTTATGTTTATTTACATGAAGGATATATATGCGTGTGTATTCCTTAAAATTAAGGTGTAGGTATAATTATTATTAAGTAGTAGTTTCAATTATTATTGCTTTTAAAATTTATTGCCTGTTGCATGTGGTTGGGGACTTTAACCCACAATATATTGTATTGTAATAAGAGAACTGCCCCAATGTAATTGGGTTGTTACCTGTTTTGGAGCATGTAAAATAAAAATAAATAAATAAAATAAATAAATAAATTCTTTGATTAAATTTGTTATTGACGATGGAAGGTTAGACAGGATAATAGGATTTCTGACATTAGCCATCGTTATGGTTACAAAAGGTATCAAACGACAACGTTTATAGGATTGGAATCTATCCTCTTCGTCAGGTGGGAGAGGTATTAGTACATACCAAAATAAAAAATTTAAAAAAATAGAATGAAAGGGTTCAAACATGCACAAAAGCTGCTTGGTGTCTAGTCCTGGCGTTGTCACTGCAGATAATGCAAGTCCCGAGCACAAGTCACGAGTACGAAAACACAATCACACTGGGTAATAACACAAAAATCGATGTCGGCTTTTTCTTTGTCACCGCGTCGTTTCATCTAAAACAATATTTGTAATCCTCAAAACGTTATGTTATACCTTTAGTAACCATAACGATGGAAAATGTCCGAAATCCTGTTATAGCTGGTATAGAACAATATTGAGTAATACATTCATCTCGACTGCAAATGTTACTTTAAAGTTACTTATTTATCAAAATATATATTATTTTTATTTACTTCCAGCTGTTCTTAATTATCTCCTTTGTCAACTCATAGTTAAATTTGAAGTATGTAAATTATGGACAGCTGATACGATGCTTACTGTACCGGGGATGAGAAATATCAATCATGAAATTCCAAGTGATTGTGAGTTTATATTCAGTTCATATTATATTAGTACAGCGTTAGAAACTAAGGCCGTCACAGACTTGATGCCTGAAATCTGGAAGTCAGAAAAGATCTAAAAAATTCGGTGACTAAAAAGTTCAAAACAAAATTTTTTTGCTTTGTTTCGACACCAAAGACAACTACACTACAAAATGTAGTGTAATATGCGTAAAGATATATTCTCATTTTCTCATCTGGTGTAACATACTCGTATATTTAAAAAGACCCTGCACTCAGAGGATGGTGAACTAAAGCTAAACTCAACATTCACTTTGGATCAACCATTTCCACAATAGCTACGTTATGTGTACAACCTTTCAATTCTTAAAAAGTTATGTTTTTGAAGGACTCATTTTTGCATGATTTTAATTAAATCGGGGACTTACTTTTCTTGGTCTTTGTTTACACTGTCGCTGTTTTCTAGTTACCGTAGTTTAACAGTATCCATAATTATTTATGTTTGATATTTTTACCTTTCTCGATATTTATGTTATATTTTATAAGCTTTAATAGCAGCAATTTACATTGTTTACTAGACAAAATAGTTGTATTTTTAGTTCGGAATTACACGCCGTACAAGTAAATATACCTATAAAGTTACAACATTCTGATCTAGCTCGTTTATGAGAGTTGAATGTTAGATGAGACTAGATGATATGAGATATAATATGACAGGAACAAAGAGAGATATTCAGTTCACTTATTCAATAGAGAGCTACGGCAGGCTGAATGCGAAATAAGCAATACATAACTTATGTTTACAATGCACGCCGTTGTAATATTTTTTTTTAATATACATTCCTCTGGTAGTGAGTGTGGAACAAGTAAGTAAGTAATTTGTAATGTATTGCAATTCGTATCTATTCAGTAAAATACCATGCATTGCAGAATAGAGGGTTTGTATTTTTTATTTTATAAAATTTAATACAAGTCTACTCTTTAGTTACATTTTGTTCTAGCATAACTTCCAGCATAGTATACCATAAAAAATTTTACTCTCCAGTGCTAGTTTAAACTCCTATATTTTTAATAAGCTGTCACTTAAAGCAATAATTTAATTTTCATCTGCTAGAAACGTTGTTTTTCAGCTAACGCTATATTAGTATCTATCACGCGAGGGGCTGGAAAACTGCCATTTTTGTGTATCTGTCGATTTTTTTACAAGGTATCTCGAAAGCGAACTAACCTATAAACTTGAACTTGAACATGAACCTTTTCTACACGAGTTCTACACGAGGAACACTGAATTCGATGATAGTACTTCTCATACCCTGGAATTAATTCCTATGGGTTACCACGATGTCAACGAGAAAATATCAGTATAAATAAATTTGTAAAATAACTCATAGGCGATAAAAACATGTGGCATATGTTTGACACTTGCAGCCTAATCATCCCTATACATAACATCATTTTATAGTGACTTCGTGCGTAGTCTTTTATTATTTAAATATCGATATTCAACCCAATGTAATGAAACACATCTGAAGGTGTCACGTGAGAAGATATGTCGAGAAATATATATATATATATATATATATATATATATATATATATATATATATATATATATTTCTCGACATATATATATATATAAATGCAGACTTTTTACGTGAAACTTAATTTATACATGAATGAGTTCACTTTCATGTCATTTTTTTATATTATTTTATATCTGTCTCACTGTAATGACTGGGCAGTGGCCACACCACCTATAGATAGCTGGTTGCAGGACACTGATAACGAGCTATCGATATGTAGATGAAAGACCGCCGCTTTTGTTTAAATTATTGCACGGCTTACTAGTACTGGTGCCAGTTCTGATTAAGTTATTGAATATTGACTTTAATAATGCAAATATTCAGCTTCACTGCAACTAAGATTTTTTTCCCATTACCTGTTGCACGCTTGTATTGCACTTCTACTTGACAGCTAGTGTATAGTTTCTATCAGTAAACTGCAAACAATACCTTATCTCTCACGATTGTTTAGTCTAATCAAGTCTAGAACACAGAGTCATCATTGCATATAATGGCTTTGTGTTGATAATTCTGAGCTGCTAGAGTTGCATCTGTGTGCTAGTACACATCGATTTGTCTGCTTGAGAGCAGAACAAACCTTGTACCATTAGCACTTTCCTATGTCTCTGTTTTGATATCAAGACTCTCATTTGTTTTGCAATTTCCAGACGTAATTGAAAACCAACATTAACAGTTATTGTATGTGCTCACTCATAATGGTGGTTACGTAACGAATTATACTCGTAATAGTGTTTAAGGTTAATTCATGAAAACGTAATAGATTTAAGTTATAGAATCATAATTGGGTTTGTTTTATATTGATCCAGATTTGAATACATGGTTTTAAAGATAGGTGTAGTAATTCTAGTTTTAATAGGAATAAATACATAAAGTATCACGTATGTAAAAAATCAAATATTTACATGTGAAATAAGATATTGAAAGTACCTCGCATACAAAAGCTGTCTATATGTCCCCTTGTAATGTGAGAAGTTTTAAAGTGATAGTTTAAAATTAGGTATTTATTACTCGTGTTATGGCAGCACTTCTAAACCTCAATTAGGCAGACAGTGTGAGACAATACAATACAAGACAATACAATACAAGACAATACACTTGTGTACAGTAACAAATCGTAGAAAAATATATATAGATAGTATATAAACTATAAACGCAAATTTTATTATCATGACATGTAAAAAATAATATATTTAGATTTAATAACTTTCTGTAGAAAATAATATTTTTATTATTTAGGGTTAGCTTACTAGATATTAGGTTAATACAAAACGCGGCAAGGTACATAGGTAAAAAATGTATACACTGGGTGTAAAAAAATAGATGAAGATTGAATTAAATATTTAATGTATCAAAAATCTATTCAAGCTAAAATAACTGAAATAGTCGTAGAAAATATCAGCTATAAGCTAAGTCAACGGCAAGCTCTGTACCTTTTTAGTGTTGATAATTTATAAAACATAAATAGAAACGTTATACTAGGGAGATACAACTATCATAACATTACTGGAAACAGGATTTTCAAACGTTTATAAGCCGGAAAATAGATTATTAGCAGCGGTGTCAAAGTAGCGTTAAAGCGTTTTGTACATATTACGTTAATTAATTAATTATATTATCTGTTTTACGAGGACATATTATTCCAGTATTATGTGAACTATCCATGCCCTAAGTTCATGTTGTATTTACTCTACCTTTAAACATAAAATAAATCACCATACAAGTAAAGAAGCTTAAAAACTATTTATTTAAGTACATTAACAGGTTTATTATAATTATTATCCCAATCTCCAGGAGACAACAGACCTATGTTGAAGCAACACACAGGTACCAGTTGAAGCACCTCGGTATTAACAACACAAAGCCATTAATTACAACGATGACTCAGTGTTTTACAGTTGATTAGACTTAACAACCGTTAGAAACAAGGCATTGTTTATGCATAACTGATGGAAAATCTACATTCACTCTTACTTGGAAGGCGGTATTACAACGATGACTCAGTGTTCTACAGTTGATGAGACAGAACTACCATGAGAGACGAGGCATTTTTTGTACTTTACTGATGGAAACTCTATACAAACTGTCACTTAGAAGGCTGTATTAGAACGATGGCTCAGTGTTCTACTGTTGATTAGACAAAACTACCATGAGAGACGAGGCATTTTTTGTACTTTACTGATGGAAACTCTATACAAACTGTGACTTAGAAGGCTGTATTAGAACGATGGCTCAGTGTTCTACTGTTGATTAGACGAAACTACCATGAGAGACGAGGCATTTTTTGTACTTTACTGATGGAAACTCTATACAAACTGTCACTTAGAAGGCTGTATTAGAACGATGGCTCAGTGTCCTACAGTTGATGAGACAAAACTACCATGAGAGACAAGGCATTTTTTGTACTTTACTGATGGAAACTCTATACAAACTGTCACTTAGAAGGCTGTATTAGAACGATGGCTCAGTGTTCTACTGTTGATGAGACAAAACTACCATGAGAGACAAGGCTTTTTTGTACTTTACTGATGGAAACTCTATACAAACTGTCACTTAGAAAGCTGTATTAGAACGATGGCTCAGTGTTCTACAGTTGATGAGACAAAACTACCACGAGAGACGAGGCATTTTTTGTCATTTACTGATGGAAACTCCATACAAGCTGTCACTTAGAAGGCTGTATTAGAACGATGACTCAGTGTTCTACTGTTGATTATACGGAACTACCATGTGAGACAAGGCATTTGTTGTACTTTAATGATGGAAAGTCTATACTAGATTGCAAATAGAAGGATGCAATATGTATGAGCGAGTATATGGCTGCAATGAAACTATTCCATATTTGCTTTACCAAGATTTATACTCAATAACTTATTCAGTAATACCACCATAGACGGTTAAAGTCATACACTAGTTTTCAGCAACTTGTTATCTATATATATAATAGCTCGTTTTCATTGTCCTGCAGCCAGCTGTCACTAGGCGCTTGCCACTGCCCTACCTTTGACATCCGATTTGGCCGGATCTCTTTTAATTTCCTTGTAGATTATTGGCGTTCAAATTATAATACTGCTCCTTCGTTGACTGTCTGGGTTTTATTTCTAAACATACATGTAATGGTTCTTAATATATTATTTTATATTATATATGGTATGTTTCTCACAATGTAATATAGTGCGATATGTTTTTGCGACAAAATGGAAAATATATGTATTAAGTGTGTCTTAACAACAACCGATATTGCAAAGAGAACACCATAAATACCAGTTTAGTTATAGTTATTTCATATAAAAAAACTCTTTACCATTTATATTCTAATCGGCAAAATATATTAATGAAATTAACAATAAATAAATAAAAGTAAAGTTTGGCCATAAGCGGATTTCCTGGTACGTTTTAATTGGCAGATATTTTAAGACGTTTGTTTATTAGGTTGCGTCTTGCACTTTAATCCAAAAGGAGTGGTTACCACAATTAAAATGATTCATTCTGAACATGGAAGGTACTCATATTGCTACTAGGTGCTGACTCAGAACTGTTACTACGGTACGGCAGGCTCAGCAATATGCTGACAGTACATTTATGCTGACCACGATCTGGCGCTCTGACCTGATCTCGTCTAATCTCTCTTACAATAATTAGCTTTCTGTCCTTACTGAAAGATTAATGCACTTACGCATTCCTTCCTGCAAATTAGTACTTTAAAATTAAGGAGTGATTTCTGCTGCAATTCTAAACCCATTTCTACTCAAGCCATCATTATTTTAAATTTTTGCTCTCGTAATATAATTTTAGGCTACAATTCGAAATTGTACCAGTAACCCACTAAAATGTTTTGGTCTCAAAATATACAGCTTATGTTTAACTACACAAATTAACTCTTTTTGACATATTGATCTTGTAATTTATAGTGTTCTTCCTTGGAGTTACCTATATTACACGTTTTAAGACTCTTCTACATTCCTATGAAGAGTTATAGCAGAGACAGGCAGATAGACAGGCAGAGGCAATGCCCTTTGGCCTTTTAACCCCAAAATCATTAGGGTTCTAGAAACCCATGTACTAAGTTTCGAGTCTCTTTGACTTTTCTATCAAACGTTATCGCACAGACAGATAGCCGAACGGAAAAAAGACACGGATTCAAGAAGCCCTATGGAGTCCTTAACTACTTATCCTATAGATATATACATCATAACTAGTGCAAAATTACTAAAATTTTTTTGATTTCGTTTATTTAATGTTAACCAAAAAATATAAAAAATTACACAGAAATCACAAACGTTAAATATAAATATCAAAGCCACGAAGCACCTGCATAATATAGAACGTAAAACATGAACTTGATGGACAAATAGCTAGAGTTGTAGGATTACGATCACCTTAACCACTTGCACCGAGAAATGACTAATGTTGGAACTTATCAAACAACTTAAGAAAGGTTTAACGTTGATTTATGAAACTAGTGCCTTCAGCATTCATTGCCATTGTCATTACTAGACTAAAAGTTTAGAACAGTTACTAAAGTGCAATTTATATTTAAGACTACAATTTATATTTTACATGATTATTGCTATATAAAACACTAATTTCAATTCGAAGATATGGAATTGAACAATTGTATTATTTTGACTTAATAGATTTAGTTATTAAGCATAATTATACCTAAAATAAATTTTAGTTTTACTCAATTAATCTATGTAAAAATGACTTTAGGCTTTCTAATTCATGAGTTACTTGCTTGGTTAATAACATTAGCCTTTATCTAGTCTATTTCCTTCAATTCCAAATAAAAAGAATGTAAACAGTAGAATGAACTCTTTGGATTTGTACTCTTTGGAGTTTTCTTTATTATTATGCAAACTAAGCACTTCGTTGGAAACATTTTATTTGTAGGTGTTACATTTATATAAATATATTTTGTTATTATCTTAAATATTTATTAAATATGGTTTATAATGTTCTTAGTTATATTTTAAACAATGGTAAATTCACTTGAGTAAATGGTGTTTGATACTAAACTCTGTATATGATACAAAAACCGTATAAAAAACGTTTCTTCAAGTATTTCATAGAGCTGCTTGGTAACTATACAGAGTGACTGGCTCTTGGTGTCAAAAAATAAATCTCGGAATAATATATACTTAGGGCAGTAAGAAACTATTATTTAAAAGTTTGTTTACATAATTACATAAATTTTCTGAAAAATGGTTTTTTACATAAAAATTTTTTAATAATAGTTTCTTACTGCCCTAAGTCTATATTATTACCAGATTAATTTTTTCACACCAAGAGCTAGTCACCCTGCATACTCTATACTATAAACTATATCTACTTTTTTAAGTATGGAAAAAAAGTTAAGCAATTTTAGAACAGCAAATTCCCTTACAGTAACTTGCACCATCATCGAACTGGATGCATACATTAAAATAAAACACCATGCAAAGATTGAAGTCTATAGGTAAATAAGGGAAAATATAAGACATTTATTATATTTTATTTGTATTATGTACATTAAAATTTCATTTCATTCTCGAGATATCATGCGGGCAGTCAAACACACAAACATACAAATAGGAACACAAAATTTAGCCAATCGATTGATATTTCATGTAACACTTAGCTAATTAATTTCATGTTGGTAATAGTGGCAATGCAATATTTAAACGAATAGATTGCGTGGATTAATAGGAAGCACTTTGAGCGGTAACACGATATTGCAAAGTTGCCTCGACGATTTCCCTCAGGGTTTGGCCGCAAGGCAACTTTGTAAATAATAAAGCCGGGGTATTATAATGTCAACGTAACGTTAAGATGTTAATAACTTGCAACTGGAACTAGTGTACAGGGTGTTTCATGAAATATGGTTCACATCGATTATGATACAACATATTACTCCAGAAATGTGAACTAAAACTGTTTGTTCAAAATAAACTCAGAAGAACAGCTTATTTTTATGAATATTAAAGAACAGGATGCCCCACAATCCATGGGTTTTGGGCTCTATCATCTAGTTTTTCAAATAGATACGTATACATAATTGTAATGTTACAAATAACTGGAATGCCCTTGTCAGCTAAACACTTTGTTGAAAGTTAAGCTTTTTATTTTAAAATTATAACCGAAAAGCTTTTAAATTTAGAATTTTTATTACCTTTATATGTTAACTTCAGTTACAAATATGAACATGTTTCAAAGTAAATACATGGTTATTTCAGTATTCAACATAGTTTTCTTACAATACCTTGTGCTCTAGAAGTAGATTTCTAAAATTCCAAACTACGTAATTTTTAAAAGTTAATTAACATAATGTATACATATTTAAATCTGTGTATCTTTGGAGACTAGAGCTATTTTTATATTTAAACTACTTTATACCTCCATTAGTGTTCAAGTTAGCATAAAAATGTATTTTTACACATTGCCCTTTCGTAAACTAGGCTTGGAGCACAAATATTTTGGGGAAAACTGACTATTTCTCTTTCTAACATAATGTGTTTTCTCACAATGGATTTAAAACATCTTGTGTAAAATACCCTGCATTTTATGAAAACTTAATAGCTTTTGGATTCACAGAAAAAGAAAATATACTAAACCTTAAGAAATAATTTCAGCGTTCAATTAGGCAGACGTTAAGAAATCAATCTATACCCAAATTTCAAATTTTTTTACAAATAATTATTTACTAAAAATTCGAATAAAATGTTTTAAACTACCTATGGAGTCTGATACTAAATGTAGACATTATCTAGTACCATTATTACTAGACATTTCTGAATAGAAGCACACATTACCAATTTACAACTATAACGTTTTTCACTTATTTCATTGGTTTTGCAGTACTCCCTTTGGGAACTCCAATACACCCTTGCCTCTTTATATTATTGACAAGAAACTGTGAAGCAGTTCCAGTGTTATGTAAGAGAAGATTTATGATCATATATGAGTTACAGTCGCACTCTAGGAAACTCCAATACACCCTTGTCTCTTTATATTATTGACAACAAACTGTGGAGCAGTTTCAGTGTTATGTAAGAGATTATTTATGATCAGATATGAACTACAGTCGCACTCTAGGAAACTCCAATTCATCCTTGTCTCTATATTATTGCAAATAAACTGTGAAGCAGTTTCAGTGTTATGTAAGAGATTATTTATGATCAGATATGAGCTACAGTCGCACTCTAGGAAACTCCAATTCATCCTTGTCTCTTTATATTATTGCAAATAAACTGTGAAGCAGTTTCAGTGTTATGTAAGAGATTATTTATGATCAGATATGAGCTACAGTCGCACTCTAGGAAACTCCAATTCATCCTTGTCTCTTTATATTATTGCAAATAAACTGTGAAGCAGTTTCAGTGTTATGTAAGAGATTATTTATGATCAGATATGAGCTACAGTCGCACTCTAGGAAACTCCATTTCACCCTTGTCTCTTTATGTTATTGACAAGAAACTGTGGAGCAGTTCCAGTGTTATGAAATACATTATTTACGCTCAGATATAAGCTACAGTCGCTCTCTAGGAAACTCCAATACACCCTTTTCTCTTTATATTATTGCCAATAAACTGTGAAGCAGTTCCAGTGTTATAAAAGAATGATTTATGATCAGATATGAGCTTACGTCGCATTCTATTGAACTCCAATACACCCTTGCCTCTTTATATTATTGCCAAGAAACTGTGAAGCAGTTCCAGTGTTATGAAATACATTATTTATGCTCAGATATGAGCTACAGTCGCTTTCTAGGAAACTCCAATACACCCTTTTCTCTTTATATTATTGCCAAGAAACTATGAAACAGTTCCAGTGTTATGAAAAAATTATTTATGATCGGATATGAGCTATAGTCGCATTCTATGAAACTCCAATACACCCTTGTCTCTTTATATTATTGACAAGAAACTGTGGAGCATTTTCAGTGTTATGAAATACATTATTTACGCTCAGATATGAGCTACAGTCGCTCTCTAGGAAACTCCAATACACCCTTTTCTCTTTATATTATTGCCAAGAAATTGTGAAGCAGTTCCAGTGTTATGAAATACATTATTTACGCTCAGATATGAGCTACAGTCGCTCTCTAGGAAACTCCAATACACCCTTTTCTCTTTATATTATTGCCAAGAAACTGTGAAGCAGTTCCAGTGTTATGAAATACATTATTTACGCTCAGATATGAGCTACAGTCGCTCTCTAGGAAACTCCAATACAACCTTTTCTCTTTATATTATTGCCAATAAACTGTGAAGCAGTTCCAGTGTTATAAAAGAATGATTTATGATCAGATATGAGCTACAGTCGCATTCTATTGAACTCCAATACACCCTTGCCTCTTTATATTATTGCCAAGAAACTGTGAAGCAGTTCCAGTGTTATGAAATACATTATTTATGATCAGATCTGAGCTGTAGTCGCTTTCTAGGAAACTCCAATACACCCTTTTCTCTTTATATTATTGCCAAGAAACTATGAAACAGTTCCAGTGTTATGAAAAAATTATTTATGATCGGATATGAGCTACAGTCGCATTCTAGGAAACTCCAATACACCCTTATCTCTTTATATTATTGCCAATAAACGGCAATCTTTATTATATTTTACAATTATATTTTAAACTTGGATTTCTTGGCATACACTAATATATGCTACTTTTTAGTTCAAGCGCCGAACATGAAAAAGTTTTTAAGGTTTATACTGAGCTCTGAAGTCCATTGCAAAGCTTTTCAAAATACCAATATCTTTGGAAAAATATTATTTAGGTTTCAATATTATGTTTGTTTAGATAATATCATAATATGTAATACATACACAGGGTATCGGATAACTATTTACGTAGCTTATCAGGTATTATTGTCTATGATATTTTTATTAAACGTCGTTTTAAAGATATAAATAATTAAAAACTGATTTCAAGCAGTTCTAAAATAAAAAATACAAAATGGTAGATGTTTGGGTTATTACCGAGTTTTAGAAATTTTAAATGTATTACTTTTTGCCTTCATTCCAGGAATAATATAATATATTATGAAAAGGCTGATGTTGTATAAATATTAACATATTGAACAAAAGAGAGGTTTTTTTAATAATTCAGCACTGAGAAAGAGAAAAGAAGGATATAAGATGCGAAAGCTTTGAGTAATAACATGCTTTGTCAAGATAAGAGCACCGTCCTTTGTAAGACCCATTATTAACAGAGTTAAGAATATGAGAAATGTTTGAATTTATGTGTGTATATATATATATATGTATGTGTGTGTGTGTGTGTGTGTGTGTTTGTTCTATTAATAAAGTATGCTAAACATTTATATTAATATTTGAGGATTTTTATTTTTTTAAGTACGACTTTAATAATAATTAGAAAACTGAATATTTTAAACAGCAAATGGATTGATAATCTGACGGACGAGTATATAAAAACAATGTAAATACAAAATAATGAAATAACGCCGAAGACTCAAGAACAGGAAATCCGAGGCTAGATACTGCTAGTCCCGTTATAGTGCAGTGTTGTTTCAACATCCTTCCTTGGTGTTGTTTATAATAAATCATTGTAGCCGGTACAACTCAGGTTGTATTTGAATGGGGTTTTGATGTTCGCTTCTTACTTTTCAGTTGTTGAAAACTAGCGTTGAAACTATTCAGTTTTAAACAGATATCAACATGCTAACCAACCTTCCACAGAAATTGACTGAGCGTTACCCAGTCCTCACGGGCTGGGAAATTTCATTTGTCTGTCTGTCTTCTTGGAAGGTATCTGGAGAACGAACAGACATTAAGACGTGCCGTTCTATGGAATTATTCTAAGCGTAGTGCACAAGAGGTTTGTTTATAAAAGTATTTTTTAAGACATTACACCTATCAAATTCTTTCTTCTAAATAAGCTTTGATAAGCATATACATCAAGGAAAACGATTTAGATAATCGATGCAGTAGTCATATTTTAAAGGTTAAAAATAAAAACACAAAACTGTATTAAATGTTCACTCATGTTAAGTACTAATTCCATAAATAAACTTTTTAAGCTCATGATATTAACATTTCCAATACCAATGTAGAATTAGTAGAATATTCTTTTATCCCGACATTCCCCAGTAAGCTGCATCCCACATCTATCTGAGTGATTGTTTCGGTACCTTGAAACTTAGCTTTGAAATAAAACCTCATCATATGAAACACATAATCTATATCACTGTCATGCTGATTATCCAGTTAATCCATTTGCTATAGCAATTTTTTGCGCTTGTATAACATTTTTTACATTAGCGCATTTTAAGTAATTAGAAATGAACAATTGTGTTCACTCGAAAATGTTTTAAATTACATTAATACTACTTATATTTGGCTGAACGTCAGCAAACTCTATTACTCGAGAGGCTGGAATAATTTCATTTTTGTTTATATTTTATATACTGTATGTATGTTTGCAAAGTCGATATTGAGATGAAACTGTCTGATATAGACAATAAGCGAAATTGATTTCGATAATGTTACGTGTAACCCCATGAGATTCAGATGGGCGTAAGCAAATATTTTTACATTGGTTTCATGGATAACCACGATTGCAATTAGGAAACCCAGAATAAATAAATTTGTGAAAGAATGTAGTACAGTACGTAATTTTAACGTAGGATAATACATATAGCTTCACTTTAGAATGAGCTATAACGTTGAAATTGTGCATGCAACCTAAACGAATCTAACTAACTTTGCAAGCGTAATCTTATCTTGTCTTAACATTTGTTGTAGCTAGACAGTTTAGTTATAGTAGATGTGTTAGTCAGGGATTGATTAAAAATATATTATTCGAGAGAGAACTATCAGCCGAGTGGTTTTAATTGTAATAATTTTAAATAAGAACCATAATAACAAGTTAAAAAGGAAAGATACTATATAAGTTATCGTAAAAATACATTCAAGAATCGGAGCGGAAACAATGGGAGTCTCAGTTGTTCATGGAATCGGAAATGTTTACGAGTAACTTTACAACTGTGAATAAAATATTATTCTATGCGTATTTTTTTGTTATCTTCTACTAAAATGCCAACGTGTCTTACCCATTATTTATAATAGAATGCTGAGTATTATTCATGATCTTTCAATTTAAAGTAAATGGTTTCAAAAATGTTTCTTTCGTATTTTGCTAAAAGCTATCTCCTTTCAAAATTTAAAAGGAAAAAAATAAATTATGTTAACACATTTATGTGAAATACAGTGTAAGCGGATTTAGAGAAAGTATATGGTTTATATTTATAGTTGCTTTCTATTCAAGTCCAGGGTATTTTTCCAATTTTTTTGCTACATTATTTATGCAAAGATAAATTAAAAGAAACCTCTCTGCGTAAGCTTATAAAAAGTTAAAGTAAAAATAGAAGGTTATTGGAGTTTATCGGGGATAACATAAAGGATAAGGAGACGAGTTTGAACGTGCGATTTACCAGTGAGTTAATGAGTCTTCCTTTCACTAAACGGTTCAGTGAACTCAATCAATTGAAGTTTAGTACTTTCTTCCTTCACCTTTCAGGTCTATTTCCTTTCTAAAGTTCAAATTTTACTGTAACTTTATCTTTTCATCAAATCAATATGACTATCCAAATAAATATGAAAATGTGCTTAAGGTCAATTGATCAAGTCTTTTTAATTTTTTATATTAATGGCTGAATTTCTAACGTATTTTTAATAAAGGTTTCCCGCACTTCAAGGGTGTTTTTTGTGTACTCTCAAATACTAATGTATATCTCCCATCCACCCCGCTAGTAACTTGTGTTCCGCTCTTATTAATATTCACATTTTCTAACTAATAATTTTTAAAATAGATTGCTAGTAAATGGTATATAACACAATATGAATCCAGCCATCCTAGATATTTTATTGCGAGTTCTTCATTTTTTATTTCTCAAGAGACAGTATAGATTTTGAAATGTTTAATCTCTAATTGTTTTAGAGGAATTTTTGCTATAAAAAAAGTCTTTAACGTACTGAGGAAAGACCGCTAATTCGAGGATGAATTATGATTGAGCTAAGATAAGCTAATCTGACCAGCGTACGGAAACAATTGACGCAGATTGACTTCGTCGACCAATAAACTCAATCCGTATATTTTCATTAAAGAAAAGGATGGTTTTATTTCCTTATCAAACAAGTAATTCAAGACATTGAGCGATTAGCTGGTAAGGAAAAATTTTTAGTTTATAAAGCAGTAGATCTCTTAGAGCTGAGCCCAACTTCATTGTTTAAACACCAGCTTCTAAGTGAACAGCGCCGATGGGATTAAATGAGCTTATCATCATTGTACGGATTGTTATTAATAATGGTGGGTTTTGTCTTTGCTCAGTCAATTGAATATAAAATAGTAATATAGCTTCGAGAGCGTCGTAAATATTGCAAAATAACGAGTACGTCGAAGTTGGCTCGTAAAAAACGATAAGAGTATTTATAGAATATCATAGATTTTTAATGCCGTCGCTGAAAAAATATTGCAATGTTTTATTTTTACAACAAAATTTATAATTCATGCTACTTTTACTCAAGCACTCTTTAAGCTCTATACTTGCGCAAAACTTACCGAATCACTGTTTCATAATTTATAACAGTAAGTGTATTTGTAGTCACCAGTATTTTTTTTTAATCCATCTCACTGTAAATTGGTATGCTTCAAAATACATCTAGAACTGGGCAAACATTTCAAAAATCAAATAATTTAAAACTCATAAACCAAGCTTTAATGGCATATGTATTTTTAAAACACCTGACAATAACATCATTCTTAAGCCTTAAAATGTATGCCCCTATTACTAATAAAACACCTTTTTAATTCGTTACTGACGATGAAAGACTGGTTTACGAGTACTTATCATACAACCGAGTAAACAATTAAAGAGTAATTAAAAGAGTGAATTAAAAGCAAACATTACCTGAGCTACTGTAGGTCAGAGGCACACCACAGCAAGCCTCCACTTACTACTGAGCATGAAAAACAAATACAATGTGTCGTGATGATGCTGAAGTATGCTACCACGATACCGTAGGACATGCCACGAAGGCATTGTCTGCCCAGAATCATCTTACCTGCTAAAAGGCTGATAATATGTTACATTAGCATGTGTTTTGTCTTAGTTTTCTGCGATTCTCCTGCAAGTGATTATGTTATGTTCATCGCCACGTTTGTGTTTTTTTTATCGTCTCACACTCTTTTGCTGTAAAACGGAAACCTGAAGATGAGAGCACATCACTTTTTTGAATATTTCTAGTGCATTTGTAACAAATTAGTTTAAGATTAGAATTTTAATAATCTATTTCATTGAAGTGTGCATTTACTCTAAATGAGCTTTGAGACCTCTCTGCCAATCATAGGTCTCTAAATAATGAAATCTGATTGATCGTTTAAATTAACTGCAAAATTACTGTAGAGTCTCTTGGCGGTAATGTTTTAGTTTTATTTACAGAATTGGTTCTCGATGTTTCACATCTCAAACTGAGTTTGGTGGTGATTTATTTGAATAGTTCTCTCTCTCTCACTGCGGTAGTCACAGTTCGCGTTATAATTGTAATATTTACACGCAAATTATTGCAGAGGCCAGGTTAGCCTACGCCAAATCACTTAAAAGTTTTTGTAGGTTTATATACATTTCATAATACTCTCTCAGGCATTTCAGATTAGACCCTCTTGAACTTTATTTTGTTACGTGATAGGAAATTCCTCTGAGGACGACCTTCGTCCGTCGTCATCATTGCAGGAAGCACTGGTGCTCATGGATTCCACACTGAAGGACAGGTGATAAGATATTATCATTGCCCGCCCACCATTTTTGTAAAAAGGTAAGTTATAATTCAATTTTTGTCTTGTTATAATAGCCAGGAAAGTAAGAGTCCTCCTCTTTTAGGACCAAGTTCACCTACCACAAATGTGTAGTCTTAAATCACGGTTAATAAATACATTTAACAGCCTTAAATATACAGCATTGTTTAGAATCTATCCTCTGTATATATTATATGTTCCCTATGTACAAACAATCAATTTATAAATCTTTGTGAGTTAGATGACACCTAATAAATCACTGCGTAAAATGCATTTACTATGCATAGAGGTTATCGTTAAAACAACAGATCATGTCGTAAGTATTAATTTAAAACCAAAATGAAAATATTATAGCAATGCTATAAAATATGAAGTGCAATATAAAGAGTGTCATAAACAATATAAATTTTTTTTTATTAATTTGGCACAAATCATAGATGTTTGAGACTTTTACTACTTGGAAATGTGTGTAATTATTATTCACAATACCACCGTAGATAATTTATATTGACTATATTAGAAGTATGTTCTAAACAAATCTGAGACTCCTTCCAATTTTTTCTCTCGAACGGAGCCACATAAAAAATGTTATATCTAATTTAAATATAGATGACAAGATTACGAGTGAGTCATCGTTTGCTCAGTAAATATGGTTATGACGTTTAATTCATCCACTGGTTTAATCCGGGCCATTGTCTGAGATCAGGAGATTTATAACGACTTTAATTTGACTAGAAAAATATGGTAAATTATAAATAATTTCATTTGTAACCTTGTTACGATACCGCACAGAAATACTTGTAACGTATTTATTGAATACATGGTATATATATTCAAGGTAGAAAGCATTAAGTTTATATATATATATACCGTAAACTTAATGCTTTCTACCTTCACATCCCAAAATACTACAGAATTGTTTTATAAAATCTAAGTCTTCGTTGCACTTATCAACGAGTTATCATATTACTGTCTTGTATTGTTTCTTCTTGAATACAAGGCATTATTGACCATTCTCAGTTTTATAAAACATTATAAACTCCAAGGTGAGTACAGATTATTTATATTTAGCCTTTAGCTGAATTACTCTAAAAATATTGAAAACAGTGAAACATTAGTTTTATCATTGCAAAATTGCATTTAAGGAATTATAATTCTAATATTTCGCATCTTTTAGCTTTTACCGTGCTAAAAATTAAAACACAGTTTAACTTACGGCACTCTAGTGACGTTTGTTTTTATATATAATTAAGATATTACTTTCTGTAAAATATAAATTATTTTTAGTTCAGAAATGATGACCTTTTTTAATTATTATGGTAACATTTATGAAAGCAGACAAGAGAAGAAAAATTATTGACAGTAAAATGTACTCGAAGCTTGTTGAAGTATACATACATTGATATCTTTTTTACGTCAACGGATGATAAATATGAAATACATAAATGCGGTTATATGCTCTTGTAATACAGTTCTCTTGATATTCATTGAACTTAATTCAACAGGAATAATACAAAAACATTTAGTTCCTTTATTGAACCATAACAAACAATATATTAAAATATTTTTGTACATAATACTTATTATGTAATGAAAATGTTTCTCTACTCATAAATATTCAAGAGTAAATAATATTTCAAAACTTAAAACGCCACAAGTTTGATGCTTTTACGATGGACATTTACCTTCAGCAGAAAATAAATTGTTTATATAGGTACAAATATATATAGGTACAAAAACGTAAATATATAAACAGATTCTCATTTATATTTTTCTATAAATTACAAAGACAGTCTGACATACGCTAAACGAAGACAACAGTCATGTAGGAATTATTTGCTTTTTCTTATAATTTGAGAGATTCCCAACTCAGTCAATTTAGACAAATTTGGACATTCAGTTTTACGAAACTGAATACATATTTGAAGTTTGAAAAATTTTTATATTTGAAATATATTTATTTTTTGTGATTATTTTAGGTAATAGTGATGTTCAAAAAATGATTTTTTTCTTCAAATTTGTCAACTATGTTACGTAAAAATATGATTTTGAAATAACTTTTTTACTCAATGACGAACAGACCCAAGAGTGTGTATCACCGTTTACTTTCAGTGATTTGTATTATGTACATTTATTAATTGTATTTATTAACTGAATAACTTAAATATATATTTCTTAAAATAATACTTGTGAAATACCATAGGAACAAACAATTATGTTTCAAAGATTCTGCATACTTAGTTGGCAAAGTGTAAAGGGATACAATACAACACTTGACGTAAGGAAACACTTAGACCCAGGACACGAGAACAAGACGGAGAAATGTCTGTGGAAGAATGATGACCACTCCGTACAACTAGGTTACCTTGTTTACTGAACTTCCCGTCTTGTTTATGTTTACAGTCGGATGATATATACACAGTGAATTATTTATTCCTGAACAATCAACAATGACATATTATTATTATATTTTTCTTATACTATTGTTCTACTACCAATTTAAATGAAAGCTTTAAATCAGTGATTATAACGAGAGTATCTTATATAAAATAACTAAATGTATGTAAATATTTTTAATGCTAAACGGTAATATGCCAATCTGACGCCTGGTTCTGGAATATGACAACAACTTGAGTTACTCAGTTTTAAACCTTATTAGTCACAACAAGGACTTGGTAACTACGGAAAAGCTGCTTACCTTTATTGTGTTTATAAACCCTGGCAGCTTAGACGCCCGGAGGATTTAGAGTCCTTTGTTTAGTAGGTATCTGAAGAGGAAATCCTGTACTTATTTTATTTTCCATCTTATTTCTCAATTCAAATTATAATTAGAGAGCATGAAACGTATATTTAAACATATATTTGTTCATTATTTTAATTTCAACCAAACTGTTTAATATAACATATTTGTCTAAAATACATTCACTCGAAGTAACAATCATAAAAATATTTTTATTCCTAACTTCTACAGTCTACTGTGAAGTATATTTCGTAACTTTGAATACAGTTCACTTAGGTTGCTGGTAATCCATGTATTTAGTTAAATTGTCGAAACTATTCTGTGATATTCTTATTAACATATAAAATTTGGTTAATAGTAAAACTTTGCTTGAGAATAAAAATTAGGTTTGTAATTAAATTTTAGAGCAAAGTCCGCTACCGTGCAGGTCTTCAGAAGTAACAATTATTCATCCTTTATGAAACAATAATTATTTACATTTAATAAGAAATTACAAGTTTTACTTACCCAAACATGAAACATACCAATAACTTAAGCATTCTTCAATTAAATCTACTCGACAAAGATGATTTTATAATAACGAGACCCCAGCAACTAATGAACCAAATTCGACAGTTCAATGCTTTATAAACAGTTTTCGAAATAGAATTTTGCCATAAAATTGTTTATTTATATAACAATAACTGTTAATTCCAATTCTATTGTTTATTTACTTGAAATGTTGAATTCTCGTGAATAACATTGGGTTATCCTTATAAACCTTCTATAAAACATTTAAACAATCTCTATTTCAAATATTTCCGATTTAAAAAAATGTTTTGCATGAAAAATAAACATAAAATTCCTAATATATACATAAACCATCGATTTAAAACTAAAAATTATGTATTTGCAAATGAGAAACATTCGAACAAATGTCCACAAAATCAGAGACTGAGGTTTACACGGCTTATTTAAATATTGAATCCTTTCCGAATTCAATTACATGTTAACGTTCAACCTCTAACAGCTTTTGCTCAAATTCAATCTGAAATACCTAACAACGTCCTTATAACATTGTCTGCATTGTTATAAATATGCATACTAAACTACGTTCTTTGGTACAGTTCAAACCCTATCATAAAATCCTGCTATTTTTCTTCTAGGCAAAGTCCCTAAAGTAAGAAATAGGTTTCACAAATTACTTCCAAATTATTGTTTCGGTGTTTCTATTGCTATCCTGCATATGACGAATGAAGAATATCGAATGAGGATACTACTTGAATACATGATGCGGTACGCTATGTGTTTAATTCTTTCTGCACAAGTGTCCTACTATCAGCGAGGGGCCTGTATACTTCATATGGAAAAACTGTGTGCAAGATATCGAACAATGCTTGATATGAAACATTCCAGAATTTGGAGAATCGCAGTACTTGTGCGTGGACTACGGTTCCAGTTTGAGGACCTCCGGTGATCTCTCGCCAAATTGCGATCTATAATTAAAACGACTTTCCTCAATGCTTACATGATTTCTTTTGTATTCAAGGTAGGAGCAAAGTATTGTATCTGTACATGTATAGATTTTAAAGTATATAACTAATTATCTAATCGTTGTGTTAGAGTTATATCAGTCATAAGGGTAATGTAAAACATAAGTACTATTTAAACCAGAAAAACGTTTACAATTAAAGGTGTTTTTATTTATATATACGTGATACGTTTCAAAGCGGTAAAGCTTAATTTTCAGTACAAAAACATACTTTATAAAAGAATAGTCACAAGATGTTCACGTCTTTACTTAAAAGCTTTGAAAACAATGATGTGTTCAAGAGAGAATGCTCTTATTGATGAATGAAGGTGTAGATGCTAGAGTGCACTATCTTTGTACTATAGAAGATTTAGAGGAAAAGTCAATACAGAGATGATAAATAACTGTTTCTCAATATTGTGTTGAAGAACGAGTGCTCTGATGTATGAATGAATGTGTAGATGCCAGAGTGCACTGTCATTTTTCTAAAGAAGATTGAAAGAAAAAGTCAATACAGCGATCATAAATAACTGTTTCTCAATAATGTATTGAAGAAGGAGTGCTCTGATTTATGAATAATGTGTAGATGCCAGAGTGCACTGTCTTTTGTTTAAAGAAAATTTATAACAAACAGTCAATTCAAAGATCATAAGTATGCAGTTCCTCAATAATACTTTTTAAATGTTCATTTTTACAATTATTTTTAAGGTTATTTAACAATCTTTCATGATTTTCTTTAGACAATACTCTCAAAACTTTAACACGTATTTAAGAACGGTTAGTTACCAGAGAGAAAATTATTCAAAAAAAACTCATAAAAATTACAACTTAATAAGCTACACAATTAAAGAATTACAAGAATAAAAAGAATATCATGTATATATTCAAGGCTATAAAAATTATTTACAGCTAGTGGAGAACTATATTTAGTCGTGTGCTCTTAAATATGTATTACTTTTCATGTGCTTATTTGCGGAACAAAAAACTTTTACCAAGATTTTTGGACACTAATAGTTTTTTATAGTAATAATGTGAGAGGTAATCATTGTCCAAACTGGAACCCTTCTTATGAATAATTGTAAGTGATTCATTTTCATCCAACAATTTATGATATAAACGTACTGAACATCTGTTTTTATTATTAATAATTTTCAGTAACACTGGAAAGTAATTTATCACTATGAAGTTTTGAATAAAATACGATTATTTTTAATAAAATATTTATATTGAGGCATTTATTCAGATTTAAACATATTAATATTTTTAATATTTAATTCTAAAATAACAAAGACGCAGTCTTGAGTTTTAACGACATTAAGTGATTTGTGAGTGAAGCAATTGAATTGGTGTTACATTCGACATGATCAATTAAAGCTAAATACTCGTACTGTGATCCTGTATTTAAGAAGAACATAGCGAATAAATGAAGTTTTCCCCCTTTGATCTTTGTAACACGAAGACAAAAGTGTTTTAAGTTAGAACCTCTTACTTTTGTCGAGTGCATTTAATTGGAATTTGTTAATTTGCAATTGTAAATCATTTATTAGTAAGCAAATGTAAGTTCAGCTACTTCTCCGATTTGTTTTCACTGATAGTTGGATTTCGTACTAATTTCCTAAATTCTAAGGTTGAACGAGACACGAACTTAATTACAAATACCCATTGCCCCTTATATATAACTGAGAGTTAATTTTTGTAACCATTATCATGAAGCATATCATGAATATGCAATAAATGAGATAATGCAGTACTGTGTCTATATATAGCCCATTAAGTATGTAACTAGATGAGCCCATACAGAAAGGGTAACGAAAGACAAAGGTCACAAATATAGCAATACATGATATACTTTATGGATACATAATATCGAATATGGAATAGATGAGAAAGTACAGTAATAAAGGTAGCGAAGGACAGAGATACACAAATAAATCAGTACAAAATATACTTCATGGATACAAGACCTTGAATATGGAAGATATGAAATCGTACAGGGATGACGGTAGTGAAGAATGCAGGGACAAAAATATCATAAATATATCAATACCAGATATATCGGAATGGTGCCGTGTAATTTAGGGATACATGGAAATATGCTTCGACCGCATCACACCCACAGTCCATTCCACTGACCCAGAAGAAATTTATTGTTGATGAACTCGTGTTATATTAAATAGTGACATAGAGTATACAAAATTTTGAGCTGCTAATCCTTCTGATACAGTAAAATCCTTAACCAGCTCTTTTATTTTTTAACCAATCTAACAAATAGGATACCGTTGGATTTATCATTGAAAATGTAACATAGCATTGTACTTGCAAAATTGTTACAGGAAGTAATATTCGAGAGATATTTAATTTGACCATTTTAAAGGTCCCAATTTTTATTTAGAATTTGAAATTTATTTTTGTCAATTTCCAGTTACTTAGCTTAATACAATGTTTAGTTTCAAATTATTTTGATTAAACGTGAATTTGTGTACATATTAGAGAAACCAGTTTGTAGATCTGTGTAATTAAATATTATAAAAATGAACCTTTTTTCAAGAAAAAAAAATATTATATTTTAATTTTTTATTGAGGTGAAATGTTTTTGTGTAATTGTCAATATATATATATTTTTTTTACTAAATTTCAAAATGAATCTGGTTTGAAGGATTATTTTGCTGGTGAAATAAAATTGTATCTCAGATGTCTATCCAACTCAAGTAATATACTTACAAAAGTAAACTATTAAAATAGTTACACTTTTGTAATAACATTTCAAATTATTCTCAAACTAGTTCCTGACGTAAATCATGTAGGTAATGGATGGCATTTACATATTTCCGGGAAGTTTCTCCTTAAGTGACGTAACTGATTGATGTAAAACTCGGATCGTTATATTTATTATATGTGGATTCAAAATTACCTTAGAATATTTTGGATTACAAATACCAATAATGAAGAAACAGAATGAGATATTTTTCGAATTCAACTGGGATTTTTTAAAATATATTATTCAACACAGTTTAAATTAATCTTTGTTCTGTATTATTGACATGCATATTATATATGAGGATTTTAAATTGTTCTCAAAATGAAAAATTAAATTTTGACATCTATTGGTATTAATTTATACAGAACAGCTAGTAGCTATAGAGACACGCACCAAATCATTATGGTAACATTGACAGTATTGCCATATCGCTGCTGACCGTCAGCCTTTCCTTAATGTAGAGACGGATCAGTAACTTCTTAAAACGTAAAACTGGCAACAGTGCTGTGCGTGGGGTGTTCAATTCTATGCCTGTTAATCCTTTATACACACGTACGATTGGTACAGTAATGCGAAAAATATAAAAATATCGTGTTTTGTCAAGTACAATAATGCAGCATGTACAAACAATGCAAGGAAAAGCAAAGACGAGATAATTTAAACT